>NC_040912.2:30398425-31008190 GCF_004126475.2 Phyllostomus discolor
GTGTCCATAACTATTAGTTGCTCAGTATATGCTTCCTGAATGAACTAAGTAAAATAAGTTAAACCCCTCCAATGAGAACTTGCCGTCCTTCTGGAGCTGCCTAGAGCATTAGCAAGTATCTCAGGTTAAAAACACAGGGAGATTACTGGGCACTAACTGTATGTAAAACATCTGCACACCGAGACTGTTTAGTAAGAGCCTTCAAATACTTACTGGTGTTTTAAACTTTTTCTGTGACTGCCCATTTTTTGTCATCGACGCTGGCTTCCGCTGCAATGGAATTTTCTTGTGTTCCTTGTGTGCCATTGCTACATGTATCCTACGGGCAAACAGTCTCTTTCCCCCGAATGTGCTCCTTGCCATCCACCTGTGTGACTTTAATAGGGGCTGATCTCAAAGTGTGCATGCAGTGCCCCTTCCTGTACCCCTGTTTCCACCTGTTGAAATGCTGCCCGTCCTTCAGGGCCATGCTCTAATACCAATTTTTTTTTTTGGTGGTCTACTCCTTAATACCTCCATTTGGATAAAACAACTGCTTCCTTTGAATCCTGACAACTTGGGAATTCCTTTATGGTGCTCAGGATATGTCTGCCCCTTTGTACTATATTTATTATAGAAGATAGAAAGTTAATCTCCCCCTCAAACACCCTCTTCTGTTCCTTAACCTTTCCACACCCCAATTGTAAGGCCTTGAGGCAGGGAGTGTCTTGCGATGGCCGTTAACATTCTACATCCAGTGGAAGTAAAGAACAAATGAATAATGGAAAGGATGTCTAGTTATTAAGGAGGGAACCATATGGATTATTTCCATCACATGAATGTTACTATAAAGAGTGTCAAATAAAGAGGGAAAATGGATCAGTATATTGTACTATATTTTGGTTCCTGGTAGAAATAAAGAATACTGAAAAGAGAAAGTTATATTTTTGTTTTACTCTGATATACAGAGTTTATATTCAAGTAAGTTTTAAATTTAAGTCATTCCCATAGTTAATTAACTGTACAATCTTGCACTTAATTCATACTATAAAGAAGGCATTGGCATTAGGAAATGTGCACAATTCAGTAAAAGTTAAACATAATTTGAACACTTTTAAATTTGAGATTGTAAGGAATACAGTTGAATCAATTGTTTAATTCTTTTACTTTTGTATTTTTCCCCAGTAATTTTAGTATTGTTGGCTTTCTATACTGGAAAGACTCTTAGGAGGAGCAGAGTTAAGTAAAACTTTCCTAATAATTTAAAAAGATGTCAAGATACTGAATTCCACTAAAACTTTGTCTTCTGCTTCTTTTCATAATTTGTGTACAGAGAATTTGGATTCCACCTTGACAAACTGGTAGGTTTAGTTCAGAAGTATTCTTCCAGCCTGAACTAATTCTAGTTTCTCAAAATACATGTGGTAGGTGTATGTACATGTGTGTACTTGTGTAGGTACAGGCAGTGCACACCCAGAACAGTTGAACACTAGGTCCCTAAAAGAAGGAAATATTTTCTTGTCTTTTAAAAAATTTTTCATTTTTCAATTACAGTTGACATACAATATTATAGTACTTTCAGTTGCACAGACATTTTTGTAACTTACGAAATGATTACCCCAGTAAGTCTGGTGCCCATCTGACACCATCCATAGCTATTACAATATTACTGGTTATATCCCCTATGCTGTACTTTACATCCCCATGACTTTTTATAACTGGCAATTTGCACATCTTAATCCCTTTTCTTCTTTCTCTTTCCCCAATCTCCCTCCTATCTGGCAACCCAACCATCAGAATGTTCTTTGTATCTATGAGTTTGTTTCTGTTTTGTTTGTTTACTTTGTTTTTTCACATTCCACATATGAGTGAAATCATCATATTTGTCTTTCTCTGTCTGACTTATTTCACTTAGCATAATGCCCTCTAGGTCCATCCATGTTGTTGCAGATGGCAAGATTTCATTCTTTTTTTTTATCTGAGTCATATACCATTATGCATATGTACCACTTCTTTATCCATTCATCTTTTGATAGACACTTAAGTTTGCTTCTATATCTTGGCTATTGTAAATAGTGTTGCAATGAACATAAAGATACATCTGTCTTTTCAAATTAGTGTTTTTGGTTTCTTTGGAGAAATACCCAGAAGTGGAATTCCTGTGTCCTTCTTTGTGTCCTGTTATAGCCTTTGTTTTAAAGTCTCTTTTGTCTGATATAAGTATTGCTATCCCAGCTTTTTTTTTTTCACTGCCATTTGCATGAAATAATCTTTTTCCATCCCTTTACTTTCAGTCTGTGTGTGTCTTTCAATCTGAAGACACATATATATGGGTCATTTTTTTTACCCATTTGGCAACCTTGTGTCTGTTGATTGGAGCATTTAATTCATTTACATGTAAAGTAATTATCGATAGGGCTATAGTTATTGCTATTTTATTATTTATATATTTTATTCTTTTTTCTTCAGGAAGGCCCTTTAACATTTCTTGCAATACTGATTTGGTGGTGAATTCCTTTAGCTGTTTCTTGTCTGGGAGTTTCTTGTTTCTTGCCCCCTAAGCACTTAACAGGGTGGCTGCCATCTTGTAGCCCGCAATAAATATTTGTGAATGAATGAACGGGTATGTGCACTCTAGGAATTCAGAACTGATTTTTTTATAGTCAGAATTGGGTAACAGTGTCTGAAAGCACATTTGAAATCTATAATATGCAACAAATATTTATTGATTATCTGCTATACTCAACATTTTGTTAAATGTGACCGACAGTGATCGTAGAAAGTGCCTACATCTTGAAATGTTTACCTGTACAAAAGGTGTTGGGTCTGGAATTTGTTTCAAAATGGGGTGTAGATGAAACAAGCTGATCATTGTTGAAGCTGCGGAAGTTCCTTGTGTCTTTTTGAAAAGGACTCAGAATACTTGGATTCTGTCCTGACCCCTCCACCTATGAGCTGAGTGACCTAGAGTAAATTGTTCTGTCTCTTCACTGTGGATTTCCTTTAATAAAATAGAATTATTACTACTCTTTTGACCTTAGAGAGTTACAATGATCAAGTGAAAGTATGTACATGAAAATCAAATATTGTTAAAATATAAGGTATTATTAACAACAGGAATCCATTTCCTCAAGCATCTTATAATTTTGTGGAGGAAACTGACATGGACACAGATGGCTACATTGCTGACTGAAAGCCCTCCCTCCCCTGACGGTGTTAAAGTGTAAATGCAGCTAGGGATTTCTGAAAAGATGTGTATTGGATTTATATTTCTTGTAGTAAAATACAGTCTTTAATCTGGGTGTTGGTAGTTGGTGTCAGGTTTACTCAGTCTGTGTGCTATTCATGAATGGATTTATTGTGGGAGGGACTGGGGACACAGTGCTCCTGAGAACATTGTCAGAATGGACAGGAGCTTGGTGACTTCTTGTGTATTTCACTATTCAGAGTAACTGAAAGAGGAGTCAAATTCTTTGCTTGTTCTTTTGCTTTCTCTTTTTAAATTTCAAAATCTCAAACAGAATTATTCCTTTTTATGTCGCCATTGGAATTTCTGCTTGTTAATTTTCTGAGGCTCTTCTTACAGCATGACTGCCATGTGCCTCTCAAAATTTTATTCCATGTACTCTGTGTTGAAGTCACTAAGAACCACTGTCCACAAAAGGGAAGCAGTTTTCTTTCAGTGTCACTGATCTGTAGTGAAATACAGTGGTGCCCCCCTTATCTGCAGTTTCATTTTCAGTGGTTTCAGTTATCCGTGGTCAACCACGGTCTGAAAATACTGAATGGAAAATTCCTAGAACAAACGATTCATAACTTGAAGCCCTTGCATAGACAACTGCAGTTGTCCTTACAAGTCATGAGGCCCAAGTGGCCAGTCCCATCATGAACCTTGCCCCAGTACTCCTATTGGTGCCACCATTTCAAGCACCTTCATTCTCTGCTTAGATCGGTTGATTGTGACCATCTGAGGGGCTGACATTACTTAGTCATGACCAGTTATAAAGAACAATAAGGAAGGAAGGAAAAGAGGGAGGAATAGATGAATAGAATAGAATAGAATAGAATAGAATAGAATGAAAATGTGTGGTGTCCCGGTCAATTGTTAGGTATATTGCAAGGAGTTACCAGAGCAGTTGTTTGCATTTTTTAAATTTAAAGTAATTATATGTTTCTGCGAAAGTACTTGTTTTGTTTAATATTGCTGTGTAGTAAATTATTCCAAAATTTAGGGCCTTGAGACAACCATTTTCTTATGCTCAAGAATTCATTGGGTGGAGAAATCAGATGAAGCACAGTGAGAATGGTGTATCTCTGCTCCATGATGTCTGAGGCTCCAGCTGGAAATGACACAGCAGCTGAGGGTTTGATTCACTATCAAGTCTGGCATTTCTTGTGGGCTGGTTGAGGAAGGCTGGGACCTGAGCCAGGGCCGTGGACCAGAGCACCTATACTTTGCCATGTGGCTGGGGCTTCCCCTCAGCATGTGCCTGGGGCTTCCTCTCAATATCAAGGCTTGGAAGTAGTTGGACTGACTCATGGCTCCAAAAGCCAGTCAGTGTCCTCAGGAACAGGTGGTGTTTCTTCAGCCACATTCTGTTGGTTACAAGTGAGTTCAAAGATTCCTGAGGAGGGGACATACACTATTTTCGTCGTTGTTGTAATCCTGACATTAGTGTTTAGTGGTTAGTACAGAGGGCTTTATGATAAAAAAGCAAGGCTCCTGCCCCGACTATTCCTATTCCTAGTGCTTAGATACAACATCTTTTAACGCTGTTTTTGGTGCTTCTGGTAGTTGCCTCCATAAGTCTAGTTGATATGCTGTGCTGTTTCTTGGTATTTAAACTTCAGATATCCTACTCTGAAAGATGGGGATTTAGCTCATCAGTTCTACTCCCTGTTCATCTCCTTCAACTTTTGTTTGATAGGGACATTTTTATTTCATATAATACTTTCAAATTTAATATAAATACAGTTTTATATTTAAGCATATTTTTGTTCTTTCACTCTTGATTCTCCATTTAGTAGGAGAAGACTGTTTTATCCCCCTAACCTTCCTTCCACCTCTGTACTGTCTTTAATATAATAACTTCTATCAGCTACTTTACTAAAAAGTTGTTAAACATTTGCCTCTGTTCTGCATCCATCACTGCAGGTCCCATGTTACAATGCTGTGAGGCCATAGGAAGCCTTCTTTCTTAAATATAGACATCTGGATTCTCTTTTCTTACTCTGCATCACTTTTTAAAAGTTGTGCCCTGTTTTACATACTTTTTAATCAGACTATGGCTCTGTTGTAGTTTTTTGTTTTTCCTAGAGTCTATAATTGCCTTTGTATTTTTTTCTTTCACTGTTTGCCTTTGTCATAACCTAAACTTTTTTTCCCCAAACTCTTCGTCATGTTATCTATTTCTATTGACTTGTTCCATTTCCTGAAGTTTCTTTGAAGTGTTTGTATACTGTGGACTGTTTATTTACTGTATCTGATGATCGGTTGTCTTCCTGGGACCTTTTTGACACTCCTCCTGCTTTATGGCTCCTCCTCTTCAGTGGTTCACACCCTTGTTTTGCTGGTGTACATTTGTGAGTAACTTTCTAAGAAATTGTGTATAAGAGAGAAACTTTCTGAACCCTCACTTATTTAGAAACATCTTTATTGCCCTACACATGTGATTATGGCTTGACTGATTTTAGAAGTCCAGGATGAAAAAAATTACCACATAAAAAAATTTAAGCCATGGTTTTCTCTGTATTGAGTGTGTCATTAAGAAATCATCTGCTAATATGATTTTCTAATTCATTTTTCATGACTTTTTTGTCTGAAAGTGGCTAAGATGTGTTCTTCAGAAATATATGTCTAGGTGTGATACTTTTTAAAATTCAGTTTGCTGAGGCATTCTGTGAGATCTTTCTCTGGGTAGATTTATTTTTTATTTTTACAAACTGCTTCTTCCTCTTTATTAGTTCAGTTTTTTCTTTCTGAGGTTCTCCTAGTAGTCAGATATTCCATATAAAACTTGAATTGCTCTAAGTTTTTAGGAAGCTCTCCATATTATCTTAGTCAGTGTATAGTTTTTAACGATTTTGTTTCCCTTATTGCTGGATTCCTTAAATGCCTGATGATGTTTAGATAGCCTTTGCTTTTTAAAAAATAATCAAGTTTATTGAGATACAACTTATATACAGTAAAAGTCATCCATTTTAAGAGTGATTTTTGTGAATCTGATGAATTTATAAACCAACATAACCACTGTCACAATAAATATCTAAAGCACTTCTCTTACCCCAAAAGTTCCTCAGGCCCCTTTGCAGCCAATACCCGCCCCTCAACCAGGACCCCTGGCAGCCACTGATCTTTCTGTCATTATTGATCACATTTGTCCTTCCTAGAGTTTCATGTACATGGCATCAAACAGTATTGCGTTCTTTTGTGTCTGGCTTTCACAGATAATATTTTTGAGATTCATTCATGTTATTAACTATTTCAGTAGTTCATTCTTTCCCATTATATGGATTTGCCACAATATGTTTATCTATTCACCTGTTGGTGTTATTTGTGTTGCTCCACTTTGGGATTATTATGAATAAAAGTGCTATGAACATTCATGTACAGGTCTTTGTGTTGATACAACATGTACTTTAAGTTCATTTGGGTAAACACCTAGAAGTGGTTTGTTGGCTAGTATGACAAATGTGTGTTTAATTTTTAAAGAAACTGCCAATTATTTCCAAGCTGGTCGTACCATGTTACATTTCCATCAGCAATGTAGGCAGGTGTCACTTGATTTGGATACTACTCAACACTTCCAGTATTGTCAGCCTTTTTAATTTTAACCATTGTATTTCAGGTGGTGAACTGATACCACATTGTGGTTTTAATTTGCATTTAACTAATGACTAATGTTGAATATCATTTGCTTATTGGCCGTTCTCTTCTTTGGGGAAGTATTTAAAAACTGGGTTATCCTTTTACAAATACTTGGAATGGTCTTTTGTCAGGTGTATGTATTGCAAATACTGTATTTTCTTACATGTCTCTCAAGGAGGGATTTTATTTTTTCTAAAATCTGACTTATTTTTCTTTGATGGTTTATGCTTTTTTTGTATCCTAAGAAATTTTTGTTTGCTCTAAAGGCACATAGATTCATTTATAAGTTTTATTTTATTTTTTAATATATTTTATTGATTATGCTATTATAGTTGTCCATTTTTTTCTCCCCTTTATTCCCCTCCACCCTGTACCCGTCTCCCACCTTAGTTCATGTCCATGGGTCATACATATAAGTTCTTTGGCTTCTCTATTTCCCATACTAATCTTAACCTCTCCCTGTCTATTTTGTACCTACCATTTAATCTTCTTATTCTCTGTACCTTTTCCCCCATTCTCCCTCCTCCCCCTCCCTGCATATAACCCTCCATGTGATCTCTATTTTTGTGAATCTGTTCCTGTTCTGGTCATTTCCTTAGTTAATTTTTGTTTTTGTTTTTTTAGGTTCAGTTGTTGATAGTTGTGATAGTTTCTTTTTCTTAGATAAGTCCCTTTAACATTTCATATAATAAGGGCTTGGTGATGATGAACTCCTTTAACTTGACCTTATCTGGGAAGCACTTTGTCTGCCCTTCCATTCTAAATGATAGCTTTGCTGGATAGTGTCATCTTGGATGTAGGTCCTTGCCTTTCATGACTTCAAATACTCCTTTCCAGCACCTTCTTGCCTGCAAGGTTTCTTTTGAGAAATCAGCTGATAGTCTTATGGGAACTCCTTTGTAGGTAACTGTCTCCTTTCCTCTTGCTGCTTTTAAGATTTTCTCCTTATCTTTAATCTTGGCTAATGTAATTATGATGTGCCTTGGTGTGTGCTTCTTTGGATCCAAATTTTTGGGGACTCTCTGGGCTTCCTGGACTTCCTGGAAGTCTATTTCCTTTGCCAGATTGGGGAAGTTCCCCTTCATTATTTTTTCAAATAGGTCTTCAATTTCTTGTTATTTTTTTCTCCTTCTGGCACCTCTATGATTTGGATATTGGAATGTTTAAAGTTGTCCCAGAGGTTCCTAAGCCTCTCCTCATTGTTTTGATTCTTGTTTCTTCATTCTGTTCTGGTTGAATGTTTATTTCTTCCTTCTCTTCCAAATCATTGATTTGAGTCCCAGTTTCCTTCCCTTCACTGTTGGCTCCCTGTATATTTTCCTTTATTTTACTTTTCATAGCTTTTACTTCTTCCTCTATTTTGTGACCATACTCCACCATTTCTGTGAGCATCCTGAATACCAGTGTTTTGAACTCTGCATCTGGTAGGTTGACTATCTCTTTATCGCTTAGTTATATCTTTTCTGGAGCTTTGAGCTGTTCTTTCATTTGGGCCATATTTTTTTTGTCTCAGCACACCTGTTACATAGTAAGGAGCATAGCTTTAGATATTCACCAGGGCAGGCCACCCTGTTTTGTGGCACTATATGGGGGGGAGGGGTCTGAGGGGGAGCAATGCTGCTTGCTCAGCTCTCTACTGGTTTTCAGTCACTTTCTCCGCTACCCACAAACAAATTCGGCCATTCTGGTGCTGATTCCCGGGTGGGTGGGTTTGTGTACATTCTAGAACTCTGTGAGTCTCTCCAACAAACTCTCCTGTGAGGTTGGGAGTTTCTCGCAGCTGTGCATCCTCCACAGTTGTTTTCAGTCAGAGGTTTTGAGGCTCATTTCCCCACACTGGAACTCTGGGTTGCACAGTCTATCTTGTTCCCCAGTTGTTCCTCCCAGTTTATCTGCACTTGAATGTGGGAACACCTGGTCTACCAGCTGCCACCTTGCCATGAGTCCTCTTCACCCCTGTTGCCTGTCTCTGCCCCTCCTACCAATCTGGATGAATGTTCCTCCTTGGTTGTCAGACTTCTATACCATTCAGTTTTCTGGTAGTTCTGGTTATTTTTGTTTTGAAATTTGTTGTTGTCTTTATTTTGGTTGTGTGAGGAGACAAAGTGAATCTACCTCCAACATCTTGGCCAGAAGTCCTATATGTTTTATTTTAGAATAACGGTTTTCAACCTCCTTCATCTCATGCCACATGTAAACTAATTACTAAAGTTTTGTGGCACAACAACAAATACATTATATTTTTTGCCAGTCTGACTAAAAAAATAGATATAATCTTGACTTATTCACACCAGATGGCTATTGTGTTGGCTGTCATCATTTTTTTTATTTGACAGTCTAAGGGAAAAGAGGTCAGTGCCCCTGACAAAATAGTCAGATATTACATGTTTTAAAAACTCTTGTATACCACTTGAAAATCGCTATTCTAGAATTTTATACTTTTTGCTTTTATGTCAAGTCCATGATACATCCAAGTTAAACCTTTGTGGGTGGCCTGAAGTAAGAATCAAGGTCTACTTTTTTCCTATATGTGTATCTAACTGTTGTAGCCCCATTTGTTGAAAAGGCTATGCTTTTTTCATTGTGAATTTCCTTTACACCTTTGCCAAGAATCAATTGGCCATATAAATTTGGGTCTATTTCTGGACTCTCTGTTCTATTCCATTGGTTTATATATCTGTCATTTCCCCAATGCCATGATATTTTGATTACTATAGATTTACAATACAGCTTGAAATCAGGTGGTTTAAGTTTTCCAGCTTGGTTCTTTGTCAGAATTATTTTTGTTCTTTTGCCTGCTGAAGTTTTGCTGATAATTTTTATATTTGTGTTTATGAAAGATATTGTTCTAATTTTCTTTATTCATAATGTCTCAGGTTTGGAAGTAATATTGACCTCATAAAATGAGTTGATAGGTGCTTCTAGCTCCTAAAAGATTTTCTGACTGATTTCATATAGCATTAGTATTCTTTCATACACATTAATGGAATTTACCAGTGTAATCATCTTGGGTTAATATTTTCTTTACAGGAAGGTTTTAAACTGCAAATTCTATTTCCTTAAGGGACATGGAGCCATATAGGTTGAATCTCTCTTTGTAATTTGTGTTTTTCAAAGAATTTGTATATTTCATCTAGGTTTTTGTGTTTATTAGTATAAAATTTTAATCTTTATTCTCATCTTTTTTAATATCTTTGGAATCTGTGGTAATGTGTCCTTTTGATCTTTATATTGATAATTTGTATGTTCTGACTGTTTTTCTTGACAATATAGGTAACACTTTTGTCAATTTTGTTGATGGTAAATCAGTTTTTGGTTTCATTAATCTCTTCTATCATTTGTCTATTGTCTTTTCCATTGATATGTACTTTTTAAAAAATTTCTTTTTGCTATTTTGGGTTTAAGTTTTTAGCTTCTTAAAATAGAAGCTTATTAGCTCATTGATTCTCAAATTTTCCTCTCTTCTAGTATGAGTATTTTTGACATTTGCTTCCCACACATTTTGATGTTGTGGTTCCATTTTCATTGGATTCAAAACATTTTAAACTTATTTTGGTGATTTCTCCTTTGGCCCATCATTTATTTAGATTTGTATATTTAAATTTCTAGACATGAAATAGTTTTCCAGACCTGAAAAAAAAGACTAAAGGAGTACACTTCCATCAAATCGGCATTGCAAGAGGTACTAAAGGGACTGCTTTAGTAGTATTTCTTCTAGAAGAAGAAATGGAGAAAGAAAGGAACAAAGGTACAAAGGCAATGAATTAGTACCTATCAACAATAACCTTAAATGTAAGTGAATTAAGTGCTCCACTCAAAATACATAGGGTAGCTGAATGGATAAAAAAAACACAGACCACATATATGCTGTCTACAAGAGACCCACCTCAGAATAAAACATCTACATAGGTTAAAAGTGAAGGAATAGAAAAAACATTCCCTGCTAATGAAGGTGAAAGTAAAGCCAGGGTAGCAATACTTCTATTTGATAAAATAGACTTCACAACAAAGACCATAACGAGAGACAAAAAAGATCACTACAGAGTACTTAAGGGGTCAGTCCAACAAGAGAATATAACCAATGTAAACATATACACTCTCAATATAGGAGCACCTAAATATGTAAGGAGAATCTTGGAGGGTTTTAAGGTAGACATTAACAGCAGTACAGTCATTGTAGGTGATTTTAACACCCCACTGTCAACAATGGACAAATCTTCCAGACTGAAAAATCAACAAGGATACAGTGCCATTAAATGACTTACTAGATCACATGGATTTAATTGATATTTACAGAACATTTCATCCCAAGGAAGCAGAATATACATTTCTTCTCAAATGCACACAAAACATTTTCAAACATAGACCACATGATAGGACACAAAATAAGTTGTAAAAAAAATTAAAGAAAATTGAAGTCATACGAGGTACTTTCTTGGATCACAATGGCTTGAAACTAGAAATCAACCTCAAAAGAAAATCCTAAAAGCATTCAACTACATGGAGGCTAAATAACAGGGTATTAAATAATGAATGGGTTAACAGTGAGATCAAGGAAGAAGTAAAAAATTACCTGGAAACAAATGAAAATAAATACACAACAACTCCAAACCTATGGGACACAGCGGAAGCAGTCCTAGGGGGAAGTTTATAGCAATACAAACCTACCTAAAGAAGATAGAAAAATCTCAAATAAATAATCTAACCCTACATCTACAAGAACTAGAACAACAACAAACAAAGCCCAGAGCAAGTAGAAGGAAAGAAGTAATAAAAATCAGAGCAGAAATAAGTGACATAGAAACTAAAAAAACAATTTAAAACATCAGTGAATCCAGGAGCTGGTTCTTGAAGAAACTAAACAAAATTGAAAAACTTTTAAGCAGACTCACCAAGAAAAAGAGAGAGGACCCAAATAAATAAAATCAGAAATGAAAGAGAAGTAACAACATATTTCACTGAAATATGAAGGGCCTATTGGCACCATCATACTCAATAGGCAAAAACCTAAAGTGTTTCCCTTAAGATCAAGAACAAAACAGGGGTGTCTGCTTTCACCACTCTTATTCAATATAGTACTGGAAGTCCTAGCCACAGCGATCAGACAAGAAGAAATAAAAGGCATCCAAATTGGAAAAGAGGAAGTAAAACTGTCATTATTCACAGACATGATAATGTACATAAAAAACCCTGCCCTGGCTGGCATAGCTCAGTGGTTTGAGCGTGGGCTGGGAACCAAAGTGTCCCAGGTTCGATTCCCAGCCAGGGTACATTCCTGGGTTGCAGTCCATAACCCCCAGCAACCACACATTGATGTTTCTCTCTCTCTCTCTCTCTCTCTCCCTCCCTCCCTCCTTCCCTCCCTTCCCTCTCTAAAAATAAATAATAAAATCTTAAAAAAAAAAAACCCTATAGACTCCACTTAAAAACTGCATGACCTAGTAAATGAATGTGGCAAAGTGGAAGGATACAAAGTCAATATTCTGAAATTGGTGGCATTTTTATATACCAATAATGAACTATCAGAAAGAAAAACTAATAAAACCATCCCATGTATTATTGCAACAAAAAAATTAAGTACCCAGGAATAAATTTAACCAAGAAGGTAAAATACCTATACTCAGAAAACTATAGGACTCTGAAAAAAGAAATTGAGGAAGATACAAATAAGTGGAAGCATATACTGTATTCATGGATTGGAAGAATTAACATTATTAAAATGTCCATACTCCCCAAAGCAACCTATAGATTTGGTGCAATTCCTATTACAATACCAATGGCATATTTCACAGATCTAGAACAAATATTCCAAAATGTATATGGAATCTAAAAAGACCTCGAAAAGCCTCAGCAATCTTCAGAAAGAAGAACAAAGTTGGAGGAGTAACAATACCTAATACCTACAAGGCCACTGAAATCAAAATGGTCTGATATTGGCATAAAAGTAGACACATAGATCAGTGGAAGAGAATAGAGAGCCTGGAAATAGATCCATAGCTTTACAGTCAATATTTGAAAGGAGGCAAGAGCACACAGTGGAGTAAAGATAATCTCTTCAATAAATGGTATTGGGAGAACTGGACTGGTACACACAAAAAAATGAAACTAGACCACCATCTTACACCATAGATAGGAATAACTTCAAAATACATGAAAATGCTTAAATATGAGTCATGATACCGTAAAAATCCTAGAAGAAAACATAGTAAAATTTCAGATATCTTGCATAGCAATATTATTGCCAATATATGTTCTAGGGCAGGGGTGTCAAACTCATTTTCACCAGGGGCCACATCAGCCTCATGGTTGCCTTCAAAGGGCCGAATGTAATTTTAGGACTGTATGAATGTAACTACTCCTTAACTAGGGGCAAGGAGCTCGGCACTGCCACTGAGTAGAAACAAGGTGCCAGGCTGAATAAAACAAGGTGGAGGGCCAGGTTCAGCCCACAGGCCTTGTGTTTGCTACCTGTGTCCTAGGGCAAGGGAAGTAAAGGAAAAAATAAACAAATGGGATTACATCAAACTAAAAACCTTCTGCACAGCTAAAGAAACCATCATCAAAATGAAAGGGGAACCAACTGTATGGGAGAACATATTTGCCAGTGATACCTCAGACAAGAGTTTAATCTCCAAAATATGTAAAGAATTCATACGACTCAACACCAGGAAAATAAACAATCCAGTTAAATAATGGGCAAAGGACCTAAATAGACACTTCACTAAGGAGGACATATAGGTGGCCCATACACATGAAAAATGCTCAATATCACTAGCCATCAGAGAGATGCAAATTAAAACCACAATGAAATATCACCTCACACCTGTCAAAATGGCCATCATAAACAAATCAACAAACAACAAGCACTGGCAAAGTTGTGGAGAAAAGGGAACCCTAGTGCACTCTGTTGGTGAGAATGCAGACTGGTGCAGCCACTATGGAAAACAGTATGGAATTTCCTCAAAAAACTAAAAATGAAACTGCCTTTTGACCCAGCAATTCCACTTTGGGAATATACCCTTAGAATCCCGAAATACAATTCAAAAGAATTTATGTACTCACATGTTCATAGCAGTGCTATGTACAATAACCAAGATTTGGAAACAGCCTAAATGCCCATCAGTACATGAGTGGATTAAAAAAATGTGGTATATCTACACAATGGAATACTACACAGCAAAAAGAAAGAAGGAATTCCCACCTTTCATGACAGCATGGATGGAAATGGAGACTGTTATACTAAGTGAAAATAAGCCAGTTGGTGAAGGACAAATACCATATGATCTCACTTAAAAGAGAAAACTAACAAACAAAATAAACTAATGAGCAAAATAGAACCACAGGCATGGGATCATGGAACAGGCTGACAGCTGTAACAGGGAAGGGGAGAGGTGGGGACTAACTGAGAGAAAGTGAAGGGATTAGTCAACACCATATATGAAGGAGCCATGGATATGACAGTGGTGAAGGGACTGATTGTGGAGGTGGGGGCAGGTTGAGTTGAGGAAGGTGAAGGGTGGGGGGGAATGGGACAACTGTAATAGCATAAGCAATAAAATAAAAAATAAAAATTTCCAAAAATGTACAAGTGTTTTCAAATAACTTTTTAATTAAATTCTGTTGTGATTTGAGAACAACTCTTTGATTTTAATCCTTTTTAGATTTCATTAAACTTTGTTGTTCCATATAATCTATCTTGGTTCATGTTTGATTCATTTTAATATTTCTAATTTCCTCCTCATTACATTCGTGTTTTCCTTTAAGTCTTTGAGCATATTCTTAATATTTACAATAGTTGTTCTAGAGTCTTTGTCTACTATTCCATAATCTGTTACTTCTGGGTTCATTTCTATTGACTGACTTTTCTCCTGGTTATGGGCTACATTTTTGTGTATGTTTTTGCATGTCTAATACTTTTTTTTGGATGCCAAACATTGTGAATGTTATATTGTTTAGTGCTGAAGTTTTTTCTGTTTCTTTAAAGATGTGGGACTATGTTCTGATGGGCAGTGAAGTCTCTCCTTGTGGTCAGTTTGATTCTTCCAAGGCTTGCTTTGTTTGTTTGGTTTTGTTTGTTTGTTTGTTTCTTATGGGGAGGGTGTAGTGTGTAGGCTTTACCTTAGGGCTAGTTTAGGTCCAGTGCTGAGGCATTAATCTTTTATGGCCTCTCTTCTTTGGCTGCTGGGAACTAGAAAGATTTCTTGCCCACTGTGAGCTCTAGGAATCATTTAGTTCCTGGTAATTGTTCTTTCCTCAGAAGCAGTTTTTTGCCTGGCCCATGGATTTCCTTATGTGCAAGTTGATACTCAGCTAAGGACTCAGTAGACCCCATGTGATTTCTTTTTCTGAGTAGCTCTTTCTTTGGTACTGTGTCTCACAAATTTTAGTCATCTTGGCTTTCTTATCTTGTCAACTCCACCTGCTCAACTCAGTGAAACTACAGACCTCACAGGGAGTTCCTTCTCCCTGCACCTGTGGCCTGGACATTGCCTCCAAGCAGAAAGTCCTGGCAATGTGTTTCCTTTCTCTCAGGGATCACAGTCCTATACTACCTATAGTCCAGTATCTATAAACGATTGTTGCATATATTTGTCCAGTTCCTAGTAGTTTATAGCAGGTAGGTAAGTACGAACCCTCTTGTTCTCTTACTGCCTTGTATGCCCATTAGTTTTTGTCAAAACTGAGTAGCTGGTATGGCTGTTAAATAGGATTTTTTCTTCCCTGCTAGATCTCATTATAGTGAGTAAAATTTGTGGGAGGCTTATTTGGAGTAGGGAGTCTTGGGGTGATAGCATCCTTTGTCAAGCCTCACTTTTGAGTGAGTGGTAAAATTTATTAGCAGGATGTGGATGAACCCCCAAATGCCATATAAAAGAGGTGTTACCCCAAGCTCCTAGGTATGGGGATGGCAGTGGAGATGCTAACTGGTGCAGTTATCTGGTGCCAGCCTGCAGTTGACTCCCCTGCTTGGGCTGCTTTCCTCTCTCCTTTTCTCCATTGCACTTGCTGACACAGTTCAGCTCCTGCTTCCTCCAGTTTGTTCTTTATAGGTTGTTGTAGGGCAGTGGCCTACCTTCTGATAAAGATATTTGAGCATGCCACTGATATTCACAAACATAAAAGTGACAATTACAGATATATATGTTAAAATGCACAACAATAATGATTTTGAAATGAAGAGGTTTAATAATGCCTATAAATAAAAGGTATTTCCTTAATATATCTCCTGGATTATATGTTCTCCACTTTGGAGACTGTTGGGAACCATCCTGCCTGGTTTCAGGAGCTGTAACTCCCCCATGGCTAAGCCTGAGTGAGCAACCTTTGGACCATAAGCCACTAAGGAGACAAAGCTTATCTCCATGGCAGGGTCGCTGCCTCTGCTCCTTTTACTTCATTCTGCCTGGCCCCCAATGCTTGATCTGTTAGCCACTGATGGGTAAGATTCCTCAAGTGAGGGACGACCTAAGACAGGCACGATCACAGGCTCCCCCAGGGAAGGACTTGAGGGCTACAGAAAAGGGGTGGTGGACCTTAGCCCCTTTGCTTTGACATAGCCCGAGTCCTCATTCTGTCTGCAAGAAGTCTGCTAATCTCCTGGCTGCCTTACTTCCCCTGCCTGACTTAAGCCTGAAACAATGACTTAAGCCTGAAACAATGCCAGTGGTGGGTGCTGCCCTGTCCTGGAAAGGGTGGGTTCACTAGGGCAAGCAGACCTAAGAAAGAATATGTAAAATCCTGTGAAACCTGCTTTGTTTAGAATGTTCTCATTTAAATGTTAAGGGTCCAAGCAGGAAGTGAGTTTGTTCCCCAAAGTTTTATGGCCCTTTAACTATCTGACCCTGACTCAAAATAGTCCCTCATAGTTCTTTGTATGTTATCTATTGTTTGATCCTTACTGCCTGATAATGATTAATGAGCTTTATATATACACCCCATATTCCTATACAAATAGAATCCAATAAAAACCTGTCGAGGCAAGGGTTGGGGCGCTCTCCTCTTGAGAGGGTGGCCGAGGCACTCCAAGGCTTGCTCTCCCCTTGAGAGAGAAGTCGCGCCGTCCCTTTTCCTCCACAGGACTTGGTAGTGTGTGTGAATTTATTTCATCTATCCATAACACTGCAGACAGTGCAGGCCAGTGTCCGTGTAGGGAGACCACTGTCATTTTGGTGACTTTCTCCATCAAGTTCCTCCATCAGCTTGCTTCTGTTTTATTTTCAGTCACCCAGAAAAATCACTAAACTCTCTCTCTTTTTTCTTTTGGTGGTACCCTCCTGTACTTAGGGGTTTATTTATTTTTTGTTTTTTACTCCAGCAGTTTCTGAGGAAGACTGAGGGCAAATGTTTATGACTCAATCTGCCATTTTGAACTGGAAGTCCATTTGATGTAGTTCTTAAAATAAATTTTTGAATTAATTAAAAATGTCATTATTTTTTGCAGTTCATTTTGCTTTCCTGAGCTTAAGTAGAAGAAGGATGGAGCTAAAGTTAGTGGCCTTAGAATTATTTATAGCCCGCAGAAGGTTTTTGTTTGTATTTTTGTTTTAAAGTAGCAGCCTTTAAATTTGGGTATACCAAAGGGACTGTGACCTAAGGAAGTAGTCTGCAAATTTCACTAGGAGCAAAACAGTTAAGAACCAGCCGCTTTGGAAAAATATGGGATCATGTGAGATAGAATTCTCCCCTATTTATGCTACATTCCTTAATTTGAAGGGCATTGTAATCAGGAGAGGAGCTATAAATATGGAAAGAATACTCTCTCATTCTTCCATTGCTTATTGCACCTGGCTATCTAAATTCATTGTTGTTCCAGTTTTTCACACTGTTCCTATACCATCCCTAAAGCCAACTGCTGGTACAAGTCCATAACATGCAGTAACTAATTTGACATATTGGGAATGTTAACCAATTGATTTTTCTTAGGAGAAACAAGCTGAAAAAATAAGCCCATTATTAATTCTTTGCAGGAATTTCCCATGTCTGATGATTTAAAAGAATAAATTCTGCATGTAAATGAATCATTGCAAGCCTAATTGAAGCTTGTTGGATATTCACAATTACTCAATTTGGTATGTTTTTAATGGAGGCAGGAAGTAAAAAAGCAAAGTCTGTGAGATTTGTGCATGTGTGAAGTCTCAGCCAGTCATTTAATGTTTCTCATTGAGACTCATCAAGGTATCTATTGCTTCTTAGCTGTTTTTAAGGGGAAATTTACCCCCACATTCCTCCCCTCCTCAAAGTAGCTAATTATATACTGGAAGTTTCAGTATATTGTGCCCAGTTTGTGAAGTCAGCATATTTCTGGAAGCTCTCTGTGAATGTAATTCTTAGCTGTACTGATGCTTTTGTTTCTCCATCTCTGCAGCCAGCACTGTACTGTAAGGACACAATTCTATCGCTATTTTTCCCTCACATTTGATGTGGTAGTTTGCATACAGCTGCAGAGTAGACAGTTACCTTTGAAAGGAACATTTGGCTGTTCTAATTTGATTAAAGAAAACCACCTCAATCATTTCTAAACTGAGAACGTTTTCATTTTAACTTGGCAGTAGGAGTTGGGAATGTACTCACTGCACTTAGATATGTGGGGGAGCAGACAGGGAACAAAACCAACAGCTTGAATGAAGAAAGCTTTGGTGCAATTTTTTTTTTAAGGCAAGCAGTGTTATATAGGATTGATTTTCTTTCCCTTGCAAATTTTCTACAACTTTGATTTTCACTTCCATTGTCTTTTCACAGTCATTTTCTTGATAATGCCAGTAAACCTGATTTGAGCAAGAGTAGATTGCTTGCCTAACATGATTTGTAGGACTTTGAGGTTCTCAAAAATTATACCATTTTTATATAGAACCCCAAATCATAAATGACTGAATTGCCTGTGCTTTCTTGGCTGCTGTTAGGGATAGCTTAACAAGTTTTTAGACCATGGATTTGTACACCAAGGATGGGAATTTAGTTGTCACTTGCATAGAAGAAAATTGCTCCCCATTAGAAAAGCCTGTAAGCCCTAGTGCTGGGAATTCATCTCACATGTGTATACTTGCTTCTGAGAGAGAAGTTTTGATTGCGCAGTTAGTATGAGAGTTGAAAATACACTCTGCTGATTGTGGGTTGGCATCCATTTCATACATATGTTATTGAGAATGATTGAGCAGGATAAACCAAACAAATTCACGAACCAGAGTTCAGTGATTTAATATTTGGTATCTTGGGAAAGGTACTATCCTGGCATTTCAAATTTTAATTTGAGCATGAAATTTTAAATAAAAAGCTTGAGGGCACACATGGGCCTTCGAAATAAAACCACATTGTTATCAGTTGACTCTTGGATATTATTGATAACCTAAAAGAGAATGTCAAATGTGGGTTCACATTCTCATTCTATGTGAAGGGATGACTTGGCCATGTTATGCTTCTTACCGCTAAGCTTCCGTTTCTTTTGTAAAATTAGGACACATTAAGTGGTGTTTCTGAATTTATCTTCCTGTTATGTGCTTGACACTTGGCAAATATTTAGTTACCTCACTGCCTCTTTCTCTCCTCCTTGGTACAACCACTCAACTACTTAAAATGGTTTGAAGGAGAGTGATGCTGGAATGGGTGGCTGAACTCAATAAAGTCCTCTTCAAATTCTGACGTTCTGTGTATCTTTTATTCTCTTGAACGAAGTAATTAAGTCCAGCAGGAACCTGTCTGGTCTGCCTAGTTTTCCTATAGATAACAAGCCCCGGGCAGACATTATATCAGGTAGTATATAGTTGTAAAAGATGGTCATTGTGTACTTCAGAACTGTTCAATAAATGTTTGCTGTTGGATAGGGTTACATTGGTATCTTGAATTCTTTTCCATCTTCTGCCATCTTCAGGTGCCAGATCATTTCCACATTTAACCATAAGACTTGATGCACTTGAAGTCACCCTAGTCTGATCTTTTGAGAGTCAAGGGACAAGAAGCAACCTTCCTGTTCTGTTTTCATACACAGCAGGAAGAACATAAATCTTTGCAGTCACATCTGTGTCATCCAAAGATGTACAAAGATGGTAAAGGTACTACAAAGATGACTGCGCAAAGGCCTCTATCTGGGAACTCAAGGCTTTTAGTAGATGCAACTTGGTAAATGTTGTTAAATCCCTGGCTAGTTCACAGTGCTTATTCCATAATATAACTGAATAATTTACTACAATGCAATAAAATGTTGCAAAAAGCAATACTTGCTGTTTTTGTTTTGTTTAGTTTCCACAAGTATAACATTAAATAGGATTTTAAAAGGTAATTGCTGGTGAAATAGAGACAGATTCATAGAGAGAACTATGTCAGCTATGGTTGAGGAAGGTTAGGGGTTGAGAGATCCAGGCAAAAGGAAAAAGGACTTATGGACATGGACACCAGTGTGGTGATTGCTGGGGGTAGGAGGGCGTAAGGGGGCTAAGTGTTAATGAAATGAAATGTTTTGTATTTTAATGAAAAATACAATCAAATTTTTAAAAAGAAGAAAAAAATTAATTGCCGGTGATTGAGGAGAAGTTGGCTTTATTTGAATACAGTGTTTGGAGACCTGTGGGAATTCCACAGGAAAACGCCCGGTACGGATTTTTTGTGTCACTTCAAACTTTCTTTATCCTCGGTAAAGTATTATTTGGATATTTCTCATATATAACTGTCTTTCATAAAAGTTTACTTTTATGAAGCCTAGTGTTGTTGAATACTGTCCATTTACTACTGTTAGTGTTCCCAGGTTTATTGTCTTGTATGGACTGTAACCGGTGTGGAAACAGAAGCATTTAAATGCAATGAAATTATTGAACGTTTCTGATGAAATATACAGAAGCTAGTCTAAGACTGAGGTTTGGTTTGGTTTACAGATAATGAAAGTGCCACCTTTTTGTGTGGCAGAAGCACACTTCTTAAGTGCTGGTAGTGTAGTTACTGTCACAGCAGGAGTAATGGCTGGGGGAAGATTGTCACGCCCATTTTTTAGATAAGAAACTGACACAGAGAATTTAAATGCCCTGTTAAAGGTCACCTGACTGCTGGTGTTATTTCCCCTATTTTGGAGTTTTCTATCTAGTGTTCCAAGTGTTTTAGTTATGCAAAGATCACTTGAATATGACTGTTTTGGTAAGTCTTTTTTTTAAATTAAATGCATATAAACTGAATGTCAGCATGCTGAAAAAGGCATGTTGATTACCAGATATTAGAGGTGTAACCTCTTAATTCTGACAGATGTTAAATTCCGTGTGTGTGTGTGTGTGTTAATTTAATTTAATTTAATTTTTTACCGGTTTGTTGTATTAGCTATACGTGGTGATAAATGCACATAGGACGGAGACTTACATAGTACTACTTGTTATTCACGTGGCTCCTCGACTTGGTGGCAGTCAGCTTGCCATCACCTACCCTAGGCCAGGGAGAGAAGGAAGGAAGAGTAGCAGGTCAAAGGAAGTACCCTCACCTCTGAATCTGGCACCAGAAGTGCTGACGGCAGTGTCACTCAGGCTCATGATGACTCAGCACTTCCTGATTTCCCCTTTGCAGCCCTGCTCAGGCTAATAATATCGAATGACCTTGGTCCAAACTGAGGGTTTCAAGGAACCTTGGGTTCCCTCATCATCAAAAATTTGAAATCAGAAGACAGTCCTTCCTTTTGTTTTTTAATTAATTCATGGTATTAAGTATAAACCATTAGACTCCATCCTGGATTTAGATACTTTTTGTTCTTTTTTTCTTTTTCGGAAGTTTTTAAAATTTTTATTTATTATTATTTTTTATTATTATTTTGAACTTAGTGGGGCAACATTGGTTAATAAAACTATATAGGATTCAGGTGTACAGTTCTGTAACACATCATCTGTATTTTGTATCCTGTGTTCCCCACCCCAGCTCTCCTTCCAACACCATTAATCCTCCCTTTGCCTGCTTCTGCCTCCCCCCACCCCCTTTCCCTCTGGCAATCACCACACTGTTGTTTCTGTCTGTGGGGTCTTTTTTCCCTTAATCCCTTCACCTTTTTTACCAAGCCTCCCAACCCCTCCCCTCTGAGAGCTGTCAGTCTGTTCTCTGTGAATCTGTTTCTATTTTGTTTGTTAGTTTAATTTGTTTATTGGATTCTACATATAAGTGAAATCGTATGGTATTTGTCTTTCTCTGACTGGCTTATTTCACTTAGCATCATGCTTTTCATCATATTGCAAAGGGTAAGATTTCCTTTTTCGCAGTGACTAGTATTCCATTGTGTAAGTGTACCACAGCTTTCTTATCCACTCATCTACTGATAGGCATTTGGGCTGCTTCCAGAACTTGGTGATTGTAAATAACACAGCAATGAACATAGGGGTGCTTATATTCTTTCCAATCAGTGTTTTGGGTTTTTTGGGATATATTCCCAGAAGTGGAATCGCTGGGTCATAAGGCAGTTTCATCTTTAAATTTTGGGGGTAACTCCATACTGTTTTCCACAGTGGCTGCAGCAATCTGCATTCCTATCAACAGTGCACAGGGGTTCCCCCTTCTCCACATCCTCATCAGCACTTGTTGCTTGTTGATTTATTGATGATAGCCATTCTGACCGATGTCAGGTGATATCTTATCGTGGTTTGAATTTGTATTTCTCTGATGATTAGTGATGTTGAGCATGTTTTTGTTCTTAAGACATTCACAATCTAAGGAAGTAGCTTTGGCCTTGAACTATAAATAAATATACCCTTACTTCTCTATTTAAAGCGGTGCTGTTATAATTTATTTGGTCTTTGTATTGTTTCTGTGCAACCTAATAACTGGGGCAGGAATGGAAGGAAGTGAAGTTCAAACAACAGTTGCAGTGTATTTGCCATTTAATGTTAGGGAAGGCTTAATGACCGAAGGGGCTGAGTCCGGGAGGGAAATCAAGGATCTGTTCAGTGGACCCACATCGCTTTCTGTGTACTTCAGAATATGGCCTCTTTGTGAGTAAAAGCAGAGTGTTATTAATTAGTTTTATATTTAGAACTAACCAAAATTCTTAGACTCCACAATTATTAAACATCGTAAGGTAAGTTATTTCAGAAAACCTTGAAAACTGTAGAAAATTTTGAAACCCTTTTTTACCTGTTTTCCTGGGCTACTTAACATTAATTACAGGACACATTCAAAAGTTTGTCCATGCTGACAACCAGTTTGTTTTAAAGTTTATTCAACAATTTAAAAGTCACTTTTTAGATTATCTAGACATACGGATTCTTTAGAAATATATTTTTATTATTGAAGACAATTTTAAAGCAGTAGTTTACAATGAAGGGAGAAGTAAATACCTATATTATAGCAAGAATACTGATGTATTTAAATCAAAGATATTTATTATTAAGTGTTTCTTTATGTGTTTTTATTTTTACAGAGGTCTCCAGATAATAAGCATTTCTGGGCCTTTAACTGCTTCCAAATAAGCAAAAGTGAGAATTCCTACAGAAAACATAGCCCTGACCTTTTTGCACATATAATCAAAGCAAAGTTAACTTTGAAGTGGCATCTTGTTACATAATCATACTGAAAAATATGCAGCAATATGTATTCCTTTGAATGTCTTTCATTGAGAAACATTGTTTTGCTTATTTGACTATCCATCCTACCAGCTGAAAATGGATTATGTTTGGGATGTCCGTATAACTACTCAATGTCAAAATACTTGAAAAATAACATGAATAGTTTCATTTCAAAGTGTAAAATTCTCAGGAAGGTTCAGACTATTGGAAAATGGAATGTGGAATTTCACTGCATTGATTATTAAAATAAAAGCAAATAATGAAGAAGATAAACAGAATTTACAAGGCCACTTTCTGCCAGGCAGAACATCTGTCCAAGCAATAGTAAATTAGTTTAAACAGCATTTACTTTCTAGAAGGTATTTAATGTGTGAATCATTTGTTTCAGACATGTCTGTAAGCATTTCTACTAAACTGTTGGCCAACTCTATATACAACGAAGAATAATGAGCCATATAGGTGAAAGCAAACAAAACTCGTTCTTGTGTGTTCTTTGAGATGTGATAGAAATCTTGAGAATTTGTAGCATATGCTCAAGACTCCAAGTTTCTGGTGCTGCCTACAATACAATAACTGACATTTTTTAAAGGTTTTATTTATTGATTTTTAGAGATAGGGGAAGGGAGAAAGAGAGGAGAAAAACATCGATATATGAGAGAGAACATCAATTGACTGCCTCTTGTACACCCCCAACTGGGGACCCAGCCGGCATCCCAGGCATGTGCTCTGATTGGGAATCAAACCAGCAACCCTTCGGTTTGTGGTTCAACACTTAATCCACTGAGCCACACCAGCCAGAGCCAATAACTGACATTTTGATTCCTTTTGCATTGTCTTATCTGCTGACTTAGCTCCTTTTGCATTGCCTCATCTGCTGACTTAGTGAGCATTCTGCAAATTGAGATATAGCAGGAAGTTCAACTTAATTATCACTGAAAAAGAAAAATGCCAAATGGGATTTCTAAGTAAAATTTTTGACACTTATTGGGTGTCTTTTTGTCAACCTGCATAATTGAAGAATCAAGCAGTTCAGTTAATAAAATGTAGTTAATAGAAAGTTGTCATCTCTTCTGTACATTAAGTCCATTTTCAAAGAGTTAGAATATGACAAAATACATTTAACACTAAGACTCATAGTTTAATACTTGTTCATTGAGAAAATATTTCAGGATCCATTCTTTTTTTTTTTTAAAGATTTTATTTATTTATTTTTAGAGAGGGAAGGGAGAGAGGGGAGGGGGGAGGGGGGCAGAGAGAGAGAGAGAGAGAGAGAGAGAGAGATCAATGTGCAGTTGCTGGGGGTTATTGCCTGCAACCCAGGAATGTACCCTGGCTGGGAATCGAACCTGGGACACTTTGGTTCCCAGTCCGCGCTCAATCCACTGAGCTACGCCAGGCAGGCCCGGATCCATTCTTTATTGTAACCCTTGTGGCCAGTTATGATGAACACTGACTGTTCCTGCTATTATAGATATAGTTAATAAAATGTTTACTTCCTTAAATGGTTCAGCTATTCATGACAGATGAGAGAAGGCCTTATATGGTGTCTATTGAAGAAAGAAAATTATATTACATTGTGGTTAGACACCAAATTTCACTCTTTTGAACATACAGATTAGGGAGAGAAAGGTTGAAAGGTTTGATAGTACTAGTGAAGGGCAAGCAAAAGTGTAGATGAAGAATAAAATAATGGAAAAGAAAAAACATGTAGGAAGAAGAAAATTCTGAAAGTGTACAGACAAATAGAATAGAAAATGACAAAAAATTAGAAGAGATTATATTAAAGGAATAAATTATTTTCTTAGTTTTGAAATATTAAGAGATCAAAATTAGTAGGGCAGAAAACTTCTGGTTCTGAGAAAGTATATGTAGACTAGACAGAAAGAAAATGAAGTTAAAGTGGAAAAGAGAAAGAAAAAACTCATCTCAAAATGTAAAGGAGTAACATTAAAATGAGTTTGGAGTTCAGCTGTAAAATTGGTAAATGCAACAGTTTCAGTATGCTTTATCTTAAATTGCTGACCTGTTGCCCAAACCTACAAAAACATACATTTCTTTGTTCTCTTCCTATTATGTCTCTTGTGTGAAATGTAAGGTAAATCTGTCTTGCATTCATGCAGCTTTTGGTCTTAAAATAAAAAAAAAATATGGATACAAGAGTCGTTACACTTGACAAGCAAACAGGATTTTTTGGTCTGTTCCACATGTTGTAAAGTTCTTGTTGGGTTTTTATTGTTGTCTTTATTACACATGAGTATATCCTGTGCCTATTACCTGGTTACAGAGAAACTCCTTTTTAAATTTATTTTTCAATTGTAGTTGACATGCAATCTCATATTAGTTTCAGGTGTACAAGATTATAGGTGAATTCTGTCCTTTTGAGCTAAAACATCAGCTGACTTCTTTAAACATATAAATAAGTGGTAATCAATTTAGGACATTGCGTTTTTCATTTCTCCCTCACATTCCTCATCCCTCCTCTCCAGGTTCTTCCTCTTCGTGTGGGTTCATGTGCAAATCCATTTTGCAGTTCATTGCATTTGTTTATAAAGATCCTAATAAAGTGGTAAAGCATTGATAAAAATAAAGGAGTAGTGCTATGAGGAATCACTGAAAAACAGTCATTTCAGAGTCTCCACTTGTTTACTTTTATGTAAAAGGGACATTTCAAACAGTCCTAGATGCATTCTCAAAACACATTGCTGAATTTGGGGGTGTTTGGAACATACTTCTATACTATATTCAATATGGGAAAAATCTTCAACTATCTAGTTTTACTTAACATTGAAGATTAGAAGCTTCTATAGACAGGGTATTTCAGTCATACATTTTCCAAGAAGATAGATTTTATTTTTTACTTATTTTTAGTGGTAAAATATACATCACGTCAAATTTACTATTTTAATCATTTTCAAGTGTACAATTCAGTGGCATTAAATACATCCACGTTGTTGTACAACCATCGCCACTATCCATTTCAAGAACTTTTTATCATCAAAAATGAGAGCCATAGGTCCTGGCCGGTAGCTCGGTTGGTTGGAGTGCCGTCCGAAATGCTGAGGTTGTTGGTTGCAGGTTTGATCCCTGGTCAGGGCACATATAAGAGACAACCAGCGAATGCTTAAATAGGTGGAACAGCAAATCAGTATTTCTCTTTCTCTCTCTCCTCCCTGCTAAAATCAAATTTAAAAAAAAGGAAACTCATTTACTCATTAAATAATCACCACTCATTCTACTCTCACAAAAAGATAGATTTTTAAGTGACATTTTATGACCAGAAGATGAGAACCAGCAGGTAGTTAATTCCATAGCCAGTAGGCCTAGTGTTAAGATTACAAGTAATAGAGACCCACTGAGGCTAGCTTAGGAAAAAGGGGTTTTGTTGTAAGTAACAGGCCTTCATGAGAATCTTGATTCACTTGGGCTCCTAGGACAGGGGTTCTGGACTCCAGGAGTCTACTGGGAGTGCCGTGGTCTGTCTGGTACCAGGAAGTCGCCTCTGAGGGCCTGCCCTCACTGCTTTCTGTGCATCCTCATACCCAGGCTTCCGTCATAACCTTTGTTTTCATGGGCCGCCATGGTCTTCATATGCCTCACACATGGCTGTGTGAGGGTTTTGGTGTGTGGTACTTAACACCAGTGTGAAGCCACTGGTTCTGAGGTCATATTCCACAGAGTCCGAGACATGGTGTGGGGGAAAAAACTTCAGTCTAGGAAAGCTTTTGGTCCTAGTTTCACATGGCCGAGAAAAGTGTTTGACGTTTGATTCTTTGTTGTTTTAGTGAAAGTCTGAATCTTCAAGAAGCAAAATATAATGTTTGCCATGAGAATGCATCTTCAGGATAGTTTTTATGTCATTTTGAAATTTGGCTAAGCATTTCAAAGGGATATATGTGTTACTAGACAGGTTTAAAATTGCATGCCAAGACATAACAGTAGTTTTTAGTCATGAAAACTTGGAGAAGTTTCACGTGTAGCACCTTTTGAGATACTGAAAGAGTTTGTGAAGAGTACACTGCACAGATGAGCATAATCAGTTCCTGGTCACAGCGATGTTTTGAGCTCACTCATTTTGGTGGGAAAATCTTGCTCTTCAGATCGAAACATTGCAATATCATTACAGAAAATAGATTTTTATTTAAAACCATTTAGCAGAAATTCAGCTTGGCTGCATGGTAGCTAGAAAATGCCTTATGTATAATTAACTCAGTAGATGATGCTTTCATCAACAAACGCCAGTGCAGAATCTCTTTTCAATCCTGAGTGCAGCTCGGGGAAGTGGCAACATTGGGTGGGGGGTGGAGGAGTGGACAGCTACGTGATTCAGCTTTTGACTCATCCCAGGTCTACTGAGCCACCCTGTGTGTTCCTACTCTGGGGGCACAGGTTTTGTATCCAGTTTTCTTTCACTGGGGTTCAAGTTCTCTTGAATCAAGAGAAAGGGCAATTTGTTTTTTAAAGCTGAAGAAACAGACTTTCAGAGCTACTCCTGTCTGTTCCATCTACCCCTTTGTTTAGTCTTTGAGCCTGGATTTGAACCCCACTGCAAGCCCTGCTTGACCAGTGTTTGTCTCCCACTGTCACATTGCTGCAGTGGCCTCGCAGCGGCCTCACAGCGGGGACCACGGGTCTCTACCTCCTAGGGGATATTTGGCAATCTCTGGATACATTGTCTTCGTTGCAGCTGGAGAGGGGTGTTGCTACTGACCTCTGATAGGTAGAGGTCACTGATGCTGTTACATACATACCCTGCAATGCATGGGACCTCTCCCCGCAACAAAGAAAATTCAAAATGTCAGTAGTGCCAAGGTTCAGCTGCCCTGTATTAAAAAAAGTCACTAGTTAACATCAATGTATAGGAAGAAAGAAATAAAGTTCTGTGGCACAAATTGGAGGAAACACACAGGCTCAGATATCATCAGCTCCCTAAGAGCATTTCTGAAAACTTGAGTGCTACCAGTGATACTTCCTCCTGGAGACGTTTGTCTCACCTGGTTTAGCTCTGTGTGCTGTCTTGTGCCTGTGGTTGTTTCACATGTGCACGTCTTCTTTCCTCAACTTCAACTAAAGCATCCTATGAGTAGAGGCCACGACTTCTTCCTTTGGTGGTTAGCATGCTGCTGACCCTACTGCAAGTGCTTGAATAAAGGCTGTTGTTCAGTTGATCGTGTGAGATATTCTGTTTCTTTAAAAATTGCATTGAAATCGTATGCACAAATATAGTAACTATTATAATATATAAGAAAACTTGAAAAAAATAATTATAATTACTGCTGATCACCTTAACACTGGGATTACATGGGAAGGGCATGTTTTTAAATTGTGTCCGAACATAAGCAGAGTGAACCATCTGCCCTCAATAGCAGTAGTTCTCAGCTGAGGGCAAATTTGCCCGGAGGCAACATTTAGCAATGTCTGCAGATGTTTTTTGGTTAACAACATATTTATACTGGTTTCTAGTGGGTAGAGTCTGAGGACGCTACTAAACACTGGAAGTGCACAGGGCAGCCCCCCACAACAAAGAATTATCTGGCCGCAAATGTGGACGTTACCAGGGTTGAAAAACCCCAAGCTATAGCGTTGTGTGGACACCACCGTCAACATTCTTCACCACCTAAGTGAATGGGAACGTACAGGAAGTGGTGCATTTTTAATATGCAGAAAATGATCATACATTGTAAGCTCCTGAGCAGTGGGAACTGTAGCTATGTACACAAACCAGAGGAGTCTGACAGTTAAAAAACGCTTGTGATAGGGCTTGTGTAATAAACGGACACTTTATGTCTTTGTGCCTTTGGGAGGAGACAACGGAAAGCAGAGTGAATTCTCTGGAGGCTGAGTGTGCATGTCCCACAGTTTTAGGAAATGAGAAGCATTTGGTAACCCAGACGGATGCATTAAAATATTAGGCCACATTTTTAATAAGCTGAAATGTCCCCCAAAAGGATTGATAGTTATATTGGAATATTGAAGCTTACATTCTTCTACTTTTCCAAATATTTTTAAAGCTTCCTTGAAGAATACCTGATCATTTTTGAGGTATGAGGCTCTATGCTTCCCTTCTGAAATTAATGTTAGGAAGAACCTCTGCTGCGTTCAGTGGCAGAACGGTGTCATGGAGAGGACCGTTCACAGGGAGAGCCTGGGCAGGTCGTCTTAACCATTTCCTGCCTCAGTTTTCTCATTTTCAACAGGCAGGACTAAGGCTTGGTGACCTCTAGCATTAAAATTCTGTGTTCCTGTAATTTTAGTTTCAAATCATAAAAAAGAGATTGTTTATGCAAAGTCCTTTATGAAAGAAACTTTGAAGGCATTAATTACTCCTGTTTGTTTCCTCGAAACTTCGGAAATACCCCTTTCTACAAAGACTTGCTTTCAGTGTTTAAAGAAGGAAAGGAATTCCTGTGATACGTGGAAGTTGTCCCCCACCTCCAAACAAAATAAAGAGTCAAATGAGTTCACAACTGATTTTAAAATATCATTGTTAGCTAATTTCAAAACGTTTTCCCACTTCTATGCGTGTATACTTATAAAGGAAATATTTTAATAGTACTGATAATACTGCATTGTCCAAATAATTTATGTTAAGCTAGCTGCTTCCAGATCTAAGAAATGCCCTGTTTGTAAAGGTGAAATAAATGTGGAAGCTTTATTCTTTATTATGCTTCTCAGTCTAGCATTTAGTAAGTTACTGGGCTCTGAATGAAATGATGAAGCTTTCCCATTTACTGGGTAGAAAATTAAATAGAACTTTGATAATTTTCTCCTTTCTCTAGTCCTAAAGTTGGAAGAGCAGATACATTAGGGATACAGTATCCCCAAAAATGAAGCTTGCTCCTATGGTGTCTGTATTGTGAACAGACTGGGAGGTTTGTTCTGGCATATTCTGATTTTCCAGGGGCCTAGTCTAGAACTTCGCTAATAAAATTGCCTGAACTGAAGATGTTTTTAGGATGGATCCAAGGATGCGAAGGGAATCTAGCTACAGTTTGGATCTCACTCCCAGAGTGTATTTTGCTTCCAGGGAATAGCAGTGGATGACATGGCATCCGTTCGTAAAATAGTGCCGTAGATGACTTTCCATTCATCAGAGGTTAACTGAGTGCCCGGGCATTCAAGGCAAGGCACCTACTACAGGCAGTGTGCACAGTGGGGAATCAAAATGAGTATTGCTCAGCCCTGCTTTATCTAAGTGGGGTTATAAGTGAGCTTAATGGGAGAAGAGGGAGGTCATAGCAAACTACTGCAATACAAAGAATAAAATATAACGACCATTCGGAGGCGCAGATACAATTCTTTGGGAGAAGAAATACTGAACTGGTGGAGCAGGAAACAGGCTCTGTAGAAGAGGCGAACGATAAGAGCGGAGTCACAGAAGTGGAATGAATGACATGTGACGCGTGACAGCCGAGCCTGAGGTGCTGAGTTGACCAGAGTATGAGGGGAAAGGGAGTGGAAGAGATATTATATGCTCAAGTGGTGGGGTCAGAACAATAGCAGAGGTAAACCACATAGATACAGCATTTAGAGACTAGCAAACTAGTTAGGAGACAGACCATTCCTGGGGTGGGGAGAGAAACATGATGGCCTGAATTGGTGCACAATTCCCTTGAAATGAAGGGAGAGGTTGAATCTGAGATGATTGAGGGTAAGACTTGCCAGTCTCAGTAATGGGTTGGCATGTGGATGAACAGGGTTGGAGAGTTAATAAGACGCCCTGTAGTTTGATGCTGGAGTGAGAGGGGAGTGCCACTGTTAGAAATAGGAGTCACAGAAGAAAGAACGGGCTTGATGGGGCACTGATGAGTTCTGCTTTGAACACGTGAAGTTATCTGTGCCCTTGGGAAATAACCAAGGCCGAGTTGTAGTTGAAGTACGGGAAATCAAGAGCTCCAGAGAGGAGCCCAGAAAGCCTGCGTCCCACATTTGGAATACCATTACTGTGCATCATGTGTCCCACCAGAGCAACCCACAAATGCCCTGTGTGAAAATGAGCACGTGACTACAACTGTGTCATCAGCTAAATGCCAGGTGTACTCACACCAGCCTCCACAGCACAGGTGGTTCCAACTGTGCCTGTCACACAACCACCATCTGGCGTTGATCTTCGGGATCACTGGCAGATTGGACCCTAATGTTAAATTGATAAATGAGCAGGAACTCCCATATTTTCAGGGGGAATAAGACTGAAAATGGAAACTTGGGATTACTAGCATTTAGGATTGAAGGAGAAAAAAAGGTCGGTGAGGAAGTCAGAGACCCTGGAAGTAAAGGGAGGAGTAGAAGAAAACTCCGAGCAGCCACCTGAAGGGAAAGTTTTAAGGCAAAGGAAGCATTTCATCCAGGTATCTCAGGTGCTGCCAAGACGTTGAAGGGAAGGAAGGCTGAGTTCAGTGGTCGGAAGTTATCTCTGTCCATTTGGGAGGCCGATTTCGCTGGAAGAGAGAGGGAGAAGCCAGTTAACAACGTAGGAGTGAGAAAGTGGAACACAAAGTGTAGAAAATCATTAAATAATTGGGGGAATGCAGTATTGTTGGTAGAATGACAACCAGATTGAAGTAAGCATGGTGATGTTTTTGTTGTTGTTTTACCAAAGGGAAAGGAGTGTGTTTGTAGGTGTGTAAGAAAGAACTGGCAGAGTAGCCTTATGCTTTAGAGCAAAAATAGCTCTAATAAATGAAATAAAACTTAAATTCTTAAGAATAACATCATTGTCATTATCATCACCTCACAACTAATTTGTAATTGAACACTTAACATGTCCCAAGCTCTAATAAGCCTATAGTAAATGGTTTTATTTTTGCTGTGTAGGTGAGTCTACCTTAATGTAATTTCCTTGTTTTTCACTCTTTGTTTATTGTTTAAAAGATACATATATACACACACAAATAATTTTTTGGTATATAAGATTGGATTAATTAACTTATGTGTAGACACTTAAAAATTGTTAGGGTGACATTTTACAAAAAGTAAGAACGCTTTCATATAGCCAGTCTGTCAAAATTATTATGCTGAACTGGGCTTAGTAAAACTTGGGCGAGCCTTCCATAAAACACAGTTACTATTTGTTGAATTCATTTTTCATCAAAATGTTAAGTTGAAATGCAAAAGAGATTTGATACAGCATTTGACATTTGACATTTTAAAGTAATTTCATTAAATCATCAAGCTATGAATTATTGAAGATTGTTATACTATAAACAGTTTTTTCTGTTGTCTTTCTTTGGTTTAGAAACAAGTTGCACGCCACTTGCCTGGAAGAAGATAAATGTGTGGTGTGCTAAAACATACAGAGATTTTGGCACTGTGTTTTCTCTCATTTTATTAATGAATGCTTTTGTTTAGTCTTACATCAGGTGAATAGAACCAATTTGTGTTTTGAATAGGTAAAGCCAGGAACAAAATTCTCTGTAAACGTGTTGACAAAATTCACTTGAAAAGTCTAATGTCTCTCAGGGTGAGTCATTTTCAATATATTTCTACCCCCGCACACCGATGGTAGAAGCAGCCTTGTCAGCTGTAGTGGCTCCCCAGGACGGTGACTCCAGTACCTTCCCGAGGGGACAGTTCTGCTCACGGCCATGTCTCCAGTGTCAGCACATTGAAGGTGTCCAAGAACCCACTGTCAGTTAATTGGCTGACTGTCGGTGGAGGGTAAGGTAGAGATGTTTGACAAGGCCCTCGCTGGGATTTTGTATTATCAGGTCCCCACCCTCTGCCATTTCCCACCCCATGAGGCAATTCATAATGAAAACAATTCAGTACTGCATAAACCAAGTCGAAGAATTCGCCTTTTCCAAAGTGTTTGCCTGTGCTGCCCAGAGAGATGGTTTCTTTAGAAGTTCTAGCAAACCTGGGTAAATATGTCCTGCAATGTTGCTTTTATTCTTACAGTTTAAAAGTTGCATGAATTACAACTCAAAATGCAGAATTCTGTTTCAGTGTGAAGAAAAGGTATGTCTCAAGGTCAAGGTACCCACTGTTGCCTTTTCAGGAGGCAGTCAGGATGATGGCTGGCTGCCCACACACTGGGAGCCAGTTCTGTGGTGTGGCTGCCATGTTCCAGGATCCGCCTGGCATGAAAGGCTGGACGCCCGATTTTATTAGTAAACCCAGAGGGATTGAGAGTCCAGCCATGGTGGGCTCATGCCAACCTCTCAAGAAACCGAGGTTTGAACCAAAATGTTCATTTACTCTTTTCCAATAAAAGCTGTACTTTTCAAGTGTACTGGGATTTGCCAGCTAAGGCATTGCCTTCCTTGCGTGCTTATCTGTGGGAAAGCCAGATGATGGTGGGACAGTTGCAGTGTGAGCATGGAGTCCATGAAGGGAGTTGGCTGATGGCCTCAAGCCCGGCGCCCCTTGCGCCCATCTTCACTGTAGAGAGGGAAGTTCTGTGTGTCCTGCAAACTCCCTCCCCTCTGACAGGGTCCAGGCCACCCTGCCAAACTGTCTTTCCAGACACGGCTTTGACAGAGACAAAATACAGGCTTTTTGTAAAAGTAAATGTGATTGATTATATCACTCTCGGTGAGTGGCCGTCGCAGCCTTCTTTCTTAGATTTGGGTGGTCATAGGCTCAGACCTTCTGTGCTGCTGGCTCATCCTCGTCACCTGCACTTGATGTCCACTACTGCAGTCTTAGAATTCGTCCCTTCAGTTTGGTTCAGGAGCCAACATGCTTTCTCCTGTCCTACTTCCAGATACCTTCACGTCTGTTCACTGAAATAACTTCCCCAAAACTAACTTCCTACAGATAACTTTTTGGCATCTCATTTGATAGTGGTATTTGACGTTTCACTGGTATTAAGTAGAGTATTTTACAGTTCTCTTTTATTTATTTTATTTACCTCTATCATTAATAAGTACTAAGCTATAAATTATATACTTTGAGGTTTTTAATTTTTAATAAATTATTCTTTTGAATTCCAAAAAAAATAATGTGTATCTATTTAAGGGTGGAAATGTCTCACTCTTATCAACTTGTTTTTTTTTTTCCTTTAAGAAACTGCTATTCTGAATCTGAAGGGGAAATGTACTCTATGTGTAAAAACAAAGAGAAGCGAAATACCAAAGGAGGAGGTCAAAAACAATATAATGTTTACAATAAATAAAGAATATTTATACATTTAGCAACTTGTAAAATATAATTTCCTCTTAAGTTATTCTGTAAGACTGATTAAAAAAACTAAAAAAAGACTAAACTATTGGGTTTAATATAATTTTAGCATCTTAAAACAAGTCAATAAAAACTGAACTCACGGAGCTACTTACTATCTGCCCATTTCTCTGTTAAAGGGTAATATGTAGCCAGTTTTGCTTTTTTGGTTTTATTTCTAACAAAGAAATATAAGCCAAGAGGGCAATGATGAAATATCCACATGTGTATAACTTTAAAAGTTATGTAAATATGCTTATTCTTAAAATTATATTTTTCAAAACTATTGTTCATTACCTAACAAAATGGATGTTTTTTAGGATAGAATTTCTTTTTCCAATTAATTTCAGCTGCTGGTGATGTTACCTTTGTTCTGTATTTCATATTATTTGTGTTTTACTGTTTTCCATCTTAGTTCCAGTGGGTATTCTGCCTAGAAATCTTATATTCAAATCACTCATGTCGGGTAATAATAAGGTGACTTTGAGTAGAGTGAAACCCTATTAACAGCTAAGAAACACTAGTAACTGATGTTAGCACATACATGCTTATTAGGCTAATGCTTAGATCTAACCTTTATATATACTAATTCAAAATACATACTGTAAAGATCTGTGAAATTCCGACCGCAGAAAGACCATGTGTGGTGTGTGGTTGTACTTAGAGAACTGGACAGAATCTTTGAAGAGGAGTTCAACACGATGGGCTTATTGATGGGTCGAGATTGAGGCTTGGAAGAAGCAGTGAGGTTGAATGTGTGCTGTGGCATGAATTAGTTCTATTTTGATGGCTCCCTGCATCCAAATTGGGACAGGGCTGGTCTAGGATGTCCTTTCAGATATGAGGCTGTTTCTTTCAGGAAACTTCCTTTTTGTAGTTCCTTGGAATTTTCTTTAAAAGTTGAAAGAGTGAAACATGTCGTGTTAAAACATTTTGTGACCTCGTTTTGGTCTGAGAATACTTCTGTGCTAGCAAAATACACAAGAGATTGAGGCTTTGCTCTGATAGTTAAATGAATTTAAATGCATACTGAATATAAACTGCTTCGAAAGCTGTGCATCACAAGTTAATAGATCTTGGACCTTGTTTTTCCTACCGTGAGCCAGACATTCCTTGGGTTTAAGGGGAGGTTTAAATTAAAGAGTAGCAAATTGCTTCCCTCTTTGGAAATAAGCAAAATCACTCTGATAATAAAATATTTCTTTAACATGTAAAGACGCTTACTGAGGAAAAACAATGTGAGGGAAAAAATGGGGATAACTTATTTAGTGGTTTGCTCTTTAGGAAATGGAATATGTTTAATAGCAAAGTACAATTACCTTATTATACCATGTGACTTGAAAATAATAAGACAAAAAAGTGAAAAACATCGTACTAGAGCATATTTATATGAACAAATAAATCTTGTCCTGTGGGAGAGGGAGTCCGGTTTTTCTAACTCTATGGTAATTGAGCAAAACATTTTCTGACTCTTTTGGAATTGTCTTCAGAAGTGTTTTATGAGCCAAACCCCAACATCAACATCTTTACTTTATTATCACACCTCTTTTTGGACCCAGAAGAATATTACTCAGCCTAATCCCCCACTTCATTTATCAGACTTGGCTGGGCTATTTCTAAAAATATAGCGTACTCTCTTGTGGGACAATTGAATGTTTTTATTTATTTGTTCATTCATTCAGCGATCGTGGCCGAGTGCCTCCAATGAGTCAGGTGTGTTGTGGTAACACGTCAGAGTCTTGGCTCTGGAAGTGGGAGGACAGAGGGAGGAAAGTGAGGATCACAGATGATGTTCCCTCCTGAGCAGTCTTCATTGGATGCATAGAGGAAGCCACCAGATAGAGAAAAGGAGAGCTTTCTAGGCACAGGGGGCAGCTCACGTCAAGGCATAGCACAAACACTACATACATTTCAAGAACTGCACGTATTTCAGGATGGAGAGAAACTAGTTAACTGAAGAAAGTGGAGGAGTAATTAGGGCCAAGATCAGGAGGATCCTAATAAGCCATGGAATGGAGAATACAGTAGTTAAGAGTGAGGGTTCTCATGTCTGATTATCTGGGCTCGAATCCTGGCTCCTTCATTTGCAGGCTTTCTGATGCTGGACATCCTACTCATCTCCAGTGCCTTAGTTCTGTTCATCTGTAAAGGAGATGATGGTACCTGCCTTATAGGGTTAAGAGGTTGAAATACGTAAACACAGATAAAGTTCTTAGCACCATGCCTGGGACACAGTAAGCACTCAATAAATGTTAGCTTTTTGTGCTGCTACTTTGTCCTGTGTTTTATTGTTTTTGATGCTGTTGTAAAAGGAATTGTTTTCTTAATGCCCTTGTGTTTTTGTGACATCATTTTCCTCAGCTTTTTTTTTTTGGCCCACCTCTCTCATTCATTCAGGGACGCTATTTTTTTAAGGTTTTATTTATTTATACTTAGAGAGAGGGTAAGGGAGGGAGAAAAAGAGGAAGAAAAACATCAGTGTGTGAGAGCACCATCAGGGGGTTGCCTAGACTAGGGACCAAACCTGCAACCCAAGCATGTGCCATAACTGGGAGTTGAACCAGCAAGGTCTTGCTTTGTAGGATGATGCCCAACCAACTGAGCTGCACCAGTCAGGGATGCTATTTTGTTTTATGTTATAGCCCCCAAGATCCTGCCTTCTTTGCATTCTGATAGCTTCCCAAACTATTACTTGACCTGTGTCCAAAGCTCCAAGTATTAGTGTACAGTTGTTCACTGGACATTATTACGACCTAAAGGTCACAATCATCTCAAGTTCATCTCTTCTGGAGTGAACTCATTAATTACTCCTCAAATCTTCTCTTCCTTTATTATTCTACTATTTGGAAATAGTACCATTATCTACCTTGTTGCTTAAACCAGAACTTGAAAATCGTTCTAACTTTCTTCTCGTTCTTCAACTATAATATCCTGGTTGGTCACCAAATCCTATAGATTCCACCTTCTAGATATCACTATGGAATATAAATTGATACAATAATCTTTAAGGCCATTTGGATCAAGAACTTTTTAAAGTGTACATAATTTTATTCAGAAAAACTGCACACCTTTTGATTTCTTCAATGCCATTTACAGGAATGTATTATAAAGTGGTGAGCCAGTGTTATAAGAACAGAGAAATGGTGTAATAAATTACATAGATAACATAATTTGGTACAATTTAAAAGTGGTATTATACACACACACAGTGAGAGAGAAAGAAAAGCTTGTGACAGCATTTGATGCTTTGTTAATTTTTTTTGAAAATTTTATTTCTGTGATGTTAGAGAGAGGGGAAGGGAAGGAGAGAAACACTGATGCTAGAGAGGAACATGGATCGGTTGCCTCTTCCATGTGCCCCAGCCGGAGACCTGCCTATCACCCAGGCATGTGCTCCCACTGGAAATCAAACCAGGGACCCTTCACTCTGTGGGACAGCACCCCAACCATCTGAGCCATGCCAACTAGGGTGCATTGTTAAATTGTCTAAACTACAAAACATTATGTAAAGTATGATTCTGTTGTTGGTTTAACAAAAATAGAAACGAAGCTCTAAGAAAGCAGGGATCTTAGCTCATTGGCCTTAACACTCCCTGTAGGATGTAGGTGTTCAGAAAATATCTCTTGGTTTTATTGGCCTTTCTCTGCTACTTCTATTTTTCTAATCTATCTGTATTTCTTACCTGGACTTTTGCATACACTTCTTACCCATTTTTCTTACCCTCAATTTTATTCCCTTAGAGTCCAATTTCTAGTCTGCAGTCAGAGTGATATTTCCAAGTGTTAAAACTGGCCATAGTATTGCTCACTGCAAAGTCCTTTGGTTCTCCCCCAGTGCCCATAAGATAATTTCCAGACTTCTTAGCCCGGATTACCAAACTCTTCTCAATTTCACTTCTGTGTACTTTTCCAGCTCTTCTCTTGCCATTTTCCAAGATAATCACTAGGTCATGCCAAACTATCCACAGTTCCATAAATGTGAATTTCCTGCATACCTACATACCTTTGGACATGCCTTTGCTTATACCTGGACTGTACTAAAGTTCCTTTATTTATTTGGCGAACTCCAGATCACCCTTTGAGACTCAGCTCCCCAGCCACTCCCGCTCTGCGCACTTTTGAGTGCTTCCTCTTTGGAGCTTCCATAACCTCTTGAACTCTTTTACAACCCTTAATGTATGTAGGATAGATAACCCTACTGAGAGTCGGTGAGGGCGGGGACCGTATATTCTGTCTTCAACTCATTATCTTACAGCCAAATGGACTTCTCGTGTATCTCCGTCTCAGGGCTTCCCAGTGTTGGTCTGAGGCCTGGTACCAATTTTCCATCATCTATGATGAAATTAGAAAAATAAGTGCCTGTGGTGAATTTTTCAGAAAGCTAAATCTATTTACAGTTTGGGTGTTAAAATGTGCTTTCTTTATGAAATGGTACTTGAAAGTAGACAGGAGGGTGTATTTACGTCTTTCATTGGCAGTGTTCTGTCAGAGCCCTACATCTGCTGGAAATTTTACAGGTCTCTGCAAACTAAAGGGCTGGGAACACTGCTGTATCTCATGGGGTGGCACCGAGTCCCCAAAGTCAAAGCCTGTGAGTCATCCTTGGCTGTTCCTCCTTCCTCATCCCTCCACCCCCGCCACATTCAGACACTTAGCAAGTCCTGCCAATTCAACCTCCTAAATATTTCTGGAATCTGCACTCTCTTCTCCATCCTTGCTGCCAATTCCTTAGGACAGGCCCTCTTTATTTTCCTGCAGTAACAATCTCCTTACTGGTCTTCTTGCCACTATTCCCCTCTTATCCGTGCCCATCAGAGTGAGCTGTTTAAAAATCAAAAGTAGGTGACCATTTCCCATAGGACCAAAGTTCCTTACCACATGCAAGGCTTCCCTCCAGTATGATTTCTTGCTGTCCCTTGTTCACACTTTCTCTTGTTTTTGAGAATTGGCCCTGTCTTTGCCAATTTCTTGGGTAGTTCATGATGGTCTAAGACAGTTCGGTTGTCACTTCCTCTACAAACCTTTTCCTGCAGTTTTGGGTTAAGAGGCTCTCTTTATTACTCTTAAAATATCTCTAATTTAGCACTTCCAGATTAGTTGATATTCATCCTTTTATGTCTGCCTTCCAACTAGAATCTGAGCATCTAAAGACAATATAGTTTGTCCTTTAATCTTTCTATTTTTAGCACTCAATACAATGCAAGGGAATAACATATATTTATTAAGTAATTTGTTGGCTAAATACATTTGTTCAGTGTTATAATTAGATGTATTCTCCAGAAGGTTCATTGACCAGAGGGAGGTGTGAGGACAGGGAGTATCCGTGAGGCAGGGAGACAGGATAAAGGCCTTCTGTCGAAGTCTAGGAAAGAGCTATGAGTACCTGAACTTAGGAAGTGGAAGTGGATGGAAGAACACTTTGGTGATGGATTGGTGATTTGTTGGAGGTGTGGGGAAATGGAAGAATCTAGGGTTGCTGGAAGGTTTCTGGACTTAGAAAATTGGTTGGATGGTGATGTGATTCAACAAGGCGATGAGCTGTGTTCTACACATTTGAAATCGAGGGGTTCAGAACATTGGAGTTGTCCAAAAGGTAACTGGACATGGAGAGAGAACTGTTTTGGAGAGACAGATTAGTAATTCACCCCCTGTATGTACTATATGAAGCCATAGCTATGAAGGAGATAATTTTCATTTGTTGTTTGGTATGTTGTGTTGCTGGTGGTAAGAGGAGAGCAGGTGCATTGGGTGGTAAGAGAGTAGGACCATGAAATTCTAAATGTAGAAGGTGCAGGTGGTAGAGACAGAAGTCTGTCAAGGTTGCTAATTGAAATCCTGGTTCTGCATCTTATGAGCCCTGTCACTCTGGACAAATTCCCTCTGAATCTCAGCTTCTTCACCTGTAAAATGAGAACAATAGCACCACTCAATAGGGATGTTGAAAGAATTCAATGAGTTTGCATGTGTACAGTCCCTGGTATGGTCCTAGGCTCACACTAAACTCCTAGATGATAGATTAGGAGATTCAAGAAAATATTTCTCAGGACATGAATTTCTTAGTGATTACACTGAATATGACAATTAACATCTTAAACTTAACCAGTCTAGTGTGAAATAATACTAACTTAGTTTTTGTAGTCTATAAAAACTTTTTTGCTAGTAGCGTGGATAGTAGGTAGAAAATAGACAGGGGGAAGGCAAGAATAGTATGGGAAATGTAGAAGCTAGAGAACTCATGACACATGGACATGAACTAAAGGGGGGAATGTGGGTGGGAGAGGGTGTGCAGGGTGGAGGGGAATGAAGGGGGGAAATGGGACAACTGTAATAGCATAATCAATAAAATATATTAAAAATACAAAAAAACTTTTTTGCTGTACAGCTCTGCCCCTCCCCCTTCATGTTGTTATGGTCACAAATTACATCTTTATACGTTGTGTGGCCGTTAGCGTAAGTTTGTTACTGTCATGTGCATTTGTCTTTTTAATCATATAAAGAAAAAGAATTCCAAACCAAATACAGTAATATTAGCTTTTATATTTACCGATGAGGTTAACTTTGCTGGTGTTTTTTATTTCTTTATATGGCTTTGAGTTACTGTCTAATGTCCTTTTATTTCAGTCTAAAGGACTTCCCTTAGCATTTCTCCTTTTAGCAAGATGTGCTGACAACAAACTCCCTCAGCTTCTGTTTACCTGGGAATTTCACCTTCATTTTTGAAGGATCTCTTTTCTGGACATAGAATTCTTTCTCTTTTTTTGAAATTTTATTTTAATTGTTGTTGCAGCACAATTTTCTATCTTTTACTCCCATCCCAATCCACTCACCCAGCCCTCCCCTCCTCCCTCCCATTTCCACCCACCCCTAGTTTTTATCCGTGTGTCCTTTATACTTGTTCCTGTAAACCCTTCCCCTTTTCCCCTGAAATTCCCCTGAAATTCCCTCTCCTCTACCCTCTGAACTCTGTCAGTCTGTTCTTTATTTCAGTGTCTTTGGTTATATTTTGCTTGTTTCTTTGTTTTGTTGTTTAGGTTCCTGTTAAAGGTGAGATCATATGGTATTTGTCTTTCCCTTTTTCTGTTCAGCGCTTCCAATTTGTCATCTCACTGCCTTCTGCCCCCTGTGGTTTCTGATGAGAAGTCAGCTGTTTCTTTGAGTTTCCTTTGTAGGTGATGACTTGCTTATTATCTCTTGCTGCTTTCGAGATTCTTTGCTTTTTGACAGATTAATTTATGTCTCACTGTAGATCTCCTTGCCTTATATTCATCTGTCTAGAAAGTGCGCAAATAAAGGATCACAGTAACAGTGCTGAGTTAAACTATTATCATTTAATGGTAATAATAATGATCACAAATCCTTCAGCAGTAGAACATAATCAGTATATTATGCTTTAAACATCAAAAAATGTTTAATGCATGCTGCAAACAATTCCATTTAAAACTTTAATATTTTTATTTTTTTAATTAAATGTATTGGGGTCACGTTGGTTAATAACATTATGTAATTTTCAGGTGCACAAGATGATAATTTGACATCTGTGTACTTTACTGCATGCTTCCCTCCCATAGTCTAGTTTCCTTCTATCACCATATATTCGACCTTGTTTACATACTTCATTCTCCCACCACCCGCTTTCCCCTCCAGTAACTACACCTCTGTTTATAACAATGAGTTTGTTTTTGTCTGGAAAACTTCATTTTTCAAAAATAGTTTTAGGACTTAAGGTAAGATGAAGGTATCTAAAATGCTCACTTTTGTGAAATACCTAGTTGAAGAACAGATTCCCAGCATGAGTTGTCCTGCGGTTTTTTTACAAAAGAAAAATTCTGCCTCGGAGGAGTTACAGTTGTGGCTACATTTACAGATTGTTACCTGCTTTAGTTCTTAATCACTCTTAGCACTATGAAATATTAACCGTGTCATCTGAAGTATCACTCAAAGATCAAACTCTAAAGTAAAGTATCTGTAGGCATATTAAAAATCATAATTAGTATTTACATATTTTTACCTCTGAATGAAACAAGCCAATTTCAGATCCTTGAGTTTCAAGGTGATAGAGATACCAGTTCTTTTAACTTTTCCAATTGTGTTCTGTTTTCTTATCTTTCAATAGTTTCTGATGGTGTTCTTAACAATGTAGTTCCTGGAAATTATGCTGGAATAAATCTTATTTGAAAATATAAGGTGTTAGATGTTAATTTTTATAATGAATTTTTTAAAAACTATGCTTTGGTTATTTTGGATGCTTATACCTCGTTGTATTAGAAAGAGCATCAAATTTTTAGCCATGAGACCTATGTGTCTTACTTTTTTTTTTTTAGCTTTGCCATTGTGTACTTGTGGACCTATGTTTCCTCTTCTTTAAAACAGTTGTACGGAACCAAATCTCTAAAGCCGTCCCCATACTTATGCATTGCCACAGCTATACCACGCAGGACTTTTGCGGATCTTGTATGAAACCATTAGAACTTAGGGCAGTTTGAAGGCTTGTGAGCGGTCATTGTTTCTCTTGTGTTTCATCCTAATTCCGTTACTTTTGACCTAACAATGAGCCAGATATCATAAAAACAACTTTATTTTTTCCATATTCTATTTTACGGAGTTAAACCCATTTTGGGGGACGATTAAAGTCACATACCTTTAATGAGACAGTTAACACATGTGTATTATTTTTTTCTCCTAAAACAAAATCAAGCACTTAAGTTGTTAACATTTAATTTTAAAAACCACCTTTCCAGGATTGTTGATCAGGATTTACTCAATAACTCAGAGGAGCAGATTGAAGAGAAAAAGTATATTAATAATCTTGAATGAGAAAATAAACTCTTACAATGCTTGTTTTTAAAATGGTGATTTCTTTTTCTTATTAAAAATAAATTCTCATTGTAGAAAGTTTAGATGAGCAAATAGCAGGACACACAGAAAACACAATTCTATAATCTTGTTACCTAGAAATAACAGTATGAGCATCTTGATTTATCTCTCCACCATTTTATACGTGGGCCAGACTGTGCATACTCTTTGGAACCTGCATTTTCTTTTTATAATATATTTTGAATGCCTTTCCATCTTTCCATGTTCAATAAATATGAACCTCTATCATCTCCTTAAGAACCACATGGTATGTGTGTATATGTGAGATGTGTGTGTGTGTGTGTATAATTTTTCTTGCCAGGTTACTCTCCAGGGAGGTTTTTTTTTTTAAACCCGTTTATGCTCCCACAGTGGTAGGGACCCTTTTTCACAGCCCCTCACAAATACTGTGCTATGATATCACTTAAAAACTTTTGTTACCCAATTTGAGGGGCTTAAATAGTGTATATCTGATATTGTCATTTATGTTTCTTTAAGTTATTACTATAGTTTAACATTTTCTTAATGTTTATGTTCATATATGTTTCCTTAAAAGGAACCAATTTCAGTAGTCATTTAATTAGATAAGCAGCTAAGCCTAAGGACCTTACTAAATTAGTGCTGGGGATAACTGTACTCACCTAGTCAGGATAATGAAAGGTTTTTGGCTTACAGTGTCAGTAAAACTTGCTTGGTTTTATTTTATGACCCAGCAAACAGTCTTCATCAGACGATTGCCTAGTTTTGGCTGATTCATCATTTTCCCTTAAGGAGAGGCCCAGAGCTGGAGAACAGCTCAAATGGAGACAGAATTGAATGTTAAAGTTCTCCAGAGTGCTCCTGTACTCTTTTTGACTCAAGCCAGAGCTATTCATTTTGCTTTCAAAAATATCATTTAACTCACTTTTTTTTATCGATTGATTTTGGGGGGTGGGAAGGAGGCAAGAAAGGAGAAAGAGAGAAACATCAATTTGTTATTCCATTTATTTATGCATTCATTGGATGATTCTCGTATGTGCCCTGACTGGGGATCGAACCCACAACCTTGGCATATCAGGATGACACTGTAACCAAACTGAGCCACCTAGCCCAGGCCCTAACATATTTTTGAGATCAGGTTACCTTTTTAAGGTCTGGGTGAATTGAAGCATGTCACTTTTCTACCTAGTCAAGGGAAAGTGTAAGCAGATTTAGGAGATCAACAGTCTTCAGCTTTGTTTTATTTTTCCTGTGACTTTTATGAACACCTGTTTTTTTCCATCCAGCATGTAAAGCATATGCTGGGATATCCAGGCTTACCATGACGTTTGGGAATTGGCATTCCCACAGAGTCTCTCAGCAGTGTGTCTCATTTGCCACAGGGAGGTCCCTGTCCCAAATGCTGAGCTGCATGCATAGGAGCTAGGAAATCAGGCTGTGGGACCAGATAGCTGACTTCACGTCTCCACCACTCACTGTTGTTGTTTCTTAAGCAAAACACCAGACCTCTCTCTGGCTATTTCTTTCCTCTTGTTGTTTTTAAACAGCTTTATTGAGATATACTTTACATAACATCAGATTCACCTGTATAAGTATACAGTTCAGTGGTTTTCAGTATATTCACTGAGTTGTGTAACCATCACCATGACCTAATCTTACAACATCTTGTCACCCTGCAAAGAAACCCAGTAGCCATTAGCAGCCATTCTCCGTTCCTCCCCTCCTGCCCTGCCCCACCACTCCCAGCCCAGGCGATGACTGCTTCTGTGGGTCTGCCTATTCTGGACATTTTGTATAAAAGAAATCAAGTAATATGTGGCCTTTTGTGGCTGGTTCCTTTTACTTAGCATAATTTCTCAAGGTTTCTCCATGTCCTAACATGTAACTATACTTTATTCCTTTTAATTACCAACTAGTTTTCCATAATATGAATATGCCACGTTCTGAGTACCTGTCATCAGCTGATGGGCATTTAGGTTGTTTCTACTCCTTGGTGATGATCTGCCTGAAGGTTTTAGGACATGAGGATCCCCAACCCCTTCCTTACACTTGACATCACAGGGTTTTTGTTCTCTTTAATTCATTCACTCCTGTCAGGCTCTTATTTTGATCAACATACCTGTGTTTGTAAAGTGGCTGATTGAAGCCCGCTGTGGTGTACGGAAAAGGCTAAAACTAAGGTAATCGTGTCTAGGTGGAGACCTCGACAGGAAAAAGTACTTTCTCACTCCTGACTGTATCTGGAGAGAGTGAATGGTGTTTTTATTAATCAAGACATAAAAACATGCCTAACTGTCTCAATTGCTATGTTTCTTTTTGTCGAGTTCACTATGTTCTTTTCAATCTACAGAACAGAACTATTTGGTATTGAAAGTGGACTCAGCGAAAGTATCAGCTCGTCACTGTCTGATTTCCTTCTCTTGACTTTGGGGACATAGTCATCTGCACAGTGACTCAGAATTCACTTACTGAGTATTTAGCCCCTGCTGCCGTTCTCTTCCTTATAAAAGAAAAATATGTATTTTTTGGATATCCTCATTTGATTTTGTTTTAATATTTTTCTTTTCCCATCAGAGTGTATGGTTAGCATATCAGATTGATGCTGCTCGTTCTCCTGTCTTCCTTTCATTCACGTAAAATGCATTAGCAGTTCAAAGAACCATGTTCGATGAGGGAGACCCTAATGCTTGCTGAAGGTCTGTGAAAGGAGCTCAATTTCTGGTATCTGATGTCCACCTCAGGAATTTGCCTTGAATAGGAGCAGAGCAGCCCACAGGCAGCCCGGGAGCCCTTAAGACAACCCCAAATACCTTATTTGGAGCCTGGCTAATAGTGCACCAGTTTTGTACTGGTCAGTAGCAGTGTGTTTCTATATACACAAGTTTTAGCATTTGCTCAGTTTTAAATATTTACTGTAGTGCAAGGCGCATCTTGTAAACTTGCCCAGTTTGGGGGATTCCCATTTAATTTGTAAAACATTTTTTGGTTAATGGACGCAAAGGTATTAACTCATAGGTCCAGATTGCCACGTGTAGGTAGACAAGAAGCTAAAACTAGATTAGTAGAAACTTTAAAGATGAACTGAAAGAAAACAAACTATGAAACATTCTTGTAACACTCTCTTTAAGGCTGTAAGGAGTGAAATGAGTGAGCAGAAGATGGTGACTTTGTATTCCCTCATCAGGTTGTGGTAGTTGTCAGTGTAACGGTAACGAAAGGGTTTCCCTGCCGAAGCCTCCCTGCCAACGTGGCATTCTGTGCATTTACACTTTTGAGCAACAGCCAGCAGGAGAGGGGTTCTTTAATTGAGGGTTTCAGAACATATATGTTCGAGCACTGGACTTGACCTTTAATTAGCTTTTGTCTTTGTAGTATTTGAAAGTGCTTCTCTGTGCCTCCTCACTTCCTCTTACCATTGAGTTCTTTCCTATTCTAGGTTTCATATTCGTGCTTGTGATGAGTGTGTCTATCTGTCTTCTTTCTCTCTCTGTTTTTCCTCCATAAAATGTCTCTGTGGTAAGGCCAGGAACCTCAAATAGGAGTCCCGGAAAGAAGCCTCCTGGCTCCTTGGGAAAGCTCAGTCGGCTCTGCTGCTGTGGAAGTGGATAGTCTTCCATCAGGTCAGAGCACTGGTGCCGCTACCTGGAGGAAACTGCCGCTGCTGTGCGCTAGAGCTTAATTCATCTTGTCTCATATGCAAAATGTATTTGAAGTCAGACATTGATGTTTCAGAGTCATTTAATCATTTCAAAATATTGACAGATGTCTTAGGACTATTTTTTATTGTAAGGAATGGAAACCCAACTCAGACTGGTTAAGCACAAAAGTGACATTACTGACTCACATTACTAATAAATCCAGGAGTAGGTCAGGCATAAGGGGGTGCAGGTGCTTAAGCAGTGTCATCCGAATCTTTTACCTGTTCCCGCTCTGCACTGGTTCTGTTCTGTATTAGCTGCTTTCGCAGTGGTAGGCTCACTAGAGTGGCAAAGACAGCCATCAAAAGCTGCAGGCTTATATGTTGCAAGTTTGATAATTCCAAAATAAAGAATGCTCTACTCTCCCTGTGATTTTGGTAGAATTCCTGGGGCTGGTTCTCACGGTCCTATCCATCCCTGAATCAATCATCATCACTCTTTTTGTCCAGAGTAAGTTACTTCCCATCCTGCACCCGTGTCCCCAGTGCCATATTGCCTGAGTGTAGGGTAGAATAGTTCCTCAACAAAAAAATGAGAATGTGGTTTACAGAAGAGATAATTAATGTAGAAAGGCAGACACTACATATATATATATACTTTCAGGTTGGTGGAAAAGTTTGTTTGTTTTTTCTGTAAGATAGCTCTAGTAGCACTTACTCGTCTTTAACTTAATTTGAAACAATTTTGTTAGGTTGTATTGTGACAACTGTCATATCAGTGTACATTAAGAAAACTTACCAAATTCGGTGAATTTTTGTGTAGCCATTTTAATGCTGAAGATGGAAGAAAATACACAACATTTTTGGTATATTACGCCTTATTATTTCAAGAAAGGTAAAAATGCAACTGAAATGCAAAAAAAAAGATTTGTACAGTATATGGAGAAGGTACGGTATCTGATCAAATGTATCAAAAGTGGTTTGTGAAAGTTTCATGCTAGAGATTTCTTGGTGGATGGATGGTGCTCCACAGTCAGATAGACCAGTTGAAGCTGACAGTGATCAAATTGAGACATTGAGAACAATCAATGTTACACCACGCAGGAAATAGCCAACACACTCAAAATATCTAAATCAAGTTACTGGTGAAAATGAAAAATGTCTTTTATTTTATGGAAAAAACCAGATGGACTTTTTGGCGAGCCTTACATAATAGGATGCTGAATGAATTTACTCTGATGTGATATATAAAGTTTCATATGCTGTTTATAGATTTATTTGGAATTAATACATACCCATATATCATTACTTACAGTTTTACATGTAAGTCTTGTCTCCCACAACTACATAATGAAGCTCTCAAAGACAATACCTGTCTTTAGACCTGTCGGAATCTCTAAAACCAAACCCAGTGCCTGTGCATGGTAGGCACCGATAATGTTTTATGGATGCCGCTGAAATGGCAGTTTCCTTCTAGCAGCATGTTCATGATTGTTGGTGGCAAATACTTCTGCAGTTAAACCAGGGGGTGTCCGTTGAAAACAAATGCACCCCCAGTCACTATTTAATGAGCAAAATGAGAACACCCTGGCCTGTGTCTAGTAGTGTAGGGTAGTGGAATGTGTGAACATAAATTTGGTGCATGAAAGCTGTAGCCACAGAATGTGCTTCGTGGATTATAAAGGAAGAGATTAGAGATTTAAAAATATTCTTCTAGCTTCCAAAGACAGGCTGTAGTTCAAATAAAATTGTGTTTAGTGTCCTTAGTCAGCTGTGCCAGACATCTTAGCATGTGACATCCAAACATTTAGGAGTATGGGGAAAAAAGTGACAGGAAAAAAAATCCTCACAGAACTTCCTGTGACAGGTCAGAGTTTAATCACAGCAAATAATGCAGATTTCCCTTTTATTATAACCACAATAGAAAGGCAGGGCTTGTGTTTCCAAAGCATGTTGTTTGGGAGACCTTTGTAAATTACAATCTTTGGAAATCCCAAACCTATTGCATGTAATCCCCGTCCGTTAGATGAAGACAACTTGCCTATGCAATAGATCCAGAATAGCAAGTTAAATAGAGAACATGAACAGGAAGCAGTCATTAAGAATTACAATGGGTAGGATGCAGAGTTAATTCACGGAGATGTTTTGTTGTGAGATAATTACATCACTGGGGCAGCTGGAAAGCTGTGTGCTGTGCTGGACCACAGTGCTTGCTCTCTGCCCTGCAGCTGGGGGTCAGGACAATAGAGACAGGGAGAGAATTACTTTCTGGGAGAGTGAGGGGCTTGGCTGATTCAGTGAAGTGATAATCTATCTGCCTCTTTTAGATTGTGTTTTCACAACCAAACTGGATTCCTATAGACTCAGTAAGTGCTGAGAACCCCTTTTCAGTTCTACTTTTTGAACATTCACTTGGGTCACGTTAAGCTAAGCTCTAATGGATAAGTAGCGAATGGTAGTTTCCATTTCCTCTAAAAGTAATCTGAGATATTGCCCATCTTTAACACAGAGTGATTACATTTCTCTTACGGAACTGCAGTCATGCAGTCAGTGAAATGGTATTTTTGTTAGTTTACTGAATAGTGAAAAAAAGTTTAAAAAGTCTGGAGATGTTGGTCAACACAGGAATCATACAGTTGAAGTTGTTTTCCAGTATTTATGTTCAAATGTTCAGACCTGCCTGGCTCTTGTGTTTTGCAAGTAGGGGTTCTAGGCAGCCTGGCCACGTTCCCTATTGATTTATATAAATATATTACAGATTGTTAATCTCCTGCCAAATATTGGGGGCTTTAGTTCTTGTTTAGCTTAGTTACTTCATGTGAGATTTGCACCTGTCTTTTCTTTATTGCCTGCCAAAGTGACTATTGCTTGATCTGGGGTCATTCCAGAGGGAGTCATAGTAGGGGAAACAACATCATATACACTATGTTCTAAAATTCTTAAGATTAGTATTCATAACCATTGATTCAAAATGTATTTCCTACCCATTATGTCTAATTTAACTTAATTTTCACCCTGATAATGTTTGCTACACAGTTAAGTCAAACTAAGTGTCTTATTTCAGTGTAGAGCAGTACTTCCCAGAGTGTGTTCTCTAGGGCATTGGGATATAGGAGGTGGACACCAGCACTGGAACCAAACGGAGTACCCTGCAGGTCCTCCTAGGACTTCTACTCCCCTTGATGTCGCTTGTGAATTTGGGGAGAGAGTGTAGTACGCTCCATTTCCCAAATGAAATTAATAATGGCATCTTAAAGAAAAGGATTATTTCTTTGAACCAGCATGAGCCATTTCTATGTCAGACTGTTCTTTCTGTAGCCTAGAATATGTGTATATAATCATACAGAACTGGAGTTAATTTACATAAGAAGTTTCTACTCTGTGCAGTGACAGGACTCTTTAAAAATTCCACATTTAAAAACTTGAAGCCCTGACTGGCGTAGCTCAGTGGATTGAGCATGGGCTGGGAATCAAAGTGTCCCAGGTTCTATTCCCAGACAGAGTACATGCCTTGGTTGCAGGCCATAACCCCCAGCAACCGCACATTGATGTTTCTCTCTCTTTCTCTCTCTCTCTCTCTATCTCCCTCCCTTCCCTCTCTAAAAATAAATAAATAAATAATCTAAAAAAATAAAAATAAAAACTTGAAAATTAGCCCTGGTTGGTGTGGCTCAGTTGGTTGGGTGTCATCCTGCAAAGCGAAAGGTCACCGATTCAATTCCAACTCAGCTTATGTCTGGGTTGCAGGCCAGGCCGAGGTTGAGGTGCTTGAGAGAAGCAACCTGTTGATGCTTCTCTCACATTGATGTTTCTCTCCCTCATATCCTCCCTGTCTAAAAATAAATAAATAAATTCTAAAAAAATGTTTGCCAATTAAAATTAGGTCCTTTCAAATTGGTAATTACAAAATAGTCAAAGAAATGTAAAGTACAGCATAAAGAAAAGAGTTGATAATATTGTAATAACTATAGTGCCAAGTGGGTACTTGAAATATAGGGGGGAGCATTTTGTAAAGCATATGATTATCTAACCAATATACTGTACACTGACACTACTACAGAATAATATCGAATGTAAACTGTAATTGAAAAATAAAATCTAAAAATAAAAATAAATAAGACAAGCCCTGGCTGGCGTAGCTCAGTGGGTAGAGCGCGGGTTGCGAACCAAAGTGTCGCAGGTTCGATTCCCAGCCAGGGTACATGCCTGGGTTGCAGGCCATAACCCCCAGCAACCGCACATTGATGTTTCTCTCTCTCTCTCTCTCTCTCCCCCTTCCCTCTCTAAAAATAAATAAATACCAAAAAATATATAAAAAAATAAATAAGACAAAATTAGGGCCTTTTCTCAAAAGAGTGAGTCTTAATATTTTGAAAAAAGTGATACAACTTTGAGGAAAATAACTTGGGTAGGTTAGATGTTATTCTCAAATTGTGCCACCCAAAGAGCGTCTGAAAACGGTTTTATGAGATGAGGCAACACGGCATACTGCCCCGGCTGTTAGGTAACAGCGACAGTTTGAGAGCCGGTGACTTTGGTTCAGCCGTGTTCTGTGACCACTTCATGCTCCAGTTATGTCCCTTTTGGAAATTAGTAAAATATCTTGTATATTAAAGACTCTTAAGTGCTATAAGAACTGGAGTTAACTGAAATCATTGCTGACCTCAGGCAGTGTTAAACACTATGTTTGCATTTAGGAAATTAATTATAATGAATAAATGAATTTTAATGTATATAATTAATTATAATGGAAAACATGTTTAAAGTAACGTTTAAGAAGCACAACTGCAGGGGTGTATTCCCACGCTTGTTCTTGATTTTTCTTGGTTCATCGCTGTTTTGTTTTATTACAAAAGTAGAAGCAATAGATAGGAAGAAGCTTGGTGATTGTGGAACTCTCCTTGCTTCTAAAGGAAGCAAAAAGTGAAGCTGTCAGACTGTGTGGCTTTAATGGGAAGAAGATGGTTCACAGGAGCCTATGAGTGAATGGTGGTTACCTCAAACTGTCAAATGTAAAGAGTTGTCTTCTTGATAAATATCCACGGTGTTAGATCCATGCATAATGGCATTATTTTTTATTGTGGCACTCAGATGATATATGGTACAATCTTTAATAAATTTACTAATTAGGAGTTTTTATTTTATTAGAGTAATATTCCAGAAGAAGTCACATTAGTGACACTGGAAGACTTTAGAATTTAGGAAAAAACTAACTTTAGAAGTAGATTATTAAAACTTTAGCATCCAGAATATTTGGAAGTAGATATATGTAAGGTAGAAATTGAGGTGATCTTAATTGATTTTAATGGAATTGTAGGACTCATCCCAAACTGCCCATCATTAAAAATCTGGCTTTAAAGTGTGCGTGGTTGGTGGTGCTGTTCACCCCACTAGATTTAACTTAGTGTTCTTTAGTTTTCTTTTAAAGTGTAGTTTAGATTCACAGAGAAGTACCAAATGTTGCAGGACCTCCGTGGCCTAGAAATTCAGCAGGTGGTGTAGTGAACCAGCCTGCAGTGAACGGTTTCACAGAGGTGATGTACACAGTGGGTGACTGAGGGTCGACCCTGCATCTTAGTAGTTGGGTTACATGCACATTTGTATTCAGTCTATTTGGAGAGCTTTATTAACTTGTAAAAATGAAAGAAAGTAACAGAAGTAGAATTTTTTTAGCTGTTTCTTAGTGTTTCTATTATTCTTACCAAGAAATTTACTTACAGCTTGTTTGTGAATGGTTTAATTCTTCAAACATTTGGTGAACATCATATACCAGATATTGCGCTATGTATGGTTGAAATTAAAAGTTGCCCTTTGACTTGAAAACTGTTTTGCTACTGAAAACTTTGTTTTTGAAACTTCAATTTGAATTGGTTGTAGAATTTTATGAAAGAAATTGAATTCGCCCATCCAAACTTGATTATAAAGTTTGTTAAAATCAAGTAATCTGTCCTTATCATTTAAGGGTGGTATTAGTTTACCAATGCAGCTTCTTCCCCCATCCCTGAGGAAAAAAAAGTTTGAAATTCACAGTTTTGATTAGCATGATATTTGGAATTTTGAAACCAAAAATGTGTACCCTTTCTAGAGAAATTATTTGATTCACTAGGATGAGAAGGCTCTCTTATAATTAAACCAATTTTCTCCATATTCTGTTGTACTTATTTTCCTAGACACGATTGTTAACACCTTAAATTCCAGGAAAAAATTCATTGCAGAGTCCAGCATCTCCATAGAATACTCAACCTTGTCTTTTTAATAATTCTCGAACTGCAAGCTAAGAAGAACAATGTTTTTCCGAGGCTGCAGTTTTTGAAATTATCTCCATCAGCAAGTCCTACCTAAGGTCTTAACTAAGGAAACACCCTAAGCAGGTATTCTCATGCTCAGGTCCTGTTGCTTTCTCTTTGCTACCATGTGTTTTGCCACCAAGTGCCCCTCTCCTGAACTTTTCATATTAAAGTGTCAGGTCCTGGTAGGCGTGCTTACATTTTATCCCAAGGAATGGTCAGCACTGACCTTCTTTTATTCCTATTTGATCAAATGTGTAAGACATATGGGTTACTGTTTAGCTTAATGCCATCTACTCAATCTCTCTCTTTTTTTCTTTTAGGTTATTTGATGTGTGCACCGTGTCACGAACAGACAGAGAAACCAAACTAACATTAGTGTTTGAACATGTTGATCAAGACTTGACCACTTATTTGGATAAAGTTCCAGAGCCTGGAGTGCCCACGGAAACCATAAAGGTACTGAGAATCACCTTTCTGCCTGGTGGTAGAGCACACTGTCATGGTCTATTAAAGTGATGGCTTTCCTTCCTTATGAAACTTGCCACAGTTAGAGCCTTTGAAACTCAGTATATAGATAAGTATATCCAATATAGCTAAGTGGGGTATTTACAAATGGAATATACTACATTAATTAATCTAGTTCATTAATTTTAGGGCTCGGTGGAAAATCCTGTAGTTCTAATACTTCTGCTGAAAAATACCCACTTGTAACTTATCCAGCTCTAACCTTGGGAACTATAGTGTAGTAAATACAGCTCAGTTTTTTTCTGATGGTTCATGGACTCAGAGATACATGTTGAAACACCGTTTGGAGCGCATTGAATAGTGCAGTCGCGTCCTGGCCCCAGGACGTACTCATGCTGTGTGAATCTGCACTACTGGTGTCGGGCCTTTCCTTCTTCATTTTTTCTCATTAATAAAACATTTCTAGAAAACCAAGTTCCAGCCACCATCCCAAACTCCAGGGATTCAAAGATGACTTCAGACTTTTTAGAGGTCAGCTGGCTAAATGCAGTGGACTGACTAGAAACGTTTTCCAGTGGAAAAAGCTACTTAAAAAGTGTTGTCGGTCTGTCTTTGTTCTGCTTAATTGAACTTCCCAGTAGATTTTCTAGATCTATGCTCATCATGTGCGGGTCTTCAGGAAGACCCTTTTGTTTTTGTGAATTAAGTGACTTAATTAAACAGACTCTTTACCTTATCATTTATTGTTTAGAAATGAATCATTTTTATAAGAATAAATAGATGAATATAGTTTATCTTCTAAACAGAGTAAGGAATGTCTTTCAGTGATAGCTGGTGGAATTCCCAGATACTGACATTTAAAACTTGATTTATTCCTTTGGCTTTAGACTAATACAGAACTTGTTTTCTGCCATCTGCTTTTCGTAAAAGAATATGGTGCACAGTAATGGTCTCATTTATTTCAGAGCAATTTTAAGGACATTACATGTCTTTAAATGTAGGTATTCCTAACTGCCTGTTGCTAGTCCTCTTCTATCTTGGCACCCATCTTTCCTCTCAAATTTTATTCTGCTGGCTTTATTCTCTCCTTTTTGAGTTTGTTCAAAACCCTACGTTCCGCATGCAGAGCAGAGTGTAGCTGCTCTTCACATACTCAGTTTTCTGGCCACCTTGGACTAATCCCCATTCTCTTAGTGGGGCTCATAATTTCCTGCCTCTGTGGCCCTCCTTCTCATTGCCATTTCTTTGCTCCCCCTCCCCACCCACCAATAATCACTGCTTAACATCTTCAAGGCCAACCCCAGATATCATTGATCAACTTGTGTAGCTGGCTGTAATCTCATTTGTCTTATAGCTCTGATCTACATCTCTCTCCCTCTTTATCAATTTTTCTTCCTTTACTTGTGATTATTTATGTCCATTATCTTTCTTTCATTTTCCTTCAACTAGTATTCTTCTGATGGTCCCTACACAGTGACTTAAAGCAGTTATTTTCAGCCTCTTTTATCTCGTGGCACACATAAACTAATTACTAAAATTCTTCAACATACCAAAAGTATATTTTTTACTGATCTGACAAAAAATAGGTATAATTTTGATTCATTTATACCAGATGGCCATTGTTGTGTTGGCTGTTGTCATTTTTTTTTTATTTGACAACCTGAGGGAAAAGAGGGCAGTGCCCCTGACTAAATAGTCAGGTATTACATGTTTTAAAAATTCTTGTGGCACACTGATTAAAAATCCCTGATTAATATACCTGGATACTCAATAAATAAGATACATTGACAACCAACAGCTTAAGTGTAGGCTGTCAAGGTAATCATCGGCTCCTTCCGATATATTTCTGAGTTCAAAATTTTTATTTTGGGGAGGTCGTATTTTTTTTTAAGCAACAAGAGAAGGTAGCCATATGTTTATACCATACATTACCACCTACTTAGATCTTTTGAGCATCATATTAAATTATCCTAGGATGTTAGAGGCTGCTGAGTTTTGGAATTGTTAGCAAAAGTATCAGTGCTTAAAATAATTGATAAGCCAGAGTGGAAGTGGAGCTAAACCAAGGCCTCATCTGGCAGGAACAGAAGTACAATGAGGTGGGGGGGACGGTTCTCGAGGGAAGGCGAGGCAAGCCGGATAAAATGAGGAACAACCAAAAAGGTGCCTGGTTCAAAGTGAGGTAAAGGAGAGAAGAGGAGAGGAGTGGCAGGCCAAGTGGCCAATCAAGTGTCGGTTAGGGGATGGAGGGCGGGGACAGGGGAGAGACGGTGCTTGTCACCGGAAACTTGTGACAAGGTGACTAGTTAAAAATATTTTTGAGTTTTTTATCTTTCTTCAGGGAAAGGAATGTCACTTCATTCTGTGCTGAACAGGAGATTTTCAGCAGAGTCTGTGAAATTTTTTCTGCCATCAGGGCAGCACCCCCACTGTCCCTCCAGGGACCACTTTAGCTGGTTGGGGTAGAGGTTGGGAGACAGGCATGGTCATTTAAAGTTTTGGGTCAATGGTGTATCAATGTTTTCATCGATGAAGCTGTGGTCAACTGAAATATTTCAGGCAGTTAATTTGTATCTTAATGGCTAATTGAACATTTTTTGCTAATCTAAAGGCTAATCACAATATCCATTTTGTTTTCATTCTTAATTTTTTAAACATTTTCTAAACTTTGCTAATATAATTTTCTTTCTTATTAAATATAGGGGGTTTGGGGGGATTTTGGTAACTGGAGCATTTGTGATCCTTTAAGGTTATTATTCACAATATGAATAATCATTTAAATGCACTAGAATACCATCAAATGAATAGGTTTAAGTTGACTTATATCTTTTGTTTCTGTCATTGGCTTTTTTAAACAATTGGATTGCAGGATAAACATCTGCTAAGTATTGGGTTGGCCAAAAAGTTCATGTATTTTTTTTTCCATATGATAGCTCCAGTTGTGCTTAATTGTCTTTAACTTTATTCATAACAGTTTTGTTACATTGTATTATGACAGCTGTCATATCAGGGTGCATCCAATTATTATCAAAATTGGTGAATTTTTGTGTAGTCATTTTAATGTTGAAGATGGAAGGAAATAAGCAACATTTCAGTATATTGTCCTTTATTATTTCGAGAAAGGTAAAAATGCAACTGAAATGCAAAAAAGGATTTGTGCAGTGTATAGAGAAGGTGCTATGACTGACCAAACATTTCAAAAGTGGTTTGCGGAGTTTTGTACTGGAGATTTCTCCTGGGCCAATACTCCACAATCGGGTAGACCAGTTGAAGTTGATAGTGATCAAATTGAGACATTACTTGAGGACAGTCAGCATAATACCATATGGGACATAGCTGACATACTCAAAATATCCAAATCAGTAAAGTTACTGGTGAAAATGAAAAATAAGTCTTTTATTGTATGGAAAAAACCATATGGACTTTTTCAGCAACCCAATACGAGGTTCTGGCTAGTTGAGATTCTGGTTAATTGAATATTCTAAGCACATAACCAGAAAACACAAATATTTCATTATGTAGGCTCATTTGTGAAACATCTCAAAAACTATGTCAAGAGAATATTGTTGTTATGAACAACCTATTGGAAACACAAATTGGATTCTTTATATAGAATGCTTTATTGTAATGAGAGTATTTTTCTGAGTGTACTTGTACAAATATTGATTAAATATTTACAGGGAGAGTTCTGTGCTAGGCACTCCGGGGACACAAAACTGAATTAGTCATCAGCCTACACTCGAGGACCTTCGAGTATAAGGGGAGAGCTAAAGTACACACAGAAGCATGTGCTGCACATTTTCTATGGTTATTTATATACTTCAGGGTGTATTTTCAAGTTAAAAAACTTACTTATCAGTAAGCACAGATATAGCTGATTTTCTGCCTTATGATACCAAAATATTTTCTAAAATGTTCTTCAAAATCATAGATATTACTATGGACTATGTCTGGCATATATCAACACATGTCATGTTGCAAAGTAATTATGAAAATGTAAAATATTTTAACATGAAATAGATGTAAAACAAAATCTCGAAAAGACTTTCTGTCAGATCATTTAGGCTAAGGGCATTTTCCTCGACCACCTGTCTCCTCTTATGTTTTCTCTGGCACTGTTTACCTGTTGGCTCCCTTAAATGCACAATATTCTAGTGCGTGTTCAGGACATAATTACATTGGGTGGGCAGTATTTGGCCAAAACTGGAATGCTCCATACTGTCTGACTAGATATTATAGGGTAGAATGTTTGTGTCCCATACCATTTTCATCAGCCTGTTTGTTGGAAAAGAGTCCATGATGTGCTTATCTTCCCAGTTTATACATATAACAATTTTCCAAGATCATTTAAATTTGTTTTGTTTTTTTAAATTTTGTATTGTATTTTCCATTACCATTTAACCTCCTTGTACTCCCCCCACCCCTGCAATCACCACTGTTGTCCATGTCCGTGAGTCCCTTTTTCTTTTTGCTCCATCCCTCCACCCCTAATCTCCCTCCCCCAATTGCCGACATCCTGCTGTCTATCTGTGAGTCTGTCTCTGTTTGGCTTATTAGTTTATTTTGTTTCTTAGATTCCACATATAAGTGAAATCATACAGTATTTGTCTTTCTCTGACTGGCTTATTTCACTTAGCGTAATGTTTTCCAGATCCATCTATGAACACTTGGTCTACTTCCATATTTTGGCGATTGTAAATAACACTGCAATGAACATAGGGGTGCTTGTGTTCTTTTGAATTAGTGTTTTGGGTTCCTTCAGATATATTCCCAGAACTGAGATTGCTAGGTCAAAAGGCAGATCCATTTTTAATTTTTTGAGGCATCTCCATCCTGCTTTCCACAGTGTCTGCACCAGTCTGCATTCCCACCAACAGTGCAGAGGGCTCCCCTTTCTCCACTTCCTTGGAGAAGTTTCTGTTCAGGTCCTTTGCCCATTTTTTAATGGGTTGTTGTTGGTGGTGGTGGTGGTGGTGGTGGTGGTGGTGGTGTTGAGTGTGTACATTCTTTATAGATTTTGGATAGTAACCCCTTATCCGATGTATTGGTTAATATGTTCTCTGCCATTCTGTGGGTTGTCTTTTTATCTTGTTGATGGTCTCCTTTGCTGAGCAAAGACTTTTAGTTTGATGTTCCATTTATTTATTTTTCTTTTGTTTCCCTTGCTTGGGTTTTTTTAAAGGCAGAAAATCACTCAAAAGTATTTTTGTCAAGGTTGATAATTGATTGAACTCCTGGAGAAAATCTTGTAATTACTGCATAGTGCTCATGTCAGACTAAGTATTTAAGGGTATAGTCCTGAACTGAAATTGTCACTGAGAGGCTCATGAGAATAAAATGAAATCATAGACAGTTCTTTCCAACATTTTAAAATACTACTTATTTTAAAAAATAAATAAGCACATATATACATCTTACTCACACTTCATCTTGAGGTTTTCATCACATTCTTTAATATCTTTTCTTTTTATTTTAATTATTGTCACTTTAATATCTTTTCTTCATGCCCCAAGGTATATCCATTTGCCTTGAGGGTGGCCTTTGCGTAAAGAAGCTTCCTATGTGAAGTCAACCAATACCAAATTTTGCCTCATGGGCTTCATTGGCATATCTTGCTTTCCCCTTTCTAATTCAGAAGTTATTTTTTAATCTACTTCATTTTGGAAGAATTCATTGCTTTTGCTCTCTAATTTTTATTTGGTCATTGGAGATTTGATTTGTCTTCTTGGACTTTCATGTTTAATTAAACTTATGAGGCAGAAATTGGTACCCTAAGTTTTTCTTTTTAGAGCTCATGAGAAATTATCAATGTCTTTGCTTATTTGGTGCCTTTTATTTATGGGGACCTTGTGATGAAAAAAAGGGGCTTTCAAATGGTTATTTCTCCTCTTTCATGCCTTTATTTGCCACCCCATGACAAAGGAGCAGAAAGAACAAGAACTATAAATAAATTCCTTTACCTTGTTCCTTAATCATTCGTAACTGCTACCCAGAAAGAACTACTACATTGCAGGATATATGTGGGGAGAGACTCATGTACAAAACCATAATGTTTTACAGGCTTTCCAAATGTAGTGCCTTCTGTACTGAACTACCATTTCAGTACTTAGACTTCCCTTTATGCAGTACATTATCTGTCTTAGTATATGACCTGGGTTATCAATTACCTTATAAGCAAGCTCTTTAAGAACTTAATATGGAAATAAATAAAAAAAAGATAAAAAAGAACTTAATATGGATATTCTGTGAATGTAACATGCTTAATGAAATTGGCAATAGAATTTCACAAGTCTGATTTGAAGACCCTGAACAGTCACACAAAAGATCAGCTACCTGTTCAAAACAGGGCAGGATTCTTTGAGTTCAAGACCATGTTGCCTCTTTGGATGGCCCAGTCGTAGAGCAGAAATTATGTTTTATTTATGCATCTTTGACATACGGCTTAAGAAGGCTAAAAAGCTCAAGGTTTGTGTGTCTGGTGGGTCATTTTCTCTGTGAATTATATTTCATTTTATCTTCTGTTGACTGTTTCTTAGAGATTTCTGTTGGTTGTTAATAGTTTCATTAGGAGATAAAATGTACTATTAGGTTTATTTTACAAAACCCAGACTTCAGAGGCTGACACACACTCTTAATAGCACCTGTTCTCTGCCTCTGGGAAGTATCTGTTTTCATGAATAATATCTGCTTGCAGTAAACAGTGGCTCTGATGTCATCATGGGATGCCTGGGGCTGATTCATCTCTGTCGAGCTGACATAATGCAAAGTGACTGACTGGTCCCCTGTACTGCAGATGAGGAAAGTCTCCAGCGCCGTCTCTCCTCTCACCCTAAAGGAATCAAGCCATGGCCCCTCTCTGCTCCTGGTGGTCTCCACTTTGCCTGAATTATGAGCAGGTGATTTGTCTCATCTTTGCAGGACACAGAGCAAATTAACATGAAAATATCGCTCCTCAGAAAACAAGGCAGGCTTGAATGCCCTGTCGCTGCTGGTCATTAGCCATCTGCCACCGACACTCATACTCTGTTTATCACATTTGAAATTCAGAGCAGATGTTGCATAATAAGGTGATCTTAAAAACAAGGCAAGAAATTCAAAGAACAAGTACTCCACAATAATGATAAGGATTCTGGAAGGAAATTCTTTTCAATCTAATATCATGACTGGAGTAATTGAAGAGACCATGTTTTTTAAAACACATGCGCACACATCTCCCGATATTTAATATGAACTGCTTTTTGTAGTAACATGAAATAATTTGAAAAGAAACTATATGTGTGAACGATGCCTGAGAAGACAGTGTAATGAAATTAATTTTAGTAAGCAAAGTGCAATGTTGTAACAACAGTAATTCTGGTGCAGAAGACCTCACAGACTAGTCGTTTATTCTAAGATGGGTCTCGACTCATAGCAACGTGACTTCCAATAGTTCAGTCCTACAATGGGATCTCTTAGGCTTTGAGCGGGCTGGGGTGGTTTCCCCGAGTTATTTTCTTTTTTATTTTTTTAGTTTTCTTTTAATGCCCACCCAAGGAGTGAGGACATTTTTTTCATTGTTTTTAGAGAAAGAGGAAGGGAGAGAAACATCAATGTGAGAGAGAAGCGTTGATTGGTTCCCTCCCATACTTACCAGAACCAGGGATCACACCCACGATCTAGGTGTGTGCCCTCACCAAATCCGACCCCCCAACCTTTCAGTCATGGATGGGATACCGCTCTCCAACTAAGCCATGCCGGCCAGGGCCAGACTGTTTATTTTTTATTGATCCTGTCTTCCCCATACCCATACCCTTTCTCTTTACTGTCTCCTCCTCCACCACCTTCACCACCACCTCTCTCTCTCTCTCTCTCTCTCTCTCTCTCTCTCTCTCACACACACACACACACACACACACACACTCACACTGCACTTATCTGGGCTTAGTGTTGCAGCTTCCTCTTCAGTCTCTGGCTTAGGCTCTCTCCCACCTGAGTCCTAGGAGTCTTTCATTTTAGTTTCACTCCCCTTCCATATCAACTCAGCATTTTATAAGATTGATTATTGTAATGTTTTACTCAATTGATTTATGCACATTCCAGACCCTTATTACGCCTTATAAAATTACATTATTCATAGTATATTAACTATTGTGCTTAGAAGCATTCTGTTTTTTCAAAAACAGGCATCTGGACTTTTATCAGGAATGTAACCTAGGATTTCTCTGTGGAAACTTAGCTTCAAATGGTCTTTTGACTCAAAGGAAATGTTTTCTCCACACAAACCAGATCCTCACATGCACCCTTATCTGTGTATGTCCTCCCCCACCCCCACGTACACAGAATGTGGGGGGATTTTTAAAGAGAAGAACAGCATATATATTGCTAAGCAAAAGTTAAGTGGCCAGTCTGAGAGCAGCTAGAGGTTTAAATCATAGTAGCGCCAGCAATTGGCCATGGACTCCAGTAGGAGAGATGATTGGAAGTGAGTCAGCACTGAGTTAACCCCGAATTTAGGGGGAGGTATAAAATAAGGTTGCTACACCTGTGGTAACTTAAAATAACTCAAGAAGCTTCTTCAGGGAGAACATTATTAGATCGTTTAGATTTTGCGTTTTCTCCCAGAAACATATCCTTAAGCAATTTCTCAGGTCCTTGTAGTAGCTGAATTTGTATCAGAAGAAAGAGGACAGAATTATGCAAATGCATTTATCTAAAAGTATGTAATAACAAACTCTAACAGTTATTTAGTGGTTTCATTTTTTTCTAAAAGGAAATATGAGTTAACAAATAAACGCTAGTGTCTTTCTAAAGGTACTGCTAGACTGACTTACTAAAATAAATAATGACTAACAAAAATAAGCAAGTGACATTCTGACAGCAAAGTGATGTTCTGCATAGAAGATGGATAGTTCTCATCTAAGTTTAGCATGTGCCCAAACTTTCCTGGTTGCAGTCTCCTTTGTGACTCTTCTCCTCTAACTGTTGGAACATTCAAGGCTTCACCCTTGGTTCTCTATTCTTCCCTGTCTTACACTTTCTGGCAGATGGCATTTAGGCTAAAATCTTCATATATCATTTACTGTCCCACCTGACCTCTACGCACACTCTAAATGCATTACAGTCAACTAATCATTTGATGATCTCTTTATCAAAATGTTGCCCAAGGATTTTCTACCTAACTCAGGCCTTCCCAATCTGCCCAGTTGTTTGAGCCCCAAACCTAGGCATCATTTCTGGTTTCTTGCTTTCCTAACTAGTTTTATCCAACCCATTAACAAGGACTTTTGGTTTTATGCCCCAAAGATATCCCCAGTCTACTTCTCAGTATCTTCATTGCTGAAGCTATAGTCCAACCCACCAACCCAGCTTCCTAACTCCACATCCTGCTTCCACTTCTGTCCCTTTATTCATCACCCTCTGTATGACAGCACTATGAAAACATAAATGAAAGTGTTATGTCCCTCCTGAGAACTTTTCTCCAGGGTTTCCTGTGACCTGTAGAATAGAATCATAAAGCCTACGTGATCTGCTGCTCTTTCTTCCTTCACCCTCCAAACTTTGATCTGTGTACTTCCTTCTCCTTCTGTTTGGATGTTCCATCCCTCTGTCCCCCAAGCCCCACAAGTAGGATGTCTACTTATCATTCTAGCTAGCCCCAACTCACGTCATATCTTCATGGTTCCTTCTCTGACCATCTCAGCTAAAGCTCAACAGTTAGTGATGGTTTATTGCCACATTATACCACCTTGTCCTATTTTATCTTCTTCATAAGACTGAACTCATTAATTTCATTCATTTTTATGTGTGTTTTTTATCTTTCCCAACTGGAAGGTAAGGGCTTTGAAGTCAGACCTCTAGTTTCTTACTTATCTTCAGTACTAGTGTACTGTTTGGAATATAACAGACCTTGTAAACAAGTGCTGGTAACTATGCTAGGTCTTACCTTTAACCTTCTGATTAACTCTGAATTATAGGCATCAATATTCCCATTATACAGGTGAACAAACTGTTTTTTCAAGGATAGATTTTATGTACACACACACAATAGAAAAATTGGTTGAGGGCCTTATCATACCTCGACACATCCACTTGGCTCTTTCACATTAGTTTTTCATGGCAGACAGGGACTCTGTGGGATTATCCATGTTGTAATTAAGGATTTGCCTTGTTGGTTTGGTTAGATCAAGTCTAAAACCAGCAATTGATCTTTGCTAGCAAAAGGCATTGTCTCCTCTAATACAGCACAGACTTAACAAAATTCCAGAAATTGTTCTCTTCCGATGTTGGACTATGGTAAATATGTTTTATACTGAAGATGAGAAACCAAGTCCAGTGAAGAGATTGATTGATGCTATGAATCTTAGACCCCATTCTCATCTCTCAGGAGTATATAGCTAAAAGATAATTTGGTTAGTTACACATTTTTGAAAACTTAAACATAAGATTCCAGCAATTCATCGTTGCTGGAGAATGGCAAAGTTCTTCCCATTCTCCACTTTCAGAAGTAGCAGCTTCAAAGAGATAAGTTGATTTTTCAAATCAAATTGAAAATACTCTCCTGTATATATTTATTTGATTTTTAATCTTCTCATCCAGAAATTTCAGATTCCCACATGTACTGTGAAGTTTGGAAGTTAAGAAAATGCCATTGTACTAGAACACTTGCTAACAGATTGCAATCATTAACATTTTTATTCATTGACTCTTTTTTTAGAAAGAGAGAGGAAGGGAGAGAAAGAAACATCAATTTGTTTTCCCATTTATTTATGCATTCATTGGTTGATTTTTGTATGTTCCCTAACCAGGGATCAAACCCACAACCTTGACTTATCAGGACAACGCTCTTACCAACTGAACTACAAGTCCAGGGCCACTAAATTTTAAATTAGTTAAAGGCATGTAGAGAAAGTATCCATCAGTCATCTAAGATAGTATTGGGTTGATCAAAAGGTCTTGGTTTTTTCCTTAAGGTAGCTCTAGTAGCACTTAGTTGTCTTTAACTTCATTCAAAACAATTTTGTTAGATTTTATTGTGACAGTTGTCATATCAGTGTGGATTTTTTAAAAAAATTTAAGTTGGTGAAGTTTTGTGTAGCCATTTTAATGCTGAAGATGGAAGAAAATAAGCAACATTTTCAGCATATTGTGCTTTATTATTTCAAGAAAGGTAAAAATGCAAGTAAAACACAAAAAGAGACTTGTGCAGTGTATTGGAGAAGATGCTGTGACTGATCAAACGTGTCAAGAGTGGTTTGTGAAGTTTCCTGCTGGAGAGTCCTCACTGGACCAGTTGAAGTTGATAGTGATCAAATCGAGACATTAATTGAGAACAATCAACATTATACTACGTGGGAGATAGCTGACATACTCAAAATATCCGAATCAATCAAATTATTGGTCAAAATGAAAAATGTGTCTTTTATTGTATGTCAAAAACAAAACAGACTTGTTGGCCAACCCCATATCTTACTCCTCATTCCTAAAAAACATAAAAGAATTAATCAGTCCTTTTACTACAGATAAGAAAATGGTTACTGGTGCTAGTAAATATTTGTTGAATGAACAAGTGCTTTTGCAAACAGTTGGTAATGAAGGCTTGATGACCCCATTATGGCAGCCACAAGAATCAAGTATCTCCAGCATGTGAAACGCTGTAGCGATTACTATCATTCTGCTCCTTCTCTTCCTTATTGTCACACTCAAAAGAGCGAAATTCTCCTAAAAGATGGACACCAATGGAAAAGCAAACAAGGAGTGTTTGACCTGAATTTGGACTCATAGATGCAAATCACAGCCTTGTTGCCAAGAATCTGAACACTGTGAAACTTGAAGTTTTAAGGGAGTAAAAGATAATTCCTCGAATATTAGAAATAATCAAGTGTGAGTCTAATCTCTAAAATCTCTGGCTACTACCATACAACGGTAAGCTTAACTTGGATGTCTGAACAGTCGACTAAACCCAACATTTTGCAAAAATGAGTTACCATCTAATAAAAGGTTAATGATGTTAGGTAAACATAATGCTCTGTTTTCTCAGAGTGTGGCCAGTGACTCAGCTGCATAACCCCCACCCGGGGTGCTCATGAGCACCACAGCCCTGCCTGAACCCTTTCCTGTCTCAAACGTAACCTCAGGAGGGAGGTTTTAGTACGTTCATATGACATGACTGGGAAATGGAGAGCATCTCCCTTACATTCTAAGACGGCTCAGACCTGTGGAGTATTTGCTTGCCTGTGCACGGGTAACCTCAGCCATTCCTAAGGTGCTAACCTCAGACCAGGTGAAGTCATGTGTGGCATTTTAACGACAGTCGCCTGCATATGATGCTTGTTTAAAAGCGCCGAAGTTTTAATCCTTAATATGTTCTATTGGAAAATGCTAACTCATTAATATGAATGAAGAGAAATCTCTTAGGAATAGAGAATTCCAACTAGAAATTCTTAGGCCACCCAGGAATCTATTCATTTAAAAAAAGTGTTCATGATTTGACCTTTGAAAGATGCCTTTTGTTCCATTTCACTTATGTTTTCATAGTTCTCTGTGATCTTAAATTAGTAAGCCATTACCAGACTTGCAAGTGTTACTGGTCAGAATTCCTGACTCTGTTTTATAGAAGAGAAACCAAAACCATATGATCTTTAAGTGGATGATAGTCATTGATTTTTAGCATTGACAACAATGAGGCCAAACATAGTATTCAGGCCCTTCCTTTGAGGCTCGTATGCTAGAAGCTGCAATGGCTCAGATTTCTTCCCGTCGTGGTTCTAAGCCTTTAACAAGTATAAACTAGCATCTTTGTTGATTTTTATACTTACCATTGCTCTCTGTTGTCCCTGACCGTACTTGTTCATTTTTCCTTTCTTGGACAAAACCAAAGAAATATTTATCATTCTATTCTACTCTAGTCACAGCGCTTTTAGATTGGAAGGCTAAAAAGTAGAACATAGCAGGAATTGGGAACCACGGGGCACAGAAAGTTTTACTGTGAGTTAACTTTAGGAATTTGAACATTAGTTAAGTTCAGATCAATCAGGTATTGATTGATCTGGAATCAGTTATCCTCAGTTGAAGATGTTCTGAGGATATGGTTAGCATGGAATGAACATTTGAATTGCTCCTATCGACATTTTAATTTTACTAATGTATCGCATTCTGACATTCAGATCTGGACTTGAGAAATTCATTATCATCCATAGCCGAAGACCTGAAGTGTAGGTTCAGACTAAGATAGTGTGAATACGGTAGGTGAGCTCCCTGCTTCCTTCTCCCCCTTCCTTCTGTGAAAATACATTCCCCATCAGATGGGTGAGGTATATGAAGAGGGAAAAAGAGGCTGATGATGACAAGAGAATTGATTGACTGAGTCCCAGGGGAAAAGTAGAGTTTTGTATCCTGCAATAAACTCCAAAACTAACTTTTTAAAAGGCATGTGATTATGCTGAGTGTAAATATCAGAAACATTACATTACTAACTCTTGTTCCCTCATTATGACTATTACTCTAATCATAGCAATTTAGTGTAATCCTAAAATTCTTTAATATTCAAACCAGACATGAAAGATGGGTTGATTTGTGTCTCCAGTGCAACACTATATGAATGCAAACAAATGACGTACGGGAACAAAAATGCTGGTGAAGTTTTGTCTTTGACATCATCTGTTCTAAACGTCGCTAATACCCTAACAGCCCTTGACACACATCTCGTCATCGCTGTAAGATCTTGATAAACACACTTAGGAACTGGGGAAAAGTAAAATACAAATTACATTAGATGGAATTAAGAAAAGAGCTGCATTTTGGTATCCTCCCAAGCGGAGAGATTTATGAAAGCACCCCACACCAAGAGAAAGGACCCCCTTCCTTTTCTATTTCAGCCTCGCCATCACTCGCACCACCAGAGTTTCACAGGACCTCTTACTTTATTTATCACCAAGTTCCATAATTAACATATGGTTCATGTTATTGATTTCTCAGGTTTCAAAGTAAAATAAATTGAGCTTTCTTCCACATTTAGAATATACAGTTTTTCTAAGGAACTCTAAACAAAGACACACATTATTTGTAAGTTAGAGAGCAGCTGCCAGAAAACAGAAAATTAGGAATGGAGTCGTGGGTGAAATAATGGAGATACTGTTCAGAGGTAACCCTTTGTGCAGCAGGAAACTTTCCTTAGAAAAGAGACAGCTGAGTTCGCTTGTAAATTTTGCTAGAAACAGGCCTGATTTAGTAACATTTAGTGCTGGTTAGGAGGCTGAAGGCAGCGCTTCCGGCTGTGGATACCAAGCAAGAGCTCTCGTGTATGGTCTAAATACTTCATAATTTCAAAAAGTGTGTATGAGTAGAGCTACTACTTATTTTTTTAATGAATAGAATAGTATATAAGCAAATATTAGATTTGGGAGTAGACATGAATTTTCTAAGCAAAAAGAGTGGATGTTATCATACAAGAAATAATTCATAGATTATACTATAAAATTCTAAACTTAAAATATTATGAGTAAAACCAAAAGGCACATATTTGCAAAAATTATGCTAGAGGTTTAATATCCTTAACATACAAAAAGCTCTTAAAAACCAATAAGAAAAAAAAATTACCCAGTTTAGGTATGAAGAAGGAACACAGACAAACTGACAAAGAAATGCATGTGTGTAAATGACTGGTACATAGATGGGAGAAGCATTCAACCTCACAAATAACCAGAGAATTGTACATTAAAAATCAATGTGTACCATGATAAGAGATGATTAAATTATGAAAATTCATTTAAAAGAACAATTTTTCAAAATATCTTATTTTTGAAGAATAATTTCCAAAAGAAGGAGATCCAAACTGTATATAAAGTATGATCCCAATTTTGAAATACATTTCAAATACAGGTACAGAAAACTAAAAGGAAATACACTAAGATACTAGTAGCATCTGTCTGTGTTGAGGTATTATGGATTGTTTTTATTTGTGGTCTAAAATGAACATGTACTGTTACTACATTAAGCCATATGAATTGCCAATAGTCAACTGCTTTTGCCCTACAAAAAAATAGTGTTTTCGTAATACTTAACATAATATTTTTATGTGACAAGGTTGTTTTAGCATTCATTTTTATGGAGAATGCTTTGTATTACAGAGAAGTTGAAGAAGTTCTTACATCTGCATAATACTGTCTTTAGAGTCTGACATAACAATTAGCCACATAGTATCATTCCGTTTGCTGTTAGACAACACAGTGGGTCATTTTGTAAAAATAATATGTATGTATATTTAAAACATATAGCGCATTTTTATTGATGCTGATATTGATAAAATGGCAGACATTGAAAACTAGAAAAATGTGATAGGCTTTCTAATAAAACTCCTGATACCGTTGTTATTATCTCTGTTCTTATTGGCATTTGACCATTTAGTATAACTGGGCTGTGGAGAAAGTTCACTAGATTACAAATGCAAACAATTGCTGGTTGAGTAGTGAACTTGTAAATTAATGTCTGCATGTAGAACAAAGTAAGGTTACAAGCCTATTTTTACTACAGTGGCAGGCTCTGGTGTGGTTTCTTTAATAATCTTTAGCTTTTCCATATTTTTTACTTGAAATCAACTCTCAGTCCTCTTGTTAAAAATGAGCTCATAGCAGTTATATAATACAGTTAATCAAAGGCTTTTTACACATATGCATTACTCTGTGCCTGCTAAAAAAAGGAACTTTTCTTTTCAAACCTGTGTTGGCCTGTACAGGGAGATAGCCCACAAATAGATAAGGTATTGTGAATGCAGAATTAGTGTAATGAAGGACGGTCAGATGTCTTACCAGTTTTTCCTGAAGTAATAAAATATGAGTATTTAATTTGAGACTCAAAATGCTAACAGCAATTTTCATAAAATGCACTTGCCCTTACAATAACACAAGTAACTCCACTCTCCACTATCCACCCAAAGGCAACCTACATTTCTTCCAAATTAAAGGATGGAAAAGTGGGGGCTGGGGTGGGGGCAGTGATACCAGACAAAGGAAATTTGAGTGCATGTTTATTACTTTTCAAGCTTTTTTCCCTGTCTTCCTTTAAGTCTGTTGTCCCCTCCCATTGTGGCCCTTCAACCATATGAAGATGAAAATAGTGTGGGTGATGGTAAATGAAAACTGTTGAGGATACACTGTTTACAGCCAGTTAAATCCCCGCAGCTCTTTGGTAGCCTCTGTGTTGGGTTTAGACCATTGGCATCACCAAACACATTCAGAATAGCTTTCATTGCAGACTGAACCATCTATATACTGGGCACATAGCTGTGTTGCAGCTCAGCCCATGCACCCAAAGCTGTCAAAGGTGGAGGCAACATTGGGTGGGAGAGAGTCCCATTTCACTCAGGCAGAAACCACTGAGCTTTCTTTCCTCCAGTCAGAATAACAAAGTCCTAGCCTCTGGTGATTGATGAGCATGTTGCCAGGGGAAATGGACTGGAAAATCATCGCCTTGTCTTGTGCTTGCCACAGGAAAGCCATAACAGAGATCTCTATTCTTCTCGTTCTGATAAGAGGCCTGAGGAAGCATCAGGCAGGGCTGAGAAACCTGCACGTGTGTTACATCCAGCTGCTTGCTGGATGGCCTTTGCAAGTACGGCTCCATTCCCTCTCACATCGAACATGTGTGCTGTGACAAGCCATGCAGCTTTTGACCACTTCAATGTGGCACGTGAGCTGAGAGAGGCTATTTTATTAAGGACAGCTATCCCCGCTTTAACCTACAATTACACACTTCTAAAGTGTATCTATGAAATGAAGGCCCATGTACAGAATTCTGTTACTTCTCCTGGTATTGTTAATTTGGGTATTTGTAGTCTGACAAACCTTGGGAGCACAGAAACGAGCTAAAATCATAAAAGCAGGTAATATTGTAGCTAATGAGAAATGACAGACAAGCAGCCCCACAGCCCGCCTCTTGCTGGGGCCCTTGGCGGTGGTCTGCAGAGCGGCTGGGCAAGCTGTAGCCGTCACACGTCAAGCTCAGGATGGCACACGCACATGTCTTTGCTAATATTTGAAGAATCCATTTTGAGAGACTCCAGTTCACACCATCTAGTCGTCCCGTAAGCGGGAATGTCTGGACCTGAATGGGATTCCTGTTTGTGAATGTTTCCATGATGGTCTTGGCAGAAAGGATCTATTACTTACAAAGTATGTTCTTAGCGCCCCATAGATTTGGAGTTTTTAAACTTTCCTTACAATATTACTTTGTGACCAGGAAGCAGGGATCCTTAAAGACTCTGTTGGCACCGGACATTTAAAAAGGCCCAGGTTACATTGTATACTGCCTCAATAGCATATTTGAGAAATGTGTTTAAGAAACTGGCATATCCACTTCCATGACATCTTGTTTTGTGTCTTTTCCAGGCCCGAATTCCATTTTGAGTCAGGGACGTTTTAAACCTTTCCTAAATTCAGTAGGTCTGTCACAGATTATGTTTACAGAAATTACAGCCCATCCACTAACGTAATCTCCAGAGTCCGTCTGGTGGAGGTGGGCATGCATACCATTTTATTCTCCCTGTGATCTTGTGCTTTTCGCCAGAGTGAGCTGGAGAATTTTTTTAATTCCATTCGTGGGTAAAAAGATAGACTGCCTGTCCCTATAACTTAACCCTGTGTGACCAACGAATGACCACTCTGAGACCACCACACTAATGTTGGCTTTGATAGCCCTCTTGGAAGTGGAAACGCATGTCCTCTTTCTCCCCAGGGTCAGCCTGGTAATGCCGAAGGCTAATTCATTCTCTTTCTCTGTTATCCACACCCTCCCCCGCCAAAAAAACAAAAGGACTTTCTAACTCAGACCAAAACCTTCACATTGTTCATTTGCTACATTCTCCGGTTGCTGTACGTACTTCTTGTGTTCTCAGAAACTAGCTGCATTTTCACGTCAACTAGTACACGTTAAAACTTCGGAGGGAAGAAAAAGTGGATTGAATACATTGTTGTTTTCATGAGATTGTCTTCTACCTCAGAGCCACCAGAATTTTATGCCACGCCATGCCATGCCCAGACACAAAATTGGGGAGCCTCTCTGTCTCTACGTTGTGTCATTTTTTTAAATACCCTTACAGCTTCACAGATTTTTATAAAATGCTTACCAGTGTGACTTTCCCACTACAGCTTTCCATTTTCTTTCCTTAAACTTGACTTTTGTGCTGCACACAAGATTGTGGTTAGGTGGTCTTCTGCTATGCCTTTTTTTTTCTTTTTTTAATTAAGTGCCTTCATTTGTTCGTCTGAGCTGAAATCAGCAAGGCCTAATCTATAACAGAGCCACCATTTTAGGTGACCACCACCAGAGTTTGATTCCTGATTATACTATGAGGGGAAAGTGGATCTTGCTAAGGTTGGGGCAGGTTCCCCAGTCTTGCAAAACATTGCAGGCAATTAATGGGCTTGAACTTGAGATTCTTTTATGTGTGTGCTTGTATGTGGGAGAAAGAGTGAAAGAGATACCCCATGCATAGAATTTTTAAACTGGGCAGCACTCTGGTAGTTAGCTAGAGGCAAGAGATACCCTGTTGGCTCCTAGGCCCTCCTGGAAGCTGCCTGCTAGCAAAGACTCCTTGGAGATGAATCTCATGTGGCTTCCTTTTGCCTGATGTTGCTTTCCTAACTTACAGCTTAGAAGGAAGGCCTTGGAAGAGGAATCCTTCTTGTATCTCAAGTACTTTGCAGGTTGCAGTCCTGCAGTTTGCCACTCGGGAAAATAAACCAGCACATTAACTCCCAGCAAAGGCTACCTCCTTGGTCTGATGCAGTTTGTGGAGCATTTTCTTCCTGGTTTGTGCGCCCCACATTGTTTCGGATCCTCTCATCACTGACCAGCTGGCTTGCTGGTGAATAGCGCTGTGGGCCCCTCGCCATGTTTCATGTGAGGTCTTGGCTGGGTGGCAGGCAGGCAGCCTGTAGCCAGTGTCAGCAATTCAGGAGGAATTGGCACAGCAGTGTCCCCATTAATTTCTGCTTGTCACATACTGTCATGCAAGTTACACCAGAGAGGAAATGACCGTTAAAAAAAAAAGGTACCCTTGTGGCACTGGGTCCCCTCCAGACGTTCCCCGAGGTTAAACAAGTGGATACAATTAGCTCGACACAGACAGCTGCAGGGAAGGGAAAGCCTCGAAGTGGGCCCCACAGCAATGTGTCTTTCCTGTTAGCAAGGAGTGTCAGCTATCAACATCTGCCATATTTTAACCCTTCAAAGGGACCGGTAAATTAGGGGGAGCTATTATCCCACGCTCTGCTGATCATTATCAATCATAATGCCTTGGGAAATTACCACAGTGCCGCTGCCTTGGTGGCGGGTTTTGTGCTTTGGGGAGCTTTTTATATCCTGCTTTTGCTGGGAGCGAAGAGGAGTGGCGGGGGCAACAAGGGCGAGGGGAAGCTGGCTCTTTAATCGTTGGTAATTTACTGCCACGGGGAAAGGGACTAGAGAGGCAATAAACTCCTCTTCAGTTCAAACTGAAGTCGTTAAAATTGGGGGGCTCCAGACGCCTTCCATTTCCAAAGAGATTGCTTTTGCTGACTGACTTTGGTCGAGCCGGCCTCACCAAGGACGGGGAGGTTTCAGAGCACAGCAAGGACTTGGGGAAATGAGAACCAGTTTTAGAGGAGGAGGGCCATCCAGGATGAGAAAAGAAAACTTGAAATAAATTAGAGGCCTCCAAAATCTGCTGTTTCATTTTTTAAAGATTGAAATCATTAAGCTGTTGTTATCCAAATAGAGTCCTCACTAACCTTGGTAAGCACATACTTTGTTTTGGGTAGATTTGTCTAGTGAAAATCTGGTTGCCAGCATGAAGGGGATGGATGAATGAGACAGTCCCATGTGAAAGTATGTTTTTTGAAATTTATTTGTCTGAACTCATCATGAAAACTGTTTAGAGAAAAACAGAGAGAGGTCTACCACGTTGTTTTGACCCCATTGGCTCTTGGGTTCATATTCATGAACTTGGAACTTTCTCTTCTGAAAAGATGCCATTTTGCTTGGGTCATGAGTCTTTTTCAGACGGGTGTTCTGAAAATGATCAACAATGAAGACTATATGATTGCACCAAGAACAAAACATTGGAAGGAATAATCATACTTGGATTTCACTGAGTTCTTACTTAATGTTACTGAGGAAAATTCTGGCACCATTTAAAATAACTTTTAAGTGAGGGCTGGGACCAACCATCAGGATAATTGAGTAGAAGTAACCCTGTGTCATATGATCTAGATTTCAGTCTCTTTCTTTATCGAAGGAGGGGTGGCATGATCACCAAAGAGATGTCAGTGATGAGTGTTAGACCTGCTCCAATCCTATAACATCTAGTCTGAGACCGTGCTTTTATAGATAGGAATCAGAGGCTCGGGAAGGTTAGATCTAAGATCTCACAGTGAAGCAGAGGCAGAACTCGAGTCTTCCCTTCCCAGGCAAACTGTTTATATCATTCCATGGGCTGCCTTAGTACAGTGACAGCAAAGGGTCCCCCTGCCCTGTTGACAGAAGGGAGTAGGAAGGAACCACAAATCTGGGGTCAAGGTGACTTTCTTCAGTAAGGGACATAGTCAACTTCAGCCATGATGATGTCAGGCTGTAAACTGGATGCACCAGTTTTAGTTGGCTTTATTAGAGCAAGCAATGCCAATTTTAAAAGATTGTCTTCTTGTCTGATTTTAAGTATATCTAGTGATACATAAAAGTATTTTAAATCTAAGGAACAAAATGCACTAATGAACAAAATAGAAACAGAGGCATGGGTACGTGGAACAGACTGAAAATTGCCAGAGTTGAGGGCGGAGGGAGGACTGGATGAAAGAAGGTGAAGGTCTCAGCCAAAGAGCATACCTGCATGGCCTATAGACACAGACAACAGTGTGGTGATGGCCAGAGGGGAGGGGGGTGAGGGTTGGGCAGAGGTGGGCAAAGGAGTGGGGGGAATGGGGACATCTGTAATAGTGTCAACAATAAAAATAAAATTAAAAAATAAAAAAATTATATATGGTTTGGAGAAATTTAACTCTTTAGGAATTTATAATCTTTAAATATCAGATCACAAAGAAGAATCAATAAAGGATATATAAATGTGAGTCCACACTAATATGTGTGCAATCCCTAACTGTGGGATCTCGTCTTATCTAACGATGGGTAGACTGTGTATGAGTTTTTCTGTTACTCATGTTACTGAGCTCTGATTTTAGGGGATAATTGGTAATTGACTTCTGTTTGAGCTTAGGCAAATATTGAAGCATATAATTCAATAAGTTAAATGTCAGTTTGATTTCAGAAGTGGATTTATTCCTCATAAAGTAGATTCTTATTTCATTAAAAATGAAAACATAGAAACAAAATTGTATTTATTCATGTTTAAATGCCACTGTTTTCTCAGAATTGTTTCTTAGGCCTCCTGATTGCAGGATCTGCCCTGCAGCGTCAGGCTTCAGCTGAAACACATACCTGACAACTGTGTAGGCTCCAGAGGAATACCAGATGATGGGGAACAGGATAGCAGAGAAAAATAGCAATTTAGTGAACAATGATGAGCCAATTAGACAAAAAACATTGGCTGGAACTTCACGGGACGGCACCGAACCATTACTCACTCCTGTGGTATTCGGAATCATAACATCAATCGTGATGAGCTGCTTCGCTAGTCATGTGTCCATAATATGTAATTCCATAAAAATTCTCTTGGTTTTGGCATTAATTAATAGTGACTATATTTTATAAAATGGCATATTTCATTGGAAACACTTGCGTTTGAACATGTCAGCTAAGAACTTGAAAATCTTTCCTAGCATTCATTAAAATTATAATTGCTGAGTTCTCGTGGGAAAAAGTAGTTTCTCATTTTAAGTCCCACAGTTTCAATAGGATTTGATATAGCATTTTATTCCACTTCTCGTCCTAATGACTCATTGCATTCTTTTCCCCAGAACTTATCCCCTGTTTACCCTCCGAGTTCTCGCTCATGTAGACACAAGCCTAGTGAATCAATAGGCATGACTATTTTCATGAACAGTTGAATAGTTCAACCTCTGTAATGTTATTGGAAAACATTGTCTAGTCTGCAAGTTTAAGGAAAATTTACATTCCCTATACCTTTATATCTTGATTGGATTTGGCGTTAATCTCTTTAAGATTAAATTCGGGAGAAACTTTTCAGAGCTGACCTGGGAGGTTCGCAGGCAGTTGGGAAGTAGCCCTCTCCTCATTGTACAGATGGAGGCAGCTAGCAATAACCAGCTTAATTAATGACTTGCCCAGGTTCACACAAGTAAAAAGCCAAGAGCTAGATTTGTGACTCTTGCACAATCCATTAGACTGTTTGCATCTAAGTCACCATAGTAGGATTAAATATAATTTCTATATCTTTGTCAGTGCTGTTTAATGAGTAAGACCTATTTACATAAATGCTTTAGCATTTCCGTGCCCTCTGGGCCATTAGCGCAATTTATTTTTATAATTTTAATTGTTATAAGCTTTTGAGTGTATAAAATAAATTCAGAAACAGAATGAAGGCAGATCCATTTAATTTTATTATGATTAAACCTCGTGGTGTCAGTGCTAGGATTCAGAAATAAAAGCTCTTCATTAGATATTGGCTGTTTGTCACGTATGTTGTGGTTTTGTTTGAACACTTCTGAAGTTACATTCAGTTAAGGAAAATATACCTTTATTTCTGCAGATTTACTCGTAAACCATTGAAGAATACATAGTGTGTTTTCAAGGATATGCAGCCTGTTTCTTTCACATAACAGCCCCACAGAAAGTCAGCGGAACTGCCTGTGTGATCCCTCGTTTCTATGTCCTCACAGATCTCTGAGTCGGCGCCTACTTGTGGCTGCTGTGACCATATTGTGGTCCTTGAGAAAAGAGCCCACATGGGGATAACCTCTAGTTGTATTCCTTTCCTCTCTAGTGAAAAGATCCTACCCTTTTTGTTTTCTAAATTTTGGAAGAATGACACAAACTTCAACACAGTTGTGAATTGGAGCCTAACTTAGTTCTAGACAAACATACCTTTCTCCTTGAAATATCAGTAGTAATCTGGCATCTGAAATAGATTCATGGTCACCTTAAAACTTGTTAGCAGTTTTCCTTGAGTGACTTAGTGTTTTATGCTTGTATCTGAGAACAAATGAAGATTGTGAGAGACCACTGAAAATAGAATTTTAGTATTTTGAAGGAATTATTGTATTACATTGTTCCTCCATGTAGTTCAGAAACCACCCCTGGAATTTCTCCCTTTTTTTTCATACTTTATAGATATTAGAATCTGTTTCTACGTCCTTTGTAAAAAATAGGGAGGTTTCCCAGACTGTAATTTTTACTGTCAACTTTTGTAATGATCAAATATGACATTCCTGTGGAAAATATACCTTATAGTTGTTTAGCTGATAATCCACACTCTGCCTCATAAAACCTAGGGATAGTTTTAATAAGCCATTATAAACTCTATCATTAAATAACATTAAATCCTTTTTTTAAAACTTCATTTATGCCAGGTACATTTTTATATTGTGAGAACTGCGTTAAAGCAAAGCAGGGCTCGTAAAAACATAGTAGAATGCCCTTGAAATTCACATTGCAAATGTAACAGAACAGATTTTCAAAGCCAGTGTGCTCGCTCATTGTTCCACCGGGTCCCGGAATCCATCGAGTATTATAGGACATCTATCCCATTTCCGTTTTACTCTTTCTTATAATTTCCTAAATATGTTGGTGTGGTGCCAGCTCAACTTGAACTCATGCAAGTTGACAAGGTTTATATAGTACACTATCTACAAATTAAAAATGTAAACAAAAGTGAAAGGATCATTTAACCCATTAAGGAAAGCATTTTTAAAGGCTTGAAGGCATCCCTTATACATAAATCAGTGAAATTATAAAAGTTTCAAAATTGGAAAATACTTTGAAATCTACATAGTCGAGCCTTTCCACATTACATTTAAGAACGTGAATCCCAAAGAAGTTGGGTGAGTTGCCCAAAAGTCATGCAGTCAGGACTAGGCCAGAACTGCCTCGGGGTGTCCAGCCTGCGGCCAGTGCATCCCAGGATGACTGTGAATGTGGCCCAACACAAGATTGTAAATTTACTTAAAACACTATGAGACTTTGGTGTGTGTGTGTGTGATTACACGTCGCAGTGTCTTTAATGTGTGGCCCAAGACAACTCTTCTTCCAGGGTGGCCCAGAGATGCCAGAAGGTTGGACACCCCTGAGCCTAGTTCCTATTGTATTATTCTAGTCCAGTAGACTTTCTGAAAGTCATAGAAATCTGGTTTTGTTCTCATTTATATAGAATGATTTCCTATACTGTATAGACTTATACTTAAAGCATTTTGTTATTGGTTTGAATGAATTATTTGCACATTCCTCTAAAAATAATGTTAGTTTGAACTTTGCCCTCGTTTTTACTGACCTAACCCTTAGATCCATATTACTTTCTTGGCTATAACTTTCATTCTTAGCATTTTATTCTCTTCAGTTAGAGCCTGATTCCAAGTGTGATTTTTTTTTCTCCATGAGGAGTTGGGTTATAATGATTTCTGTCTTCGATTTCATTTCGGTAATGTTCATGCACCGTCAAAGTTCTTATTCTTGTTCTGTTTCCCTGGTAGCTTCTGATACAGGTAGTTGAATATTTGTCAAGTAGGGATATATGCTGACTATGACTATGTACAGGACTTTTGTTCAACTCAATAAACATTATATTTTGTGTCTTCCATATGAGAAGCACAGTGCCATCACAGGACTAGCATGGCTAAAATACATAAATTTTATTTCTTAGTTTTGAATGCCTCCAAACACTTACAGGACACACAGGGCCAGTGCTGCAAAGCTGTCAGACATTCCCTGTGATACATGGGAAGGAGGTGCAGTAGAGGCTTGGGATCAAAAGCGCACACGTGATTAAAGGCCCAAGAATTTAGCAGGTCTGAAGAATTTGAGGTTTGGTTTGGACACTGGCACATATTTTATGTCCTCAGTTGACATTAAGTTACAGAATATCCTTGCACACTTTGCATCAGCTGACATTAAGTTACAAAATCACCTTGCACACTTTGTATTAAAATTCATGAATTCCACAGGTGTGAATGGGGAAGTCAGGGAGGGGAATGTGAGCAGTTGTATAGTTGCCTTCCATGGAACATCAAGAAGGTAGATTAGATTTGGGGAAGCACTAGCATTGCTAAAATGTCTTCAGGCAAGGAGATACCGTCTGCTTATTTCATTTTGTTTATTTGATGTGGAGAAAGAAAGTTCATGGTAACCAACACCAGATTACTAGCCATGTGATATGAGCAAGTCACTTAAATTATCTGAGCCTCAGTTTCCTTATCTGTAAAATAAGGTTAAAAGCTGCAAATCAAATGAGTTAAAAAGTATACAATATTTTATAAACATTTGGCATTCTGATGATATAAAGGGTGATGATTATTCTCCTGTGTGCTTTCTAGTTATTCTGTACTTTTTACATGCGGAGACCCAGACCAGTTGCAGTACTACACCAAGGTCTGACTGGTGATGACAGATGCTTATCAAAATTGTCTACGATGATATCAAGTAATCAATAATGCATGGTGGTGTTAATGACCCACCAAACTCAGTTGATCTATTTGGTATCCGTACAGGCCTCTCTTCCTTCTGGTATAGGCCTTTGTTGACTATAGAATGCTTTTTTGCATTTCCTTACATCTCTTTTTTGTGATATCACAATTATTATAAAAAATCTTGAGATTCTCAGGAAAGTCAAATCCTATAAATTTTTGGCTCTGAAATTTCTAAGTATAGAACACACAATATGCCATCATAAGTTTAGGTAATTGATTTTAAGAGTTTTCCATTGTGTACTGGAACACCTAAAAAGTGGAAGTCCTGAGAATAATATAATATATTTAACATCTGTGCATTTTCCCTAAATTGGTAGTCATATTTTCCTGGTGGCAGCTGATCAAGCTGAAATGTTAAGTTTTAAAATATTCTAATATTAGATGTACTAAAATGCATCAACTTTTATCAGCATGCTTTAAATGGGAACAAGAAAGCCTACCCAGCAAAGAAATACATTCTGGTTTTGTATCTAATTTATTCTATAAATCCTTGTATAGCAGAATGTTCAGGACACTATACTAATAACTTGAACATATTATATACACATAATATATTTTAAAATCTCTATATTTTTATATTTAGTTATATTTAAAGTAGCTATGTATTTTGAAATCTAGAAAGGAAAACTAAAATATAGAGAAATAGCCACCACATGAGGCAGTATATGACAGATGCAATGTAAGTGTTAAAATGAGGGAGTTACAGAAATTCAGGGCAGGAAAAATAAGGACTGACTTCGTGGAGAAAGTGGCAATTGTGTAGTACCTTTAAGATGTTACTCTAAAACATGAGTGACACAAACCAAAGAAAGCCAGGATTGGGGAGTCTAGCTCAAGAGTTGTCAATTTCCACTTGGGAAAAGAAAACATTTATCTGGGTACATCAGATGGATGAGGACAAGGAATTAGTTAAACAGGAGAGAAAGGGACTGGATCGTGTGAGTACTGGGGCACAATGGCAGACTCTGGGTGGGTAGCTGACATTTATTATCATTGTAGTGTTTTACACTGGTTCATCTGATGCTGATGTGCTCATTTAGGCGAGATTACAACAGAAGATCAGTCAAAGAGGTTGCTCCAGTGATTTGGGAATGAGCAAATCAGGGTCTTTGCTAGAAGGGTAGCAGTGGTGGTTAAACAGAAAGAACTGAGAAATTGTGAAGGAAGCCTTGACAGGACTTGGTTACTCGATGTCCTTAGTAAGGAAGAGGCAGAGATAGGTAAGTAGAGAGTAATTGTTAGTTTAGAGAAGAAGTTGATTATTTACTTTTGTCTTGTTGAATGTGTCCTGGAATGAGAAATTATATCTGAGAACTTTATGTTGAAGAAAGGAAAACTTGTCTTAAATAAGCCAGCATAATTGCCTTTAGACAACTAAGATTCCTTTAAGAAAGAGGAGAGGGGAGAAAAAGACTTCCGTTTATGTCATTTGGTTTATTTGACTTTTATCTTTCTTTTCTTCAGAATTAGTACTTCAAGGTTGGTTCCAGAATTTTAGATTTCATAAAGTAGTAAAATCTAAGGATTTCAATTTTTCAAATTTAGCCAACTGTGGTTTTGCTTTGAAAGTTTTAAGACAAATTGTGAAGGGCAACAAGGAAAGTAAGAAGAAGATGCCACAGAGAACGTTCTTACATCATTTACTACTTTAGACAATTAGAGCCTCATATGGTAACTAGATCATACTCATACTTTCCACTCCAAAACTTATACTGCAAACTATTGGGTTGGGTCTTGCAGGTCACATTCAGAATTAAAGGTAGTCTTTTCTAAGAAAAGACAATTTTGAAATGTAAGTGAATTCTTGGCTGCAACAGCTGAGTCCCAGGTAACCTTTGAGGATTCGTGGAATCTAGGAGGAGCGCCAAAATACTGGAAATGGCCCTGGCTGGTGTAGCTCAGTGGATTGAGGTCGGGCTGCAAACCAAAGCATCGCAGGTTCGATTCCCAGTCAGGGCACATGCCTGGGTTGCAGGCCACGGCCCCCAGCAACTGCACATTGATGTTTCTCTCTCTCTCTTTCTTCCTCCCTTCCCTCTCTAAAAATAAATAAATAAAATCTTTTTTAAAATACTGGAAATGGAAAAGGTTTTCTTTTTTTAGACAGGAAAAGAAATGGACTCTACAAAATACAATCCAGCAAGATTGATACTGCATGAGTTGTGAGCATGTGAAAAAATAACTGGTTAATAAAAACAAAAAGCTACCCAAAGTTCAGTTTAATTAGAGAAAAAAAAGTAAAACAGTTGGAAATATTTCTCCCATCAAATTGGGGCAAGCAAAAAAGAAAGTTTGATAATCTCAGGTATTAGTGAGACTACTAAGAAATGGATAGTCTCATGTACTGTTGATGGGACTATAAATTGGTATAGCATTTTGGAGGCAATTGGATAGTATGTATTCAAATTAAAACTGCACATATTCAGTAACCAAGCATTTTTACTAAACCCTGGTACTAGTGCAAAAGGAGGTATGACTAAGAAAGGTTGTTGTAACATTAATTATAATGGGGAAAAGAAGGAAATAACCTAAGGGTTCATCAGTGGGTGCATGGCCAAATAGACTGTGAAACTGTGCGAAATAATTGTGTGTGACAATTACAAAGAATGATGTGGCTCTATAAGAAATTACCTTTAAAGCAAAGTGTTGAGTGAGCAAAAGGGAAAAAGAGGCAATTTTAGAACCGAGGATAGCACGGTTCCAGTTCTCTGAAGTACATGGATATTTCATATAATTTACTAAACCAAATCTGGAAGAATTATACAACAAAGTGATTTAAGTAGGTACCTCTTTGTAAGGTTAGAATACCTATCAGTCTAGTCTCATTTTCATGTCAGATAGGATTGCTGAGCTGGTAGATTAAAGAATATAGCTATGCAAGATTTTTATTGAGAAAGTCTTATAGGGTCTTGAGAAAGACCCTAATTTAGGGTCTCTAGCATTTAGCTGAGTGCCCACCATATTCTTTAGCTATGGACCACTCAGTAAATGTTTAGTAGATAACTGAATGGATGAATTGTAATATGAATGGATAATATGTAATATAATTTTCCAAAGTAAAAAAGCAACTGACTTATCAGTAATGTGGGTTCTTAGAAATAATGAAGCCACATTTTAAAATTTCTCATGGAGAATCACTTTCAAACTATTGTATGATGTGCTGCCTTGAACCATTTCTAATTTAATCTTTACAACAATCCTATGAGGATAAGTATATTTCATTAAGGAGGAAACTGAGGTTCAAAGAAGGAAAGTACAATACTACATATCATCAGTTCTAAGATGCCCATTTTGGATTGCATTTTACAGTCATTATTAGAAGGCTCCAGTCATGATCAAGTTGTTACTGACTGCATATGTGCTTGAGAACTTGTGGAATTAGTCAATGACATGGATGACAATCCTAGAGGTGACAGTGAAGCTCAGTTGCTCAACTGTCAATGCTCTTACTCATACAGAGAACAAAATTGTGTGGGAACACACAATTGAGACATTGAGCCATTGAGAACAGAGTGTAAAAGTGATGTGAAAGAGAAGAACTATGAGTGTGAAGAAATTCTTGGGGGGACTTCCAACCAAGATGGAGGTGTAGGTAGATACACTTTGTTTCCTTGCACAACCAAAAGAAGGACAACAAATTTAAAAACAAAAAATAACCAGAACTGCCAGAATAACCAGAAAATCAAACTGTATGGAAGTCCGATAACCAAGGAGTTAAAGAGGAAACATTCAGACTGGTAGGAGGGGTGGAAAGGAGGCCAGCAAGGCAGCTGCTGGAGGACCAGGCGGTCCCACATTAGCAGGCAGTTAAAGCAGGAAGAGCCACTGGGGAACAAGACAGACCACACAACCCAGGGCTCCAGCTCAGGAAAAGAAAGCCTCAAAAAACCTCTAGCTGTAAAAACCTGTGGGGGTAGCAGCAGTGGGAGAAACTCCCAGCCTCACAGGAGACTCCATTGGACAGACCCACAAGGTCCTAGAACACACACAAACCCACTCACCTGGAAATCAGCACCAGAAGGGCCCAATTTGTTTGTGGTTAGCAGGGGAAGTGACTGAAAGCTGGCTGAGAGCAGAGCAACCAGCATTGTCCCCTCTTGGACCCCTCTCCCACAGACAGCGCCACAGCATGGCAAAGAGGGTTGTCCTGCCCTGGTGAATATCTAAGTGTCTGCCCTTACAACTTAACAGGTGCACCGAGACAAAGAAATACAGCCCAAATGAAAGAACAGATCAAAACTCCAAAAATAGAACTAAGCAATAAAGAGATACCAACCTATCAGATGCACAGTTCAAAACACTGGTAATCTGGATGCTCACAGAAATGGTTGAGTATGGTCGCAAAATAGAGGAAAAAGTGAAGGCTACAAAAAGTGAAATAAAGAAAAATAGACAGGGAACCAACAATGATGGGAAGGAAACCAGGACTCAAATCAATGATTTGGAGTAGAAAGAAGAAATAAACATTCAACTAGAACAGAATGAAGAAACAAGAATTCAGCCCTGGCTAGTGTGGCTCAGTAGATTGAGTGCTGGCTTGTGAACCTTCCTTGAAGACTTGAAGTTGTCTAACCATCACAATGGTATCTTGTTACACTGTTAATTTTCAAGTTTGTGATGACTGATAACAGTAAGCACCTGGACATTTAGATTTCCTCTTTTGTGAAGTTCCTGTTTACATCTTTCACCATTTTTAAACATTTGGTGTGTGTCTTTTTCTCATTGATTTTAAATATGTAGGCATGTCATTTCTCAGATATATGCAGTGCTAAAATCTTCTCCCAGTGTGTAGGAATGCAAATGGGATCCTACTCCTCTCTTCACTCAGAGCATCAGACATGATTTTATTATCACCTGGACCTCTCATATCCAAGCACCTTAAAAATACATAGAAATAACATTGAGGCAAAACATTTCCCTAACGCCTTCTTAGTCTATTTGGACAGCTGAGGATATGGAATTCTAACATTCTATACTGGTATTTTTAAGTCTTCAGTAAAATATTTTTAACTACAAACTAAGTATATGTGACAGGTAGTGAAACCTCATGGGCTTTTAAATGTTAAAAACTTTCAATTTCTATTGTGCATATTTCCATTTTACAAAAAAAAAAATGCTTAAAATACGATGCCAGAAAGGAAAAGGGGTTTTTAAACTTTAAGGAAGAAAAACTTTCAGCTGTCTCTTAGCTTTATAAATACATAGTCTAATGTGTATGTGGGGGTAGGGATAAATCATATCCTCCTTAAATGTACTACAAAAGTATATTTTTAAAAAGCAAACTACATTCAAGTATAAGCTATTAAGGAAACACCAGCACTAGCAGGCCTGGTATCACTTGGCAAATCAACAAGCATCCTGTCTGACAGTCTGAGATGACCCTAGAATCAGTGTGAAACAATTGCCTGCTCACAGCCTGATGAAAAATTTCAGAAACCATTTTGAAAGACTGTGTATGTTGATTCCAACAAACAGGAGAAAAGAAGGAGGGATTGGAATAGTCAAGCAAGATAATGTTTTTTGGTGATAGGTGCAACTCAGGTTTTTACATTGGTTTGCCTGCAAACTTTCATGCTTTTGACTCTCACTCTAAAGAAAATTTGGGATTATTCTGATTTGGGATTGTTCATTTAGCTTTCATTTTAAAATATGAGGTCTGTTTGGAAAAAAGTCTAGCTGTTGTTAATATAATGAGAATGGTTTCATGCGGCTTCGCTGTAACCTGGTAGCAAGGAGAGTAGACTGGAATGCACATGCATGAACAATGATGACTTCGCTGTACTTAGTGGGGGCAGTAGACACTGTTGAATGAGCATGTGTACTGTGTAGCTATTCAAAGTGACTGAGTGGGTAGAGCAACGAATCTGCCTCAAATTTTGCGTTAAGCTTGAACATTCCTGTGCAGAAAATATTCACATGATTCACAAGGCCACAGCTATGGGCAAATGGTGATTGACAGCTTCATCATGACAATGCGCCCACTCATGCATCATGTCTCATGCAGTTTTTTGGAGAAACAGCAAATCACCCAGGTGACTCAGCCCAGCTACAGCCCACATTTGGTGCCCTGCAACTTCTGGATTTTCCCAAAACTAAAATCACCTTTGAAATGGAAGAGATTTCAGGCTATCAGTGAGATTCAGGAAAATATGATGGGGAAGCTGACGGCAATTGGGAGAACTGTGTGAGGTCCCGAGGTGCCACCTTTGAAGGGACTGAGGCGTTCTTGTCCTGTGTACAATGTTTCTTGTATCTTCATCAATAAATGTTTATTTTTCATAGTATAGGGCTGGATACCTTATGGACAGACCTCATATTTCAATAGTTAAGCTAAGTAAGAGTCTAAAAACAACCAGAGTTATTTATATCATTGCCTCTCCCCTAAAATGGATTATTTCATTGTCTTTCAGAATTCCCTCTCTAACTTTTACTTAACATATTAAAGGTGTAAAATTTAATAAGCCACCTGTTCTGTAGGATCTGTGTCAAGATTGGAGATTAAAAACAATACCTGAATAAGTTGTACTTATAATTTTTAAGCAGCTGTAATCCATTGAAGACATAAACAACACTGTTAATATCATTTTTGAAATGATGTATCATTTCTTAGGAAATTCTGAAGCTTTCCTCTTTCTGTTTCTGTGGAGTATTTTTTAACTGATCCTTGTAGGATTTTTCTCATCTTACAGAATCATAGAATTATTGCATTTTACATTTTCAAAAGATTGCTGGCTACCAACTTAAAATTTTAACTGGCTATTCCAGGAGAACACAACAAAAGTAAAGGTCACCTACAAGCTACCACTTTAAACACTTGACATAAAAAAAGAACAAGAGAAATTTCTTCCTTTTGTCCCTCCTTCCTACCCCCACATACAGAGATAATAACCTTTCACTGTAGCTAATCTCCTTCCAAACATTTTTTATATGTATTCAGGTAGGGCTGCCAGATTCAGCAGATAAAGTAAAGACGTTCAGTTAATTTGAATTTCAGGGAAACAACAAGTACTTTTTTAGTTTAAATATGTCCCATGCAATATGTGGGGCATACTTGTATGAAAAAAAATATTTTTTATTTATCTGAAATTCAAACTTAACTGAGTGTGCTGTATTTTACCTTGCTATGCTGATGTAGAGATATCCACAGAAACAGGGGTGGGCAAAAGTACATTTACATTGGTTCATATGGAAAAGACATACAGGCTATGATTATTACAATAGCTTTATTAACTGTGTTTCACAGTCCCACAGCTCTAAACCTTCTTTTGCCCACCCCTGTACGTAAATGCATACACTTTTACCAGCCGCACGTATTTCCTCTAAGGCTTATCCTTTCGCTGTTGGTTTATTTCGGTTCTATATTAGAATTACTCAGGTCCTTCCTAATGGCTGCCTGATATTACATTGTAGACTCATCATAATTTAAGTATTCCTGTATTGGTGAGCATTTTTGGTGTTATCATTTTTTGTTTTGTTTTGTTTTTTTAATCTTTCAAACAAAATAGCATGGATCCTTATTGTACTGACTTAAAACCTGTGCTGTTGGTTTCTAGGATGAAATCCTAGGAGTGGAATTGCTCGGTCATAGCATATTTTTAGAACATTGTTCGTCCATTTCCTTTATACTTATTCACTGAGGCCTGAGGCGTGAGCAGCTGAAGCACCTGGGCAGGTGAGGCTGATTTGCATGGTAGGCACCTTACTTGACCTCACAGAACCAGCCTCCTCCCTCACTGTCAGCTCCATGAAACCAGAGCCTGCCACAGAACTGGCCCGTGACACAAATTCAGAACGAACAAATATGAATTCACTCAAGGGGTTGCTGTGAGAAATGAAATCATATATGTGAAGTGCCTGAGGAAAAACTAATGTCTATAAAACGTCTAGGATGCTCCTCTATTTTTCTCACCCCACCCCCACTTCCAGTCTCCTCTTCAGGGTTAAAGGGCTCTCATCTGGTGGGGGTGGGCTTCACGGTTACAATGAAGTCACATCAGTAATGGGGCAGAACTGTTACTAAGAGTGTTGAGAGATGTAGAAGGGGAGCACCTGGCTTATCTTGTGGGTGTGAGAATGGCCTGGGACTTGGCCAAGGTCTACTTAAAGTAAATTGGGAAGAGCCAGATAGACAAGATGTGCAAGTTGGGAGCAGAGTAGTGGGGTACCATTCTAGGCATGGGGCATAGCATTGCAAAGGGACAAAGATAGAATAGAACATGTCACATTTGGAGCATAGAAACAGCCAGAAATAAGACCAATTAGGTAATCAGACATTTAAGTGCTTTCAGGTAGCCCACTAAGTTCTACCTTTGTCTTAGAGTGAACAGGAAGGGACTTCTGTATGATTCAGATTTACATTTTAGGAATGTCATTTAGCCAGCACTGTGGAGAAAAGATGAAGTGTGCTTAACTCTAAAGGCAGCAGCCATCTGTATTGGAACACGACTGCAGTCATCCAGGGAAGAGATCCTGGTGACGTGACAAGGACTGTGGAGATGTGAGGTTTCTGGAACAATCACTGGTGTGCGTGGTGATACCATTATGCAAAGTGAGGAATACAGGTTGAGGAATAAATTTTGGTGAGGATGAAGAAACTGTTGTTATTTTGGGACATATTGGGACTACAGTTGCTATGGAGTATTCTAGAAAACATGAGCAGGAAGCATTGAAGTTTGCAGGTCTGAAACTCAAGAGCAGTCCCATCTGCCACTGTGACTTGGGATGCCTCAGATTATGACTAAATCATGGTGGGAGCTATGAATGAAGGAGGTGAGGAGGTGAAGGCAGAATTCAGAGTTTAAGATGTTTCTGAGACACATGATTGGGAACACAAACAAATGGTGAATGTTTGTGGTTACCATTGTGGACAAACAGAAAAGGGAGCTTACCAGAGACCCTCCCCCCCAAAAATAATACCGAAAGCCCAGATGAAATCAGCAACTATGTGTGGTGATTTCCCCTAGCAATGGTAATTGTAGGGGCAGGGGTGGGCAGGTAGCTACTAAGATGAAACTTCGGAAGATCCTTGTAAGGCAAAATGGAGGTTGATTTTGTGATGCCTGAAAAAAAAAATGATCCAGAAAGCTGACTGGGAGTTTTAGGTGAGCCAGGAAAAGATTTGAAGGCAAGAGGGACGTGTTTGAGACAACAGCCAGTCCCAGGAATGACTGGATGTTCTTAAGACTAAGAGCATTGCCCATCTTTCCCTGGATAATTCCTAGTTTAATTTTTACTTACTGATTGATTTTAGAAGGAAAGAGAGAGGTAAGGAAGAGAGAGAGACATCTATTTGTTATTCCACTTATTTATGCATTCATTGGTTGATTCTTGTTTGTACCCTGACCAGTGATCAAACCCACAACCTTGGTGTATCAGGACAATGCTCCAACCAGTTGAACTACACTGCCAGGGCCGGACAGTTCGTACAGTAGTGCCAATTTTAATGTTACCTTGCTGAATTCTTTGTAAGATAGTCATTAGATTCTTAACCTATTTCTCATTTTTGCCTTGGTGCACAGCTCTTCAGTTCCACTTAGCCTAAAGACCCCCTTTTCTCTTGGCCTGCATGCTTTTCCTGACTAGATGTGACCACCCAGAGCCTCTTCTCCCTGTAGACTGAAGAAGTTATTAGTGAGGAGCATATGGTCCTCCTCCCCCTGGAGATACATTTGCTGCCTCCCTCCTAACAAGCTTCAGCTTAAAAATTCAGTTCTTGCAACAACACGAAAGAAAAAATGTTGAAATGCTGCCTCTTCTAAGGCCCCCATAAACAGCTGTGCATGCAGCTGTACCCAAAACAGATAATAGGCACAGATGTGTTTATGGGAGGGAGGCACGAATACTCTGTGTTGTTTTCAGCTTCTCAGCACTGCAAGGATTTCTTTGCGTCTTTAAGGAAGAGGTACATTGTGGTAAGCAGTGTTTTATGACCTATAATAAAAAGCCTTGTAAAGACGATTTTTTGACCAAATGAAGCTAAGTGTTCTTTTCAGAGTCTTCATCTGGCCCTCTCCCCCTCTCTGTATTGGAATGCACACAATTCAGCATTAATGGATAACATGAGGAAATAATATCACAAATTCTAGCTCCTATTTGTTAAGCGGGGAAAGCAACCAACGTTAATTATGTAAGAAAGCTTATTAATAATGCTTTTTCCTACTCAATAGTAGCTTCTGAATTTGTATGTTCAGTAAAAATTTGTTACAGTTTTTATAGTGCACTGTTGTTACCCCATGAAGATACCTATGGGACAGTTTGAGGGGACCTCAATAGTTGGAAGCCCCACAGAGAAATCAGTTCAAGAATAGGGAAGAAGTAACTTCAAGCCACCTTAGAAAGTTGGGTTATTTTCAAAAAGAGACATCATACATACAGTGAATAATAAAAGATGATTTCTAAGGACATTCTGTACCTAAAATCTTTACCTTCTATTCCTAGCAATATGTAGGCTTTCAAAATTAAGAAAAGATTATATCCTCTAATATGATCACAGTTGCATTTGTTGGTCTTAATAATGATTGTTTGGGAAGATCGGAGGCTATCGGTGTACTAACTAGAGAACACTAGCTAGATCTGAACTTACTGGAGTATTGCTAGATGCCATTGCTAATGGTGGGTCTTGATTTGGTGGCACCAGTTCTAAACCTGTTACCCAAACTGGGAGGTTCCCACATTGTTTTTAGTCCTTATAACCACCCTGCAGGAGAATGTTTTCTGACCCATGTTTTACAGATGAGGAAACTAAAGCTAGATGCTAGGGGAGGGGAGGTTAAATAACAGGCCTAAAGTCACCCAGTGAGAAACCTGAAGGTGTAATAGAGCCTTCAAAAGATGTCCCATTAATAGCCCTGGCTGGGTTTCTCAGTGGGTGGAACATCATCCCAATGCACCCAAACATGTCCCATTGAAATTGACCTGTGAAAATAAATATTAACATACTATGCTTGTCTCTCAAATTGCCCTTCCCCTAGCTTTCCCTTTTTAACATTTCTAGTTCAGACCTTTACTGCCTTATGCCCAGAGTAGAATAATAGCCTCCTGACAGTGCCTCCCATCCATGCTATATGCTAAAATATCAATGCTTACATGCCATTCTTTTACACGTTTTTCACTGGCTTCCCATTGACAACAAGGTAAGGTGCTTTAAGCTCCCTGCACCAGCCCAGCAATAAAGCCCTTTGCAGCATAGCCCCATTTAGCAGTGTGCCCTCTTCAGGAGCTGTTCCTGGTCCCCAAATACCTAAGCACTTGCTCTCCTCTAAGCCTCAACCAAACCTAATAGTCGCCCACCAGCAAGATGGGCTTGGATGTGCTTCTCCTCCATGCTTACTTGGTGCTGTATGCCAGCATGACATTATTCTGTGCCATTGGGGGTCTTGCCAAAACCTTACTTGAAGTGCATAGGTGCATATTTAGGTCTTCTCTCTCCATGAAAATCGAAGATCCCTGGGACCCTGCCATCAGGTGTTTGTGTGTGATATCGCCTGGCACAAAGCCTTACAAATAGTAGGGGCTTCATAATTCTTTTGTATTAATGGTAGAAATTCATTCTGTGCATGTACTTTACACTATATAAAGTACTTAAATATTTAACATCCTATTTAATATCCCATATTATTAAAATATATAATTATTATTAAATATTCTTTTTGAGGTTATTGCTATTTTTATACATGTGAAAATAAAGGTCCAGGAAGGTTGCAAGTAACCTGCTTTAAATTATGTAATCTGTAAGCAGAAATTCAGATCCAATGCTTTTAGCTCTAAATTCGTGCTCTTTCTTTTAAGTCATACTGCTCTCAAACCTGTAAATTGACATCTCACGTGCAGGTAGTTCACTTAAGTTATATACATTTCCAAGAGGAATTTCTTTCTTACTGTCTTGTGCCTCCATTTGGCAAGCATTCAATAAATTCTTAGTGAATAACCAATAAACCACAACGAAGGATTGTGGGTTTTTTCACTAACAACTCAGGAATCGGTTCAATTAGTGAGGATGCTCCATATAACTCCTGTGCACCGAGCCAAAAGCTGAAATCATTATACATCATCTTAAAGTCTTTCTACAAACTCTTGAGTGATTTATCAAATCATGTAAAGTCAACAGACATGTCTGCATTGAGGTGCCTTGCTGGATTCCATGGAGACTATTAAATGCACCATATTCCTATTCCTCAGAGAATTTGCAATCTAGCTTACTAGCACTTGGTGGTTAAAAAACATCAAATGTATAATATAAAATAATCTAATATCCCAGTTCTCTGTGTAGTCTTATGAAGGCGGCAGGCAGGATGTATTCTGATCTTTATAAATAAAAAACGGAGGCCCAGGAAGGTTGGGACTTGGTTAGACAGTTGGCTAGTGGTTAAGGCAGAATGGAGCTTAGTCAATAGTACCAGATTAAGAGACCACACTTTGAGAAACACTGATGTGACAATATGAAATTCAAGTATTGTTTAGGAGATTTAACCAGTGGTCCAATTCTGTATCAAGTAATGACTTGGGCAAAGTGATTTGATCTATAGAATACTTCTCCTGGCGATGAAAGAGGCTAAGTGACTTGCTCATAGTCATAATCCTACCTGTGGAACAACATGCTAAAATCCACATCTTTTGGTGGGCAAGTTTCTAAAAATCCTGAATAGGGGTGGGAAAGTAGAAAGGAAACCCCCTTCACTATTTTTATTCCATACTTCAGTGTTCATTATAGGCATAGAAGTGTTATATTTCTGAAATAATGAACCAAAAGTTCTTAACACATATGAAGATGTTTCAATGGCTCATAGGTAGGGATACTGATGTATATACCATGCCTCTTTGGTCCTTATTCCCTACTCCAGACCTACTTTTTCTGATTCCCCTGGAGTTTTATCACCTGTTGATGTATTCCTCCTTGGGAAGAGTCAATGAATTCCTTTAAGCTAACAGCTTTTTTAGATTTCACGGTCATTTTCCAATTGAGTTTGGTGTTCACTTCACTATGAAAAGTCATTCATGTTTATTGGCACCTGCTAATACAGTATGCTGAAAGTCTAGTGTATCTGGAGCAAGAGTGATTAGAGCAGACTCCACTCTCAGAAGATGGGGCCACAGGGCAGTGAGTGAGGAAAGATGGCAGAAGCCCTCAGCAGTTCCAGGAGGTGTGGCCAGAGAGCGAGGTGGGCTTTGTCTGAGTGCAGTCGGGCATGAGAATGATATGATAGGATTGGGTTTGCATGTTAAAAAGATCGGACTAGCCAGAGTATTAAGAATGGATTTGAGGAATGAGATCAGTGGGGAAACTGTAAGGAGTACTTGTCAGGAAAGATGAGGACCTGGCTCATTCATGTGGGGGCTTCACCGGTGTAGGAATTGTATGGGACAAAAATGGCAAAACTTTGCTGAGGGACCCAGAAGAAGACTTGATAGAGAAAGAACCACACCAAGCTGTAAAAAGGAAAGAGTTCACATTGTAAAAGTGTCCGTTTTCCCCAGATTAATCTTAAAAACCAGTGAAAATGCTAAAGGGACTTTGGGGAAGATATAGGAACTCAATAAAATGAACTTAAAATCAGTGTAGAATATCCAGGAATATCAGTGTAGAATAACATGTAAGAATACCCAGGAATGTTTTATAATGAATGGAAAGAGGAAACTTGCCCTAACACATATTAAAGCATATTCTAAATATTTGAGTAGTAAAGAAGAGAGGCACCTAAACAGAGCTGAACAAGTCGAAGTCCAGAAACATTCAAATAATTTAGAACATGACTTAAAAAGTGAGAGATTTGGTAACATTTCTTTTGAAATGTCTTGCTTAAATATAACATTTGGTTGTGTTTTCTCTATTGTCAGACTTAATATTCTATTCTCAGAGTATTAAAATTATTTCTTTAATACTAATACAAGTATCTAAGTTGCATGTATTAATTTCTATACCTTATTTATACTTGAAATTTTCACATGAGGCTTTAGATATATATCATTGTTTATGTGCTAAAAATGTTTTGTCTAAAAAAAGGGTAATTTAATAAATGTGTAAAACCGTTGGCTAAAGATAACATGTAAAGAATAATAGCATACATCCATTAAAAAATTGAGCAATAGATCTGTATTTATTGACCTGCAAGTGATTCAGGATATATTGTGATGTGAACAAAGCCATTATAAAATTATGTACACTAGCATTCCATTTATAAAAACAGAAAATAACTATCTGTGTGAGTGTATATGTATAGAAAAATTATGGAAGGGTACACTAGTATGTTATTCATAGTTACCTCTGGATGGAAGAATTGTGGGTGGTATTTATTTCCTTTCTTGTCCTCATATTCTGATTTTTTAAAATTTAACAGTATCTATGTGACATTTCTAATCAGAATCATAGAAGATCTTTTCATTGGAGAACAATGAAGAAGAGGAAGGGATCCAGTGTGAAATGCCCCAGCAAGGTTAAGTTAGGAGTGGAACACCCCTTGAGTCATGGTTGAGTCAAGCAAGTAGTGATTGGTGATCTTGTAGGAGCTGCTGCATCTCCATCCACTGCGGTGATGTAATGTGCATGAGGAATGAGAAACTGCACTGCTGTGTAAAGACCACTGGCTGAGAAAGGAAGGGGGTTGCCTGGGTTGTGTCCTGGTCAGGGACTAGTAGACAGGGACCAAAAATCCCAGATACAGTGCAGAAGGGGAGTGGTTAGGAGAGCGAGGTTGGTTGAAGAAATAGAGTGAATGCAATCCAGAACATAGGAAGAAGAAGAATACTGCCTATCCTTTCCTACCAGGAGACAGGGAGAGGGGTAAATGCCAATGCTTATACATTTATAGGTGGAGCACAGGCAGTTAATAGCTTTCCCTTGATGGTCTGTTTCTGTCTGAGGTGGAGTGCATACTAGTGTGCTAAGAGAAGGAAGGGAGAGGATAAGGAAGGGACACCAGTAGAAATGTAGAATGGCCTACAAAGACAGCCAGAGGGTTGACTAGGGACCTGTAGGACTACCTGGTCTCACTGAGTCAGTCAGGGTCGGAGACTCACTTGATAATGAACACATACGTGATTGTTTCTTCCCCCAAAACAGCTTTCTACAACACAGGTATAACAGCCGAGAAAGAGAGTCGTGTAGCTAATTGAGGATTAAGTTTTGCATAAAGGACAAGGTAGAATGACCAGGCAACAAGAGAGGTGAGGTAACTGGCAGAGCTGGTGTGTGAGGCGTGAATAAGTGGCTCTCCAAATTTAACTAATCATGCTGTCTAATAAGCTTATGTAAATTTAAGTGGTATTTTGATATTCAAATGAATGTAATTAAAGTAACTCAAAATTTTTTTAATTAAAAAATAGATCAGAGGTGAGTAATAACACATGCCTGACTTTAGCCATGGGAGTAGATGGCAAAAAATGGATGAGGTTAAAGAAGTCAAAGTTCTCGGAAGCTAAGGTGCGCCTAGCGCATCCCAGGGACATTGAAACCATGCAGGAAGATGTGAGAGTGGGCTGGAGAGGATGAGCCAGGGTCCCTGAGGAGTCTGGAGGACTGACAGCAAATGATAGCGAGGAAGAAGGGGATATTGTGAGCATTAACGGAAGGAGGTATACAGGTCTCAGAGAGAAAAGGTAACCCCCTGGAAGGGAGGATAGGCAACAAGAAGGGAATGTTAGTACATTCCCTGTGAGGGCAGGGGGCGAGGGCTATAAATGAAAGGTAGTTGGCTTAACAGATTTTATTGAATATTATTTTAGTTACGCTAGATTTGTTAGGATACATTTCAACTGCAAGTTACAGAACACTTAACGAACAGCAAAACAGCTTTAAATGAGGGCATTATTGTTGATGTAACTACAAGGCCAGAGGTGGGCAGCCCCAAAGTGGAGTCAGCTATTCACTGATGTCATCAAAGATCCAGACTCTGGTTTTTAATTACACGTGGCAGTTCATGTGTGCAGATGCTGTCTCTCTTTATGTTTCAAGATGGTTGCTACGGCAGCATACTCATGCCCTCAAGCAGTAGCATTTAGTATAAGATTCATCGAGGTGAGGAGGAAGTACATGGTAGTTTATTACTGTGATCCTCTTGTAAAAGAAAACTGTACTTACAGAACTCTCTAGCAGACTTGCCCATACATCTCACTGGCCAGCACTGGGTCTCATGTCCATCCATCCCTACATCAATTCCTAGCAAATGGAAATGTGATTGCCTTGGACCAGTCCTTCATCTCTGACAACCAACAGTGTCTATTCTACTATAGGAGGAAAATGATAATACATTCCACTTTGTGTAAAACCAACTTCTCTAATACATTACCTCATTTGAAGAGGGGGGAAGTGTGTAGTGCGGGGAACATTCTCAGAAGAGGAAATTGAAAGGGAAAATAGGGAAAGATGAGAACATATTTTGTCCAAATGCAGCCATTATAAAGCATAATGTTTTTAAAATTTTTATGTTACAAAGAATATGTGTTGAAATGGGGAAATATCCACAGTATACAAACATCTGTCCAGCCATGTAATATGAAAAATAGAGATATTTATTGAAGAAGATAGAAGATACAAGAAACATTGTACATAGGACTATGATGCCTCATTCCCCTTCCCAGTAGGCACCTTGGGACCTCACACAGTTCTCCCAGTTGCCATCAGCTGCCCCATTGTATTTTCCTGAATCTCAGTGATGATCTGAAATCTCTTCCTTTCAAAGGTGGTTTTAGTTTGGGGAAAAGCCAGAAGTCACAAGGCACTGAATGTGTGCTGTAGGGGGTCTGAGTCACCTGGGTGATTTGGTGTTTTGCCAAAAACTGCATGAGACATGATGCGTGAGCGGGCACGTTGCAGAGTTGAAGCTGCCAATCACCAGTTGCCCATAGCTGCAGCCTTCTGAATCATCAAAGTAGTTTCTGTGGAGGAATGTTCAAGCTTAACACAAAATTGGAGGCATAGTCGTTGCTTTACTCACTCAGTCATTTTGAATGCAACATCCACACAGTACACTCAATGGCGTCTACCGCCCCCACTGACTAGTGCAATGACAACATCGTTGTTTACACATGAACATTCCAGTCCACTCTCCTCTGCTGCCAGGTTATATCGATGTCACGCAAACCGTTTGCGTTATACTAACAATGGCTGGACTTATTCCAGACAGTCCTCGTTATTAAATGTTTTTAAAAGGATTACAAAACAATGTTTATAGAACAGAAACTATTTGGGCCATTAGCCAACAACCTAGGCAACTTATACTTTGCATTTTCTTATTTATGAAATGCTGATTGTTATATCCTGCTCTGAAGAAGTTATACTTAACATTGCATACTTGTAGTTTCAGTTCCTAATGACTTTCCACTGTGAGTTAGTAATAGCCATCATGGTGAGGTAATGATTTCTCCTTCCATACTGTCCATTTAGTCATTGCATTGTTCCTGAAACACCAACAGCATTTCCAGGATTGGTGAAAATCAATCGTTCTTATTTCGAGGTAATTGAGACTGATTCTTTACTTACTCAGCATTATCATAACTTCCAGGAATGAGTCCTTTTCATTCTCTCTTCAGAATACATATTTTATTAATAAAGTCTATACACAAAGCCACATTTATTATGCTTTTATCTAGTTGCCTAGGAGCAGTAAAAATAGAAAGCCAGTGCTTGCAGTTAGAGGCCTTGCATTTGTTTCTGCTGAAGAGCCCCAAGGCAATGTGGTGACACCTTGCTCAATCACCACCCTCCCCTGCCCCCAGTGCTCCCCCCCCCCCCCAATGCACTGTGCTGTACTAACTGGTTCTGTGGTACAGCCTGGCTGTTCTGCTTTGGAACAGAGCTCACAGGTGTCTCCAGGTCCTTCCATTTATTGCTTGCTTTGAAGTTTCCAAGTGACCTGAAGTTTTAAAGAACCTACTTTAACCCTCCTTTCACTTCGTCAGAATTTGTATTGCCCTTTGTGATTTTGGATGAAGCAGTGTTTGGGTACTCCTGAGGACCAAAGTGAGAAAGGAGGAAAACCTGGTTATACAGTAGTTTTTGCATCCCGTTCTTATTATTGGTGGATCGATCGGCGAAAGCATAGGAGCTCCTGTCGGTTCTGACCTAGAGTAAAAGGTGTGTGTTGTTCAGTCAGCTTGCTGCTGTAACCTTGCGGCAGATTCTCCCTGAGAGCACAAGGGAAAGGAGTGAGCACCAGCGTCCACTTCACTGACCGGCCAGGACCTTATCATGGCTTCGAGATTCATAACTTCATTGCTTTTGTAGTAAATATTGTACCACATTTTACAGGACAGCAGTGATTTCAAAAGATCCTGGGACTAGATCCAGCCATTCCACTTGTGGGTATACGTATCCAAAAGAATTCAAAGAAGGGTCGCAAAGACATGCTTGTACGCCCATGCTCATAGCAGCATTATTTATAATAGCCAAAAGGTAGAAGGTGTCCATCAACAGATGAATGGACAAGCAAAATGCAGTGTATACATGCAATGGAATATTATTCAGCCTAAAAAAGGAAGGAAATTCTGACATATGCTACCATGTGGATGAACCTTGAGGGGATTATGCTAAGTGTAATAAGCAAGCCACAAAAATACATGAATACAGTATAGGAGGTATCTAGAGAAGTCAGATAGATAACTAAAAGCAGAAATGTGGTGGCCAGGGTCTGGGCAGGGAGGAAGACATAGGGAGATGCTAAATGGGTATAAATTTAAGTTCTGCAAGATGGAAACATTCTAGAGATTGGACAACAGTGTGAATATACTTAGTACCAACCTGTGCGCTTAAAATGATTAAGATGTTAAGTTTTATGTTATGTGTATTTGCAACTAAAACATGAGATTTTTATTTATATGTATATAAATAAAATACATATATAAAATCAGAAATATAAAAACTGAAAAGATCCTGGGACTAGCCTTCAGTATTGTCAGTAATCTTCTACTTTTTGTATGACTTTATTGTCACCCCTTACATATAGGTTCATGTGCTTTTTCACTTCTGTTCCTACAAATACAGCCCCTACCAGAAGTCAACATGTTATCAGTTCAGTGTAAAAAACCTTTATGTGTGATCTGTTTTAAACTGTAGACCCCTCTGGTACTCTCCATAGGAAACACACGAAGTCAGAAACCTTCATAGGAAACAACAAATCATTGTGAAGACAGTTCTGTTGAAACTTGGATAATAAACTTGAAAAGACTATGGTTTACACATTTTAAGGAGGGAAAAATTATCTTTGTCTACAAGTTGTTTATATCTCATTTTAAAGTTTTAGTAGATAAACTATTGATGTGCATTTTTGTTGATAAAACTTTGAGGATGTGAATATGTTACTTTAATTCAGTAGATACATCCAAAAGTCTGAAATTGTCTGTTGAAAGCTGTTTGTTCCGTGATTTACTGTGTGGAATAAATTGGGTGTTTTAGTGTCTTTTGGACCTACTTATACTCTTTTGTAGTTGGAAAAAAAACCCAATAATAAAACTTTTCCCATTAGAAAGTTTTCATTTTGCTTGTTTGGTTTTTAAAGAAATAGAGGATTAGAGTTCCCAAACACCTAAAAGAAACAATTACAAGGCCTTAAAAATTTCTGGTTTTCAGACGAAAGTCCAGAGTGTTTCTAGGGAAATTGCCAAGGACCAAACCCCAGCTAAAGTCACTAGAAGTCAGACTTCACTCCATGATGATGTCCTGTTGAAACATGCTTTCATGTCACCTCTTTCAGAAGGATGCAGAGGGAGGCCCCAAGTGACCATTAACTGTCAAGCATGGCTAGGTGTTCAGACCTTTTGTTCCAGGACTGTGCATTGTAACATAAAAAGGATTTGCCTGTGTTTAACTTAACTGGCAGTATCCGTAGTTTCATTATGTCAATAAGAGTACTGTGAAATGTTTGAGTCTATAATCTAAATTAATTTAAATTATAATATTGAGGAGCTAACAACAGATAATAAACGTAAAGTAGAGAATCCTTTGAAATGTCTCTGCAGAGTGCTTCCTGTGATTCAAAAGGAAAACTGTTCTTTGGTCCTTGTGTAGTGCTACAGCTTATTTATTCGTATTCTCAAGAATTGGGATCGTGTCTTAAATGTAACTAGAGTTCCTGAGATGGTTGAGTATATTTCCCCTTTGAGATTAGGTATTCCAATGAAGGATGGTTAACGATGACAGAGGGTCCTCAAATCATACTTATCACAGGTCCATTATGTTCATCAACCTACCTCACAACTGAATTACTAAAGGTGAAGAGATTTTTGACAAGATTTTTAAAAAATCATTACTTCAAAGCTCACTAGTTCAAACTCTAATTGTGGCTAGATATCATAGGTTTCAAAGGAAACCTAGTATGCCAGCCAGAAAAAAAAATTTAAAGCAGCCCAACAAAATCTGGAGAATGGCAATTCTTAGGCGGCACTAACTTTTTGTACAGTAATAGATGTCATTTACATGGACTCAGTTACTGCAGTTCTGTGGATTCACACTGCTTCACTCCAGCTCAGATGTGACGGTAAGGCATTTTCATCTGCTCTCCCCTTTAAACAAAGGAGAACTAGACTCTAAGTGTAAGTTCCAAATAACACAACTAAAACCAAATAACGATTATGTCATGTTGCGGGGAGGGAAACCATGCAGCCACTAAAAAAATCATATTGTGTGAAAAAAGTTTTCACAGAAGTTTTGTTGTAGTAGCAAAATTTATAACAAATTATTAAATGTTTGTAAAAGAACCACAAAATAATATGTACAGAGTAATCACCATTTTATTTGTAAATATATTTAATATACTATGGAACAAGCATATATTTATGAATTGTATAATTTATACTAATATAAATACACATTATGTTTATATCCACAAATATAGCAGTACATGTAATTTTTGAAACAGACAAGAAAGACACACAAAAATTCTTTAACAGTGAAGTGTTCCCTATTCTCTGAGGAGTAGAATTTTGAGTGATTTTTGACCTTCCTGTGGATTTTTTTTTAAGTTTTATAATTTTCTGCATTACGCATGCACCAGTTTTAAATTAAGAAAAATAAAGCATGTGCTATGTAAATAAATGCACAAATAAAAGGATTGCACGTTTTTTACTCTGTAGTTCAGGCTTTTTATAAAGTTAAATGAGCTTTGTTAATTAGTTCAAATTTTTAAATTTGTATTCTGCTCATCTGCTGCTTATTGTTTGAACACCGAAATACAAACCAAACAGATTTGTTTGTCCGATTTTAAATGGTTGGCACTTTGTGTACAAGGCGCTAACCACGGTGAGCCAGCATGACATTACTTGAGGTTAGCCATGCTGTTTAAAACGTGGTGCTTCCGAGTGTGCGCACGTTTCCGGTATAGACTTAGCTTGCCAGAGCCGAAGAGTGCTGTCCATAGCATTCTGTGCTTCATTTTCACATTCGTGTGTATCCATCCTTGTTTGACCTGTCGTGGTTCTTAAGTCTTGAGGGACTACTGTCATCAACAGTACCGTCGTCTCCCGAGTTTTCACCTTTGGACATTTAGAAGGTAACTCTGCCAGTTCAGAAGATGGTAGTCCCCCGTTATCCACAGGATGGGGTATATGTTATGAGACCTCCAACGGATGCCCGAAACCACTGGAGTGTGAAGCCCAGTACATACTATATTTTTTCCTGTCACACCTATGATAAAGTAAGGGACTAACAAGGATAACTAATAATAAAGTGGAACATGATAACAGTGTACTGTAATAAAAGGTATATGGGCCCTGGCCGGGTAGCTCTAGTTGGCTAGAGCATTATCCTGATACGCCAGGATTGTGGGTTTGATCCCCATCAGGGCACATACGGGAATCAACTAATGAATGCATAAAGAAGTGGAACAACAACTCGATATTTCTTTCTCTAAAAAGGAAATCAATACATAAAATTTTAACCAAAACAGTTATGTGGATGTGCTCCCTCTGTCTCTCCTCTCCCCTTCTCCGTCCCTCCCTCCCATGACCCACCCCCCCCCCTCTCTCACACACACGCACACACACACACACACACACACACAACATCTGATAACCACTCTAATGGCTTTGAGAGCTACTAAGGGACTAACAGCCAGGTAGAGTTATGCAACGTGGATATACTGGACAAGGGGATGAGTCACGTTCCAGGTAGGATGGACATCACACTACTCAGAAGAGCATTTAAAACTTAGGAATTGTTTATTTCTTGAAATTTTGCCTCATATTTTTGGAATGCAGTTGACTGTGGATAACCAAAACCACGGAGGGTGAGACCGCCCATGAGGGGTGCTGCTGCGTCTATTTAGGTGGCTCTCAGGAAGGATTCCAGTTCACCTCTGTCGTCGCACGCCCACCCTTAGCACTCTGTTCATTGACCTTGTGGCACTGGACACTTTTTCTTTGTAGTTTTGTGACCTGTCTCCCCCAAGAAATCAGATGCCTCATTGATTGTCATTTGTTAAATGATGACCATGTGCCAGAAACTGCACGACCCCTTTGCATACATTACGTCATTTAAATCAAATACTGAATATTATGAAAAGGATGCACTGTTTTCTCCAGTACCTAAGTGGAAATGCTAAGACTTTAGTGTTAAACAAGCTGGATGTAAAGACAAAACTCCCATCTCTGAAGGAAGAACTGGTACCTTAAACGAGGAACTAAATATCATATTTTGCTGTGTATAACATGCACTTTTTTGCCCAAATTTTTGAGGAAAAATAAGGATGCACATTATGCAAGGGTAGTACCTGAAATCCTTTACATCTATTCTTGTGTTTTGTAATTATTTGTTACATAAATTTTCTTGTACCCCCTTAGTATGTTTAAAAGTAAATGCTAAAATACCTTTATAATACAAAAAAAACACAATTATCTAAATATAAATAAATACTTGAAATAAAAATTAAAACGTAAGATTTTTATCCTGAAAGTTCGGGCCAAAAATGTGGGTGCACATCATACATGGCAAAATACGGTTTGCTGTTCTCCGTGAGAGGGTTAGTGGTCCAGCTGCTGAACAAGTGAATCCTCACAGCCCACCCCCAGCTATGAAGCCCATGATGCTGCCCAATCATTTTTCTAACCCTTACACGAACAAGATAATTCTGTCCTCCCTGTGCACACCATTCTCTTGGTATTTTGGGGGGTAGGTCAATCTTACTAACCCCAGATTTCAGAGGATCATTTCATGGTTAAATTTTAAGTTCATACTTTCAGATGCTGTTTCTGAGTTTTAAATCTTGTATCCAATTTTATCAGTTCTAAAATTAAAAAGAGATGTGATGATACTGCTTTATTTTCTAAATGCCCCTCTGCTGGTTTATAAAGATGGCAATAACAGCTACCATTTATTGAATGCTTACTACCGTGATTAGTGCTTTATAAACAGCAATCCTACAAAACAGATTTTGGTATTTTTCCATTTCACAGATGGGAAAACCGAGGCTTAGGAGGTTAGATGACTTAGCTGGTTTTATATAGTCATTCAATCATTAGTCTAATAAAGGAGTGCATTGGGGATCTTAATCCAGTTTTTCTGAACCCTGAATCAAAACTGTCTCTTGCTAGTGGTGTTACTTTGGGCTTATTATATATATCTACTATGTATCTCTTTCTTGACCTGTGAAATAGGGTGATGATATTAATTACCTTAATGCTGTGGCATGGATTGAGTTACTAAACAGAAGGTGCTTAGAACAGTACTTGACATAGTGTCTGCTCAATATTTGGTGCTATAAAATATTATCATTAATATTATCATTCATTGGATTTTAATTATTGAGATCATGTATTAAACCATATAGAAGTATAGGAAGTAAAAAATTCCCCTTCTCACCACCTCCCACTTCCTCTCCCCACCATTAACCACTGACACCAGTTTGCTGTATATTCTTCCAGAATATTTCCTATGCCATGTGAAACTATTTTTCAGTTGTCCTTTCATTATTAAAATACAGGACAAGAGTAAAATTTTTTGTAGTGATCCTGAAAATGGAAGAGTAGAGAGGCAGGAAGGTAGACAAATTCATTCATTCAGCAAATACTCTGCGCCAGGCACGCCCTTTAAGTGCTGAGGGTTCGGCATGCTGGATCTCTGTTTTGACTATTCATTGACTTTTTGCTGTTGTTTTATTTAGGACATGATGTTTCAGCTTCTTCGAGGTCTGGACTTTCTTCATTCTCACCGAGTTGTGCATCGTGACCTAAAACCACAGAACATTCTGGTGACCAGCAGTGGACAGATAAAACTGGCTGACTTCGGCCTTGCCCGCATCTACAGTTTTCAGATGGCTCTTACCTCAGTGGTGAGTGAAAAAGTGATATTCTCTCATAAACTTACTTTTCCTCCTTTGAATGACAAACTGCTCCATTCCATGCCCCTGATGTTATTGATGCCAGTGGTCTGCTGGTGAACAAAATGCCTCCACTTTTTTATATAGCAGTGGGTAGGAGGAAAGCATTCTGCTTACAACTACAGGCACATCCTTGCTGGGCTTGTTGTGGACAGGACCCATTTCAGAAATAGCCTGTAGCATCTCAGCCACTGGAAGGGAGTCAGTTCTGCTCTGGCCAGGTTGCTCAGTGGTTGGAGCATATTCCCAGTATGCCAAGGATGCTGGTTTGTTCCCAGCCAGGGCACATACAAGAGTCAACCTATGAATGCATAAATAAGTGGAACTACATAAATAGATGTCTCTCTCTCTCATAATAATTTTTTAAAAAGAAGGGAATCATCTACAAGTGTCAAATGGTTTTTGCTATAACACTATTTTCAGAGCTGCATGTGTAATATCTGGGGAACATAGCTCGAGGAAAAGAGAACACCAGGATCCCTGACTTGTCTGCAGAACCCTGGTTTGAGGAAAATCCAGGGTGTCTGCACAGATGTATGAAAGTACTCTTCCAAAGCTGTGGTGCGGACTGAGAAGAAAACATTGAATTTAACGGTGAACTTGGATGATCCATGAACAAGTAGCACCACCCTGCCAGGCAAAGGCTTCATCCAGGCCAAAAGAGAAAGGTCTGCGTTTTGACAAAGAATGACAGTTATAATATCCTGTTCCAGGTCTCATTCAGGCCCCAAACTGTAATAGCCATTGCTTCAGTTAGTTTCTATTTCTCCTTCTAGTTCATTGTTTCTGAGATGAATTTTTGTGAAATTCTGCACCCAAGAGATGAGAAGAGGAGCCTGGAAGTAGGCACTGATAACCCTTCTCTTTGAAAGACCTGCTTTTCGTACAGTGAATTTGTGCATAGATTAAAAATTAAAAAAGCCAGGAATATTCCTTCGCTGTGCTGCTGACCTGGGGCTAAGGATGATGAGGAGAATTCCTTTCATTCTGTGATGGCTATAGAAATGGCCCCCAAAGCATTAGATTAAGTCTTAATAAAAGAATACTCTTGGATAAATATGAATGTCATTCTCCACATATAATCCATCTTTTTTATGTTTTATTTTCATTGATTTCTGCTTTAAAATTTTTTCATGACAGTTGACATACAATATTATATTAGGTTCAGGTGTACAACATGGTGATTAGACATTTATATAACTTACTGAGTGATCACTCTGATGAGTCTAGTACCTAGCATGGACACCATACAAATGGGAGGGAGATCAGGGAGTGGGGAGTGGATGAAAAAGGAGGAGGGGTTAATACATACAAATTGCTAATTATAAAAATGGTCACGGGATGTAAAGTACAGCACAGGGAACATACAGCCCACCTTTCGCCCTGACAGGGTTCTCAGTCGGGGCAGCACTACCCTGGGTGTGGGGTGTTGCTGGCAAACGCATGGCCGTGTCTCTGGTTGTCACATGACTTGTGGAAGTGGCTGCAAGGAGGCTAATACTCTGCACAGTAAAATTGTTTTCCCACATTCCAGTAATGCCTCGGCTGAGAAGTAGAAAATTGGGAGGGGAATTGGAAATACTCTGAGAGAGATAACTCGCCTTAGAAAAACACTCAATTCACAAAAGTGTTCTGCTCCCCAACCCCGAAATACGGATACTACAACCCGCACATGTGAGATTACATACTTTCCCAACATTGTGTACTTCACCTAGGGCATCAGAATTTTTCCAGGGGATCCCTTGGAATGTGTCCCCATGGTTGAAAGATAAATCGTACTTGCTTCCTCTTTGTCCAGCAAGCACCATCATCGTTGAGAAGACAAGGCACAGATGAGGTTTAAAGGGTACGCCTCAGCTCCGGGCTGGGTCAGACAGGCCCTTGTGTTCTTACACGACCACACCAGAAGGGGCTGAGGCTGCGTGCTTCCCAGTGGGAAGGGTGAGGTAGGCTGCAGGCTTCCCTAGGAAGCAGTTGCGCATGTTGTTTCAGGGCCCTGGGGAGAAGCTTGAATAGGCTTTGTGATCCGGACAGTCATCAGAGGAGCAGATGGAAGGAACTGGTCTCTGTGGGTACGTTAATTGAGGGAAGGGTGAGCCATCACTGAGACAGATACTTTATTTTGATCCCCCCAACGGGCACTAAAAACCATAAAGAAAAAACAGGAAACCCAGTTGGTTTTGATTTTTTTTTCTTTTTCTTTTTTTTTCTTATTAAAGTTGAGGAATGATAGCCCAGCTTGCGTGTAACGTCAATTAACATTCCATTCTCGCTGAAAGTTGATAGGTCCAGGCAGGAAAATGCAGGCAAACTATTTCATAGAGAAAAGGGGAAAGGCGATCATAAATACCTGATTTTTCAGGATCCAGTTCATATTGCCTACTCTGGATTACTTATGGTGACAAAGGGAAAAAAACATTAGTAACTGGAAGACACTGGAACAAATGCAGACTTTACTTGAAAGTGATGGTTGGAATTTAATGATAATAATAAAGGGTATGATTCCTATAGAGTACGGCATTTAAGTTTTTTCCCATTGTTTTATATATTTTTTTTAATTTAAAGGAAAAAGCCCATTTAGTACACTGATACATTCGTTCACATATACACAGTGATGTATAAAGACTTGGAGTCGCAATTTTCCAGATTCAACGGGTATTTATTCTTCCACTTCCTGAAAATATGCATTTTTTTGTGGATTATATCATACAGGAACTGGGAATCATCTGTGGAATGTTAAAGGAATCGCAAGTTAGTGGATTTAAAACTGACATCTTCCAGCCATGAGACATGCTGATATATTGCTTATCTTCCTAACGCTGACTCAGATGTTCCCTTCTGGGACACCCTGTAGAACTTACTCTCTGCTTTCGCCTTCAGTGACTTCAAAGTAATATCTTATTTTTTCATTTTTTTCCTTTTTTTTATTGTTGTTCAAGTGCAGTTGTCTCCATTTTCCTCCCACCACCCGCCACTCAGAGTAACATCTTATTAATGCCTGTCATAATACTGCTCTCTGTCTTGTTTATAATTCTTTAGAGTGTTAATTTAAATCAAGCTGTAAGATCCTGGAAGGAGTTGGCCTTTCAGGTAGACACTAACGTAGGAGAATCACAATATGTCTGGACTGCAGGTGTCACTTCAGATTGCCTCCATCTGATAAGGGAGGTTAAGTGCCCTTTAGATGCCTGACTTTACTGGGCTGCCTCCAGCATGAGACTCAGGTGTCGACAGGGCGTATTGGGTTCTTGCTGCTCAGTATACAGTCAGGCATTCCCAGACCCTGTACAGAATAAGGACTGTTTATACCTCTTTCTGTACAGGTTGTAGAATTAAGATGTGGATCCATACCATGTATACCTTAGACTTGACAGGAGGGTCCCTTGGCCTGGGTCTGACGCTTTAGCGGAGGCTACGCTGGCCCTGCTCCAACCATGCCTTCCTTCACGGAGTGTGAAACTCAGCGTGCCAAGGAGACACACCACCTAGAGCCTGAGCCACCCGCACCCCCACCCCACCACACTCAGAGCATGGGGATTCCCGAGCCTAGCAGCAGGCTGTGCTGCTGTGTGTTCCCCTCAGCAGTCGGCACTTGTGGGGGCAGAGTGTGGACACGTGGACTGGAATGCCTGTGAGCATCTGAGGCCCCTTGTGGTACAAGGAACCAGGGATGTGAAGAGAAGTGGGGACCATTAGACTCAGCCTGGGTCATTTTTACCAGAAGAGTTTCTCTGAAATCAGAGAAATCAACTTTTGTGGCCTGCCCTGACATATCACCTTTGTGGAAAACCAAAGAGAAGAGATTACAGGGAGGTCCTTTTCATGGCACATAAGTAATACGTAAAATTCATGACTCTTGTGATTCTATATTCTTGGTGGCAGAAATGTTTCAAGGATATAAAACACATTTTGAGATAAGCTAAAATTATATTCAGAGTCATTCCAAGGTCAAACATTTCTAAGTTGTTCTCTTGTCAGTGGGGTGTATGGTGCAACTTATTTTTGTCTGTCAAGACAAAAGGGAAATAGAGACCAACCACTCAGCCAGAAGTTTTGGTCACACTGACAGGGAGAGTCTCAGTGCAGAGCCTGGGACTTCACCAGCCGCCCCATGATGACACTGCTACTGATGAAGCACTATGAACAGCAACTCCGGGAGAGAGTCGCCTTTGGTCTTTGTGATGCAAATTCTTTATTACTTTTTTCCTAAACTGAACCATAGCAGGCAGGGCGATGCTGTTGCCATTGGATTTGGTGGTTTTGGAACTCCTTGTGAACCACCTTATTGTGCAAGCAGGGCAACTGAGACGGTGGAAGGCAGTTTGTGACCAGGTTAAGTCTGAATTTAGCAAACAGGTTGCAAATGGCTTGGAGAACCCCCCACCCCCACTCCTTTCCTTTTCACCCCACTGTAGGCCCTAGTAGTTCACAGTTTACCAAACTGTGTTCTTGGGAACTCTCTGGTTCTATACAAAAGGTGTCCAGAGGTTCCACAAATGTTCAACAGTCCATTTGTAAAAATGTATTGTTGGTCTTGCTGGAATCAGCATTTAAAAAGACAAGTAGCTCATGCCACATTTTGACACATTGGCAGACGCTGAGGCATGAATGTGTGCCTCCTGGTTAATTCATTGTTTATGTAGAGCTCAGAATGCAACTTCTGCCATCCTCGTGCACAGCTGGATGTCTTATAAATGTATCGTTGCTTAGGAAAAATCAAGTTCTGTCCGTTCACTCCTGGGTCAGCTCTCTTAAAATCCCCTAAGAGCCTGATTGCGACAGCACAGGCAGCGCTGCGCTCACTGGATGTGAGACAACTTGGCCGTCCAGAATGATGCCAGTGTTGACATTTCCCCATGCAGATGTGACTGCCAACGCCCAGGCATTTAGCGCCACTCACTCCCCAGGACAGTTACCATAAAGTCGCCTGTGGATAGAAGTCTACACCTTAAAATGATCTCGCTCCTTTTTGGTGCCTCAGTAACTTAACATCCTGGGACGAAGTCCAGGGCTGGCCTGCCTTGCACTCATTTATGCTCTGCAGTGAATATCATTACAGTGACTTTCCAGTGTAGTAGGAGGGTTTTTATGGAATCATTAGACAATAGGTGGAATGAGCATTTTTCTTCCAAATGCCTGTGCCTAACACACATGCTTTGGAGAGAAACTCTACTTTGTTCAATAATGGAAAAGGGAGAATGTTCTCCTGTCTTCTTAGTGACTTATTAAAATTCTCAGTGAATTACATTCCCCTTCTCCACAGGTCTTTTATTGTACATCACCGTCTCTGTTAAAAGAGATGTATGTTCAGAAAACATCTTCCACTTTAGAAATCACTAAAAGACAACAAATAAATAGTAAGCATAGGAGGATTTGTATTTGCTCTACAAAGTACAAAATTTCACTTGAAGAGTTTTCTTATATGGAACTGATAATATTCTCAGAGTTGCAGTTATTTAATGCCACAAGTATTACAAAAATTGAATTGCTTACATTACCTTTTTATGCCTCTAGCAATAGATGATTTCCTCCTCTAACTCCAGGGTTGGTAGCATTGAGTAAACACCAAACGAACCTTTCAGATTCGGAAACTTCAATCAGCCTAAAGAGGAAATTAATGAAATGGAATGGTGGCGTTCAGTCAGCAAACAAGTATTGATCACTTTCCATGTGTCAGGGAACCTGAGAGATGATGGTAAACAGAAATGGAAGAGCTCTCTGTCCTCACAGAACTTACAGTCAAAATGGGGAGACAGATCTTAATCAATAGTCACACAAAGAAATGTTTAGTTAGAAACAGAAGACACTATAAAGGGGCGCCATTCTAGGGGGCCATGTGACTCAGGAACCCTCCCTGGCTGGCAGTCAAGGAAGCCCGCCCAGCTCACCCGTGCCGGGATGTGGGATGTCAGAGAGGTCTCCAGCATCCTCCTCGGAGAACCCACCTGGACACAGGCCCCGGGGATGTGTGGGCCGTACAGTCCGTGCTTATTTTCTGTGTCCGTGTTTGGAATCACTCATTGTACGGGACCCAGTTGGCACCACCAAGTTGACAAAGTGAAACAGGACCAGAGATCGGAGAACAATGTCATCTTTTACAGGAGAAAATAAATTGTTTATGCTTGTTTCCTCTTCGTGCGTGTTGTATTTACTATGGAGACCTGGCAGGGTCTGTGGCTCAGCTTGGGCAGCCGTGTTGCTCCCACAGAAGCCTGCAAACGCTGCCAGTGCATACTGAGTAAATCAAACCAGGAGCATGACACGAGTATAATGGAAAAAACCCAAAGCCCTGTCGCCTCAGCACCTCAGGGAAAGGGCAGGACACACCTCTGAAGCCGGAAAGGCTCCTGTAACTCCCTCTCTGCTCAACATCTTGCCATGACACAACCAGGTTTGTTTTGTGAAAACTTCCAGTTGCCAGTACATATTTCATAGTTAACAATGGGGTGTTTGTGCCGGTTTCGTTTTCACTTTCGCCAGTGAGGGAAGTGGAATACAATGGGGCAGTGCACAGAGCTGGGAACAGGACACGTTTTCTTCAAGATTCCCAAGGCTGGGTACGTGGAAAATGCCAGAGCCAAAACAAACATGGAAACCCATCCAGATCCTCCGTTACGCATTCTCAGTGGTAATAAAACACATTTGGAGTTACCATCTGATAGGTTCACTCTGCCTCCGCAGTGAAAGCAAACATTGATGCCTGCTGTGGGAACGTCTCCCGTGTAGAAAGATCGTGTGTGCCTTGGTGTGCAGAAAGCTGCTGTGGGTGTGAGCGCATGCGTGTGGGTATTTAATTGCACCAAGTATACTTGTAAAGTTAATCAAATGACTGCTTTCCTTGTTTATAAAAGATAGTCATTCGTTTGACTCACCCACTTCTACCTCCTTCATAAGTGGTCACTGTTGCAGACTAGTTCTGGATGAAGAGAGTTTCACTGTAGTGCTACTGCCTGGGGGATGCTTTACTCAGACAGGCAAAGGGCAGGATGTTCCTCGCTTCCTCCCTGGATCTGTTCTGCCAGCATGTTTCGTCAAGGTGTGGTATAGACGGGGTCTGGTCATCACCTGGTTTTTATAACCCCTTACACAGTCACCTTGTGTGGTGCCACTGACATCTCAGAAGCTAGAGGCCAAGTCTGAGTGTAAAGACCAAGTACTGTGTTAAGGTTGACAATGCCAAATGCTTTAGACAGGATTTACAAGCAAAGGGATTCTCAGGGATTCAGAAGATGGGGAAGGAGGGATTGTGTCCTTGTACGTTTAGCATTCTTATGAGAAATATGCCTTCTATGATTGGTCAGGAGCTAGTCTGACAAACTGTATTTAAAGAGATAATTCCATATCCTCTAAATTTGCTTAACTTAAATATTGTGTTATATTCATTCAAAGGAGTCTGAGACACAGACCTTGGAATTGAATATAAAACAATGTTTCTATAACTTGGATTGTGATGTCCTCTATAATCCTTTGGATATGTGAGCTCGGTTTTGCAGATATCACTACTTATTTCCTTGAAAAGAAGGAGAAGGTGGCAGCATCTTCATTTTGCTTGGGCTTTGATAGCTTCATAATGTAAGCTCCGAAGTCAAAATATGTTATTGAAATTCTGTTATAGTGGGCATGCTACATTGGCCATGTCCATTTTTAGTCACTCAATCCAAATCTTATACTATATTAGTGTTTCTCACAGTACCCTCCTGGCACATGATAGATATTTGATAAATACACATGGTTGAATGAATGAAATGAGTCCTCATGATTCTCCAGTGCCTAAAGATGAATTTCAAACTCTGTAACTAGGCATGCAGAATTTTTTTGCAGTGTAGCCCCACCCTGCCCCTCTGCTCCCACCCTCACTTCCCTACCCATGGCCTCCTCCATACCCATAAGTGCATATTCCTTATCATCTCACACCATCAACTCTCTCACTACTCTTTGAACTTAAGTGCTTTCCCAACTCCCTGCTTTCATAAATGAATCAATGAATGAATTTCCAACTCCAGCATTTTCCCTGTTGCCGCTGGGGCCATTGCATCATCAATTATAAGCATCTAAAGGGGTTTTTTTGTTGGTTTGTTTTAGATGCAACTTTTCGCTAATCTTCTCAGTTACTTGCGTCACTCCCTGATAGTAACTTGAGCTTTTAGGGAGTAACATTTACACTTCGAATGTCTGCCCAGGCAGCTACTCCTAACCTTCAGATAGTTACTGTGCTTCATCCCTCCTTATCCAAGGTCACAAACCTTCCTCCACCTCCCCAGCTTGTGCGCTTCACATTTTCTGTACAGTGTGTTTTTTTAAAAACTAAAACCTTTGAAGGAACCACAGTGTTTCAGGAAAAGGTTGAAAAATGTCTGCGTTGTCATTTCTTTTTGTCATTTAATTTAATCTACTTGGGTTCTTGAGAAGATCCGGCACATGTCTTTGTTAATCTAAGCTCAAACTTTTTAGGATTGCTTTGTAATACTGGATTTTCTTTCATATTTTATTTCTAACATTCTAAGTTTGTTTCTAAGTGGTGCCTGCTGGGCTGCTGAACTACTCCTCGTGTTGCTCCTGAGGTCTGTGTTCCTTTCTCCCCGGGGATTGAAACACAGGCTGCGTGTCATTGCTGCACCCAGCGTCTGTAAGGATACTGATTCTTTTTAAACCCCTCATAAATTTGCATGTGAAACCTTACAGTTGGCTGTGGAGGAATACTCCACCTTCAAGTCTCAGGGAAACATCTAAAAGAAAGAAGCGGAAAGCATAGGAGAATTTACTTTTGCGCTGTTCATGTATTTATTTTGAAGGCTGGCAGGATCTAAAAGTGGGGCCGTAAATTTAACAACTCAACCATAAAAGACCCCAGAATACAGGAGAAAAATCTCTACTTCTTCTAGGTTCAGGTACTAATATAAAACAAAATTTCTATTCTTCCGCTGTCTAAATTCTCTTTTTGTATTTCTAAAGCTATCCTTGTCTTTCTTTTTAACTACTTTTATTGTGGTTCATTCGTTTTTAAAGCATTATGGTGTTTTGAAAGGTATGGAAGTGTTCTGAATGCCTGCTGGCCGGCTGCCGTTGGTAGGTCTCACGGTGACGTTGCGTGCTCTGTGCACCTTATGTAACTCAGCCGATTTCAGCGAGGTGGGGACTGCACGTGGGATCAGTTCTTGTGGGAAAATATGCTTCAGTGGCTTACTGGCACTGCTCTTGGAATGTGGCATTTAAAAGTACCTTTTTACAGTGGGAAAGAATTCTGTCAAGAATAAACAGTCTGACCTTGTTAAATGGGCCAAAGTCTGTCTGTAACCTAGTTCCAGAAAACTAGCTTTTACTAGATTAAAAAAAGCAGATTTGAAAAATTACAACTAAAACTCTCTCAAGAATGAGGAAAGTTGCGACCAAGAATACGAAATGAATTCCAAAAATGATGGTCTTCACATACATTCGTAAACATTTCTTTGCTCGACTATGAAGTCCCCCTTTCCCAGAGCGGCGAAAGATCCGGAGTGCAGTTAGTCAGAAAAGCAGATTTTCTTTTTCCTGGAAAGACAAGACTGGCTTATAGAAAGGAGCTGTGGGAGGGGCTCCATAGCATGGACCAACCGTGGGAAACCAGCAGGCTTCGGGAGACATGGGAGTGAAAATTGCCCATTGCCCACAGGTCTGTATATTCTGAGCTCTGGAATGCAACCGTCTGTTCTTAACCATTCTCTCCCCTTTTTCTTTCCCACCCACCGTAAATCCATCCACACACCCCTGTGATCTTGCCACTCCAGACCTGCTTCCCCCTGTTTGAAAGAACAGGCCATGAGATTTTGTGCCTCTCTGCCATTGGACAGTGTTCTCTCTGCTTACACTGCCTCTCCCCTTCTCAGCCTAACAAACTCCCACCATTCCTCAAAACTCGGTGCCAATGCCACCTCCTCCCTGAAGTTGGCCTCTCTAGGATGAAGCTTGGCGCTTCCTCTTCTGTGTACTTTTGATTTGCCTCTAATATAGTAGCTGTCATATAATATATAATAAGAGGCTGAATGAAGGCAGGAAAGGGAATGATAGAAATGAAAAGGAAGGATAGAAACTGGAGCCAGTTAAATGTAGATCCAGAGGGAAGTAGGGAAAACAAATCCATGCCACAATCTGAATGGTATTTATATATATTTATATTTATATTTATATATATATATATGTTTGATATATATAATTTATATATTTGAATGATATTCCTTTAGTCAAATACATGTCTGTGATCATCAGTCTTTTGTATTACACTGTTATTGTTAATAATGTAGAACCATGCTCAGGACATGGTAGTCACTAGTGATGTAATTACTGCTATTTTTATTGCCAATTGTATAAGTACATAGTAATTTCTTTTAATACAATGAACATTTCCATTCAAAATGGAATAATTCATACAATACAGAGTCTGCATAAGACATCTCACTAGTAATTGTGTGAATCAGAAATTTTATAAAGGTTTAATGTTTACCCAATTGTAATTAAGATGCATCTAGCATAAAATGACCTTTTTTTTTTCCATTTATAGACAGTCTCTTCATCAGGACTTACATGGCAGATGCTTTAGCTTATTGGGACTAAAAGCCCAGTAACACAGTTGTGTTCTCTCTAATTAGCCACCTGTCTTTCTGTTTCTCCTTTTTCAGCCCCCATAATCCAGCTTTTGCTAAAGTTGGCAAATTGCATACCTTACATGTGGTCATTATATGACTAAACCCTAATGAGGGTTATGTAATATCAACAGCCACAAAATACCGTAATCTACTCTTTTCATTAGCCAACAAGCACCTTGAGAGAAGAAATGGAGCATCACGTATATTATGCTCACTGAAAATAGTAATTGGCAATGATGATGTACTTCTGAGATGTTTATGTCCATTATGAAAGTAACATATACTCATTAGAGACAAATTTGTGTGGCCTCAGTTTATCTCCGTTCTTCATTCTCTTGGTGCATCCTGTCCGTTCATTATTTTAAATGGCATCATGGGCTTGTTTTTCAATTCTGAAAGCCAGAAAGTCCAAGTGCAGTTTGAAAGAATGATGTAAATAAATAAAGGTGTGGAATATTTTTTCCGCCCTGTGTTAGAGCATTCTCTTCCTAGGGCGGTTGGCCTTCACCTTCCTTTCCTCGCTGCTCCTGAGCGATAACAAGTATAGAAACTACGTACTGGATGCCATTCCAATAAGAGTCTGTTGAGCTGAAGGATTTTTTAAAAGAAATAAACATTTCACTGGCACCACCGTTGGTTCCCCCAGCCCCAAATGATCATGCACGAGATCATTTCTCTTAAAAGAACACTGGTCATGTTCTTGAGGCCAGATGTTGTTAAGTTGGAAGCGTTTGGGAATGTATCAGAACTTAAAAGCAGTATACGACCGATGTTCTTCCGAATATTGTGTTTGTTTACTGTGTGTGTGCGCCTGAGTGTGCTTGCTGTATCTCATCAGGTACTGGCGAATAAACGGTTCGCACCCGCCCAGGAGAATATGTCCTTTATTTTCTTCAAACAGTGGCTCCATTGATTCTCTTCTAACATCGCTTCCCTTGGTGTTCTCTCTTCCTTCTTGGCAACATTGTCTTTGAAGTCTTGAATTGATTCCAGTGTTCCTGGAATACTCCTTTTTCTCCTCTATCATTTTCAGCTAAAGGCAAAGAGAGGTTTTTCCGATAATCTTCATTCAGGAGGCACTGCCGCACAGCACATTGGTTAAGAGGGCACATTCTGGACCCAGACCTTTGGTTTGAAGTTTATCTTGCTGTTTAACAAGCTGTACAGCCTTGAATCAATTCTTTAGTCTGGGTTCAGGGTTTCTTTCTTTCTTTTTTTTAATGGAAAATATAACCATACCTACCTTACAGAATTGTTGTGGGAATTAACTTAAAACGTGAAAAGAGTAAGTACTCGATAAAGTCCAATCACTGAATTACATAGTAGTAATATTCATCTTTGCACCCACACATGGAGACAGGGACAGAAATGAGTAGAACCCATGAAACCATTTCCTACCACTAACCAGTCACCCAAGGATCATTCATATTAGAGTTTAGGTTACTAATATCTCAGGGAGACCATTCTCTCCTTTCTCATTATCATTTAAGGGTTTCTCAAAAGGGAGGCTGTGTCTAGCATTCCTGAAATGAGTATGTTGAGGAAATCTTCTTTCCACTATCATTATTTTTTAAACAACACCGATGTTTGGAAAATTCTTTCCAAGAGCATTCACATACCTGGTCTTTGAATACAGGAAATTGAATATGCAAATCCAAAAAGCTGCCAAATTTTCACCAAGACTGGGAATGGGTGAGCATGCTACTGTGAGTGAACTGTGTGGACCGTACGAACTGCCCAGCTGGCAGGCGCCCTCTGGGCGTGCGGTCCAGAGCCCCAGACACCCTTGCTTTTTTCTCGGTCCTTGCTCCCTTCTTACGGTCACTGTCAGGCAAGTAGTTAAGGGTGGGAGAGGAGAAACTGAGTTTTGACCCCACAACACAACTTTCGTGATTATACTTTTTGTTTTGTCTTTACCACCTGCAGGTCACACTCTAGAAGGAAAAGAAAAAAATTTCTCAGAATGGACACATTCTACAGTTAACCTCTGTAGAGGGGAGGACAGATGACCGAAATGTAACAATTCCTAAATTATGAAAGTGAATTCCTTTCTTCACTGTAGTCAAAATGGGTCTTTTCATCTTATCTTTAGATTAAACCATTTTTGTATTCTAGCTAACCCTTTGTTCAGTAGTTAATATTCAGAAAGTTTCATTTCCCAAATAGGTTAGATTCTTCCCTGGTCAATGAGTGACTCATTGTACCATGGATTAGGAATTAATGTCACAAATAACATACACTTCTTTCCCATAGTCTGCTTCAGATGTGTCACATAACCCTTCTAGCTATTAACCTTTCAAAAAAATTAGTTGAAAGAAATTCCTGCGGCTTTCAGCCCAGCCCTCGTATAACCTGCACTGTCTTGTTTTGTTTTTCAAAGCCATGCCGGAATGCCCCCTGTTCACGGGAAGAGTCAGTACCTAACTAATCACTCAGTGGCGTGTTCAGTCTGCCATGCAGGGAGTTTGTGTGTGGCATTTCATACATTTGCTTACTCTCTTCATTTAGTTTTTAAGAACAGTTGTCTCAGTGTTTGCTTTTATCAATTTCATGCCTGATTCAGGATTCAGATTAAACCATGATACTGTCTTGGAAGAAAACGTGCTCTGGCTTCTCTTAGATTCAAGGTAAAGGTGTGGCTTGGCCAAATAAGCAGTGCCGTGTGGAAATGGAAGTCAGGAGCTTCTGCAACCTTACCTGACTAGGATCCAGCTCTCTTTAGACACTTCCTGCCCTGAACTCTCATAGCACGTTTTAAACCACCCATTTCAGCCTTTACATGAAGACTTTCATTCTCTGCTTAAGTTTAATGTGACTTCCTTATTTTCCAATGCTGTTCATAGCTCCTTTGAGATCAAGAATAATGGCCTGGGTCTGTTAAGCATGCCTAGCATCATTCGTGTGGACCAGAAACCTGGGAGACAGGTGATGCTTGGTGAATTACTAGTTGTTATGCTTTTCTTCTCTTGGTGCCTATAGGACATTCTAATGGACATACCACTATTATTCCAGAAATTTTATTACTACTAATGTGTACATGAATTCTAAGTACAGAGTGTCTTCATGAGATAAAGACATTCTCAGATAAACAAAAACCAAGAGAATAAACTCCCAACAGCTTTTCACTAAAGGAACTTCTAAGGGACATCCTTCCAAGAGAAGGAAAATAAACCTAAAAGGAATGTCTGAGATGAAAGAAAAGATAGAGAGTCCATAAATTGGAAAGTATGTCCAAGTACGTCATTAATCACAGTAAATATAAATGTACAAAACCTATCAGTTAAAAGACAGAGAATGTTAGATTGCATTTTTAACATATTTATCAAATACCAAATCTGTGCTTTTTTTTTTTTCAAGAAGCACATAAAACTTTGATCTCTTCTGGTAGGAGCATAAAATAGTGCTCTACTTTGGAAAGTAGCTTGACCTGAACTCTGTAGTTTAACATGTTCACACCAAGAAACCCTGCAAATTCATGCCTAGTTACATAACTTAGAGAAATTTGCATATGTGCACCAAGAGTTATACTCAGGATTATTTACAGCAACATTGCTTGTGATAGCAAAAAAACAGAAACAACCCAAATGTTCACAGACAAAAGAATGATTTAATCAACCTTGGTATATTCATACAACAGAATTAATTACACAGAGTGAAAATGAAAATGAATGAACTCTGGCTATCGGCAATACCACGGATGCATCTTAGAAATAGTATTGAGTTGAAGAAAAATCAAATTAAAGAAAGTTATAAAGTGTATGAGATATTTATAACTTCAGAAACAAGCAACACTAAACATGATATTATTTAGGTATATGTATATGATAAAACTAACATTTTTTAAAGTAAGGAAATGAAAACATGAAACTTAGAATAGTGGGAGCAAGGAGAGGTGAAGAATCAAGAGAATGGAATTAAAAAGCATCTAAGAGAGCAGAGGAGGGAGGAGGGCACTCAGTGAAGCTAGAACATCATTAAAGTCTTGCTCTTGCCTCCTCCAGCTCTTCTTTAGAATCAGGCTCTCATTTAACATGATTTCTTAAAGTTTTGCTCCACGGTTTCTGCTGGCCAGGCACTGAATTGGGAGAGTAGAAGTTGGTGAAACAGAAAAAAATCTCCCCTCACTCTTGTGGGGAAGACACATGATAAGAAAGTAAACAAGTTAAGGTGTAATATAATGTGAAGTAGAGGTAACTCCGAGGAAGTGCCAGGAGGTGATTAAGTGTGACAGACCAGGAGATTGTTAGGGAGAGGGGGCTAGGGTCAGGGAGCTGGTCCACACTCCTGCTCGGGGATGCCTGGTGAAAAGTGCTGAATTCATTTCGAAGTGTACCGGGAAGCCATCTAAGGGCTTTAAATGAGGGACCTAGCCCATCTTAGAAGCAGAAACTAGACAAGGACGCTGCAAAACAGGCAGTGTAGCAGCAGGGGGAAAAAAGGCAGTTGATAATAGTACACAAGCAAGAACAAATTTAAATGGCCAAAGTAATGCTCTTTTAGAACTTGAAGAGAGAAACCTAATCTGGGGAACTCTGTTATGTCTAAGTCTCCATCTTCCCCGATAAGTGAGATAGGAAAATACCAGTAGTTTGCATATACACATAACACAGGCACATACCACATACTCTCTTCATGACACATTGACGTCATAAAAGTGTGCCATTTCTACCCAGAGCATTGAAAATACTTACTTTGTGCTTTAGTTGCTTAACTGTAAGTGATATTTTCATGATTAATGAGATCATTCGAAATGTGTTCCTGCCCATCCTGAGATTTGCAACATGTATGTGAAATCAGTAGTAGTATCATTAATTATTGTGCAGCGTAAAAAAATACTTTTTAAAAAGCTGTCATTATTCATTATGAAGCTAAGTCTAACTGGGATTGTTTGTGAGCAGAAGTGGATTTATTGTGCCTAATGGGTCTTAGCGACAGAGCCCCTCCCTTGTAGGCCCTGGGCAAGGCCTCAGCAGCATGTCCCTGTGGTCTTTGTTGTTTAACTGCTGGACTAAGCTGTTTAAATGCAGCTAAGGCTTCACACCTCCACCTCACCACACTGTCCCTGACACCACTCTGTCAGGTGCCACTGGAGTGGCCTTCCCTCTGGGTGCTGTTAACCCTTCGAGTTCGTGCCGGTAGCCCTCTGCTCCCATCCTGTTACTGCTGTAGATATTCTAAAGCCCTCAGCTTGCTTAGCATCTTCTGGTACCTGTTTACTCTTTTATTTTTTTATAGGTACCCACCTTGGCTTCTGTGACGCTGTAGTTTGCTGCTCTTTGTCCTCCCTACCTCCCTCCTCCCATCTTTCCCCTGGGTCCGCCCTGTGTGCTATCTCCCTCAGCTGCCTCCTGGACTCCCCAGAGATTATCCTAGAGGAAGAGAGCTCATCTCCTGTCCAACTTGGTTCACTGGCTTAAGCCCCAGATCCACATACCCACCTAGATGTCATCACAAGCAGCACGCCTGCCTGTCCTTCCCCATTCAGGTCGATAGCCCCACCACCCACCATCACCGAGGCCAGAAACCTGGGTCTTGTCCTAGGTTTTTGTCTCTCCTTCCGCCTTATTTTAAATTATTCCTCCTCCACCTCCTCTCCTCATTGCTATAGGATGGTACATCCTCCTGCCAGTGCCCCTGGATTGCTCTCCCTGCCTCAAAGATCATCTCGTTTCATCCTCCACAGTTACCAGAATATTCTTTCTGAAACGCAAATCTGACCTACAGTCCCTGCATACAGCTCTTCAGCACTTCCCCTGCCCCTCAGGATAAAGTCTAGGCTCCGTCACCTGGCACTTGGGGTCCTTTGTCATCGGTGCATGCAGCCTGATGCTCCTCAGCTGTCCTGCCCAAGCTCTTCCCTCTGCCGGTCAGGCCTTTACACCTGCTCTGTGAAGCCTGCAGCACTGGATATCCCTGTTCGCACCCTGCCCTCCTCCCCTTGTGGAGCTGATGTGTGTATTAACACTTGCTGATAGCCAGGAACCTTCAAAGCACTATATGAACCTTACATCACATAATTCTCAATTGCCCTATGAAGTAGGCACTATAATTCCCCATTTGGCAGATGAGGAAGTAAAGGCACGGGGAGGGTAATGTATTCTGCCAAGGTGGTACAGCCCATAAGCCAGGTACAGGATTTGAACCCAGCCTCTTCAGTTGCATGTCTCTACCTGACACAAAAGCTTACACAGCAGGTACTTACGTCTGCCTCCTCTGCTCAAATGTGAGCTTTTGAGTGCAGATACCATGTCTTCAGTCATGTTCATATCATCTTAATAACCGGGGCCCCACACTTGTCACACAGCAGGCACATTAGTGTGTGTCTGGATGAATGAGGCATTGAAGTGATGTTGTCTGTGTCTCACAAACTACGTGAGAAGAGAGAGATACGAGGGGTGTGTGGGAGCAATACAGACGTACCTGTATTTCACCCACCACATATTTTGTCTGTGAGGACCTAACAAATAAAAATGTTGTTACTGCCTTTGAGGAGAGTTTGGTTTAAGTCAGAAACTTAAATAGTTGAAAGAACTTAAATATTGAACCTCAAAAGGTAATTCTTGTTCCCAGTGAACATTATTAATATTGCTAGGGAGTAACTTATCTTTTTAAGGGTTCATTATGTGCTAATAGCTCACGGCAGCAGCCGTTTAACTATTGCCGTCATCAAGATCTAGAGCAAACAGACTTCCTAGTACTTGGAGGACTGCTGGCCACTTTTCACATCGGCCTCGCTTTGCAAGGCTTCCTAAGTATAAGTAAGGGTAAGCTTTCCGTCTTCCGATGGCAAAGTAGTTTATCAGTTAAAATGGCAGGGAGGCTTCCTAGCCCAGTTGAATTGGCAAGATAATTCATTTTGCACGTATCAAATTTATACAAAAGAAAGATTTCAGTTACTATTTTCCACGCAAAAAACAATACGCTTCAAATATAGGTGTTGGTATCCTGTGGTTTCCGGAACCTTCCTTATGGGGCTTCCCTGAAACATGGTCTCCAGTGCTCTTTGTAATCGTAACATGCTCATTTCATAAACCAGACCCATGCAGGAAAAAGCTTTCTTTTTTTTCCCCATGCAAAGGCTTATATAACTGAATGAGAGAAAAATTAATTAATTACATGAATATTAAGAGGTTACTTATCTATTATAACATTGGGCCACAAGTTGACTAATTAAAAGGAATGCAGGTTGGAAAGCTGCCACAAATCTCCTTTCATTTAGAGGGCCACAGGCTGAAGCCAGTGATTGTGCGTGACGGGCTCTGGGAACAATGGTGCAGCGCACAGACCGTCCAGATGAAGCATGCTCGTCTGAATTACGCCGACGACGGGGTGGCCTACAGGCAAACAAAATGGTTAAACAATACATAATCAAGTTTTTATTTGGTATTTCCTGCGAGGCTGTACCAGTTGCCAGGGAGTGTACTGTATTTTTTCTTTGGCTGTATTAATTGTTGACCATAGCTGGCAGAGCACCAAACAGGGACAGATAAGGGGGAAAATGGCATCTGGACATTAAAGCCCCAAGTGTACTGGGGGGAAGAAAAGCACAAAAAATTACAGCATATATCAGGAATTTTCCAACTAACGATGTGCGGATGTGGTAGCGCGAGGGAAAGAGAGCCAAACTGAGCTTGCTTTGTTCACTAAGAGAGGCCCCCCTGTAACATTCCTTTTCGCTGTGCATATTTTGGCTTCATTTGTACAGTTTTAACTTTATACTGTGTGTGGAGAAGCTCAGTTGTGATTGGTTGTTCCTGATAAATTATATTGCAGTAATTAAAGTTCATGGATAGCTGTTATGTTCTTAGTTATTTAGAAGCTGTTTCAAAAACGAAGTCTAAGCTGAAAATTTCTTTTAAGTGACATGTCATTACTGTATAAAGGATGGCAACAATTATTTTCGTTGATTTCAAACAGTTTTTTAAAGACAATATTAATTTATGGAGACAAATAAGAAACAATGTCTTAAAACCTGGGATAGGATCTGGGAGTGAGTAAATCTTGTAGCCTGCAAGTGAAATATTCCCCAACAGGTTTGTAAAACATGAAAATTTGTGATAGGGATAATCCCCTTTGCTACTTTTAGATTCCATTTAAAATGCAAAAGTAATATATAAATATTAGTAAATCTATTGCAGAAACAAAGTATTGCAGTTTCATGACCTCAGTTAGAAGTCATATGTTACTGTTTTAATTCACTAATAAAATGAAAAATCTCCAATGGATCACAGCTCCCTTCTTGAAAGATTGATAAGCCCTGGAGCCCCCAGTAATAATAATTGTAATGTATACCAAACCTTTAGAACTGTGAAATGTGTTTTCCAGGGGATTCTTTTGCAGTGCTAGCGATCTATCTGCGTGCATGGCTCTCAGACCTAGTGGGTACACCTGCAGTCTCGGGCAACACTGGGTTTGAACTCTAGCCCTGACACATGGCTAGCTGTAGGACTGGACTGTAGTTATGAACACATTCTGAACATCCATCTCATAGAATGTGGGTACAGAGGTGCCTCCCTCGCAAGCTATTACAGGATTTAAATGACATAGAATTTGTAAAGTCCTTAGTGAGGTACCAGGCATATGGAAAACCCACGATAAACTTTGGCTGCTGTTATTACATCTTTCCTGTTGAGAAGCTCTGGGGTTTCTTTTAGCTTCTCAAAACGTTTCTGGTCAGTGTCTGCATTAGAGTTCGAGGGATTTGCTTAGTCACCATTGACTTCTACAATAGATAGCAAGGAACAGGTTGTCTGGTCTGCCATGACAGCTGGGACAGTGGTTTTGATTGCTCCTAAACATTCTTAGAGAAGCTGAAATTTTAACAACTGTTTTCAGAAGCACGTATTAAAACCCAGTTATTAGTTGAGAAAAACTAAAAATCAATATTCTCAAATAGTGCTGTTCTTCTAAAGATGGACTTCGAGCTACAGGATATGCATACTTCATGGTGTTACAGACAAACTGTCCAGAAACACAAAGACCAACACTGTCTCATATTTGATCAAATGGTTTTCATAAGATTCATTTTAATGACTTGTACATATTAATTACATTTTCTAGTGTGTGTTGTTCTTCATTTTCATCTCCAGAAGTCTTAACCCTTAACCCCAAACATGTGTAAAGGGCTCATACACACTGAATATTAGAATTACATGATTCATTCCAACACCCCAGGAATTCAGTATGACCTTTGTTCGATAAAGGGAAACCACTGTTAATGATGATCAAAGTGTAGGTCCCAAATATTTTTAAATCCATAAAATTTCTCATAGGCCAAAGCATTTCTTAAAATAAATATGAATCCCTGACATTAGACCAGTTTTTCTCAAAGTAAATCTTACGTCTTGAAAACATTCTCAGGCCTTAAATAATGTTACTGTTGAATACATCTCTTGAATAATTGAGTAAAGACTAATAAAACATACACGTATGTGGTTAGTTTTTTATGGGATCTTTAAAGATTATTAATTGGGAATAAAAGATTATTAATTCTCCCTCACTGAAACAAGACCAACTATAATAATAAGCTGAACGTGGCCAGCTTTAACTTAAAACTAGAAAACTCCCTTTTCATTTCTACAATTGGCTTTTTCTCTTCAGCTGCTTTTTAAGTTGGGCTGTTAGCAATTTAGCCTGTCTTTAATTTTAAGCACCATTCTTCCAGTCCGGAGATCCCTATAGGAAGCCCCACTCTCATAGCCTCGCCTCCCATTGGCTAGCTGGGAAAAGAGCATTTCTGCATAAATTGGATGCTTCCTTCTCCCCTGGAGACCAAATATGCTCATGTTTCACAATCCCCTGGTTTGTAAGCATGAGTCCATTGCCCGAAGCTGGAAACTTTCACTTTGTAGAACACAGCACACATCAAAATCCAGATTCAATCCCCCTGACTTGCCTGTGGGTCCAATAGGAGATTGAATACATGCTTCTTAATCCAGTGTTTCTGAGCTGCTCCTGCTGAAATCAGAAACCGATGTGCATGGGAGAGGTGTCCTTCAAAGAAAGGTATTTCCTTTGTGCAGCACCAGTGCTCGCAGAACCCAAGGGGTTAACCTGAGAGCCGCTTTGAAAACAGAGGCGAAGGTCACTGGCGGCAACAGCAAAGACTTAAAGCCTGCCGTCCTGAGCCTTTCACCCTGCCTTTCCCACCCAGGGGATTGTAAACATTGGCTCCCGGCCACCACGTCCCACTGCACAGAACTTCTCTGTGCTTTCAGCATATACATTTATGCTTTTTTATGGAAGCTGAAGCAAAGGCGCATTATTGCTGTGAGCACAGAGAACATGTTTCTGTTCAATGAAAGGGGAGGAATTCTGTCCTGCTGGAATGTGAAAGCATGCAGACACGCTTATTTAGTGCTGCTTCACATGTAACTTAGCTGCTGCTCTTAGTCTGACTTTCCCAAGTCAAAAGAATGTGTAGAATGCTGTCACTTAATCAGAACCCAGAAGAGCTCTTTTATCTGCCATTTGTTAGTAACTAGCAATATTGCCCTTATCTCTTTGTCCTTTAGCTCCATCCAGTGCCCTCGGATAGGAGAACTGGTAACATGAAAGCACTTATTACCTTGAGAATTGCTTCTTGTTTTACTTTTTTAAAACTCACAGTTCTTTTACCACCAACAAAGAAGTTAATGGGGTTTTCTTTAATTCAAATAAGGTTGCCCTAGCCCTAGGATCATAGTTGTTTGATAATGTTTGAAAGAAACCAAGGTGATTCATATATTTATGTTGCCATTTATACCTGATTCTTCAAAAGTTTGTGACTCATCCATGTAACTTATAATAACCTTCACTGATTCAGTTGCAGGAAAACAGAATGGAATTTCCAGAGATATTACATATAACCTTAATTTCTCCCTCCTGAACTTTTGAATATATTGAACAGGGCTTAATATCATTCCATACATCAGTAATTTCCTGTTATTTCAGTCATGTGATAAAATAATTTTTCTCATCAGTGATTTCTAAAGACATGCACAGGGGATTCATTTTGATGGCTCCATATGTTACAGTAGGTAGGGGCAGAAAGATTATAACCCACATCATTCCTCCTTGCTATGCTATGCTCCTTTTTTCGAGGGGACTGTATTTCTTCGGCAGACATGTAAAATCCTGCCCCTTTCTTCTGAAATGGCTACTATGGGTGTATTTTGTAATAAATTTGGACGCTTGCCTCCAGAAAGTACAGTCAGTCACTGGGCATTCCTGTTTGAACAGTGATACTGACGACTGTGAGGAGAAGGCTGGGCCGAGAGCAGTCCCTACCCCTGTGCACAGACACGCCGGCGGGACTGCTCTCCAGCCTGTAGCTGCACGTGACAAGAGATTGGTGGCATTGCCTTTTGTCTCACCATCTAAATGACTTTTTAAAAAAGATTTTATTAATTTATCCTTAGAGAGAGGGGAAGGGAGGGAGGGAGAGAGAGAGAGGGAGGGAGGGAGGAAGATACGGATGTGAGAGAGAAACATGGTCGGTTGGCTGTCTCTCGCACATGCCCCAGCCAGACACCAGCAACCTGTTGCTTTGTGGGACAACGCTTAACCTACTGAGGCACACCGGTCAGGGCTAAGTGACTTTTTAAGATTCTTCGCAGTCTGTTTTGGAATTTGTTTTGCTATATAGAATCACAAATTCTTTTGGGTACCAATTATTGTCCTTTAAAATGTCCTTCTGCCCAAAATTCTAATTCTTTAAAAGTGAGGTTTCCATGAACGATGTTCCTGAGGATGTAGATCTGCATGTGGAATTTATTCATTCTTTTTTTGAATTTCTATTGTATTTTTTCTTTACCATTTAACCCCCTCATATCCCCCTTCCCTCTGTAATCACCACACTGTTGTTCATGTCCATGAGTCCTTTTCCCTCCATCCCTCCACCCCCAACCTTCCCCCCCACCATAGCTGTCATCCTGGTCTCTATGAGTCTGTCTCTATTTTGCTTCTTGGTTCAGTTGTTCATTAGATTCCACCTATAAATGAGATCATATGGTATTTGCCTTTCTCTGATTGGCTTATTTCACTCAGCATAATATTCGACAGAGGAAGCAAATATATACAATCTCTAAAGATTATTTAGACAGGCAGTAAAATAAAACTAGACCACCTTCTTACACCACATGCAAGAGTAAATTCAAAATGGATTAAAAACTTAAAATATTAGTCCCGAAAACATAAAAATCTTAGAAGAAAACATAGGCAGTAAAATCCCAGACATTACTCATAGCAATATTTTACTCGATATATCTTCCCAGGCAAAGGAAACAAAAGAAAAAATAAATAAATGGGATTATATCAAACTAAAAAGTTTTTGCATAGCAAAGGAAACCATCAACAAAATAAAATACAGCCCACAGAATGGGAGAACATATTTGCCAGTACATCTGATAAAAGGTTAATATCCACAATTTATATAGAACTTACAAACATCACCACCCAAAAAAACCCCAAACAATCCAATTAAATAGTGGGCAAAGGACCTGAATGGACAGTTCTCCAAAGAAGATATACAGATGGCAATGGACATATGAAGAGATGCTCAATGTCATTAATCAGAGAGATGCAAATTAAAACCACAGTGAGACAGCACCTCACACTTGTCAGAATGGCTATCATCAATACATCAACAAACAGCAGGTGCTGATGAGGATGCTGAGAAAGCGGAACACTTTAGCACTGTTGGTGGGAATGCAGATTGGTGCGACCACTGTAGAAAACGGTGTGGATACCTCAAAAAATTAAAAATGGAACTATCATTTGGCCCAGCGATTCCACTTCTGGGAATATATCCAGAGAAACTTAAAACACTTATTCATTCTTAATTATAGGATTCTAGGACGTTGAAAGGACCTCAGAAATTATCTAATGTGACCTCTTGATTTTATAGTTTGGGGATGAATTTACCTTTGTTTTTTGACATGGTTATTTATCTGAGACTAAAAACCGGGGGTCCAAATCTCAATCCAGGATTCTCTCCCTTACCCCATTCAGTCATGTACCTCTTGAGTTCACTGATGACCAGCGATGAGACTAACAGGTGGCTGGTGTTTGCACCATGGGTGTATCGAAGCATCTAGACGTTCACACGAGTGATTGTGAGCTGATATTTTGTACACCGAGTGGGAGGTGACGTGAAGTCTTTGTCTTCGCTTGTTTCCAAGGCACGCGGGGACTGGCTGATCAGCCATCCACCTCGTCAACGTGTCACCTCAATTTCAGTAGGACGAGTTTCTCACAATTTTTGTAGAGTCCTCTTTTATCTCTCGCCCCCTCCGGTGAGAATGACTTCACATCACAGCAGTGAACTCTGCATCAAAGCTGGCAGCATAACCGAAGCTGTGCACGGAGGCTAACTGAGAACACCAAATGCTTTTATGACTAGATAGGAGTCCAAAGACTGGAGAAGAAAATGAAGTCTTTTCAACACGCACCTATTGAGCTTATTGTTTTTTAAAGGCAAACGTCATATGTACTTATTATGAAAAATAGAAACGTTGTCCGTAATGATAACTTAGTCAGAAAAATGCCAGTATAAATCAGGAAGCCGGCGTAAAGGTATGGATGTACCAGACATAAAAATGGATAAAATGCCTGGTTTTCATTACTAACACTTATTTCTCATAATACTTCCCATGAGGAAAATCATAGAAAGGCTTAGTCCTGTGTAGCTCCGTTAAAAAATGAATCTATTATAACAGTTAAAAAGGATTTGGGAATCCCAATAAAGAAGCTTCCATTCTCTTCATAGGTAGCAGCTTCTTAGTCTAGGAAATTGAGACAGAAATGTACTGCGATTGGTGCATGGGGACTTACCTGTGGAGTGAAGCTGGCGCTCAGCTGCATATTCAGCCAACGCACTGTTGCAGTGCCGTCCTGTTAATGCCGATTAGTTAGACAGTGCTGCGGGATGTGTCTCACAGAGATTTCTGAGTGCCGTGGTTTTCAAGTGGGAGAGCTTTCGGTTCTGGCTCGGGGTGGGGGGCAACAAGACGACACCCCTCGGTGTAGTCCATGATGGCTTGTTCCTCTCTTGTGTTACACAGATTTTCATGCATTTTTAAAAGTAGCTAAATTACTTCCCTGTATTTGAAATATGTGTCTCTGCACCCAGGCTTTCTTTTATATCAGGCTTTCTTTACATCTGAAGTTGAACATCGCTCCATGTATATGGAGGCTTTTCTCTCAAAGAGGTTTACCCCCTCTGCTGGCTCTGTGAAATGAAGCACATAGTGAGTAGGCATTTAGGTCCTCAGTTAACCTCATTGGTGGGTGCTGGAAACCTGGGTCTTAAGTAAACTGTGTATAACAAAACCAGTTGTACCATAGACCAAGTGACGCAAACAAGAGTGAAGTTCCTATGGCGTATTTCTGGTCACAAAAACATCACCAAACTTCTAAATAAAGACCTAAAATATCTCTAAAATTAAGTATTGAAATAAATTGTGAACTCTACATACACTTAAGAAAGGTGAATTAAAACATGTAAGATAATTATGTTCCAACCCAGTTATTCCAGTTCAAGGTCATGGCTGGCCAGAGCATGTGCCAGCAGCGAGGGCGCCAGGCAGGAACCCACCCTGGACAGGATGCCCTGCCATCACAGGGCCACTGCGGCCTACACACACACTCAGATGCGGACAGTGCAGACCACACCAGTTAACCTCACATGCACATCGGGGGCGGGATCTGGATCGCCCAGAGAAATCCCGCCCAACAGGGCGAGACAACAAACTCGATACAGACGGTGGCGCCAGCCAGGTATCTTTTTTTTTTCCTCATCAACATTGTAAGGAAATGACGTTATTTGAGGACCTGCTGTATTTCTGATTACAAATCCCAAGGATTGCTTACATATGATCTTTGCCTTAGACTTTTTCCAAAGTGTAAAATTAAACTTTACTTTGGCTTCCTCTAATTTGGGATATAAAATCACCCAAGAATCTGAGATATTTTACATTCCTTTTGAGAACAATATGAAATTCTATGAGACTTGCTGTAATTTGACATTTAAGAAGTCTGGCATGCAGATTTATAGTATAAAATAGGTGCTCAATAAATACTAATTTCTTGATTGCAGTCGTATTTTTATTGTATATAGATTGTGTGTACTTTATTATAGGAGCTATAAATCGCCTATTTTCTTTAATGAAGTCATCTCTGTTTTCATAGCACTTTCTCCATGCCTTATTATAATTCCAACCACACTGTATTACCATTATTTCTTTTTATAGTCGCCTCACTAGACTGCAAGCTCCTCCAAATCAGACATTGTCTAATATCTGTCTCTGCAGTCTCAATTCCTGTCATGTTAGCTTGCCCAGTAAATACTGGTGAACTTCAACATTACACTAGAATAAACTTCTTCCCAAATGGTGTATCAACAGCCAGAAAGTTTCAATAACCAGAATCTTTTCTACGTTCTACTTTTACCTTAAAGGGGTCATTGAAAGTAAGTGAAGTATTCAGAACTGTCAGTTTCCAAATGTGAGCATATCTGTACTGACAGAAATAGGATAGTTAACAAAGACATCACTACTTCTTCACCATCTATATCTGTATAGTGGTAGTCAATGTTATAATGGTTATGCCAGAGGCCCAAAGGGTACTTTTGCAACTTTAATTTTCATTTTGTACTTTTATTTTCAGTGCAAAACAATATATGTTGCTTGCTTAAAGCCAGTGATATCAGCTCTTATTTTTCAGGATGACACTAGTTAAGATGTTAAGTTGCATGTATGCATACATTTCAGAACTTCTTTTGGATTATTTGTGCTCCTAACCTTGTGCAATGTTATGTGCTGTTGCTTTTCAAAGCATTTTTAAAGAACCCTAATTCCATAGGATGATAGTAAGTGTTATGTGAGGGGCAGAATACCATTCTGTGAACAATACTTGGTAAAGCTTCGATTGAATAGGTTTCTTTTTAAATTGTAGAACTTCTCAGAGCCTTTAATATGGTAAATAGGGTAAGAAAAAATGTGACCAAGATTTAACAGTGTAGCCAAACAGATGTCTTCCACATCTTCTCCAGGATATGTTATCCGTCAGTCAGACTGTAAGTCCCGTGAGGGTAGGAACTGCTTCACTCCCTAGTGCTGAGTGCCAGCCTGTGGACAGCACTTTGCAAACGTTCACCCACCCAATGAAGGCAGTGGTTTCTGCAGTTTTTCAGAGTTTCTAAACAAGGGAAGATGCTACTGGATGTACATGGATGATTGTCCTATAGCCCACCTCCAAAATAGTGGCCATGGCTCCCATGTTTGCCCATGTTTAAATTTCATGCCCGGGAACATGTCTACGTGATGTCTTCAGAAGGAGAAGCAGCAGCATTTGGGTTCACTCTCTGAACTAAGCTCAGGGACTATACTGACAGGTATGGTTTTGTCCTTTAGTTTATAATGATGTTTCAAAATTATTTCCATACAGGACAGCTAGCACAAACCATCATCCAACAACTTCTAAGACTTTTACATTATTAACATTTTAACCTCGGATCTTGGCACAAACATTTCAGAATATTATTCAGTTTCATTTTAATGCCTAAATTGTGTAAGAACCCGGTATAAATATATACTTTGTACACCTCCAAAGGAGGACAAACAGAATGCTTAAAAGAGTTGGGAATTTTCTGAGTCAGATGTAGCAAGAGCAAAAGTGAGAAGAAAAGCCTAACATGTTAACATTGTCTTAAACCAGTGAGTCATCCATCTGTACACAAATGATAAATATCACTATTTATTCTTTTACAGAGAGCATAGTTAGTGCTTTAATAAATCCAAACTATATTGTCATTTTTAGAGCTATATATTATAAATTTGTTAGTCAAAAGTGTAGGCGGTACCACTATACACTAACTTGAATGGTTGAGAATATCAAGTGGTAGCAAAGATATGGTGGAACTAGCCCTGGCTAGTGTGGCTCAGTGGATTGAGCATGGGCTGTGAACCAAAGGATCACCAGTTCGATTCCCAGTCAGGATACATGCCTGGGTTGTAGGCCAGCTCCACATGAGAGGCAACCACATGTTGATGTTTCTCTCTCTTTCCTCCTCCCTTCCCCTCTCTAAAAATAAATACATAAATCTTTAAAAGAAAGAAGATATAGTGAAATTGGAAACTTTCATGAATTCCTAGTGGGAGCATAAACTTGTTCAACTACTTGGAAAAAACTGTTTTGTAACATCTACTAAACATACGTATTCTCTCTCTCTCTCTCTCTCTCTCTATACACACACACACACACACATATATATACATATATATATGAGTGAAATGAGCACCATGTCCAATAAGAGGTACACAGAAATGTTCACGGAAGAATGTTCATTCACCATAGCCAAAACTAGAAACACCCATCAACAGGAAAAAAAAAAAAGAGAGAGAGAAAGGCTAAATAAACCCTGGATTGTTGACCCAGTGAAACACTAAACAACAGTGAAAGGCAACAAGTAGCTGATGCGCACAACCACATAGATAATCCACAGGTTAGATTGAGCAAAAGCAGCCAGAGACAAAACCTGCGTATCTCCTCTCGTAAGACGCTCCCAAACCAGCAGCGCTGACCTGTGTGGCAGAAGTCAGAGAGGTGGTGCAGGAGCGACACTGACTGGGGAGGGCCCTAGAGGGCCTTCTGTGGTGACGTAAATGTTCTGCATCATGTTGGTTAGTAGGCGCATATGTGTGTAAAAATGCATTATACATCAGCCCTGGCTGGCGTAGCTCAGTGGATTGAGCGCGGGCTATGAACCAAAGGGTCGCAGTTTCGATTCCCAGTCAGGGCACATGCCTGGGTTGCAGGCAATGACCCCCAACAACCGCACATTGATGTTTCTCTCTCTCTCTCTCTCAGTCTCCCTCCCTTCCCTCTCTAAAAATAAAAATAAAATAAAAAATCTAAAAGAAAGAACTTTAAAAAAATGCGTTATATCTTAAGATCTGTGTATACTTTAATGTAAAGCAAAAAAAAAAGGAATAGCTTAAACAATCTATCTACCTACCTGCCTATTAGTAGGTGCCCCTAAGTAGCAAAAACTTATTTGCTCTTCTCAAGACAGTTTCTCTAAAGTTTGATGTATAAATTTGATTCTGTTGCCATTTTTATGAATCTGGAAGGCCTTTTGTACATTCAGGGTAATCCAAAGGCAGAAGAATTTCTTTTCTTGCCGGTTTGGTTTTGGTTTTGTGGTTTGGGAGCAAGTTTGCAGTAACTTCTTGGTCGTACATATAACAGATAGTTACTGAATGCCTGGTGTGTGCCAGACAGAGTGCCAAGCTTTGTAAAACCCGAAGGTCATCAAGACCCAGCCCCTGCTATTCGGTCTCATAGGGGTGACAGGGATGGAAGCAGATTCTTGTGGTAACACCACACATCAGCAGGGGCCTTGAGAGATGTGTGTTGTGTAATACAAAGAGCCACTCCCCCTCTCAGAATGTTCTAGAAGGCTTTCACCGATTTCATCAGTAGGTCCTGCTTTTATTTTTGCCATATATCAAGAGTCCTCTTTATATTGAGCATCTATAATAGCTATTTAAAACTACTCAGTCACTACAAAATATTCTAAATATTTTGTCTGACCTAGGCGTTTTCTTAGATATCATTGTAATCACTTCTTAAACCATTTTTCAAAGCCCTAGCAGTTTCAAGGATGAAAGAGGCTACCTGCCACAGATTTCTAGAAAGCAGCAGCATTCTTTGAAATGCTTATAAATGGAAAAGTAGTTTTTCTTTGAATCACTTCTGAGGTCAAAGCAAAGTTCTACCTAACCTGGAGGGTTACTTTTCCTTTCAAGTAGCGTTTGCATGCAGCAACCACACTGGCCCAAGCCCGTGTGCAGGGAGTTCCTGCGCCTAGGTGAGAAGCCTTCCGCTGGTTTTTATGTTCACACATGTGTCTCTCCTAATAGCGGATGTACCTAGAAATACTCTGCCAAATCCTTGGTAGCAGTGTGGTTCTTCTTAGAAACAGACAATTTTAAGAGAAGCATTGCGGCTCATCAAAAACAAATGAATTTATATATTTTATAATTATTTAACTAGTGGAACTGTTCTCCCTATAGTGATCCTTTCCCCTTCACTCCTACAAGATCTAAAGATATTACAATTTCTGTAAGGATAGGAAAGTATTTTAGAAAAGAAAGATGGGGAAATTTTTAGAAGAAGAAAAAAAGAAAGGGGAGAATTCAATATAAAAGAATCAAATTTATGCAAGAAAGAGGGGAAAGGGCTAGGACACACATTTTATATCAGACCTTTTTTTTTTTTAAGTAACTTTGAAATCAGAGAGAGACATCCACAGTGATGCAATCACACCTGTATAGTTGCACTGAGTCTTCAAACCTGAGCATTTGTTTTGTGCAGTGATGCTGATTTTTCTTGTACCCCAGAACGGTGTTATAAAGTGGTGGACAAGAGTAATCAGGGTCTCCAAACTGTGTATTTTCCACAGAATTTTAAGACGTTGAAGAATGTTTGAGCCTGAACTCAGATTTTAAAACCATGTTTCCATGTCACTCAGCACTTGCACTAACTGTGTTTCTTGCAAGTGCTCATTTAGTACGTTTACATGCAGCCCGTGTAAAAATGAACATAGTAAAAATGAACATAGTACCCAAGGAGAAAGAAGACACAGGCTTTAGAGACATTTGACTATCTTCATAATAAAGTGTCAGTTTTTAAAATTACAAATCTAAGTAATTATATAGCCTCCCAAAGCATATAGATTTTCTTAAGAGTTAAAACTACTTCTAAAAGGAAACGAGGAGCTCTGTAGCCTGCCATATCCTGTATTCAGAATAATTTTCATTTCTACTTATCTGTGAAGGCTGAAGGAATGTCTACAAATATTTGCTTGGTTTCTATGGTGAAGGCAGAGTGAGATCAAGTGTGTGATTGTTTAGTGTCAAAATCAAAACTATACTGTACTTCTAAAAAGAGAATGAGTTTGTTACTTGAAACATAATAGTCATTTAGCAAGTGGTAACTATTTTAAGTTTCATGAGTTCGAGATGAAATTTAAACAATACAGCCTGAAGGAAAACATGGGCCCTTCAGGCATTTTAAAACTTTATGTTACAAAAATAAAGTGGTCATCACACTTTATTAAAAAGTCATCTGTTGCCCTGACCGGTGTGGCTCTGTTGTTTGGGCATCGTCCTGCAAAGCAAAAGGTCACCAGTTCCATCTCAGTTGGGGCACATGCCTGGGTTGTGCGTTCAGTCCCTAATTGGGGTGTGGATGGGAGTCAGCTGATCAGTGTTTCTCTCTCTCCCTTCCCCATCTCTAAAAATAAATACATAAAATATTTTAAATAATAATAATAAAATAAAAAGGCATCTGTTCACTAAAGATAATGTTCGTGGACTCTTAGAATTCCTGGTATCCGTATGAGGACATGACTGTGGTCTACAAATTTATACTGTAATAGAAACCCTTGTGTCCTGCCCTAGGTTATTCATCCTAACCCTGTAACTGTCCATTCTCCTGTCTCCTGGCTACCCATACATTTAGCAGAACATACATTTATTTTATGCCTGCTGTGGGTGAAAAGGCCACTTAGGACTGGTCTTTATCCTCAAAGGACTGGCTTGGGATCTCGTAGGCAGTAAGTACACTGAATGGGAGGCTGTGTGAGTGCTGTGGTTACGCGTAATAGGGGAGGACTGGGCAGGGCGAGGTGCACAAGAATTAAGGATGGTGTTGTGAGAGGACATTCCAGAGAAAGGTCTCAGCATGTGGGAAGCCACAAGGCGTGACAGCACACTATTTGAATAACGATAAAACCTCTGAGCAGGTAGAGGAAAGCTTTTGTGTGAAGGTAAAACAGGTGATAAAAGGAGGGAGCCAGATCATGAGGGCATTGAGAGTAAATGGAACTTGAACCTGACCTTAAACTCTCTGGAGAGTAGATGAAGTATTTTAAGCAGGAATGTGGCGAGCACAGCTGCAGGCGCAGTAGAGAAGAAGGAGGCAGACTTTTAGGAAAAGACCCCAGGGGAAGCCTTGGTGACCATCGGGACAGGACAGGGGTCCCACAGAATTGTCAGAATCTGGCAACTTCATTGATAACGGAGATGAGCGAGGAGCCCAAGGAGGTGGTGATTTTGCTGCAAGCAGAGAGAGAGAATCTAAGAGAAGTAAGCATCAGAGAAAAGATAGCTCACCCATTTTGAAACAGAAGTACCTATGGGAGTGCTCAGTCGTGAGGTTCAGGAGACGTTGGATATGCAGGTTAGATACTCTGCAGAGTATGACTTGGACGGCATCCACATACCATGTCCCACGAGGGACAGTGCATCCCATGAGGAAAAGAACTGTCTGAGGGTCTAGCCTTTGCCACATGCTATGTGCCGTATGGTATTCCATTGCCACATCATTTAGGGACTCTTACAATGCTAAGAGAGGTCACCATGCAGACCATCCCATCCGAACATCCCCTTACAGATGGAAAGACTGAGGCTTGGAGAAGTTGCCACCCACACACACTACTTTCATCTACAAACCGAATGTATTAGTTGGAATCCCAATGGGAAATCAATGGCACACTCAAAATAAGATAATTCAAGGAGGGTTTGTTTACAGAGACAAGATTTACGAAGAAGTGGATTCAGAGGAAGTGTGGGGCATGGCGCTATGACTTGAGCTCTAGTTGCAGCCAGGCTGGTCCCATTCCTAGGCTTGAAGGGGACAAGGGGAGCAGGTACCAGAATCAGGCAGAGTAGGCCGCCCGAAATGGACATTGACTTTGTGATGGATGACTGCGTGGCCAGCTCTAGACAAGCTTGCTGGGAGGAAATCAAGGAGTTAAAGACTCTGCCTCACCCCTCTCCCTCTCTCTGAACTCCTGTCTAGTCTCCCCATTGGCCAAACCCAGTAAGAAGCTGGAAGCATACAATAGACACAGACCCACCTCCTAGGGCAGAGACCTTTGGGAAAGGCAGAAGGGAGATATCCAGCGTTCACAACATGTGTTTCTGCCTTCAAGCATGTAGCCATATAATAAAGGAGATTCAGATGAACATCTACAACGTTTTTTAGGTTCTTGGTTAAAAGGGTTCATGAATTTTTTTTTTAAAAAGCTGTTAAATTCAATATTAAATAGGAGTGGTTTCCTCTGAAATGTATTTTGAGTCAGAGTTGTCCTTGGCTCTCCTTTATCTTATACTGTTATTGATTTGGTTCAAAAAAATTGTGAATAGAGATCAAAGCACTTTAAACAGATACATCCACTTGTGTAAATATCCTTGAATGCCACCCCCCGCCCAGTCTTCCGCTCCCCCTCTGGTTGCCAAGTCCATTCAGCACCTCTAGAGGCTGTTAATACATGTAATGATTGTAATAAACATTGTATTTGCTTTGGTTCCAGCTGGCTCCAACCACCAAACTCCGTCCATAGTTCCTATTGTTATCTTTGCTTAGTAGATAACTGCATTGTTATCATTAGAAGCCACCTTTGTCATAGATTTCAAAGTGTTGATCTTCTATACATTACGATCATTGTTTCCCTCAACGTGTTTTTAAATTTACCCCTATATTTTTGTTTTTAAGGATATTTAGAACTATAAAATGCAGGTAGAAGTTAAGTAAACTGTTGAGAACTTCCTTATTTCATGCACTAAAGTCGTGAAATGACTTTTTACTGGTTGAGATGTTTTTACTGGTTTTGTCCATTTTCGGTACAGCTTTCAAACAAAAATTAATGTATTTGCACATGTGTGCCTCAAACTGGTTTTAAGATAGGCAGTCTTCATCAGAAGTTGTTAGAGGCACAGAAGTATAATAATTCCTAAGCCAATAGAATTTATATTTTACTGTCAGGGAAAATTGTTGCAATTTGTCCTCAAAAACTGGAAACATATATTTTAAATCCCCAGAAATTGTCATCATTTGAGATGTTTTACAGTGACTTAAAGTGAGGGTTACAGGAGGCTGGGTCAGAGAATGTAGAGCAGCCACAAAAATTACCAGATTAAAACTGGGGAAACTCTTGATAAACTAGGGAACAAGTGTTAGATTTATATCTGTTGAAGAAGGTAGTGATTTCTTATATTTAAAAGTAGCCTTTGGACATTGTTGGGGTTATCTTCTTAAAGAATTAACCAGAAATGTAAGTTTTGAAACATTCACTCTTTGTTTTAGAATTTAAGCATGTTGAAGTCCACAAAGATTAAACCAAAAAGATGTCTCTTTAGACAAATACTGATAGTTCAAATAGAGTGTAAACATAAACCTGATTAATGAACCTAAGTCCTCTCTCTTTGTTACAGTGGTTCACATACACAGACACCAAGCAAAAATCCTGAAAATTCCAAAGAGATTTTTAAACCTTAGCTTTCATTGGGGTTATTAAATGGGAATTAGATGAATAGATGTCATACCATACAGAGCACTGATGTGGATCAGAACTGAATTTTGAAGTAATAGAAACCATTTTTAAAACACTTTTTTTTTTTTAAGGAAATCTTGTGAACACCGAAGGATAGCTGAAGTTTTTGGGATTTGCATGCTCTTTTAAAAGTTCACATTCAATATTTCAAAGTAAATTTAATAACAGCCTGTGTCTGCCTGTTCACTTGTGGGAGTTTGGAGTGCTGTGCTGGATGCTGAGGAAGGAGCACAGGGTTGAAGCTGGGCAGCCCTGGTGGGAATCCCAGCCCTTTCACATCTGGGCTTCGTGACTCCGGCCGTGCTATCCAGCCTCTCTGGCACTCCTTTTCTCAGCTATAAAATGTGCTTACTGATGGCAACTGATTAGGCTCGCAACGTTTTACCGCCTACACTTCCAGGTTTTTGTGCCCACTGTCCATTTAAAGCTGGTCCATTTAAAGTGTTGATCTTCTGTACATAACGATCATTGTTTCCCTCAACATGTTTTTTAAATTTACCCCTATATTTTTGTTTTTAAGGATATTTAAAACAAATATGGTGTCTGTGTGCCCTGGCAGACATTTTTGTATCCCTGTAATTGTGACATTTACACCCACGCATGACCTGCAGATAAAAATTAGAATGTCTTTCATACAGTTTCAAAATTTATTTATTCACTTAACAGTGTATCATGGACATTTTGTATGTGAACAGGAATGAGCAGGATAAAAAACTCACTCATCTTTTTTGATGGCTGAATAACATACCCCTGTTGGAAATTACTATGGCACAAACGTCCTGTGAATACCTCCTTGTATACTACTATGAATATTTCTGTAGGATAAATTTTCACAAGTGGAACTCTGGGCCAGACACGATGGGCACTGTTAATTTTATACATAATGTCAGATTGTCCTCTAAAAGGGTTGTGCCAGTTCACAATTTAAGTTTTCCCCCACCTTGGCCAATCCTGAATAGTGTTATTCTGTTCATTTCTGCCCATCAGGCCCTTTATTATGATGGCCTTCTTCCTTGTTTCCTTTCTTTCTTTCTTTCTTCCTTTTTTTAAAAAGATTTTATTTATTTATTTTTAGAGAAGGAAGGGAGGGGAAAGAGAGAGAGAGAAACATCAATGTGCAGTTGCTGGGGGCCATGGCCTGCAACCCAGGCATGTACCCTGACTAGGAATAGAACCTGCCACACTTTGGTTCGCAGCCCGCCCTCAATCCACTGGGCTACACCAGCCAGGGCTCTTTCTTCCTTTTAATGAGATGGAATATATCTGATAGTTTTTGCTTCTTGTAAATTACCTTTCTTATTTTTTATCTATTTTTCTGTTGTATTACTTTGTTAGTGTAATTTGTTTTAGATGTTTTCTCACTGTCGGTTATTTGTATTTGGCCTTTATAGTGTTCGCTGAAGAAAATTTCAGTTTCAAATAGCTTGATCTATAAATCTTTTCACCTCAGGCTTCTAGATTTCCCATCGTGCACATGCCAATAGATCCACATCCCAAGGTCCTCTTCTTATAAAGAAAAATGTGTTTCCTCCCAACACACTTTTCTAGCTCTGTTTCTTAGGTTTTTCCATCTGTATACCATTCCTGCTCACAGATTTTTGTAAGTGGTGTAATGTAGGGATAAAACTTATTTTGTTCCAAGTGAATGGCCAGCGGTCTTACTTTCACCTATCGAGGCACATTTTCTCTCTCACTGAGAGGAAGTGCAGCCACCTATAAGAACTTTAAACCCTATTAACATATCCGTCTGTTCTGGAATTTACTCTTTTTTTAATGTTAACACCACCCTTTTATTTACTGTACCTTAGAGTATATTTTGGTAACAGAGCAAATGCCCTTCATCCTTATTTCTCAAACTATTAAGCATTATTCAGCCAGAGGTACCTTATTTTAAAAATTACATTCCTCAACAAAGGCATTGGATAGCCTTAAATGTTTTGTGTTAATATAGGAGTGACTATTATCTTTGTAATACAGCTTTTCCCCACCTTAGTCATGGTCTGTCTTCCTATTTTAAATTTTTTAATGTTCTTTAACAGTAATATATCATTTTATTTATATAGATAGCACTTTTTAAAATTCCTCAGTGTTTTGCATTTTTTGTTACTATTATGGATGGGATCTTTTTCCCATTATATTTTGTAGCTGACTTACTAGGATTTGTGTATTTATTTTATATTTTATGTCCACCATCATCTAAATTCTTTTTATAATAATATTTTTCTTGTCATAAATTTTATTTGCCAAAAACATAGGCCAATGTATATAAGGCAGAAACTCTTAGAAACACAAGGATATTCTGGGGGAAGGAAAACAAAAACTCATATTCTCTTTTAGTGTTTGACAAATAAAGTATAGAAAAATATAAGGATCTGTGTGAGACAGAAATCTTGTTAATAAAGGACTTAAAAGAGAACACTCCCTTTATACCCTGCGGAACAAAAACCAAGTATGTGCATAGTCATAAAGAAAACAATAATAAATTCTACCGAGTAGAAATTGTACAGATTGCATTCTCTGACCATAACGCAATAAAATTAGAAATCCAGCAGAGATAACCATAAATAATAATGAATTTTGTGGAAATTTTATGACCACGTGGATTGTAAAACACTTTTCTAAATAATTTATTCTTCAAATTAGTTTACTCTTTTTTAAGAGAAAATTACATATTATTTAAAGATTCACAAAAATGAGAAAAATAGAAGTCAACAAATTATGAAACAATAATCCTCCCAAAATAAAACTTCATGTCCATTTTTTTAAATAAATTATATAGCTAAACTGACAAATCTGACTGATACAAAGCAAAAACAAAAATATACAACATTAAGGAGGAGAAATCAGATTTTCTCAGAAAACTAAGGAAACAGATGATAATAAAATAATTATAAGAGATAACCATGTACAGACTTTGGACAATACATTTTTTAATCTAAATTAAATAATTTCATAGGGAAATTTATTGTTAGTAAAACGGCCTCACAAAGAGGTTGCAACCTGTTGCGACTAATTGGCAGGAAGACATTCGCAAGATCATTTAAGACACTTCTAAGAAGGATCCAGACCCAAATGGATTTACAAGTAAGTCCCTAGGGACTGATAATTCTTGTGTTGTTTATTAGTATTTCAGGATATAGAAAAGGATGAAAAGCTTGCCTATCCCTAATATCAAAACATGAAAAACTAAGAAAAACTATGGATCAGTCTCACTTATGAATATGTTAATATCCTAAAAAATATTAGCAAATAAAATCCAACAGTCTATTTAAAAAATAGTAGGCCATAATTAGGAATGATTTATTCTAAGAAGTCAAGGATGGTACAATATTAGGAAACCTATTAATGTTATTAACAGAATAAAAGTGATCATATTGTCATTTTAATAAACATTTTTTAAAACTTTGGATTCATTATCCATTTTGAGTGGTAACTAAATTTGAAAGGAGTGGAAGAGAACTTCTTAAACGTAGCAATATTTTTCCTATCTTAAGCTGTCTAAACATTTATTTGATGATTGTAATATGTATCACTGATGAAAGCACTGAAAATGAAGTTAATTCTACTAAAGTGTTTTCGGTTGGGTAATAGTCAGAAATCACAGCCTGTTTAAGACAGCCTAAAATGATGCTATGTTCAGATTAAACTCTTCATCTCTGATGATGCTAGACTTTATTTCACATCAAGATGAGAAGATAAGTGTGTGACCTCACAGTGTCCGTGTGTGTCTGTAAACCACTCGAGTGGAACTTTGTGGACAGAGTGCACCTGCACTTTCGTTTACAGTGTGTCCGAGAAGCAGGGAAATGTGTTCCTCCAGCTGAAAATATTAGTCAGGTGGACCTGTGCTCAGAACTGGACACTCTGCTCAGCACAAGTAGAAAGTACCTTCTTTTTAGGGAATGACTGGTCACTGAATTTTGCTCAATTATCTCCTAGGAAAGATTGCCTTGAAATCATTGATTTGATATTTGTCAAACCCCAATTGTACTGTGCACAGTATTGCAGTGGGCCTTTGCAGACATAATGGTGGACAAAAGTGGATCCACCCCCTCTAGAACAAACCACATTCTTTATGAACTATGTTACAAGGTACAAATCTCAGGTGACGGCGGGTTTGAGGAGGTAATGGCATCAAAGCTGGGCGTTGGAGGCTGAGTAGAATTTCCACTTCTGGCGAGGAGAAAGAAGAGCTCTCTAGCCTAGAAGAACACTGTCAACCAAAGCATGGAGGCATGAGCTGGAGGATGTGTGTGTGTAATTGAATGGTGCTCAAATGTAACCAAGAGTTACCTGAGAAATTTTTTTAAAGAAAAGAAAAAGGAGAACTCCAGGGGCCCCACCTAATTCAGTGACTGGGAGATGAGGCCCAGACACCTGTGTTCTCCTGAAAGCCCCAAGGGTGATTCTGATGTGCAGTCGGGGTTGGGAGCCAGCAGCGGGGTCTCAGCCGTGACTTGGCTGTGAGGAATATGAAGTACTATGAGAGATGGTGCTGGAGAGATATGTTGGAGCCAAATGATAACTTGAGGAACATTGTTTTGGTATTGTGGGTTTGTTTTCTCTTTTAATTTCTGTTACATCACCATCATCTCTCCATTAGACATCAACCAGCTATCCCTTAAACAAAACTTGACCTCTTGCACAAATTCGAAGCAAAACATGCCAAATGAGATGAAGAGGAGGAACCAGTCAAGAATCTTGTTAGATACTGCTATATTATCACCCTAAAACTTAAAACAACAACCAGTTTATTATCACTCACAATTCTGTGGGTTGAACTGGACTTAGCTGGATAGTTCTTCTGCTCCAAGTGATGTCAGCAGGGGCCACGGTCGTCTGGAGGGTCATTGGGCTTCTATGTCATGATGGTCCACGCACATGGCTTGTAGTTGAGAGCTCGGTTGAAGCTGTCAACTGGAACATATTTGCAGGCCTCTCACTGCAGGGCAGCTGGGTTCCAAGAGGAAGCATTCAAAAAGGTTCAGGCTACTGAAATTTGTGTGGCCTAGCTTTGGTAGTCTCAGACGTCACTTCCTCCTTCTAAGGCCAACTCAGACTCACTGGAAGGTGCATTAGACGTCACCCCCTGATGGGAGGAGTGGTGTGTGCATCAGTTTCCTGAAGTTCATGGCAGGCAGTTTTGGAGACCTACTACTGCAGTCTTCATGTGCCAAGTCCTCTACCATCAAAACACATAATAAAGCAGAATATCAGGAAATTTAGACATAAACAAAAATACAATTAGACAAAATAATATGTAAGGATAAAAGGAATCTGAGTAATATAAAAAGCTTATGTAATAGATGTATGTGTTAAATTCCTTATCTGACAATAAAGAATATATCTTCATTTTGGGCATCCATAAAATATCTGCTCCACCCTCCCTCCTGCATTAAAAGCACTTGAATCCTTATGTACCCTTATAAATCTGAAGCCTTAATGATATGCTTTCCTCACCTCTCCACCTGGCAGAAATAATTACAGTTGCATTCCATCTATTATTATATACAGTTCTGTATTAGTATTAAGTGGGGTTCTTCCCATTTTAGAATTTCTTCCTCTGAATGACTTTTTTGCACACAGTATAAACAATTGGGTTACACAGTGTCTCTTAGTTCTTTTTTTTTTTAATTTGTTTTCTGAAAAGATCAGCATTGAAGGAGGCTTTATTTTAATTCCCCACAGCCTCATGATAAGAGTAGTTTTGATTTATCCTGCCTGGGTGCTGCCTTGAGACTTCAGAGTCACCGAAATCATCTTCCAGTTTCCCAATAGTGCTCACCCGGGAACTGAGCTGCAGCCGCTGCTGACACCTGTTGTCGGTATATTCTTTTCATAAGCCCCTTTAGAAAAACAGTAATCATTTTAAGACTTTTTAAAAAGACTTTGCTGTCTGTAACTCAGGTATTTTACCCTCCTCATGAGACACACAGAGTCTGAGGTTGGAACCTAGGTTGTGGTGATGTCATTTCCTGGCCCGTCAGCATTGAGTCCCAGGCACCCGTGGCTCCTGTCTCAGTGTTCCCCCACGATCTTTCTGAACCGAACCTTGGCATTCCAGCGCGCGGGACGACAGGTGAGCAGACAGCCGTCTCCCTCGGTAACACTCAGACCCGTTTGCTGTTGCAGGTCGTCACGCTGTGGTACCGAGCCCCAGAAGTCCTGCTCCAGTCCAGCTACGCCACCCCCGTGGATCTCTGGAGCGTTGGCTGCATATTTGCAGAAATGTTTCGTAGAAAGTAAGAAATACCTTTGTTTCACTCTGTCTTCCTTGGAAAGAAACTTTCTGGGTCTTTGGTCATTTTAAGTGGCCTCATATGCTTCTGTTTGAAGGAGGGTCATGTTACTCAGATCCACCTGCTTCAGGCAATCACGTGGAGGGCCCATAGAGTGTCGGTCTGTCTGACTGTGACTTCCAGCTCTAGGGAGCTCTGTTTGGAAAGGAATGTTCCACTAGTCTTCACAATTCATTTTGTTTTGGTTGTGGTGATAGGACACAGTGGACATGAAGCATATTATGGCATTTTTTAGGGAGGAAATAGCCTCAAGGTGAACTTCATCCACAGAAGGACGACCAGCGCTGTTAAGTATATGGAAATTTTGATGGTGAGAATAGTGGAAAAACACAGAACATTTAGACTGAAAAGGAACAGGCAAGGAAGAAGTCAGTGCTATTTCAGAATACTTCAAATGCTGTCATGTGGAAGAGAGATTAGGCATATTTGGGCAGTGGAGTGAGCAGAACTACGGCCAAAGATATTAAAATTACAGAAATAAAGATTTTTGCCCAGAAAGGGGAAATGCTAATGATTAGACAGTTAGCTGAAGAAGAGGTTGGGGTTCACAAAAACAATACATTCTCATTGAGTTCTAGGAAGAGACTGGACCACCACATGCTGAGGCATTTTCATCGAGTGGAGGGTGGGGTAGGTGACCTCCAGGGTTCTTCTGACTCAGAGAGTCTCTGATTCATTTGTTTGATAATCAGGTCATAAGAAATAGCCAAACAATATAATGGAAGATCTTCCAGGAAAATAATCCATACCTGGGTACTAAATTCAGCCTTTCAAAATTAAACAGGGAACCTAATTATAATCTAACCCATTTTCTATTTTTACTTGCATGGGAAAGTGTGAGTTGGGAAGCTGAGTATATTCCCATTGGACATGTTGTGTTCCAAACAAAGCTACGTGACCACTCACAAGGAGAAGTGGTCAGCCATTGCCTGTTTATTTTTTGTTTGTTTGTTTGTATCAAATGAAGTTTTGTGTGTATAATAAATTTTGAGACCTATTTCTAGAACTCAGCAGAGTTTTCTGTAGCTCACAAGAGGGGATCGTGGCCAGGAGATCAGAGTACACGGATGTTTAATGCAGGCCAGCTGCTTTACCTAACACAGGACCAAACCTCTTCCCTTATGTTACCTTTGGCTCCTCACAATAAGAGATAAGTGAGGCGTTGTGGTAAATTTATTTGTCTGATGTCAAGCAGCTAAAAAAAAAAGTATCAGTCCTATGATTCCAATACAGCACTTGTGTGCTCTAATCCAATGTTGCTTTTCTACCAAGGGGGAAGAAAAAAGGTAGTATTGAGTTCAGCTGCAATGTTTGCCAAACAGGCTAAGTACAGGCGTACCTCCTTTTATTGCGCTTTGCAGATACTGCTTTTTTTTCTTTTTTTACAAATTGAAGGCAAGACCATCCCACCAGCAAAAAAAATTATGACTCGCTTTACTGTGATACTCGGTTTATTGCAGTGGTCTGGAACCGAACCCGCAATATATCCGAGGCATGCCTGTAATTGGTTTTGGAAACATGGTCCTTAGACCAGCAGTTGCAGCCTCACTGGAGACCTTAGAAACGCAAATTCTCAGGCCCCACCCTAGACCCAATGGATTAGAAGCTCCTGGCTAGGGCCCAGCAGCCTGTGCCCCTGGTGGCCCTCATTCACCCTCCGTGGTAAGAACCACTGTGTTGGATGACAGGGTCGCCAGCGATGAGCGTTGTTTAAATGGTCAGCTCTTGACTCCCCCTTGAAATTCTGATTCATTACTGGGCTGAAGTGAGGCCAGGTTTTGTTGTTTTTAAAAGTGCCTCATGTAGTTCTTCCCATCAGACAAATACGGAAAACATTGAGTTAAAGGCTTGTGGTCAGAACAAGGAATAATTTCCTGTCAGTGCTGCAGGGTGGGAGCTAGGACTGTCGTTCCAGTCAGTCCCAGGAATAACTTGGGGTAGCTGGGAGTGGATTAGAGAAGTGTTTATTGGAATTACATTTATATGTTGACAGTTGTCCTCAAATGCGGAGATTGAGGCCCTCTTTTGCTCTGGCAGGAGTGTGATTGGTTATTTTTCAATAGGACAAGACTTGAACACCACCCATAATTGATGACAGAGGCCAGTATTTTGCTGAAGGATGTGAAAAGAAAGATAAAATTTAAGATAGACTCGTATAGTGTTAAATATTCACTAGTGAGAAATTTGCTGTACTTGCAAGTATAAGTAGTCACCCCCAATGGAAAAGTTACAACTCAAATTTTTATTTTGTAGTATTAAAACATTTTCCCAGTGAAGTGGTAGCAAGATTGGTAATCTGGTTCCTAGTCTAGCCGGCAGAACCATATATAACCTGGATCATATCCAAAACATCTGTACTAATTCATCAAAACCTATTTTCTATTTATTGCATTTTTTCCAAGGGAAAATTCATTGTATGTTCCAGTCCAGAATGACAGGGCTGTATCTTCACCCCAGCATGGAGCCTGGGAGGGAGGACTCCATGTTGCAGGCTCAGAGGAAGGCTGCTGTGATGACAGCAGCAGCAGTCTGCTTCAGCTTGCTGGGAAATTGAGATACTGGGTAGAGACCCATTGACTCCACAGGTGTGCACAACAGAAAGTGCCTTCTCTCTGGGAGCCTTGCCCAGAGGTAACAAAATAATGGGCAGTGTCAGGGAGCAGTATGAGAACCCAGGTCTGTGTGCCTTTAAAGCTGAAGGAGAACAAATCAGGACCTACCACACACCCTTCCTGGGGCGGATGCCTCATCCCCTAGATAGTTCCTTCCTACTTGGCTCTGACCCTGAATGTGGCCATGGGACCTGACCCTTGTTCCTGCTCAGTTCACATTTGGCATTTCCTATGATGACGCCCAGATATCTGAATGTGCGTGCTTCTTACTTACACCACATGTGTTCTGGGGTACATCACTTAGCCTGACCTGGTTCCAACTTGACTCTTGATACAGTGTTGACCTGTAGATTCTGAAAACAGACTTCCCTGACTTTGTCATCTTTTAACACCTTTGTGGTTTTTGCCATATTCTTACGACAACTATACTTAATTTTTTGTTACCCTAAATCGTTTACTTTTTCATTTGGCCTCATCTAAGCAAAAAATACACAAAATCACAGATTTGATGAGCTATTTATGTGTCTAATACACACTAAAATATATATAGTACAGCCATTAAAATTATTAGGAAATTTAGTCCATGTTCAACCCCTGGAATCATTTTATATATTACCAGTGGTACGTGTCACATGTTGGAAACCCTGTAACAGGTGTTTTTCATCTAGTTTGCAAGTACCTTATTGAGAGGTTACTATATGCAAGGCCCTCCTCTAGAGGATTATCTTAAATCCTAGTGAGGAAGAGAGGCACTGCATGCACTACGAGTTAACTAACCAGAGCTGGGGTGAAAGCTATGAAGAAGTGTAAGGTTCTATGACTGGGTGTAATGAGAAGACCCAAGAGGAAAGGGAGATTTCTCAGTGGAAGGCTAGAAGTCAGGATTAACCTTCCTTCAAGGTCACATCCTGGTTGTTTACATAAAATCCCTGAGGAATAAGCATTTGTGCATCAGTGAGGCTCAACATCCTCCATAACCAAGGGAGAAAAGAAGAAGTGAAGGGCATTAACATCAGTCTGTCATGTGACAGACCCAGGGCCAGGTCCTTCCCTTGCATGATCTCATCCAACCCGCACCCTGAGGACTGTTACCCAGTTTCCAGACAACAAACTAGAGCCCTCCCCCAGGAGGGTCCACAGCATGTCCATGAGCACACAGCTCTTAAATGGCTGAACCACTTCTAAACCCAGGGCTGCCTGACTCTGTAACCTTTGATTTTTTTCCACTCTGCCATGTTTCTGCCCTTGCTGTTGTTATATCTACTAGGCCATTTCCTTTTCTGGAATGTTTATATGTTATTACAATGAAGCAACAATGATATTTTAGAGAAGTTAAGAAGCAAACCATACATTCAATAGGTTTGATTTCTAGTCTGTCCCATATTGCAAAGGTTGACCAGTTCCCTGTGATATATTAAGGGATGAATGTCTTCTATTCTAAAGTCAAATACCTAGAAAATATGAACTCAAGAGTCTTAGGACAGATGGTTGACAGAGATCCAGAGAGTTTAAATGCCATCTGTCAGTATTAAGTGGGTTTAGTAATTGGCCCACACTGACCCACAGTAGCATTCTACAAAATGGAGAAGAGCTGGATTTTCATCTTTCTCCTTTCATTCTTCCTCCTTGGGTGATCTGACCTCACTCCACACTGAGTTATATTTTAACACTAAAAAACATTGCTATGAATTTGGTCAGTAGACAACTAGCCAGCTTGAGGGATGGGATGGGGTGGGATGGGATGGGGTGGGGTGGGGTGGGGTGGATAAACAGATGAACAGATGGATAAGATATATTGACTTTTTTAACTTCATGGCAAATTAAATTCACAGTTGTCAACTCTGCAGGTATCTGTCAGTTCCCTTGTGATCCTGGTCAGAGTTGTTGTCTGTGGTTTGAAAGCTATGGGGTTTTCCAGGTTATGGCAAACTCATAAAAAGAAAATGCACATTTAAAAAATAAAACATGCTACTAATTCTTTGAATGTGGAGATTGTGGTGAACAGATAGTAATTCTTAGAAGTTCTGAGTTGCCAGCTCTGGCGGTCCCCAGCTAAGAAATGCCAAATGCCACCAGAAAGAACATAATAAATACAGTCACTGTGAGAAAGAAACAAACAAGGCTTCATGGTTATACTACCCCATGTATGGTGGCCTGTCTAGGCTTGTCGTCATTGGTTTCTATGAATTAAACACCCAGTAATTGAGAAACTGACAGTAAAACTGTCCTTTGTGGTTGATGGTCTGTGAGCAAATGTCTTTAAAATGTCACCGAGTGCCTTGCCAATTTTCCCATCGGCTGCTGTGCTGCCGTTTCCCCATATCTGAGTGTTCTCCTTGATGACACAAAGTAAACCAGGTCCTTAACCGGCCAGGCTGAGCACCAAGGTGCCAGAAAGCGAGCCCTGTCCTGCAAGAGGAAACCCATCCCCTCAGGCTCGGTCGGAACACGTGTGTGGGAACCAGGGCACTCTGCTGGGCCCTGAGATTTCTTATCTCTTCCTGGATATTGCCCTCTCTCTCTCTCTCTCTCTCGAACCAACCAAACGGGGAAAACACTGAAGAGCATTTTCTTGAGGAAGGCTATACACAAGATGGTACCCAGGAAAGGAACCGATCTTGGTTCAATAATGCATACAGGATAGTTCTTAGTAAGAACGAATACATACCTTTTAATGTGAGCAACATGGCTTTTTCTTATTCTTAATGTGTGTCTTAGTTTAACGTGAATTTGAACAATATATCTGTCCTCATGACTCACGCTGAGAAGCCACCATCAGGAGCAGCATTTCCCCAGCGGGGCAGGTCTGCCGTCCTGCAGCTCCCCAGCCCGGTGCCCCTGGGCCAGGCCCTTCATGGCCTTCTCCATAAACTGGATTTTATCTTTTCACTGCTCTCTACCATTCTTCCCTTGTGTCCTTCCCTCCAGCTTCCCAAGGCATTGCTGCCCTTCTGCTGACAATTCCTGGGCCGGGACTGCTTCCCAAGGCCCTGTCCCTGTCCTGAGCAACCAAGTTCTCCCTTCTCTGGCTCTTCATTCCATCCCTCCACTCTGCCTCTTGGAATCCCTGTTCTGTGGCACAGGTTACCCTCCTTCCCTCACAGTCTCCTTCTTCAAGGTAACAGGCCTTTTTCCCTCAGTGCTCCATCCCCTGAGAAGAGAATTGGGATATTCTAATCCAAGGGTCCCCAACCCCAGATTTAGGAAACAGGCTGTGAGTGAAGTCTACCTAAACTCTGCCTCCTGTCCCCCACCAACTGCCCCCTACCCCTCCTCAGGCCCTCCACAAAACCTGTCCCTGGTGCCAAAAAGGTTAGGGCCTGCTGTCCATCTAAGCCATCTGCTGCTTGGGGGCATTATTCTGCCAGAGCCTTTTTTTGCCATCCTCTTACACGCCCTCTCCCCAGTCTTAATTTATCACCTGTCACATTCAGAACCAGTGGTTTGTTAAGTATAGAACTACTATATGGTTAGAAGAAATGTTACTGATGGGAGTGCTTTGCGTATAGGAGGAGACTGCAGTGTGAGGGTCCTGAGTCAGTCTTTACTCCCCTGTCCCCCACCCCCACTGGTACTTAAGCATTCAGTGACCTTCTGATGAACTTGTGTCCCCTGCTCACTTCTCAGGGGCACTGCATCTTGGACATCATTATCATCTAAATGCCCCCACCGTTAAAAAGAAAGCTGCACTTGCAGACAGAAATAAGGGCAACTAGAGCACACACGTGGTGGTTCAGCATTGCTGTCTGGACCTTTGTGGACACGTCTCCTCTGCTCTGGCCGCCATCCCTCAGTTTCAGACCCAGTCCATCCCCCACAATCCTTGCACCTCAGTCTATTCCCACACTCCCAGGCCAACGCTCAGCCTCACCTGCAGCTATTGAGATGAGCGAGGCTAGCCAGAGTGAGCTCCTCTGTATTCCTTTCAGCTCAAAAATCTGTTTATATTCATCTTCTTTCTTCCCTCTCTCCTGTTTCTGAGAACAGTGCCTTCTTCCTCTTTCCCAGGCAAATCCCTCAACCTGTGTTCTTCATTCTGCTTCTACACTCTCTCCCCGCCATCTGTCTCCAGATTTGCCTCTTCAGAATCTCGCCACAGAGTAGCTCTTACCTCTCCATCCTGGAAAAGACCTCACTCCCCCTTCTATGTCCTCAGTCTTTCTCCTCCCTTTCATGGCCAAAGTTCTTAAAAGAACAATGTCTCTACATGCAGCCTCCACTTCTTCACCACTTGTTCATTCCTTAAATCCTTCCAGTGATGCAAATAACGCCTAGTATTTACTGGGCACTTGCTATGACCTAAGCACTCTATTCAGTGCCCCAAAATATATAATTTCACTTAAAGCTCAGAACAACTTTGTAGGGTGCTGTTGCCCCCCATTGCACAGGTGAGAAAACTGGGGCCCGAAGAGGTGAAGTAGTGCAGAGTACCACGGCCAGTAAGCGAGGAGGAGGAGAGGCTCTGAACCCAGGCTTATCTAGCAACACAGACCTGCTGGCCCTCAAGCTGCTGCCTGGCAGGTTGATAGGGCCCATCTGTCCGTTCTCATTTCACTTGGTGTGTCCAGAATGTTTGTATCTCATGGCCGCTCATTCCATGACACCCTCCCTGCCCTTGCTGTTGACGAAGAACACACTCCTGGGTGCCTCTGTCCCTTTGCCAGCTCTTCTTCATCTTCCTGCTCCCAAACCTAGGTGTTCCCAGAGTTCTGTCTAGATAAGATGCAGATGGCCCTGCCATGGGGTCCAGAGTCCCCTTTCAGTTCCCTGGTGGACCGACTCCCTACCAGCCAGTCTCACAGACACCTGTCCTTCACTCGGCCCCTGAAACCAGCTCTTCTGATGCCTTCTCTTTTCCAGTTGATGGAACCCACATCCCCACAGGGACCTGCCTTGAAGTCACCTTGGGATCCTCCTCATCCTTCTCATACATCAAGTCCTGCGGCTTCTGTCTCTACAGGGTCTCTCAGATCTTCCCCCTTTGTGTCACGACTTCCGTCCCTGCACTTGGGCCTTCTTTAACAGTCACCCAGCAACTGCTTTCTCCGTTTTCTGCCTAGTTGTGGACTTGGGATCAATTAATCTTCCCATTGTCACCTTTTACAAAAGCTTGTGAAAACTAGTGTAGGATCCTTTGCCCTCAAGACCTTCTCAAGAAGCCCCAGCCTGAGCATGTATTTCTCTCCAAGGTGTTAGTGAAAGTGACCTGCCCTATGTCTCCAGATTAGGCCTCAGTATTTTCCCCCTGGGGACCCATGCACTTCTCATGTCCTGGATGCCCTCCTGCTTCTTCCCCTTCCAAAGCTAATGCTAGAAACCCCGTCTTCTGGGGGACACCTGCCACACTCCCCGCCTCCATCCTCAGCAGCTACTTGGCACTCTGCACAAGTCTCGAAGCACTTTCCGAAGCCACAGTCTCTCTGTACGTGCAGGTCGGCCCACTGTGCAGCTGCAGTGATGACGATGCAGAGCGGTGTCCTTTCTCAGGAATCAGACACCTATGTCTGTGTGCCAGCCCTACCGTGGCCAGCTCTGGGACTGCAGGCAAGCCGGCAACCTCTGGAGCTTGGTGTCTTCATCTGTAAAGCAGAGAGGACAGGACACCTCATCCAAGGTGTTCCGACTGCTCCACAGAGCCCTCAGATCCCCCCTCTGTGTAGTGCAGGCATTCCCAGCCCTTTGCACACTTCACTTAGCTCTATTCTGGGCAGGTTGATTTCATCTTTCATATATCGAGGATTTAAACGAGTTTTAAAACATGGGAGTGAGTAATGTCCAAGATTCATGCTGGCACTGATGTTCTTGGCTTCCAGGTCCCTGCTGGAGCCGTTACCATGTCTAGCACAGCTAACACTTGTTGATAGAGTTTATTACACAGCCATGTGTATAGTCCTCAGCACTTGACACACATTTAAACACACCTGCCCCCATCAAGTGACTTGCCCCCAGGATTCTACCTGTGGTCATTGGCAGAGCTGGAAGTCAGAGCTGTCTGACCGAAGAAAGGTACACTGAATAGTAATAAGCAAAACTAGAAAATTAGACAGGCATAAAGATAGAGGGCAGCCATCAGTAGATGAGTGGACGAAAAGGCTGTGGTATACGTATACAATGGAATACTGCTCACCATAAAAAAAAAAGAAGGAAATCTCACTTTTTGCAACAACATGGATGGGTCTGGAAAGTATTGTGCTAAGTGAAATAAGCCAGTCAGAGAAAGACAAATACCATGTGATCTCACTTACACGTGGAATCTAATGAACAAAATAAACTAACAAAATAGAAACAGACTCGTAGATACAGAGAACAGACTGACAGCTTTAAAAGGGGATGGGGGTTGAGAGGCTAGGTGAAAAAGGTAAAGGAATTAAAAAATTCATAGACGCAGACAAGAGTACGAGGATTACCAGAGGGCAAAGGGACGGGGGAAGGAAGAAGAGAGGAAAGAGAAGAGATAAATGGTGATGGAAGGAGATTTGACTTTGGGTGGTGAACACATAGGACAGTAATACAGATGATGTATTATAGGATTGTACACCTGAAACCTATATAATTTTATCAACCAATGTCACCCCAATAGATCCACTAATTGTTTTAAAAAGATAGGGGGCAGTGATATAACAATTAGCGTGAACATGTGGGCATGTGCATGCACATGCCCCGTCTCCACCCAGCTAATCCTTTCTTAAAACATTTAAATATATTTAGATACTCCATGTGGGATATATGTAAAGGTCTAAACCAGCTCTGTCCAATACAAAGTATAATGTGAGCCTCCATGTAACTTTAAATTTTCTAGTAGCCATATTAAAAGGGTAAAAAGAAACAAGTAAAATTAGTTTTAATAGTACAGTTTATTTAACACAATATGTCCAAAATATTATTATTTCAACATGCAGTGAGTATAAAAATATGAATGAACATACTGTTTTACATTCTTCCTTTGCACTAACTCTTCAGACTCCAGTGTGGATTTTACCCTCTCAGCCCGTCTCAGTTCAAACTAGCCACATCTCACGTGCTCAGTAGCTGCATGCACTGTGCTGGACAGTGCACGTGTCCACCATCAAAGAGAAACAGGCAACTTGCCATTTATTGGGAAAGGGAGAGAAAATGAGTCAGTGCCTGTCTACCCTAGGCTCATTGATTTCTCAGTCTTCTGTCTCCTGTGTTTTCATCTACTCTAGTTTGGGTGAGGTCCTCACATGTAAAACCAAGAGAGCTGAGGTTGAGGCAGGTGTTCGGCCTTTATCTCCCGAGTTAGTAGCACTGGAGTGACAACCTGCAAGTCGTGTTTACCATGGCTGACAGATCTTCCCCAATCGGTCCTCTTTAAGAAATGCTTGCTCCAGGGAGCCTCCCAGTGTCACTGATCCATCACACCATGTGCCACTTTCAGAAACAAGAATTGCTGAAGGAAGGAACAAGTTAGGAGATCTAGATGTCAGCTAGCTTTTTCTTTTTTTTTTAGTCCTCAACCGAGGATATGCTTCTTAATTTCAGAGAGAGAGGAAGGGGAAGAGAAAGAAAAACAGAAAAACATCAATGTGAGAGAGAAACAAAATCGGTTGCCTCCCATACACACCCCGAGGGATGGAACCCGCAACCTAAGTGCATGCCTCGACTGGGGACCAAAACCCCAATCTTTTGCTAAATGGAACAATGCTCCAACCAACTTAGCCACCTGGCCGAGCAGTTAGGTGGGGTGGGTGTGTGTGTGTGTGTGTGGGTGTGTGTGTGTTTAACCACAAAATAAAATGGTCTGGTTGCAAAAATGTCAAATAGTACAGGAGTTTAAAAAGTGAATATTGTCTTTACTGTACTCCCATCCAAAATCTATTTCCCAAAGATTACCCCCGGATGTACTTCCAGACCTTTCTAATGCAAATTCAAGTGTATGTTTTTATAAATACATGTGTACATATGCACACATGCACAGCTATAAGTTTCTCACACAGAGGTGGGCTCCCACTACACACCACACTCTTCTGTACATTGCCTTATTCACTTAATACATTCTGTCAGTTCATAGAAATCTAACTTCTTTATGAACTGCTGAATAATTGTCTGTTCATTTACTTCATAATTTAATTTCCTGTTAATGGATATTTAGAAGTTGTTTGTTTGTGGACTCATTACAACCTATGTTGCAGTAAAATCACTGTGCATATTTGTGGGACATTTGTCCAAGTATTTCTGTATGGTGAATTCCAGAAGCAAAATTACAGGGTCAGATAACATGGATATTTAAAATTCTGCTTAGCTAAACCAAATTGCCCTCCAAAAACCTTCAAGTAAACTGTTTTTAGCTTAAGGCGGGAGATAGGATTGAGATCTTCAAAGATTAAGAAAGGTTGTCAAGAGTAAAACAAGAGAAGGACTCATATGTAAGCCTTGGCTACCCCTTTACCCATATTTAAAAATACTATCAAGAGAAAATGTAAATGAGTATGGTAATTTTATACAAGCTGTTGTTAAGCTTGATTTGAAGCATCTTTCAACTGTAAAATTCACTGTGGGTTTCCTTTTTTATCAGTTGTGTAGCAATAGGGACAGAATCAACCTCATTTTTTCAGTTAAAAAAATTATCTTAAGATAAGTTCCAAGCAGTTTTTCAGACTAGTTTTTTCCAGTGTGTGGACAGCATGAAGATCGTTCTGTAGAGCCCCTGAATGCCAAGGCCTGGAGAGTAGTGTACACTGAGTTCCAGTCCTCCATCCAGGCGGGACATGGAGCCTGGGCCTTCTCTTCCTTCTAGGTCTTCTTCATCACCAGACTGCATGCATCTGTGCTTCACATTTTTCCCTCCGGGTGTACTCATTGGACTAACTCTAGAAGCCCTTTCATTTCTCTAAATAGGAAAAGATTCAGAATAATAGTCTCAGTTCTGCATTAAGGTCTCAGGTCTCCCTGGTCCCATTTGTCAACCATTGATTTGGATTAAAAATGCCCAAATTTGAGGCAAGAAGCCACCATTTTTTATTACAAAGCACTGGCAGGGAAAGTAGATATTTTATACAATAAAAGCCATTTCTTACCAGTCTAATCTTGAGTTGGTGGCAAACTTCTCTTCATTATCTCCTGGCTCTCATGAGCCAGAGGTGCTTCCCAGCTCTACAAAAGAAAAAGTACCAGACCCATATAAAATAATTTTGGCTGGAGCTGGGACCTCGGCCCTGAGTAGAGTCTAGCCTTGGTAACACCCTCAAAGCATAATGTTACATTACATTTGTTGCTCTACAACATTTGTACAAATTTACTAGACAAGACAATAAATTTAATGAACGGTACAAGGTGCTCCAGATAAATGTAAATTTATTAGATTTTATTGTAGACCCAAATAATTTTCCACAGAGCAGTCCTAAGACACTAAATTATAACAAATGGTAAAATGTGACAAGATTCTGCTTGATCTTGTCCTAAAATGATAGGCTGTCGTGACAATCCGTTGGCAGCCCTGCGCGGCCCGCTGCTGGGGGGTGCTCTGCATCTGTCTGATACCCATGCTCCATTGTCTCACGCAGAGTGTCTGCCTCCCATCTGGCCGCCCATGGTGGCTGGAGGAGCTGGTGTCTGATAAGACCCAGTACTTGGCTTAGCTGACTAAAATTGGGCATTATTTCTTATAAAAATAAAAAATATTTCCCCGGTGTCCTTCCTTTCCCTCCCTTTACTTCCTGTTTTTCTCTTCCCTTTCTCCATACTTTTCCTTTTTGCTTTTGTCCCTCTTGTCCTTTCTCATCAATCTGCCTCTGTCATTCCATCCTGTCATTCCTGCCAGTTTAACCATGGGAAACACAGAGCGTTCCACACGGCCTTCTACATACACCTTCTCTGATAGTATATGGGAGTATTGGGTTTCGGATTTATCGTTCCAGTTTTGTTGGCTACGTTTAATGTACAGGTAGTAGAATTTACTCAGATGACTTAAGAGCTGTTGGCTGCTTAGGTTGTGTGCATGTGCATGCATGGGAGAGTGTGTGTGTGCACACACTCATGCACTTTTATAGAACCAACAATAGGTTAAATGTATTTCTAAATCTTATCTTTGTTTTCTTGTAAATATTTTGCAAAGTCTTAATATGAGAAAACAGTACGAAAGGCCACTGCAGACATGTGGGCTGTATTTACTTGCATTAGAAATATTGCAATTGCAAATTGGAATATGCCAATGGCAGATTTCCAATGGAAATTGAATTTTACTGTGAGCTGAATTGGATACTTCCAGCTCTTCTCTTATCACTGGCATAGTTAGAGTTAACTGAACATTCTCAGTCCAAAACCTGGGAGAAGATCCAAAACTTTGGAAATCAGGCATCAGAAGCCTGCCAAATTTGTTTGTGCTATATTGCCCAATCATTTCATTGATAATAATTTGACATTCTAATATATATTCAGAAGTAATTTGGAAGCCAATTGCTGTCTTTTTTTGCTGGTCAGAGTCATATTGATTTCTCCAGGTATCAGCATGCAATAAAGTTAATTTCAAAGGCATTCAGTTAAGTGGTATACAGCCCCAATTAAAAATGGCAAAATTATTTGGAAAAATTCCCATTTTGCCAGAACTAGATTTAAAAACACATTTGGTAATGCAGGTTTGTTACGTACACCTGGCAATAGTTAAATAGATCTCCCCCCTCCCGCATTCCCTTGTTTCAGAAACACAAGGTTGATTTCGATTCAAAAAATGGGCAGCTGTTCTCAACACTTTCCTTATCACTGTCTCCATGGTGTTGTTGAGTCCCCTCTGCCACCAGAGTTATATCTCTTTCTCTCTCCCAGGTAGGAGTACAAATACCAGAAAAACATGTGAAAATGGGATCAGGAGGTCAGGAGGTGAGAAGAATGACATGTCTAATAGGTAGAGACAGAGACATGAGAACAATATTAGATGAAATGTGGCCAGATATTAAAGTTGATCTAAGAGCTATTCAGAGAGCACTTAGTGACTACAAAATGAGTTCCAAGTAATGTCTGCATTGTGTTGACTACAAATTATCTGGGTAGATTGTCCCTCTTTGAAGAATGAGAAAGCAAACTAAAAGGATAAAATTCTTGTGACTTTTTTAAAAATAATGACTCAACAAGGCAAGTAACATTTTCCAGAAGCCTGAAAAAAGATACAAACTCTGAAAATGATTAACTAGCAAAGTCAGAAGAAGAAATTTTTGAAGCAGTAGACTAACTCAAAAGAATGCCAGAAGACATGCTCTCTAAAACAGAAACAGAAGGCCACAGGAATTGAACATTCTGAAATGGAAAAAGAGCAAGTGAGGTGGAAAGGGAGATGAATGGCATGTGGACTTATAAGGAAGTCAAATACCGTGGCACAAATACAATCTGATAGGAGGGAGGAAAAAGTAGAATTAATGCTATAGGAAAGGGAAATGCTGATGTAAAAGACAATATTGAGAAGTTCTCAACAGAATGCTAAGGAAATAAGTAAAATAATGAGAAAATGACAGCTAGGAAGGATAGAGTATAGAAATCCGGCCTAAGAAATTGATGGTCTTAAAATGCAGTAATCAAAAACATAATTAAAGAAACATGTTCCTACACTGAGGTAAGACTTGAATATGTGAATTAAAAGGTCTCACAATATTTGGGGGGAAATCATTAAAAAAAGATGATGGTATTTAGGATGCTCAGGGTAGTGAGTATTGCATACTCAATTTGGATCGGCTGAAGAATTTGTTGGCTCACCTAAGCAGTGATTCCAGAGTCAGGTGAGCTGCAGGTTTGGCTCACTCCAGAAGCTGCAGCTCCACTTCTCAAAGATTCCATTTTCTGTGTCTTGGCATCTTCAAAGACTGTCTTTCCTTGGGGCAAAGTGACTCCAGTAGTTCCAGGGTTCTCAGACAAGGACATTCAATTAGGCAAAGAATACATCCCTCTGTACCCAGGGTCCAAACAGGAGTGCTGAGTTCATTCTTAGGACTGCTTATAAGATATGCCTACAGTTGAAGCAGGGACTGAGAGCAGAGAAATGGAATTTGTTAGCCCGGTAGGTGGCGGTCTGAAGAACACCAGGTTCTGGTACCAGGTGAAGGGGGAAAATGGGGACTTGGGGGGGCAGCCCATGGACCCACTGCAAAGACTGACACAAGCGCATGCTAGCACGTGTTTGAATTGCATGGAGAAAGAAAAAAGCCTCTAGGGACGAAGTAAATTTATTTGAAATCCATACAAAAAGGAAGGAGAATCAGGCTGGCATCAGACTTCTTTATTTAACTAAAGAAGTAGCTTTGAGAGGGAAAGACGGTGGCCCAAGGATTTCATTCTCAGGTGAGTTGTCCTGAATGTGAGAAAGCAACAGAAAAGTTCAGATAGGCAAGGATTCAGTTATTGTTTTGTTTGTTTGTTTGTTTAATACCCATTGGACATAATTGAGCTGATTGAGAGGCATATCAAAATTAGCATATTAAGAATGGTAGGCCACGTTATGGAAGGACTGGTGGGAGTCTCTGAGGGATTGTCTACAGATCCAACACCCAACTTTTCACAAAATCCCGAAGAGAACTGGGACTACAGACCTCACCTGTTTGTACTGGCCATACTAATGACCCCACAGGAATGCAGTTGGGTTAGTGTATTTTCCATAATAGCATCTGGATGAAGCTTAAAGCAAATAATTTCATTATGAATTAATAGTCCTTATTATGAGAATAGCCCTGTAATTGGACTTTAGAAATTCCCCTGAAAAAGTTTCAGGTGGAGTGTACCATCAGATGTAAAAGTTTAATTAAATACGACAGAAATTGTGTTTCATTTTGGCCCACTTATGGCTGAGAGAAATGGTCTCTAAAGACCTTAAAAAAATAGAGGAGAGCAGGTCAAAGTGAAAACTAAAGATGAAATGGAAAGGGAGGTGACTGGGATAAGAAGCAGTTATGAAGACATAACTTGTGGAGGCCCCAGTGCAGCCCTAGGAGGCGCAGAGAGCAGAACTGCCAGGTAGGAGGACGGAGAAGGCGGTGCAGGAAGCAGACTGTGTTAACCTCTCAAGGGGGTGACTTGTTCCCTCAGATACGATTACTCTCGCAACTTTCCCATCTTTCTCTAACACTGAATTTCTCTTTTTAAAGGTCATAGTAATACCAAAAATAAAATTAAAATGTTCTACGTTAATGAAATTGCTTACTAAATAACAATGTATCAGTACAGTTTATGAGGACTGTTTAACTGTGAATATGTGAGTGCCATAGTATTCCTCTCTAAAAGTGAGTGCAAACTCTCACATTGTTCATGTTATTGGATGTCTCAGAGTTGCTCATATTACTGCACCTTTACCCATTGTTACAGTATTGACATACTTCCATACCCATTGGTTAAAAAGCCACTGCCCGTGGGACCTCAGCTCCCTAGTTGCCCCTGCCTCTCTCCCAAGATCTCCGGGGCCTCTTTGGGATCCAACTAATGGGTTATGAGCTGATGTACCAAGAGTTCTGCTCCTGCCTTTCCATGTTGGAAAAAAAATTTTTTAGATTGAGGGGAAGGGACAGAGAAAGAGAGGGAGAGAAACTTCAATGTGTGGTTGCCTCTCACATGGCCCCCATTGGGGACCTGGTCCACAACCCAGGCATGTGCCCTGACTGGGAATTGAACCGGGGACGCTTTAGTTCACAGACTCATGCTCAATCCACTGAGCTACACCAGCCATGGTGGGGAAAAATGTTTTTAATATTATCTCAGGCTATGGAGATGCCATTCTAGGAATATATATTGCAGTAATTCCTTTAAGTCCTCTGAAGTCATCCTGAGTTTCTGGCAGTTGTTTCTTTCTTCCAGCTACCATTTGAACAATTGCTGGTCTAGACCAATTCATTATGCTTTTATAGCAAAGACCTTCCACCAGTCCATAACTGGCTGCTGATCTTTGCAAAGTTTCCTGGACCTAAACACTTCTGGAAACAGGGTAAAAGTTGGAATTTAACATCAAGCTCTGAAATTCTTTATTTGTTTTGTGGTTTTTTAATTTATTTTACTTAATTATTTGTGGTTTGTTTTGTTTTGCTTTTGAGGCAGGTTTAGCATTATTATTCACCACTGTTAGCCACCTTGGCACAGAAAGGTTCACCAAAAGTTGTACCTAGAATGGACCCTACATATATCTGTACCCAAAGCCCTATGAATTAACTTCATTATGATGGTAAAAGGGATTTCACAGATGTAATTATGGTTATGAACCTTAAAATAGGGAGATTATGCTGGATTATCTGGGTGGGCCTTATCTAATCACATGAGCCCCTTAGAACTTTCTGGGCCTAGAGGCAGAAGAGATGGAGAAGTCAGAGAGATCCCACATGTGAAAAGGATTCAGCCTTCTGTTGCTGCCTCCAAGATGTAGGAGCCACCTTACGAACTGAAGAGAGTTTAGGAGCTAAGGGTGGCCCCCAGTTAATAGCCAGCAAGAAAATAGGGACCTCATTATAACAACCACATGGTTGGCCAACAACATGAGTAAGATGGGAAGTTATTCATTCCCAAAACCTCCAGGATAAATTGCGGTCCCATCAACACCTTGATTTCAGCTTGTAAGACTCCAAACAGAACCGAGCCGTTCCTGGGCTTCTGATCCACAGAACTGTGAGATGAATCATGGGTGTTGTTTTAAGCCCCTAAATTTGTGATGGTTTGTTGCAGCAGCAATAGAAAATTAACACACCAACATATCAAATAATAGCAACATCACACACACACACACACACACACCCCCAACAGGACCCAGTGGAATTAACAGTAAGCATTGCAGAACACGCAATTTAGAGTGGCTGTTGAAGTGCTCTCTGGCTGAGAAGGGCTGTGCCCTGAGGAGGACCAGTTCCAAAGGCCAAAAGGACCCAGTGGGACCCGGCACTCAGCCACTGACGATGAGTTTACAAAGGATTCAGTGTGTGAGGGGAGAGCACAAATATGTATGTGCATGTATGTCGTCTTTTTGTAAGAAAAATATTTAGGAGATGGACCATTGTAACTAAGTGGCCCTGTGCAGCGCTGTAATTAAAAGAAGGTGCGTATATTCGTAGTTTCTTATTTGTTTACGTAAAGGTTAATGTTGTGTACTGTAACAGTGTGAAAAGAAGAAATTGTGCAAAGGGGAGATTGTTTTGACAATGGGTACGTGCTGTCCCATTTCTATTTTATTTCTTTTGGTACAACTGTAAAACTTGGACAACTTTTCAAGATTTGTTAGCACAAGTTCTGGGTGTTATTTTATGTCCGTAAGTTCTGAAGGCTGCGTACATGAGGCGTCAACCCCCCTGGAAGGTACAGGAAATTGCTTTGTGATAGGAACTACACTGGTAACCTGGAAGGTAACCACTTGCCTAGTGTGTGCTGTTAACTCCAAAGGTGGTAGAGCACAAGAATTGACACTGTGGAGCCAGACTGCCTGGGTTTAAATCCCAACTGTTTCAGTTACAGGCTTTGTGGCCTTGGACTAGTTATTTAACCTCCCTGTGCCTCAGTTTCCTTCTCTGTGAAAACAGATAATGAGTACCTCTTTCATAGTTTATGGTGAGAATTTACTGTCAAGTGCTCACAAAAGCACATCAATTGGCAGCAATAAATTTTAGTTATGACTGTTAACCTATCCTGGAAAAATATAAATACTCCTGAAATTGGGGCTTTCTGACTTCTTGGACCCAGAAAACAGTTGTTGCCAAGGACCCCCCACGTAGAGATGACTGACCCATCCTTTACCAGCTAGGCAAGCCAGGAAACCCCTTCTGTCCCTGTACGCTATTATTTTTCACTTCAAATAAGTGAGTCCTTATAGGTGAGTTGCAATTATAGAAGTATATACCTTACCATAAATACCTTCATTTCTAACATCTTAAAAGAACATTTCCCTATTTGCTGTTTTATGGAAGAATGTTTCATAAGATGACCTAATAGGCATGCTCTGAAATAGTAGGATAACACTGAAATAATTCAGGAAATGCTGGCTTAAACAAAGGTTTTCTTACTCAGGACTTATCAGAGCTCTTATTATTATTGTTAATTTTGAAATCCCAAGGATACATAGTGCATTGTTCCCTTCAAACATACTTAACCACGGGCATCTTTTTCCAACATATGCCTATTAAAATTTTCTGGAAGTGTTCCGCATGTCCAGTTTGGGGAACAACTGCCCTAAAATATGAGCATATTTTACCAAGATTATTTCACATTTATGAATTAAGATTTTTTATGAATTATAACTTGTTCTAAAGGAAATTTTATAGGTATAGATTTCAAACATGTGTGTCTTTGTGTATGCAGATTAGACTTAGATAAAGCAGAATCCAGTTCTTACTTTCTAGATTAACAACGGTCCTGGTCAGATTAATGACCTCTCCCAGTAGTCCTCGGACAGAGATAATGAGGATCTTGTTGCAGAGGACGTGATCCTCCAACTTGGCGAAGACCGAGTCATTTGTTTAACTACATATTGAATTGGGCATTCTAGGTTTGTCATACACAGATTTAGTGAGGCTTCTTAAAAACAATTTCTTTTTTTTATTGTTGTTCAGTTCCTTTTGTCCCACCTTTCTCCCCATTGCTCTCCCCTGCTCTACTTCCCAGCAGCCAGCCCCTACCCCATTGTCCATGCCCATGAGTCCTCTGTTCATGTTCCTTGACTTGCCCCTTCCCCTTCTTTCCCCCATTATCACCCTCCCCTCTCCACTCAGATCACTGTCAGTTTGTTCTTTATTTCAGTGTCTCCGGTTATATTTTGCTTTCTTGTTTGTTTTGTTTATTAGGTTCCATTTATAGGTGAGATCATATGGTATTTGTCTTTCACTGCCTGGCTTACTTCACTTAGCATAATGCTCTCCAGTTCCATCTATGCTGTTGCAAAGGGTAAGAGTTCCTTCTTTCTGCTGCATAGTATTCCACTGTGTAAATGTACCACAGTTTTTTAATCCACTCATTCACTGATGGGCACTTAGGTTGTTTCCAGCACTCGGCTATTTTAAATAACACTGCTGTCAACATTGGGGTACATAGGTTCTTTTGGATTGGTGATTCAGGATTCTTAGGGTATAATCCCAGCAGTGGGATGACTGGATTGAAGGGCAGTTCCATCTTTAGTTTTTTTAGAAAATTCCATACTGTTTTCCACAGTGGCTACACCAGTCTGCATTCCCACCAAGAGTGCACTAGGGTTCCCTTTTCTTCACAACCTGGCCAGCAGTTGTTTATTGATTTGTTAATGATGGCCACTCTGACAGGTGTGAAGTGGTATCTAACTGTGGTCTTAATTTGCATTTCTCTGATGGCTAGTGATGCTGAGAATCCTTTCATATGTCTTGGGGCCCTCTGTATGTCCTCCTTGGAGAAGTGTCTGTTCAGGTCCTTTGCTCATTTTTGAATTGGATTGCTTGTCTTCTTGGCCTGGAGTCCTGTGAGTTCTTTATATATTTTGGAGGTCAGATCCTTGCCCAAGGTATCATTAGCAAATATGTTTTCCCATACAGTTGGTTCCCTTTTCATTTTGTTCATATTTTCTTTAGCCATGCAGAAGCTTTTGAATTTGATATAGTCCCATTTGTTTATTCTTTCCTTTATATCCCTTGACTTAGAGGATGCATCAGTAAAAATATTGCTGCATGGGATATCTGAAATTTTCCAGCTTATGTCCTCCTCTAGGACTTGTATGGTGTCACAACTTGTATTTAAATCTTTTATCCATCTTGCACTAAAAACAATTTCTATTAGCCCTGGCTGGTGTAGCTCAGTGGATTGAGCACGGGCTGCGAACCAAAGTGTAGCAGGTTCTATTCCCAGTCAGGGTACATGCCTGGGTTGCAGGCCATGACCCCCAGCAACCACACAGTAATGTTTCTCTCTCTCTCTCTCTATCTCCCTCCCTTCCCTCTCTAAAAATAAATAAATAAAATCTTTAAAAAAAAACAATTTCTATTTATAGTCAGCACCATTTATTGAGATGAATATGGTTAGTATCCTCTATATGAAGAAATTCCTTTGTCTTGCCCTAAATTTACCCCTCCCAAATATTAGGGATTGTCCACTTGATTTGATATTCAGCATTGGTGAACACAGCCAAGTTTCTTGTTATTGGTTTTATAGACTTGAGCCTTATCTCCTTCTTGGGTTTTGTCTTTCTAAACTAAAAACTTTCCATCCTTCCATATGTCAGTTGACTGATTCCAAGAACTGTGAGGGGTCTGAGATTTTACCCTACTTGCAAGCTAACACGTTAGCCTGCTGCAACTTCACAGATTCAAGAAGATACAAGTCTCCTGGGTTAGAGACAAAGGATCATTTATGACTCGCGACACTAGTCTAGCTAGAGTGTCAGCATGCGCTCCAGTTCCCAGATTCCCAGTTCCAGTAGGGAAACAAGAAGGGGGCCAAGGGACCTACACATACAACAAGTTTGTTACAGAAAATAAATGCCAAGCTTGGAGAACCTGACTCTTGTATAATGAGCAGTATGTCCGCCTGACCTTTGCCCCAGCAGGAGACATTGTGATGTTGAAGAGTAAACACGCATGCTGGGACTCTAGAGGGAGACATTGTCTCTATCACCCAGAGCTATTCCCTTGAAAATCTAGTCCAGGTCAAAAGCCATTAGTGCCTCTGCTCACTACATGTGCAAAAACACAAGGTACCTGTGCAAAACGGCAACAGCTGTCCCCTGCATCCTTTACATCACCATTACTTCCTCTACCTTCATTATATGCATACCAAGGTCTGTGGCCAGACATGCAGTATTTAGATGAATATAATTTAATGCTTTTATATCTTGTCGCAGAACATAAAACTTCACAGAGGCAGGGACATTTGCTGTGTTTATTTGGATATCCAAAGGGCATGGAACCATATCTGGCACATAGTCGGCATTCAGTAAATATCTGTTGAAGGAGTGAATGAATTTCCTCTGTCCTTTCTATTGGGATTTGTAAGTATATTGGCTTTGACCTGCAGACACAGCAATTATATCAGTGCCTTCAAGAGACTTCTCACAATGGTTCCCAGAGTCCTCTGCCTGAAACATGTCCCACCTGCCCCCCAGTTCACCTCCTGGCTGCTCCATCTCACCCCTCAAATATCATCTTAAATGTATTTCCTCAAAGAGGCCTTCTCTAACCCAAAATAAAATCAGAACCCTCTGGTATTCACTGCAGTGGCACTTTGCTCTTTTCCTTCATGGCACTTAACCACAGTTTGCAGTTATGTATTTATTACTATAGTATTTTCTATTTTAAAACCTGTTGGACCCATTACTCATGAAGCTACGGGCCATCTTTATTTTGCTCACCACTGTGTACCTAGTATCCAACAGAGCACAGCATGAGTGGGCACTGAGAAAATAAGTAATGAATGAATGAATGAACACATTGCAGCCTGTAGCTCAGAGCCTATCACTCTGAGTAGCTTTGGCACAAAATGGGCCAAGTGCATTATTTGGTCCTTGCCTTCCTCACAACAGTTTTGCCATATTTCTCCCTATTGACACAATCTCAAAAATTTTTCTTCAGTGAAGTTTTTTTTATTTTATTTTCCCAGAAAGCACTTAGTTTTACATTTAGAGATATTACATCATTTTACTAAATGAGATGACATAAACATTAGACAGATACTAATCCTAGCATTATTCCTTTAAGCACTCTAATGTTTACACTCATGGATTCAACACACTTGCATCGTAGGAAATAAAACTGACTGAAACCAGGAGCTCCTATGGTTTTTCAAATATTCTCTGAAAAACATACCAGTTGGTTAGGGTACTGGGGGAGATAGCAAAGAAATGAAAGACCACTTCTCACCAAGGTCTGTGGCCAGGACCTCAGGAGGCTGTACCCTGCATGAGCAAATATGAAAACTGGACATGATGAGCTAGCAGGTGATAATTAGCAAGTGGTGTTAGACTCTGCATATGGAAGTCCTAAGCTATGTGGTACAGATTTAAATACTACAAGAGCTTAGAAAACTTTAGTATTACTCCAAACTGGACTAGAATAACAAAATCATGAAGTTAATCCTGAGCTGGATTTTGGAGATATTTGATTGGATTTCTAACAAGAACTTTACGAGGCAAGCAGTATAAATAGCTGTGTAGTCTTGAAAAAGGAATACCTGGCTGGAGTGGACGGTATATATTGGGAAATAGTGTTTTATGCACAATCACTGTTGCACTATAAGAACTGCACACAGGGCGAACTTTCCAGCCAAGATGGAGGCATAGGTAGACACACTGTGCCTCCTCGCATAACCAAATTAAGGACAACAAAAATTTAGAAACAAAAAAACCCAACCAGAACTGACAGAAAATTGAACTGTACGGAAGTCTGACAACAAAGGAGTTAGACACATTCATCCAGTCTGGTAGGAGGGGTGGAGTCGGGCGCTGGGGAGAGAGGGGTCGCATCAAAGGCTTGCAGATTCAGGCGCACAAGGCAACAGCTGACCAACCTCGGGCACGAAGTGGCAGCGGGCAGACCCAGTGAGGTGTGCAGGGCGGTTGGCTGACCGGGCAGTCCCACATTCACGCACAGACAAACCAGGCAAAGTTAGGGAGCAAGACAGACCACGCAGCCCAGGGCCCCAGCTCAGGGAAATAAAGCCTCAAAACACCAATTGAAAACACCTGTGGGGGTTGAGGCTCAGGGAGAGACTCCCAGCCTCACAAGAGTGTTCGTTGGAGAGACCCACAGGGCTCTAGAACATACACAAGCCCACCTACCCGGGAATCAGCACCAGAAGGGCCCAGTATGCTTGGGGGAAGCAGCAGAAGGGACTGAAATTCAACAGATAGTGAAGTAAACACTGTTGTTCCCTCTGGACCACTCCCCAACATACAGCGTTGCAACCCAGTGACTGGGCTGACCTGCCCTGGTGAACATTTAAGGCTCCGCCCCTCAACATAACAGGGGTGACAAGACCAAAAAAAAAAAGTGATCCAAATGGAAGAACAGATCAAATCCCCAGAGCAAATACTTTTAAACAACGAAGAGATAGCCAACCTATCAGATGCACAGTTCAAAGCACTGGTGATTAGGATGCTCACAGAATTGGTTGATTTTGGTCACAAATTAGATTAAAAAATAAAGGCTACACTAAGTGAAATGAAGGAAAACACACAGGGAACCAATAGTGATAGCAAGAAAACTGGGACTCAGATCAATGGTGTGGACCAGAAGGAAGAAACAACCAAACAGAAAAGAATGAAGAAACAAGAATTCAAAAAAATGAGGAGAGGCTTAGGAACCTCCAGGACATCTTTAAACATTCCAACATCCAAATTATAGGGGTACCAGAAGGGGAAGAAGAAGAGCAACAAGTGGAAAAGTTATTTGAACAAATAATAAAGGACAACTTCCCCAATCTGGCAAAGGAAATAAACTTCCAGGAAGTCCAGGAAGCTCAGAGAGTCCCAAAGAAGTTTGACCCAAGGAGGAACACACCAAGGCACATCATAATTACATCACCCAAGATTAAAATGAAGGAGAGAATCCTAGAAGCAGCAAGAGATAAGGGGACAGTCACCTACAAAGGAGTTCCCATCAGCCTGTCAGCTGATTTCTCAAAAGAGATCTTACAGGCAAGAAGGGGCTGGAAAGAAGTATTCCAAGTCATGAAAGGCAAGGACCTACATCCAAGATTGCTCTATCCAGCAAAGCTTTCATTTAGAATGGAAGGGCAGACAAAGTGCTTCTCAGATAAGGTCAAGTTAAAGGAGTACATCATCACCCAGCGTTTATTATATGAAATGTTAAAGGAACTTACCTAAGAAAAAGAAGATAAAAAACATGGATAGGAAATGACAGCAAACTCACCATTATTAACAACCACACCTAAAGCAAAACCAAAACAAACTAAGCAAACAACTAGAAAAGGAGCAGAACCACAGAAATGAAGATCACATGGAGGGTTAGCAACAGGGGAGTGGGAGGAGGAGAGAGGGGGGAAAAGGTATGGAGAATAAGTAGCATAGATGGTAGATAGAAAATAGACAGGGGGAGGGCAAGAATAGTATGGAAAATGTAGAAACTAAAGAACTTATGACACGTGGACAGGCACTAAAGGGTAGGAATGTGGGTGGGAGGGGGAGTTCAGGGTGGAGGGGAATGAAGGGAGAGAAACAGGACAATTGTAATAGCATAATCAATAAAATAAAATAAAACTGCACACAAGTCTTTGTGACTCTTTTACCGTTCAGTTTAACAGTGTCAAGTGATAATGCCACACCTTTGGGCAATTGTGGCTGGGATGAGGGAGGCCAAAAGGTGGAGCCCTTGTAAGGAGTATGCACAAAGCAAATAAACTCTGAAGAAAGGACTCAGAAGTTCATCCAGTGTTCCCATAAATTCCAGCCATTACCAGAGATGAAAGGGAAGTGAGAGGCCTGAGAAACAATGGGAAGGAGAGTTCCTGGTCCCCTCCAACCACCTGTTTACAGTAGGGGAGGAGCAGCAGGGCTGCCCAGATGGCAGGGCCCAAGTTGGAATGAAGCTCCCTTACCCTAAGAGCACTCTAGGAAATCCTGTTTGTGACGGTGGCTTCACTACAGACTCATCAGGAGCCCTCCGTGTGTTGTACAAGCACACTTCTGGATTGAACCATGATTTTTGATGAGTCTGAAACCTTATTATCATGTGCACTCAGCAAGATACAAACTGCCTCTCAGGTGAGCATTGGGTCAGGCCTTATTTTGCAAGCATGTACTTATCTTCTTGTGCCATTGAAATGCTGGTAACACAATAGCTTAAAAATAAGATAAGTCTCATCTTTTTTTCCTGTATGAGTATGCTAGGGAATGAAGGTTTTGATGGCATTTAAAAAGCAGGAAAGGGCAAAGCCCTGTGATGCCATTGCTTTGGCATGACATTACTTCATTAAGAGAATTATCTTAAAAGCCTGAGAAATGCAGCTTAAGACTGATGAAAGTGGGGTGCAAACACCATAGAATCCAACCAAATTAGCCAGTAGGCTCATCCCCAGAGAAATCCACTTTTACATCCACACTCGGGGTCTGCACTTTTCTCCTCTTTCCCTTCTACCACTCAAGTGCTTTTGGATACAGGTTTGGACAGTTTGCTTACCGTGCCAAAACTCATGAAATGGGATTTGTCTTCCCTCACAGACAGGTGGCCAAGCTATGACAGGGAGGGCTCTGCCTGGCTGCTGGCCTCTTTGGACATGCAGCAGGGTGGCGGCCCAGCGCCAGGCCACACATCTGACCCAGTGGCCTCCCAATCTGGAGGCCCACATTGGCAGCCCCAGGTGGTGACAGCTTCGGTCAGTTGGTGTGGAGTTCCACTGGCAGACAAAGGAGAGCAGGAGAGCATGCTGTTCCCTGTCACTTCTGTGTGCAAAGAAGAATCCTCTGGGCCTGGAAGGTTGTGAAACAACAAAGTGGCTGCCCCACTCGTTAGAGTACTGGCTTTATTCCCTCTTCTCAGGGCAGACCAGGCCTGGGGAAAGAAATTTTGGCCTTTTCAGACTGCACACATTACTTAATATGCCCTTCTGCACTTACTGTATGCATCAGGAGCAGATTTCACAAGCCTTTTTCCTGTGAGGTGAGATTAGTCATTAGGGTTAATTATTCAGTAGTTAGAGGAAATATTATGATGGAGAAAAAATAGACTTCTGGAAGCCCCGGAGTGGAGGGCCTCAGAACATCAAATAGCTCCATGAAGAGAAGACACAGCAATTTTGTTGCAGTCTTTGGACATAAGGAAATCTCCATGATTTCAGTTCTCCACATCAAAAATATTCTCTTCTTGGCCATATATGGCCTCTGGTCCCAGCCCCACATGTTCTTTGGGAGCTTGCCTTCTAGAGAACATGCGGTTAGACCAGTAAAGAAGGCCCCTAGGCCTTCCATGCTTTTGATCCCAGCACTCTCTCCAAAATCTCTACCTGTGAGATAATGAAATTATCATTTTCAGAAATATGAAGTATGTCAGAACTCACCAGTGTTGGTTTAAAGGCTTCTGGTGTTGAGTGCCACATCTGACCATGGCACAGATGGCATTCATAGGAAAAAATTGGACCCAATTTTGCTTTTGCCTTTTGCTCTCCCTCTGGGCCCATTTCTTTTCTTTCATCATCTTTATTAAAGCTGACAGGACTGTTCTGCGGGGGGAAAACAAATAGTACACTTGGATGACCTCTACAGAACACAAAGAGCTTTTTCGTCTTATTCCTGATTCTGAAGTGACTTTCTGTATTTTTCTTTTGATTGGGACAGTCTTAGACTGAATAGTGAAATCATGTCCATGTCATATTTGTGTTGTTGACCTGGGTGGAGAAAGCATTAGTGAAAATGCATGTGGATTATACAGCAGTGGTTGACCTGCTTAACAGAACCCAAGTTGTAAAGCACCCTTGAAAAGTACTCAAATTCAGCCCTGGGCAGTGTAGCTCAGTTGGCTGGAGCATTGTTCCATAAACTGAAAAGTCTCAGGTTCAAGTTGCAGGTTCAATTCCTGGTCAGAGCACATACCTCGGTTGCGGGCTCAGTCCCCAGTCAGAGCTCATTTGAGAGGCAACTGATGGATATTTCTCTCTCACATTGATGTTTCTACCATCTTTCTCCCTCCCTTCCCTTGTCTCAAATCAATAAGCATGTCCTCGGATGAGTATTAAAATAAAAGTACTCAAATTCCAGCTATTACCAAAGATGAAAAAGAAGTGAATAGACCTCATCAGGTCTGCCTCTTCTGCATCTTCCTTTTTTTTGTTTAAATATTACCTCCTTAGAGAGGCATTTTCTGACCACTCCATTATTATTCTTCATCAGAGCATCTAATTTTCTGCATTGCACTCACTTATTTAGCAATTGTTATTCTTTTCTCTACCTAAACTGTAAGCTGTATAAGGTCAGGGACCTCATCAGTCCTATCACTTTTGTATTCCCTGCACTCTGCACAGTGAAGAGATCACAGACCCCAAGCGCGCTGAAGGAATGGGCAACCTACTGAGGTGCTATATGGCAAACTTGTTCTGTGTTCTAATAGACTCATGATTCCTTGAGATCACCTCTCTCTTTTCTTAGCTTCAGCTAAGAACATTACTTGGCCTCAATATCAGCTTGTCAGGGTGGTTTCCATTCATTAATTTTTCTTTTTAAAAACTGGAATTTTTGTTCAGTCAGAGTCTCAAGTTCATTAACAGTTCCATAGTCATATCTGAAAGGTGTAATACAATGAAGTGGTTGCAAGAACTGACTTTGAGGCACCTAGTTCTGGCTCCGTCACTTCTTAGCTGGGTAATGGTGACTCATTATTAACCATTTCTCAACTTTAGTTGGCTGAACCGTAAAGTGAGGGCATTAATATAGATCTCCCACTTTGTGTGCATCTGAGCTTAAATAAAACAGCATATGTAAAGCACCAAGCTTTGTATTTGCATTGCATATGCTTAGTAAAACTTAGCCACTGTTATTGCTCACATTGTTCAAGTGCCGTGGGGCATTATTTTTCTAGAGCAGGGTAAGGGGTGGCTTTTTGTCAGAGGTAATATCAGGCATTAGGAGAATGCAGAGTCAAAAAGCCTATGACTTGGAGTGCTGGGATAGGATTCTAGGCAGAACCTTATGCCTAGAGCACAAATTATGAACTTAGGTCACAGTCAACTGGGCGGTATGGCCAAATGACTCAGTACTTAAGAAATGACTAATCGTCGCAGAGCTCCTTATGTCTCTTCCTCTCCACCCCACCACAGTCGCCACAAAGGCTAGAACTGATCCTAGAGTCTGTCTGGCCAAAAGCAGAGCATACAATGAGCTTCAGTGAAGTCATCTAATAAGATCAGAGACACCAGGCAGAGCACTATGGGGCAAGGGGTCCACTAACTCCATGACAGATGAAGGGCTCCTGTTCTGTTTTCCCTAGTACCTTACAGAATCAGGAATGCAGTCCCCACTCTGTGCTGACTCTCACAAGAGGCTTGCTCTGAGCCACAGGAAGAAGTGCCTCATACCAGCTCATAGGGAAACTCCAAACAGTCAGCAGGAAGAAACTCAATCACAGATGAAAATGATTTTTGTCTCACCATTCTTCTATGCAGTTTTCTGAGGGGGGAAACAGGACACATTTGGCTATGAGACATTAATTGAACAGAATGTACTTTAACTGTTCCTTTCCATATCTGGGTTTGTGTGGCTGGCTCACTGGTTTCAGTCAAGAAGAGAGCAGTGACATGCATTCAGTGATCTTACTGGACATAACTGCCTTCCACACAGATTTGTAAGGCCGATGCCCCCCTCTCCCATCTCAGTTGGCACTCAAAAGAGATTTGTTTTAATATTGAGCCAAGCAGGGTCAGTTATCTGGATTTTTTGAATTCTACAATTTATTAATAAACCTTACACTTTAAATAAGATTTACTTTAAAATAGTATGTAGCCCTGACCAGTGTGGCTCAGTTGGTTGGGCATCATGCTACAAAGCAAAAGGTCACTGGTTCAAATCCTAGTCAGGCAGGGCACATGCCTGGGCTGTGGGCTCGGTCCCCTGCCGGGGTACGTATGGGAGGTAACCTACCAATGTTTCTCTCCCTCTGTTTCTCCCTCCCTTCCCCACTCTCTAAAAATAAATACATAAAATCTTTAAAAATAATATAAAATAGTATGTATTATGAAGTATATATTAGGAAGATTTTCACTTAATGAAAGAAATACGTAGTTATTATAGGATATTTTTTAAAATATGAGTAAAGAGTGTAAGACAAGCCTAGAGCAAGTAAGAAAATGTTTAAAAAGTATAGTAAAGGGAACTTATCAAAAGGGTCTACAGAATTCTTATCACAGAATTTAGTTTGAAGGGTCCACTAGGCAAACCTGAGACAGTTTGAGTATGAAAATACATAATTACAGTAATGGGTTATAACCCATTTGGTAAAATAAAATCTATGAGTCCATACTGATTTGAAAAGATAAAGAAAAAAGAAGAGAAAGTTCTTTCTTACAGTAGAATGCCAAGAATAACTGTAGAATGAAAGATAATTTTAAAAAATCATCAGTGAGTGCTAAAATTATGTGTGAACATTTCCTACGGATCAGGAGATTTATTTAATCTCAAAATAGCTCTCTATAAGATACTTCTTTTTTAAAAAAAAGGTAAGAAGAAGAAAGGGAAATAAACCATAAGCCAGTGACCAGAAGATGACCATTATTAATGGCTTAACTAATTTCTTTCAGCTGTATTTCCTATGCATTATACTGTTTTGATTTTCGTCTAAAGATGAGCTCTTGCTTTTTTGTAACCTGTTTTTCTCATATAAAAATATATTGTGGTCTTATTTATTTGTATTTAAATATTTTCTAGCACATAGTAGGCATAGTAAATATTTATTGAATTAATGAAATTTGCAAGGATTTTTAAAGCAAGATTGTAATGCATATCCCTGCAACAAAGTTCTCCATTCCCACAGCTGTTTAGGAGCACAGTCCTTAAGACTGATTGCTGGAAGTGGAATAGGGCGGTAAAGAATATTCAAAGCCCTAAAGCCTTTGATAGATGGAATTAAATTGCCCTTTAGGAAGATTTTTCTACTCTGTTTTCACACCAGTGGTATATTGAACAAATGCCTTTCACTACAGTGTTAAGGAGGAAGATTGAGATTAATGTCTGTAAAACACCCAGAGTTAGGAGTCTGCCGCGTCCACAACGTAAATGATGAAGAGGAAAGCCTGGTTCCTAATTGAAGTAGGCTAGCACTGCACGCCACTGATACCAGCACAGAGCCTCCAAGAGGGCCTCCTGCACGCGGACTTCCGTGTGGGGTTCTTAGTGTGCTTCCACACCAGCACCCAGTGCAGTTTCCAGAGAGGAATGGGGCAAGGTGCAGGACACGTGCACACTCCACGAGCAGCTGAGCAGTTTGCCCTCTTTCGCTGACTGGTGCCTGGGGCACCCCTAGCGGCTGACTTAAGCCTCCGACTAGTTGAAGCAGAGGGATATTATCTCCTGATCCATACATTACAAAGATTATTAAGGAAAACCAAGAAGAGGATATTCAGGGAGGCACCTTTGCATTCAAAAGATGAGAAATCAGAAAATTATACCATGATTTGGATTTGCTTATATTTTCCCCTTTGGCTTTCACTGGCTCATATGTTCTCAAGTGATGACAGTTGGGCTGATTGAGGGCCGTTAGTCAAATCCAGTAATAGTATTAATCTGTGGTTGGAAATGACTGTTAAAGTAAGTGCCAGGCTATTCAGTTGTGGTTTTTCTTCCAGCTTCCAATCGTGCCAGGCTTCCAGCAGGAGGAATAGAGGCTGTGGTAAAGGAAACCGTTGATAAACGAAAGAAACCAGAAACTGTCACTACCCATAACAACGAGACAACAAAAAAAAATTACAGAAAGGGAGGGGGAGACAAAGGAAATTGTACAAGGCGGTTTAGCCTGCACAGTCTGATGTGATCGTTAGGGATGAGGCTAGTGTGGTGGTGCCTCAGCCATTGACTCCAATTTTCCAGTGAGAACAGGAAGCCTTTAAGTACCAAACTCGAGCTCTCCAGTAATACTGCTGAGCAAGAAAGCTTTTCTTAGGGGAAGAGCATGACTGGAGTTGAACTGAAGCGAAGTTTTTTCTTTCAGCTTCCTAGCATGCTTCTCAGACCATTACTGCACAAAGGAAGCAGGGGGTCCAGTCACCAGATATGTCAAAAGAGTTTACCCCATAATCCCCTTTACTGAATTTTCCAGAACAAATGTTTAATAATGTTGCCACCATTCATCAGTTATCAAGAAATGTGTATTGTAACTGAGATGTGTTCAGCAATCAAGGTCTCCAGTTTGCTGGAGAGCAGGAGGAATTGTTTTTTGGGTTTTTTGAGCTTGAAATCTTTACAAAAGGTAGTTATTCAATACTGTTGTCAGTTTCTTTTTTGATATATTTTTATTGATTATGCTTATTACAGTTGTCCCAGTTTTTACCCCTTTGCCCTCCTCTGCCCTCTACCCCTATTCCCTCCAGCGATCTCCTTTAATTCATGTTCATGGGTCATGCATGTAGGTTATTTGGCTTCTCCGTTTCCTATACTGTTCTTAACAGTATATTAAGAACATACTGCTCCTGTCTATTCTGTACCTACCAATTTGTACTTCTTTTTTAAAATATTTTATTTATCTTTTTATTATTTTTTTAAGATTTTATTTATTTATTTTTAGAGAGGGAAGGGAGGGAGAAAGAGAGAAACATCAATGTGCAGTTGCTGGGGGCCATGGCCTGCAACCCAAGCATGTGCCCTGACTGGGAATCGAACCTGCGATTCTTTGGTTCGAAGCCCGTGCTCAATCCATGGAGCTACACCAGCCAGGGCTTCAATTCGTACTTCTTAATCCCTGCACCTTTTTCCCTCATTCTCTCCCTTCCTCCTCTTGACTGATAACCCTCCATGTGATCTCCATATCTACTATTCTGTTTCTGCTGGTTTGCTTAGTTTGCTTTTTAGATTCAGTTGGTGATAGTTATGAATTTATTGCCTTTTTAATGGTCATAGTTTTGACCATCTTCTTTTTCTTAAGTAAGGCCCTTTAACATTTCATATAATAATGTCTTGGTGATGATGAGTTCCTTTAGCTTTACCTTGTTTAGGAAGTACTTTATCTGCCCTTCTATTCTAAATGATAGCTTTGCTGGATACAGTAATTTAGGTTGTAGGTCCTTGCTTTTCCTCACTTTGAATGCTTCTTGACAGTCACTTCTAGCCTGCAAAGTTTCTTTTGAGAAATCAGCTAACAGTCTTAGGGAACTTCTTTGTAGCTAATTATCTGCTTTTCTCTTGCTGCTTTTAAGATTCTCTCACCTTTGGCTTTTTAGTTATGATATGTCTTGTTGTCGTACTCTTTGGGTCCATCTTGTTTGGGACTGTCTGTGTTTCCTGGACTTGTATTTCTATTTCCTTCACCAAATTAGGGAAGTGTTCTTTCATTATTTTTTCAAATAGGTTTTCAGTTTTTTGCTCTTTCTCTTCTCCTTCCAGCACCCCTATTACTTGAATGTTGGTATGTTTGAAGTTGTCCCAGAGGCTCCTTAGCCTATCCTCGGTTTTTTTGGACTCTTTTTTCTTCTAGATGTTCTGATTGGTTGTTTCTTTGCCTCCTTGTGTTCCAAGTCATTGATTCTCAGTTTCATTCACTCCACTGTTGGTTCCCTGTAAATTTTTCTTTATTTCACTTAGTATAACCTTCATTTCTGCTTAGGTCTTTTTTATGCTGTTGAAGTTCCTTGGGCATTCCTAATAGCCAGTGTTTTAAACTCTGTATCTGATAGATTGCTTATCTCCATTTTATTTAGTTTTTTTTTTCTGGAGTTTTATTTCGTTCTTTCATTTGGGCCCTATTTCATTGTCTCCTCATTTCGGCAGCCTCCCTGTGTTTGTTTCTATGTATTCGGTAGCACTGCTTTGACTCCCTGTCTTAGTAGTGTGGCCTATTGTAGAAAAGTGCACCAGTAAGTTGGATGGGGTGGAGCCTTAGGTAATTGCCAGGACGGGGCAACCCGTGTGAACCAGGTTGATGTAGCCCCAGATATGGTATCACTGCTCTGTGGCTCTGTGAGGGCTCAGAAAGGGGACAATGCTGCTGCCTGGTCTCTGGAGTTTTGTCCAAGAGGAAGCTGTCCCCTGGCACTTGCCCTGATGCGAGACACTTCAGTGTCTCCCTCTATGCCACTGGCGCCTTTCCAGCTGCTGCCCTGGTGCTGAAGCCCAAGGGGAGTGAGTCTGCATAAACCCTAAGTCTGTTACGGCCCCTTTAAGAGGAAACTCTTGAGAGTCCTGCAGTTTCTTCCACTGCCTCAACTCCCACTGGTTTTTACAGCCAGAAGTATGGAGACTTACCTTCCTAGCACTGGAACCCTGGGCTGGGTGGTCTGGTGTGGGGCTGGGGTCCCTAATTCTGAGATATCCCTCCTGACTTTTATCCACCACCCATGGTCGTGGGACCCCTTTTCTATGCATATCCGAGTCTCTGCCCCTCCTATCCTTCTGGGCGAATGTGGCTTCTTTAATTCCTTGGTTGTCAGACTTCCATACAGTTTGATTTTCTGATTATTCTGGGCAATACTTGTTTTGTAGTTTAGTTGTAATTTTTGCTTTGGTTGTATGAGATGAGCCGTGTTTACCTATGCCTCCATCTTGACCAGAAGTCCAATTTGTGTTTTTATCTCGGGAACTTGAAACTGGCAGCCCTCCCTCCATGTGTGTTCACCAAACCTCCCAGGTGCTTATTTTATACTTTCAAAAGAAAAAAAAACCTGAAGTTAATCTGTATTCAGTGAACTGAAAAGTTAAATGTACCTATAAGGGAAAGAAGACATCAGTTCACCCTGGCTGGCGTAGCTCAGTGGATTGAGCCTGGGCTGGGAACCAAAGTGTCCCAGGTTCGATTCCCAGCCAGGGTATATTCCTGGGTTGCAGGCCGTAACCCCCAGCAACCGCACATTGATGCACATTGATGTCTCTCTCCCTCTCTCTCTCTCTCTCTCTCTCTCTCTCTCTCTCTCTCTCCCCCCTCCCTCCCTTCCCTCTCTAAAAATAAATAAATAAAATCTTTAAAAAAAAAAGACATAAGTTCTAGAGTAACATCAAGGAGATCCTGAGCACAGTGCACTGAAGCATTTCACTGCCTCCCGATAAGAAATAGCTATTTTGGCCAGCTATTCCACCATATCTCAGTGTTTCAAAGATGTACTTTATTTCATACATGATTTTTTCCTAGAATCAGGATATAAATTACAATCAATTGTGGTAGCATCTTAGAATGGATTAAGTACAGGGTTCTGATTTAAAAGCAAAAGTTTATAGTTTTCTGCCTATCATCGGTTTCCAATAGCTGGTTAAGTCTAGGGGTCATAAGACATTTTCAGGCACTAGCACAGAAAACCTATTTGCTTTGTGGGCATTTTTATTATAATTTAGTGTGTAGGTGATATTCCTTGGGGCACACAAGGAATAGACTAAAGAAACTGAGGCTCAGTTATCAAAGCCCTTGCGGGTCACAGCTGATCGATGGCAGAGCAGGCCTGGGGTCCGTGCCCAGCCCGGAGGTCCACACAGGGTGTGTTGTCCTGCTGCCTGTCTGGGCCCAAGCCTTACAAAGCAGGACTCAGTGAGGTAAACCCCACAGTTGCTCTGAAGCGTCCTTCTATCTGGGCATTGGCAGAACTCCCAAACAAGTGGGGAAAGGTACCAGGAAAGCTTAGCCTCAAATGAGTGGATCAGTTAAACATGAGACAGTGAAACGTTGTTCCGTGATGGGCCGTGGGATTGGCGTGATGGTGTTGCTCAACTGCTCCAGGCTCGGCCTGCAGACTTTGCTGCTTCCCAGGCCTTCCTACTTCAGGTGCCAGGATTATCTTTTGAAATAAGTCATTTATTTAGAAAATAGTATGATGCTAATAAAATAGTAACACCAAAGGTATACTAAATATATATGTAAATTAGTAAAGAAGAACAGTTCAGTCACCGTATCAAATTTAAATTTAAATGTCTTTAGACTTAGTATGCCAAACCAAAGTCATCTAAAGTACATACAAGTTGGCAAAAGTGTTGCGCCTGTGGTAATTCCAGAAGAAACAAGAGTGCGATGTGAACATGGGGAAGCAAAAGAGAACAAGGAAGTATGCGACCATGAAGCAAATGCTTAGTCTCAAAGATCAGAGGCGTAAAGAAAAGGACGATTCCAGTGCACTCAAGGAAAGTGAAGTGCCCCAATACCCTTCCTGCTTTTATTCCTCTAATATAACACACAGTTGGGCCCAGCTTACCACATCCTGCTTGACACCAACATTATCAAGTTTCCCATTAAGACTAAACTGGACTTAGTGCAGTTAGTGATGGGCTGTCTCTATGCCAAGTGCATCCCTCGTATAACTGACTGTGTAATGGCTGAAACTGAGAAAATGGGGCAGAAGAATTGAGTGGCTTTCAAGATTGCCAAGGAGCCAGGACTTGAACGATTACCAGGCACACACAAAGGAACCTATGGAGATGACTGCTTAGTACAGAGAGTAACTCAGCACAAGTGTTACGTCGTGACTGCAGTTGACCAAGACCTTAAACGAAGAATCAGGAAGATCCCTGAAGTTCCCATCGCATACATTTCTAACCATAGGCGCAACAGTGAGCGGATGCCACGTAATTATGGAGCCCCTCGGTTCTAATACTTAAAAGACAAAGTCCTCTGCTTTCCTTCAACCAACTTTCTCTGTTGCCAGTTTATTAAACCTGCTACAGAATGAGTTATTGCTCCACTTACCCATTTGCTCTGTTATGAGCTGAGTATGCTTAAATACTCTTTGATGTTTTGAAAATGGTACTTTGCATCATTTTAAAGTTTTATATCTTTTTACAAATCAGATGACTGCTCACAGAAAAAATAAATAAATAAAATATGTATAAGTTATGTGCTTAAGCTACAGATGTCTGAAAATACATTGTATGAGCAAAGCATACAATGTTTATTATTACCAAATTACACCAATATGTTACTTGAAATATGTTAAATACTTTCACCCATAATGCTTTGTAAGCTTTAAAGGGATTTAATTAATTAGCTGAGATGAACATAGTTCAGTTTTTAAATTTATTTTGAACCCTAGTTTTTGTCTGCTTTCCCAAAATAAGATTATCACCCATCACCTTCAGCGTGTACCATTGGGATACACTGTTCACTGCTTGTTACTAGTAGATGTTAGAGTGTTATAATTTGAGATTTGATCTTAACCTCTCTAAGCCTCAGTTCCTGCTTTTAAAATGAAGAAGACGATACTTCCTAGCAGAGTGTTGTTAGAATTAAGTAAGATTATACGTGCAGAGTAAAGCAGCCCCCTACCCTGTAAGAGATGCTGTATTAATTGTGTCCGTTATAATTAATAGCTGAAGATGTTGAAGAAAAGTTACCTACTCAACATTTTTTAGTTACACTGTTTTTTATCAACATAATTTCTTTAAAATAATGACTTTAAGAGTAAGTTTTTGTATATATTTCCTCAAACTTTTTTCCAGAGTTTTAATCTAACCATAAGTAGTCATAAGTTCTTTTATAGGTTGAAAAAATCTAAGTTTCATTTTCAAGGAAAATGTGTCCCTCAGTCACAATGCCAAGCCAGCCAGTGATGATTTGAGGCTTAGATGGTGGGGAAATAATTATCCTTTTTATTAGAAAGTAAACATCTATTTACTTAATATCTAAAACATGACCAGAGCCGTCCCGATACGTATGCCCAGGTTGCAGATTCAATCTCTGGTCGGGGCACATACAAGAAGCAACTAATGAATGCATATCTCTCTCCCTCTCTCTCTCTCTCTCTCTGTAAAATCAGTAAATAAAAAATTTAAAAATCACTAAAATATGGCTAGGGTATTTTCTGAATACAGAAGCGGTTTTTGAGTATGATGTTAAGTGACATTCACATCTTCAGTTTAGTTAAGTGTGTGAAACCTCATGTAATCTAACAGCCTGCTGTGGCCACATAGTCTCAAGTATATAAGAAATATCCCACAAAGCTTTTTCAGAAAATGTTTGTCTCTATATTTATCTTTTTCTAAGACCATAAATTGATAGAGATGGCAGCATATAACTGGATTTCTATTTTCATCTTTAACAAGTTTTATTGCACTTTTCATATTAAAAATAATATACTAGCAAACGTTTAGAAAGCTTGATTTAGAAAACTTCAGAAAAGCAATAAAAGGGAAGATGAAAATTACCTATAACCTGTAGATAGATAACATATATCTTACCATTTCTTTATATTCTTTTTTCTAGGCTTTTTGATATATGTTATATAATATTAATACTTTGTATTATATAATATACATTTAATATATATTTCAAGTCTTTTAATACCTGTTTTTACCAAATGTAATTATTACTGTATTTGTTTTACCAAATGTTTGGGCTATATGACTGACAAAGCTTTTGCCCTTGATGTCCTCCTCTTACAGGTATAAAGCCACACGCGTGGCATATAGAACTGTACGTCTCTAGAGCACGTGTAATGCAAACAGATCATAAATAGAATCATATGCCCTCCGCCTCCTCATTCTTATAAATTCGTTTCATAAATAAAGTACTTTGTACTGAGGCCAAAGACTGACCTTAATGTTTATTATTTATTAAATATTTAATATTAATATATAATGTTTATTTATTTGTAACATTTTTAAATACACTGTGGTATGATAAATTGCATTTAAATGTGTGGTAGGTTGCATTTATGTATGATAAAAATGGTATCAATAAGAAATCATGACTAAATGATATTGATTCCAGCTCCTACACTTACCACACCCATCAATGTGTCTGTTTACGTTACACAGCTCTCCTAAGCCCCAGCTTCCTCATCTCTAAAATGAGCAGAGTAATGCCTGTGTTTCAGGGTTGTCTACTAGGATTAGGAAAATATATCTTACCTATAGTTCTTACCCCATTTCATTAAGCAGAATTATCTGGCTGTGTCAGAAACTGAGGAGTAGAATTTCACAGAAGCATTACCAACAGTCAGTAAGCATAAGAATAAAACTGTTCAAGTTCACCGTGAATCAGGGAAATACACATTTTAACAACAATTTATTCATGTATTTAGAAATAAGGACTATATTCCATTTACTACAATATTTCTGGCATCCAGAACAGCATCTGACACAGTAAATATTCTCTGAAGGAGTCAGTGAATGAACAAAGTACCTATCAAGCTTTGAGCAAGTTATTTGGTCTCTTGGGACCTTGATTTCATTAGTATAAGGAAAAGACCATGTTCAAGCTCAGTCGAAGGGGGGAGAGGGATGCTCTAATTAGATTTACTGCCATGGATCCTCTATAAGAAAACATTACAGTTGTGAGTACACAAAACACAGGGTTTACTCTTGTATTATTTTCCATGTGAACAACTGTAAACCTACTTTTGTCCCACCCTGTATTTGTCATTTTCCTGACTATATGATGTTTAAAGTTTTTTTCAGCCAGCGATCTTTGTAAAATAGTACAGCAGAATATCATGGGTAAATTAAATTCAGAGATTTGGTCGAGAGACAGGGACAAAACAGCAGCACTGAACTTTTGTGTGTGTGTGCATGTTTAGCCATAAGTAACCAAGGAAAAGAAATCAAGGGAGGTTGGGAGGGATAGAAGGTAATACAGCAATAAGCAAAAATGAATAACTTCGGAGTGAGTGTGAGTTCATTAATTTGCTACTGAGTGACGGCATTACCTTTACTGAGCAGCTAATTTTACTTCTTAGCAGCTCTAGCAGTTCTGCTTCATCCACATAGTTTATTATATTTGAAGCACATCTGTGGACAGCAGCTGGGGTATCTGTTCTCTAACAGATGAGCAGAGGTTACAAGGCCTGCGTGCCAGCCTGCACCCAGTAATTTGTTAATCAGTTACAGAGCCAGCATTAGGAGCTGGATCTTCTGTCTCCTGATTTATCCTTCTTTCCATTACATGTGGCTAAGTGCTTCTGTCTTGTTATAGAGTCCCTTCAGGGGACACAGCCACCCCCTGTTCCAGAAATAGTATTGTTACCTGATGGGCTGGTCTGCCATGATGACCATTTTCTTGTGTTTTAGGAAGCTAATAGAGTTTATCATTTTTCCCAAGAGGAAGTAGCAATAGATTGTGTACCAAAAATAACACCTTAACAGCTAAATTCTGCTTAGCAGGTAGTTTCCCAAGGGTGATCCAATGCAATGAGTCATCACTCTAAGCACTTATTAGCACATTATTTCTCTTTTTTACTAACCCCGGTGCTTTTGGGTACATGTTTTTCTGGGAGGTTCACAGTCTTCACACTATGAATATTAACCATCCCCTTTTTTTCTTCTGCTTTTACTTTTCAAATTTAGGATAGCCCATGATTTCAGAGAACAGTCAGGATTATGACCTCAGACAAGAGTGTCAGTTTCTCCAGTTGGTAGCAGCTCCATCTCATTCCCAGTAAAAACCAAAAAAGGAGAGTAATATAAACAAATGTTTGGGACCTATACCATAAAGAAGGCGATAGCCCTGGCTGGTGGCTCAGTGGATTGAGCCACCAGCCTGTGAACCAAAGGGTTGCTAGTTTGATTCACAGTCAGGGCACATGCCTGGGTTTCCAACCAGGTCCCCGATAGGCAGCACGTGAGAGGCAACCACTCATTGATGTTTCTCTTCCTCTCTTCTCCCTCCCTTCCTTTCTGTCAATAAATAAATATCACAAAGAAAAATATTAATATATTTGACTATAGAAAAATTGAAAACTTTTGTTCATCAAAAAATAAAAAATGCTGCAAATTTTAAACGCACATAGTAATCTTGGAGAAAATGTTTGCAATAAATATGACAAAAGTATAATATCCTTATGAATAAAGAGCTGTGACAATTAATTGGAAACCACCCCAGTGTAGTATTAGCACTTTCCCATCACACTGTGTATACATCACAGTGCTGAGTGGGTTTACAAGGAGAACACAGTTTAGATGGCACAAGAGAATGAAATAAACGCAGATCTTATTTTCCATTCACATATTCTTTGCTCAAAGGCAGTTTAAGGAAAGTACACATTCAGCTATAAATACTTCAGGACAGTTTGTCCACACTGACACTTCCATTTCCTAAAATGAAACCCTCAGTGGCCCCCGGGGAGAAAAAAGGCTGGCTTTGTTAAGCAGCTTTATTCCAACAAGCACATCCATATGGTAAGAACTTCCTCTGATGAGTCACCCACAGTTGTCAAACACCAACTCTCCTTTGTTTGACCCGGGCGGAGATGAGGGCTGTGGGAGCAAACTGCAAGAGTCTGAATCATTTAATTGTGTGTTTTTTTTCCGTATCTGAATTTGCATCTGTCACAAACCCAATGTGTCCACCATGAAAAACTGCATTTTTCAAATATCACGGAAAAAAAATCCCATTCAAATGGGTCTGTTCTGTCTAGATAGTCTGTGAAATTTCTGGGGAATGTTGTGGGCTGTGCTTCCTGTGCTAAATTGTTGAGTTATCACACATTATTGGATTCCACCCAAACTGTGCTGGATAGTAATATTATATTCATGCAGTTGTCTTTACCATTCAGAAAGGGAAAAATGGAAAAAGGTACTACTGCTCCTCGTCTTAAGATATAAACCTTAAGAGGGTAGGTGAAAGTGTGTGTGTGAAAACAATTTTTTAAAATACAGGGTAGGGCAAAAGTAGGTTTGCAGTTTCTATGGAAAATAATACAGTAATTAATAAATAATAAGAATAAACTATTTCACATAGTCACAACTGTAAACCTATTTTTGCCCACCCCTGTGTGTCCTTGATTCTCTGTAGAGACTTGAGTCATATTTGGTCTCAGCTTTGTTATGACTGCTAACCACTTTCTTGTGGTGGATTTTTGTTGTTGTTCTTGTTGTTCTTGTTCAGTCCAGGACTGTACAGCCAGGATTCAGATCCTGCTCTGGGGTATGATTCCATCCCTAGTCTGTTTGAAAGACCTCTTTAGAGATACCATCTTATCCATTTGTATTAAAGAGAGAGAAAAGAATTGATGCTGTGTGATTTCTTCTATATGTTATTTTCTGTTTTCCAAATCTTCTATATGCACATGTATTTTATAATCAGCAAAATAATTTCTTTTTAGGTACCCACCCACGATTTAAAATATAAATGCAATAAATAGGCCTCCTAAAAAGCTCAGCTGGTTTTCTAGTAAGTAAAATTTTATCCTGAGAAAACACATGCTTGCCCTGGTGATTGATCCCTGCAGTGATCTCAATCCCTGCACTAATCCCTGCACATAGGTAGATACCATCATTGACATTCAAGGGCCAGCACCCATATTTATATGCTAAGCAGATTATTTTTATTATTATTATTTTTAATCCTCATCCAAGGACATTTTTTTCGTTGCTGAGAAAGAAACATCGACTGGCTGCCCTAACCAGGGCTCAAACCCACAACCTGAGTATGTGCCCTGACCGGGAATCAAACCTGCGACCTTTTGGTCCATGAGACAACGCTCCAACCAACTTAGCCATACTGGCCAGGGCTAAGCAGATTGTTTTTTAAAGGAAAAAATGAGATAATCAGTCTTCCACTGTTTGGAGTATTTTTAACCAATGATTGAATCTATTTGAGGATATTTTTGGATCATTTGTAATCCTTTCTGAGTGAAACTTTGGTTCCCTTTTGAGCAGAGCTGCTTTTTTAAAAAATAAGCCACTCCAACCAACAGACACTTCTATTTCAGAAAATTTCTAGTGATTATTTTCCCCCCAGATCAACATTAAAATGTTCAGACTTGGATCATGTCATTTTGCTGACAAATGGCTCATGTCAATATTGAAGTGTTTGCAAGAGAGAGCGAGTGCCCATGAGTATAGAGGTGATCATAATTATGTATCAGAGACACACCCACAGTAGAGGCCTTAAGACTCCCTTTGGCAAAAATGTTGTGTTAAAGACAAGACTAGTGGATTCCTAGATTGAAAGAATGCCACATTTTTGTTATTATATCATGTATAGAATATTAGCTCTTAGGAGTGTATCACCATTAAATAGGCTTTTACATTTTCTCACTTTTCTGTGCATTGCTTTGATGTCAGCCTATCAGAGAGAGAGAACTGGAGTCACTTGGGTCACCTTGACTTCTGTAGCTAGTTTGTGTCCTGTGGCACATGTTGCTGATTACGCTCAGCATTTTGCTGCTGTACCTAGATAGCACTTCAGAATCATTCTCATCCCAGCTTGCAGCCTGTTACTTACTACCAGTCAATCAAATCGGACAAAATGAACTTCCTTGTCATTCTAGATATGCAGGTAGGTGGCCGCCTCTTTTGATCAGGCACGTCTGCAGACTGTTACTTTAACTGCGTGCACTAAGTCATGGGCAGTGCTCTTTCCCTGGGCAAGATGTATTGTGTATCATTTTACAAGGTCTTCTGCTAAAAGAGAGTAATAAATAACGTCTTGAATTATGGTATGAGGAGGGCACTGCCAGTGGTCTAATCCCTTATATTACATAGTAGCAGTGAGTTATTAGGAACAAGGAGAATGAAATCTGTCTGCCCGGACTACCTTTTGTTCTCACTGTTTTGAAAGATATCTGTTTTTTCAAAACAGCCCTTTGAAATAGCAAAGATAATTTTTTAAAGATTTTTTTTTTAATTTCCATTTCATAACCTCTTGCTCTGGGTGTCCTGCATAGAGTGACCAGCCATTGCAGTTTGCCTGGGACAGAGGCTTCCTGGGATACAGGATTTTCAGTGTTGAGACTAGAACTCTCCCAGGCAGATTGGACTGGTTGGTCACCTCATCCCTGGGTGCTCTATTCCCAGATGGCCAGGTATTAAGGAACATGAGCTCTGAGATTCTCACTCATGGACCACCTTCCTATTAGAGCTTTTCTTTCTATCCCTGGAAGGCACAGTGTGAAGAAACGCTAGGAGCCATGAGACAGAATGATTCGATTATAAGGGATGATGAGGTTCCAGTTTTGTTAAGTGATGTCCTCAGTTCACATTTCTTCTTTAGAGTGAAGGTCATTGATAAGCCCCAAGCCCAGCTATTAATTGAAGCCTGACTAATTAAATAATCTATGACACTGTTAAATAATCTATGCCACTGATTTTGCCAGGTATCCATGGTAATCTCTGATAATCTGTTGTCTTCACACACCACCACCATCCTTGCCCCAAATGGTCTTCTAGCCTGTTGTCATTAAAGTTTTTCAGTACGAAGCCCAACTTAAAATACAGTGAGTATTACAGCTGGGATTTCCATAAGGGAGAAGGACTGTCATCCAAGCTCTGTGGTTATTTGAAGAGACGGAAGACAGCATTCCCTGGGGCATGAAGTCTGAGAGGCCCGGCTGTTGCAGAAACTTACTGCCCGTAGTGAGACAGGTGACTCTATGGTGATCACAGACCCTGGACTTGCCACCAGTTTCCTAGTGATTAGTAGTATTAATGTAAATACTTCATCCATGCAGGAGTGCTTCTTAGGTTTGACTCGGATTTCTTTCCCTGCTTTTAAAACTTTCAGATGCAGAGTTACTTAGTACTTGGCCAGTGGTCTGACTTTAGGGTCAGAATGAGAATGAAAATGCAATAATGTATTGAGGAACCCAGACTTTAGAAAGTGGTTAATACATAACCATTTCTTTCCTGCCCTAAGAACTTCCCTGAGCAGTGTGATTGGACGGCAAGAGATAAAGGAGGCATTAGGAGTAATGAATGAGTAATTTGGCAAGAAAACTTAGCAGAAAGTGTATAAAAATAAATGCTTGGACCTCAGACACAGAATGAGACAAATCATGTTTATTGCTCCTATTGGACAAGAATGTTCCTGCCCAGGTTTCTAATTTTAAAGGTATGAAAAATACTGTATTTAGTAACACGAGGAAGGGAGTGTTATGAGCTGAATGTTTGTGTGCCTCCCAACAATTCAGATGTTGAAGCCCTAACTCCAATTTGATAGTATTTGGAGATGGGCCTTTGGGACATAATTAGGGTTAGATAAGGTCATGAAGAGAGGGTGGGTCCCACAACAGGATTAAGACCCATCAGCGAGCTTGTCCTTCCGGCTATGTGAGTACACGGCAAACAGGTCTGCAAGCCAGAAGCAGAGTCCTCACCAGACACCTTGACCCAGGACTTCTCAGCCTCCAGAATTGTGGGAAACAGGTTTCTGTTGTTTTAGCCACCCAGCCTATGGGGTTTTGTTTCGGCACCTCAGGCTGACTAAGACAGGAAGAGGTGGCACTGGAAGAAGAGGCAATTCTTTAAGTATTAATATTTAAGAGAAATGTTTATTTCTGGCAAATGGTAGATACTTAATAATCGTTGAAGTGATACATTTTTTAAATCTTAATAATCAGGCTTCTTTAGTCATAGATGAAATTAAGCCAGTTAATATGTTAATTGTAAGTTTTGTAATGTTTCAGAACTCTCGAGTGGTTTGGTGGGTTCTGGTTTCATTTTAATTCTAAATCTTGAATTGAAAAAGGATCAAGTGTCTGTCTGTCTGTCTCTCTCTCTCTCATTACTTGTAGTCCAGTAAATATGAGCCCTGTGTGGAGAAATAAATTAGTCACATCTGGTAACAAGGAAAAGTTAATTCAGCTATTTATTTTAAAGGAAATTACCAGACCGAGAGTCCCCTGCTATGGACAGATGGGCCGCACGCCCTGTAACTTACAGTCCTCTGGTCTGGACTGGGAGGAGCACCTCGCTTCCCTGCGAGAGGTTTTTCCTGGTCTCTGTGTCCTTGACAGAGCTTCAGCTCAGGTTCTCCTCCCACCCCTGCCCCCGACCTTCCCTGGTATTACTTGGGCTTTTACAAGTTTTCACCACCCTCCTTCCCACCAGCCCCTCTTCCTTTCTGGATCGGTTTCCTTAAGTGCCTCTGCCCCTCCACGCCCTCTTTAATCCCTCACTCTGTTTTGCCTTTGCTACACTTTTTCTCAACACTTGTCTTTCTTTGTCTTCCGAGGGGCCCATCCCTGCCCTGCATACCTGGGTGAAGTCAGCACCTAAGGGAACGTTCCCATCCTTCGTGCCTCTTGTTGCTTCTTTGAAGGTTTTGGCAAGATTTTAGATTTACGGGGACTAATTGTCAGCTAGCCCCGGTTTTTAAATACCCATTATCTGCAGTCGCATATTGTCTAGTGCCACAGACCAGTTTAAGCATAAATGGGTACAACAATAAATCAAATCCAGCTTGGCTCTAAGTGTGTATATATCTATTCTATATTCATATCTGTGCAAATACACATGCTCGCACTTGAATGACCCTGAAATGAACCAGGCAGGCGCATTTTGAGACAGCAGGGATTGAAGTTGATGGGAAGGAGGGAAAGAAAGCCTTCTTGGTAGGAGGACCGGTAACCATTCTTATGTATTAAGTGAGTGCCAGTTATGGGCAGAGTGGGCAGGGCATTACTTGCCCTGGCTCCAGAAGCGTGTAGGGGTTGGCCCTGTGCTCAGAGAGCTTCCAGTCTGGATGCAGATACCAACTATGTGTGGTCAACCCATAGTCACAACCCACAACTATGAGTGATAGAAGTGGGTTGTGAACAGATTACGTACCTGCAATGTATGGCAAGTAGCTTTTCCTTCTGGTACTTTTTCCTTCTGATTTTCAAAGTAATTAGTACTCATTAAATGCTAAGTACAGGGTAATAGAAAAATGCAGAAAACAAACAAATCCCACATAATCTCAACAGCCAGGGGAAGGCATAAAATAGTAGTTTTATAAGAATGCCCTTTTTGTACATAGATGTTTTGATTTGTTATTTTATCCTACCTTGATGAATCAGGTGTTTGGAGGAATTCAGATCATATTAGTAAGTTATTCAGATCTTCCAGAGCACATGTCTTCAAATGAGCACTTCACTGAATATATGGGAAAATAAATGTTTCCCATGTACTTTAAACTATGTACGTGTACTTACGCCTTTCATGTATTTAGATCCAAAGCAGTTTCCTTTGCAGTTTTTACTGTCATTCTGAATCTCATGTTTGCTTGAAAGTACAGATTCTTAACTACTATTTTTGAACAGCTTTATTAACATATAATTTACACACCACACAGTTCACTGGTGTCAGTCGTACGATCCAATGGCTTTTCATTTAGTATTTCCACAGAGTTGTGCAACCATCGCCACAAGCCAAAAAGAAGCCCCATGCCCACTAGCAGCCCCACACCCCCATCCTAGGCAACCACTAACCTACCTTCTGACTGCTTAGATTTGCCCCTCCTGTACATATAAGTGGAATCATGCCATAAATACATGCTCTTTTCTGACTGGCTTCTTGTACTTAGAATAACGTCTTTAAGGGCCATCTATTTTTAGCATTTATCAGTGTTCCATTCCTAGTTACGTCTGAGTGACAGACACCATTGCTTAATTCTACTTCATTCTGGCTACATCCCTTCATCAGTTGGTGGCCACTTGGGTCGTTTCCATTCTTTGGCTGTTATGAATCCTGCTGCCGTGTACATACATGTACGAGATTTTATGTGGACATATGTATCTCAACATTTTTGTGTATAATTGACTGTCTTTTTTGCATTTTTTCATTCTCAAATTTCATAAGTACCACTTTATACATCATTTGTCATTATTTGGAAAAAACAAGTTTAAAACTAAGTTAATTATTTTCTAGTCGTCTTTGCCCCCCACCACCGTCTCCCACCTCTCTCATTCAGGCCGGCTTTACTAACGACGCAAACGTAAGGTCATGCTTCTCCTTCCAGGTCACGTTCAGCCTTCCACCCGGTTCAGATCATCTTCCCTTAATGTCTTTGTGTCTTTCCCCATTTTCTTGTCCACCTAATTTGGGTTCTTCTCATCTTCCTTGTCCACGGGCCCCTCCCCGGGGGCCTCCCTGGCTCGGTGTCCATCCCCTCGGATCGTCAGTGAACATCTGCCGTGCTGATCTCTCTAAAACACTGCTGTTTGCTGCTCGCGGGGCGTCACACCAGCTTAGCCACTTATTGGGCTGTGTTTCCTTGGATAAGTTACTGTACTTCTCTCACATTAAAAGAAAGTTAATCAGACCACCTCCCAACACCCTAGTCGTAATGAAGTGATTGCACTGGATTTCTGTCTCATGCCAGCAGAATGAGATGAACTTCTCTTATTTCGGAGTCTTGTGTTTGTGCATCTTGTCTCCCACAGGGGCAAGGATTATTATGGTAGTAGGTAGTATCGTATATATGTATATTTATGTATAGATATAAATTTGTATTTAATAAATGTGTATTAAAATGTACAATATAATTTAAATATATGTACATTATATAGTAAGGCCATATATTATTTAACATATATTTTTTTTGGTGAGTAGTTATTTCCCAGCACCTAATGCAGCCCCGTGTGCTTAATGAATGATCACTAGATTAGTGTTTACAAAAAAAAAAAATCAGTTAATTGATTTTCTGCTTAATCTCATTATTTGAATAAGTGGTCATTGTAAGGTGATAAACATTTTTAACTTAACAGATAACAGCTCTAAAACTGAACATGGGAGCAAGTATAAAAAGTAGACATTCCACCCTGGCTGGCGTAGCTCAGTGGATTGAGCGCGGGCTGTGAACCAAAGTGTTGCAGGTTCAATTCCCAGCCAGGGCACATGCCTGGGTTGCAGGCCATAACCCCCAGCAACCGCACATTGATGTTTCTCTCACTCTTTCTATCTCCCTTCCTTCCCTCTCTAAAAATAAATAAATAAAATCTTTTTTAAAAAAAGTAGACATTCCCTGGGTAATATTTTTCAAAAGGTTGTTTTATGAACATGGAAAAATCCCTCTTCTAATCAAGAAAGATAACAGCCAGAGCTTAGCTGCAGGAGAAATGCGTGCTACCTAGGTGTTCCATGGGGGGATCCATGACTTCTTCTTCTTTGTAGTACCATGAAAGTATTGTCATTAAACAGAATCTTTCATCTCCCATTCTGCAAGAATCATTTCCTTTCTGTAACAGACACATCGGCATACACTTCTCATCTGCTAGAAAACATAACCTATTTCTAAATGTTGTTTTCCACTGTTCATTGAGATTGTGAGTGATGTTTATGCTCTTATACTTGTTTGTTTAAAAAGGCATGTAATCTGAAAGTTAGACCCTTTGTAATTTAACCCAAGAAAATGTTCTTCAATGATAGAAGAGTTTTTAGCTAAAACTACATACAGAAGAAGAAATTAGATTGCCAATTCAAAATTAATTAGTTCTTATTGGAAATTTTGATATTTATTCTTTCCTTTCTTGTTGATAAAGGTGTAAGAGTTTTAACAGGTATGGAGAATATATAGAGACCTCAGAGGAAGGACTGTTAGGCTTAAATATGACTTGTACATGCACCACATGGTGACTGATATCACCCTTTTTTCCTAGTTCTCCATGTGAAATACTTTGTTATCATCTGTGTATAACAGTGGCCAGGAAGGTGTCTACCATGTATCTACCATGTATGAGTGTGAGAAAGTGTGTGGATATGTAGTTGCCACTTACTGTAGGTGTACTGTAAAGTGGGCATTTTACAGGTAAGAATCAAAGAGCTATATGACTTTCCTAACGTCACTCAGGGAGAAATGGCTGTTCGGAGGCTCACACGCAGGACAGTCTGTCACTGAAGTCCATGCCCTTTCCTAAGTCAACAAATATTGTGAAAAGTCAGCACGTTAGGTACAGAGAAAACATTAAGGCTTAAACTCTTACAAATTCAAAAATGCCTTGGGGAAAATCCTTGCTAAAAACCCCCAAGAACCATAGTTGTTTTGGCATGGCTGTACCTAAGGTGATATGAGAAGAGACTTGACTTGGCTGTGGTTTAAAATGAATGCAATTTTGCCATTATATGTTGCAATAATCTCCTTCTAGTTAGAAAAATGTTTATGTATAAATGAAAAAAAACATTTCTTTCATAAAGAGTTTATCTTATCATTAACTATTATCAAGTATAATGATGGTGAAGGAAGATAGTTGAAGAAAATATTTGGAAATAACCTAAAATTTTCTTTCACAAAAACTCTTAGCAGTGTTCAATTTCAGACATTTTCCCCCAAATATTGTTTATCTTGTCAGATAAATTGCTCTCAAGGAGTAGGATGGCAGAAACCTTCCAGGAGGCTCCTTCTCAGTTTATGTGGGAATTCCAAACACAAAGAGGCTCAGGGCCAGGAAAGACAGAAGAGTTTATATAATAGAATGCAATAGTCTCAAGAAGTGAGTGTGGACAAAATCTTCTAAAGAAAAAGGAGTATTGCCCTGACCAGTGTGGCTCAGATAGTGGGGTGTCACCTCCCAAAGCAGAAGGTTGACAGTTCAATTCCCGGTCAGGGCACATGTCTGGATTGCAGGTTCAGTCCCTGGTCAGGGCGCCTGCAAGAGGCAACCTGTTTCTCTCACACACTGATGTTTCTCTCCCTCTCTTTCTCCCTCCCTTCCACTCCCTCTGAGAATAAAGAAAATCTTTTTAAAAAAAGAAAAAGGAGGACTGTAAGTGAGGTGAAGAGAAAAGAAATGTAGGTGTAAAATTAGAAATGGGATTCATAAAATTTAGATGCAACTAAGGTCTTGAGTGGATAATGTTTGTGTACCATTACTGAAGCACTTGGCTAATCTGCTGGGAAGTCATCTGAAGTAAGTGAGTGTAGTTTTCAATGTAGTAAAAATGCACAATAGTTTCTGACTTTAAGTATTGTCTTGTATAATAAAAAGATTTTTAATGTGTTTCTCCAGGCAAAGCAATTACACAGTCTTTATTTGGGAATGTTTTCGGTAAATGTAATCTTTTCATTTTATCGTTTAACCCCCCTCCCCCCAAAAAGTGTGTATATAAGGAAGAAATATTTTTAAAACTTTAAAAATAGAGTTCAGATTTACTACTTTTGGTAGACTATCTCTATTGCAAATTTTATCTTTAAATAATTAATTACAAAGAATTAGTAAGTGTGTCACCTGTGAGGAGGTTTATGTCTAACATCAGACAAGATGGGATCGCTTAGTGGATTCTCTCCCTGCAATGGTTTGGAAAAAATGCATGAGCTTTTTATCTTTTATGAGCCTCCGTCTCGTGGTATGTAATTGAACATTCCTCTCCCGTCTTCCGTCTTTGTGCAGGGCCTCTCGATAAAGATTTCCAGGAGGACTACATTCTTAGGCAGTGGGAAGAAACAGTTCAAAGTTATTTTGGACCTCCTCAGTCTGTCTCTGTATCTGGCCACCTCTCTCTGTCTTTCAGTGTCTTCCATTCCCCCTGCTTTGCTCCTTCAACCCTCTGCTTCCTTCCAGCTCAGCTCTATGTCATGGCAATAAAGAACCAGCCAACGCCGACTCACGCATGTCTGAGTTTTAGCTGAATCATTCGTACAATTATAAAATTATTCAAAGCAGCAGAATTAAGCTGTCCCTCTCCACTAATCCAAAGAATAAAAGATCATGTTCATATTTGTCCACGTGACACATACCATAAATTGTATGAATTAAAGACTGTTTCACCCAGCTGCCCTGAGGAAGGAAGAAATATTCAAAATAACCTCAATGAAAGTATGGTGCTGTGTGTTCCATCATTACATGGTGCACACAGCTCTTATGGCCATGGCTGTTTCCCATGGAGCCTTATTTCATACCATGTCCCTGGAGCAGTCTCCTTCTTTCATCTTCATACTCCACACCATGTTGAAAGGTTTTATCCTTCCTCTGAACCCATTATACCTTTCCATGCCCCCAGTCCTCTATCATAAACCTAGCTCACACAAAATACTCAGTTTTCTGCCACGAAGTCAATAGATGATTCTTAAGGGTTTGATCACATTTGTGTCCACCCCCTGGTCAGCTGAGACTCCTGATTCCAGTTTGGCCTCATCCTCCTTTACGTGCCCCATTTCCATTGTCTTGTGACTGTGTATTGACAAGCAAAGATCCGTTTTTTAGGAGTTACTGCCTACAGTCAGAGTTCAGCGGTTTTGTTCAATTCAAGCCAACCCGCATCTGCTACAAAGCCAAGTTGATAGACCTCAGAGTCACACGCAGGTCTTCCTAAGGTGGCAGTCATTCTGGTCTGTACAATGAATCGTTGCCTCCAAGTTTCTTGTACTCCCATAGCAGGTTTCGCTGAGTGCTCACAGCAGAGTGATTATGACCTTCACTTGCCGCACTCTGTATTAAAGGAGGCAAAACTGGTGGGCAAGCATCTCTGGCTCTGGCAGTAGGGTAGACTCCATGAGCTGAACGTCCTCTGCTAAAACGTCCTACAAATGTAAAAGAAAATGGATCAAACATTGGCTTACATGCCTGATGGAACCAGCAAAAAAATTAGAAATTTTTTGCCAAGGGACAAAAACTAAAAGGGAGCTGAAAAACAAAACGAAAGGGCATGAGCCAGCGCCGCTGCTGGGCCTCAGGCTGGGTCTCAGGGCCCACCAGGCCAGAGGTGGTCTTGTGCCTTTGCCTGAGAACAACATTCATTCCAGTCAGTCTGTCCAGTTTGCTTCCCAATATCCATTGCCAGCAGCCATGCGTATTTATTTTAAACTGCTCATGGTGCTCAAAGGTAACTTCACCCAAGCCTCTGTGGACACCGATCTGCGGGAAGAGTGGGGCGTTTGGCCGGCTGACACCACCACTCCACCAGCTCATCAGATTAAACTGAGGCTCCCTGTTCTCTCTGTGCTTGCTGACCTGGCACACCCGTCACTCCAGCCCTGTGAGATGTACGCTTAATAAGGAGGAGTCATTTGTGTTGGTTCCCGAACCTCACAATGCTGATTGCACTTAGTTTTGTAATTTCATGCTTTAAAGATTAAGGGAACAGAGGAGTGTGAAAAGAAAGAGTCGTTTTTATGCAAGAATGAAGAATGGTTTATCAATTAAGATGTGAGCAAAACAGGGAAGTGTAGAAGATTGGGCTGGGGAAGAATTTAAAAATATAGGCCATCTGTCAGTAAGTTTATAGAGAGGATGAAGAGCCCCAGTCTGGTGAGTTGCTTTGTTCCTTGTTAACAACAGAGAGCAAGACTCTAAAGTCACCTGGACACATGCAGAGCAGTCTGAGTACAGAATCTCACAGGCACCTGCTCGTGAGACCCCAGGCACTCTCTAAGTGCTCCTCACGCAGTCACTGTGCTGTGTCACCCCGAGGCTTAGCTGCAGAGACTGTGTGTGATGCAGAGCACATTAGCAACTGAAAGGAAAGCATTGCAACACAGTCATGAAGCATCAGACTTTGGGGCTGGACGGACCTGGTTTGAATCTTAAGCCTGCAGTTTGTTGGTGTCCTTAGGGTAAGTCTTGAAACATCACCTGAAAATAGGGACGATGATAACACTACCTTGCTCCTGGGGTTGTGAAAACTAAATGAGATAGTGTTAGGGAAGCATGTGGCACTATGCCACCATACATTAGTGCTCTAAGTAATGGTCATCAAAGTTCCATTGTATGGCTTTTCTAAAACTTAAACTTCTCACCTTGATATCTTTGAAACCTGTCTGGACGTCTTTTGGAACCCAGCTTCATTATTCTCTATGAATTTGGCTACATTAGGGATGTACAGATTGCCTGTATGAGTTTACTAAGGGCTGCGTGACAAAATGCCACAGACTAGGTGGCTCCAACAACAAATATTTTCTCACAGTTTTGGAGACTGGAAGTCCCAGACCAAGGTGTCAGCAGGTTTGCTTTCTTTCCTGCTTTGTCCTCACGTATTTGTTTGTGTGTGCATACGTTCCTGGTATCTCCCTGTGCATCCAAATTTCCTCTTCTGAGGGCATGAGATAGAGTGGATTGGAGTCCACTCTAACTCTGATTCTTTAACTCTTAACTCTACCCTGACTCTTAACTTGTTAAAGGCCCCATCTTGAATACAGTCGCATTCTGAGGTCTTAAGGTGTGGGCTTCAATACGTGAATGGGAGGGGCGCAATTCTGCTTGCAACATTGCCACGAAGGAAGTATTTTCCACTGCATTTGGAAATAACCATTTTAGGAATAATCATAATAAAAAGTATGGTTGAAGAATATTAAGGTGTCTTCCTCTCACCACTGAAATGCTATGACTTTGCAGGATTCTTTATATATAGTGAGTTTATTTATTGTGCATAGAAAATATTCAAGGGGTCAAGTTTAAAGCTTTATAAATGAAAATATATTATTTTAAAAATATGATCTCAGTTAATAGGCTACAGGTATTTTTTAAACACATCATTGTTGTTGAAAAATACCTGTCATTCATTGAGCAAGGAGTTAGGGAGCATTTACATGTGTACCATAGGTGTATATAAAATCAGATACAATATTTATTACCCCAGCACCTGTTCAGGCGACTCTCCAGGCCAAAGGTTAGGGGCAAACCTGGAGAAGTCCCTGCTCTCAAGCGGTATTGATCTACTGGGAAAAAATGCCTGAAGTGTCACCAAGTGAGCTGATTTAATTGCCAGTTAAATGCTCAATGGGGGCTGTGTGTCCACAGATGCCTCTGAGGTCCAGAGTTAGGATTTGGAACTTGTAGTGCTTACCTGCCATGACACTGGGAGAAAGGGAAATGGTATAATCAGAAAAACCAACCCAGAGGTAACTCACTGCAGCATTCAGAACAAGTGGGAGGAGAAGCTCATGAGGAAGGACTGTGATTGCCTAGTGGTGAGGAAAAGAGGCTCTGAGAAGGACCTGACCAAAAACATTTTCAAAGAATACTGCATTCCCCTGGTTTGAGACTAGGACAGTGATGTGTTCCAACTGTCACCAAGTAAAGCAGAACTTGGAGGCTGGAACCTGAATGTGAATGGTGGCACTGCTGTTACAATGGCCCTGAATAGGAGAGCCATGATTATAAAACACAGGCGTCAGGTACCACTAGATAGTCATGAGAGATCCTTATCATAAGTGACATTTAAGAAAAGCTTTCCGTCTTGGCCAGTGTAACTCACTTGGTTGGGCCATCGTCCTGTATATCAGAAGGTCGCAGGAGGGAACCAATAGACATCTCTCTCGCTCTCATCAGTAAATATATTTTTTAATTTTTTTAAAAGAAAAGCTTTTATTTACCAAAGGGAAGATATATCTTTTCTTTAGTGCTTCTTCTTCACATGTAAAGAATATTTTGCTTCCTGTTAAACTGTGATAATGACAAATATGATTGAAATGTAACCTGGAAAAACTTATTGTTTAATATGTATCTTTATTCTTTTAGGCCTCTTTTTCGTGGAAGTTCAGATGTGGATCAACTAGGAAAAATCTTGGAGTAAGTGATAACTGTAATTTTATCAGTGTCTGTAGCATTAAAACATTTACAGTGACTTTCCTCTGACATTCATATAATATGTTTATCTCTTGTCTTTCCTACCCCAAGCTGCTGCTGCAGACAATGTTACTATTTGTGTGGTGAGTGGGGACACGGCAGAGGTGCTGTTTTATGCAGAGCCCGTCAGGACATGTGGCCTGACCGCTGCGCTCTGGGAGTTTGTATGTTGCTCATGTGGGTCTTTGCGCTGCTCCTCTTCGTTTGCTTGGCTGAGCTCCTGTTCTTCAGTTCAGATGTGCTGTCCGCTTGGGTCATTTCAGATGCATCCACCATCAGAGGTGGGCGGCTTGGTGGCCTGGTAACCCAGCCTTGCCCACTGGGCTTCCTGCCCCCACTGAGTGTCCTTTACTCATCCAGGTTGGTTTTCTGGTGTTTTCCTGGACGAAGAATGGTTTGCTGCATAACCCGTTTTTCTTTGGAGCACTGAAATAGGAAGTGAGAATCCTAGATTCTATGTCTGTGGCTAAATAACTATGCAACTTTGAGTAACTCATGTAACATAACCTAAAAAGAGCTTCCACAGTGCCCGGTACACAGTAAATGCCTTTAAAATGTTAGCTATTATTACAATTCATTATTAATCGTTTAACCATTTTGTTCCTTAGCTTCTTTCCCTGAGAAATGAAACTTGGGCTTAAGTTCTCTTTAAGTTCCCTTCTTGTGCTCGAATCCTTTGGTCCCAGTTGTCTGTCACTTAGCTCCTCGATGATTTGCAGAGTTCCGTTTGTGCCTGCATGTGTGTGTGTGAGGGTATGTGTGCTTTCCTGTTTCCAGAATGCAAAAGGGGGCTTTCCTTCTCCCAAAGCATGCAGTATGGCTTCCTTTTGGGATTTGTACATTTGCCAAGTTCCATCAGAATCGGGGTGGAGTAGGAAGAAAGTGGGAGTTATAGAACCAGAAATAGCCCTGATCATTGGTCTGTGACATTTTATAGGAATCCCAGTGATTTTTATGATATTTGCAATCTGTAAAACTGGAGAGAAGTACTCCTAAAGAAAAGAATTCTATTTTAACCCTATCTACTCATGCATGACTACTTAAAACAGTTAGAATACAACTGGAACCTGATTCTGTTCTGTTGGTGGCTGGAAGCAGCTCCAGTCGACATCTGCTAGTGCTAGGGCCACTGCTGAGTCAGAACCGGGTGGCTTTGAGGTCTGAAAAACACTTGCCAGTTTTCCTGTCTGGGAGCGGTCAGGGTCCAGGGCAACAGCCACAACTGCTACTTCTGCTGACCACTCTGTAAGATGGGTGGACTCAAGGCAGAACTTGCTTCTGGGTGTCAAGTTCTTTGTCATTCAGCAATGAACTCCCACCTACTCTTGCGCATTGCTGTGAAGGGTGAACTGGGAAAGCCAGGCATACCCAGTGACCCTCTGCTAGCCAGGCATTGAAGTCCTTCACCTGCTTTTCCTCACCGACACCACCTGGGCATCTGGTCCACCTCCAGCACCGGTGTTTGCAATCTTGTTAACATTGTTGGTGCCCTGAGTATACGAAGCTAGTGAGATAGGTGGGCCAGAAGGAACCTTGGATGAACATGCTTCCAAAGGAAAGCCAGGTCCACTTTTGGCAAAGGCCTGCGATCGTAGGTTGCCAAAAGAAAGAAGCCACAAAGTTCTACATGTTTTGTGCCTTTTGATTTTACTTCTTGGTTTCTGGCATTGTTTCATTGAAATGATATTCTGCTTCCAAAGTGCAGTTATAACTGTGGCGTAGAGAAAAGGGACAATGCTGCACCCTAGTGTCACTTCAGAGGAACTTGAAAAATGGTTTCTGTGCCCACCATCACTGCCATTTATAGGTTTTGTGCTCTGTCATTCTTTCCAGTACAAATGTCAGCGTTTAAGGCTTATATTCAGCTGTCCAAATACTGAAATTTGATGCAAGCACTTTTTAATGGACCTATCAGAATTTCACCACACTCACATATGGGCCGTAAAAGTCCATACTGCATTAAGGTGATTTTTTAAAGAAAGTTATATGCACATTCTCTTAAGGGAAAGAAAAAATGTTTGTGTTTAGGAAGATTTATACTTTCAAAGAACAGAAAGGACTTTGAAAGTGAAACTGAATGCTGTTAGCCTGTGGCATTTTAGAGCATATTTAGGAGCAGAGTCATAGTTAAATAGAAATAAAATATTGGATTTGGAGTGAACAGAACTGGGTGCACTCCAGGCTCTGTGGCTGAACTCGCTGTGTGTGACTGTAGCAATTCATTTCATTCCCTAACTCAGTTTCCCCATCTCTGAAACACAGTTTTTAAGGCCTGACTTACGTGTTGCAGGAGGTTGTTATGGGGACCAAGGGAGGTGGCAGATTTATAGACACTTATAAAAGTTATTTATATAATAACAGAATAGCATAAAATAGAAATTATATTATATTATATTAATAGAAACATGTATAAGATTATATACCACACATACCTATTGATACAGAGACAGTGTTTTTTCCAGGGATTTTGGCATTCATCTGCCCATGTTGTCAGATTTAACTCAATATAAGTATATTGAAAGCTGCAAATAGAAAGATTTTAAATTATTACTAAGAGTCGTCATGATCCTGGCTGGCGTAGCTCAGTGGATTGAGCGCGGGCTGGGACCAAAGTGTCCCAGGTTCGATTCCCAGCCAGGGTACATTCCTGGGTTGCAGGCCATAACCCCCAGCAACCGCACACTGATGTTTCTCTCTCTCTCTCTCTCTCTCTCTCTCTCTCTCTCTCTCTCCCTCCCTTCCCTCTCTAAAAATAAATTAAAAAAAAAAAAGAGTCGTCATGACTAATTTCTAGGTACCTGGTGATGATATGCAAATACATTGATAGTGAAAATGGCTAAAAAAAAACTAAAAAAGGAATGGAAGAAAAATGTTAAAAGTTCTTTAATAAGCATTCTTCTTTTCTTCCTCTGCCAGTCTCATTCTATCCAAACACACACAGATTTATTTCCTTTCATAATTCATGATGAGGTTTTTTTCTTCTTTTTACTCTTATTCTAGATCTTGCTATTTAACCAATTTGCATATTGCCCTTTTCATCTGCCTCAATGGCATGGCTCTCCCAGCATGCTCCACAGAGGGAGGGTTGTCTTTCCCGACACCCGGCGATGGGTGCAGCAATGCCGCAGCGTCGGCTTTTCCCAGACCAGGGCTAGAACCTGGGCTCTGTTCAGGCAACGGAAGGAGAACAAAGCCCTGTAGAGATTCTGTTTACCACCACATCTTCCTGAAACCTGGAAGCCCCTTCAGGAGAACACCTCTTCGGTGCCCCAGTCCCAGCAAGTGCAGGCCAAGAAGACCCTAATTTCTACCGTACTTTACATCATTTGGTCAATATTTGAATAGCCATAGACTCTGTTCACTAAACTGTAATTTTAGTTCAGAAGTAATCAGTCTGTGTGAGACCTAACTTCTTGCATCCTCTGATTGCCTTTTTTTAAAACCTACTACCACCTGCACCTAAGCTATAAATAACATCTACATAGTGTATATTATGCTGTGTAAGGCCACTGACCTATTAATATTTCCAAAGAACCTTAAGTTACCCATTAGTAGAACTCAAGCAGTTTATTTTAGTGTGGTAGCTATGCGTTGCCTACACATTTTAAATTAATAACATTATTTTCCTCGTATGATAATAATAATGGGCAATGTATTGATATTAAGTCCTGTGTGTCAGGCACTTGCTGTGCATTTATGTAAATTATCGCTGATCATCATCACAACTGTAACAATGGTGTAACTTACCACCATTGTTGTATAAAAAAGACAGTGAAGCTCAAAGAAGTTAAGTAATTTGTCCTTACCTACCCATAAGTGGTAAGTGCAGAATTTGAACCCAGGTCTGCCTATTTCCAAAGCCTGTGCTGTGTGTATATTATTTGATGGTCTGTCCACATTTCTGATCCCAGAATAATTTTTATTTATTTGCTCACTTTGGAATACCCTAAAATAGTTCTATAATAAAAACCTATAAATTTGATAGAAAATTGTACTGCAACAATTAAAATAAATTTTAAAAAAACTATAAATTAAATTTGATGTTAAATTATAAAATAGTGTTTGCATAACACATGTCTAATATACCTTTTAGTTTTTTGTTTATTTTTTTTATCTGATTCTAATGGATATAATTACTGTCTGGGGAATTATTCTTTAACCAAGAATACAACCAAATTTATGTCTTAAGAAATCGTGTTAGAGGAGCACCAGCAAAGCATGTCAGTACTGAAGTGTCTGGTCAGAACACAAAAGCACTCACAGGCATGAAGGCAAATGTGATGTGTCCATGCAGGTCTACTCTAAACATGCAGGTCCTGCTCTGTCAGTATTTCAGGGCTTATTGATAATAAAGCATTTTTCATTTCTTCATTATCTCTTTCATTTACTGCCTGCTCCCAGAGTCATCTCTTGTCTCTCCCCAGTGCACGGTGCCGTTCTCCTGTGAGATCACCCTCTCCCCCGTGATCACTATATTGTGGCCAGGCAGACAGAAATGAGAATCCTGCCCGTCATACACGTGAGGGGCTCCTGGGGCTCTGTGTCCCCCATGCCTGCCCCTTACACCTCACCTGCCAAGGGGGAGCAGGCACCCTTAGGAGACCTCACCCCTCTAAGGGGGCGTCATCTCCTTAGATCTCGAATTTGGTGGGAAAGTAGTGTCTGCACAGCAGCTAATGCTTATGTTCACCTGTGGTTCTTTGCAGCGTAATTGGACTCCCAGGAGAAGAGGACTGGCCTAGAGATGTGGCCCTTCCCAGGCAGGCTTTTCACTCAAAATCTCCTCAGCCTATTGAGAATTTTGTAACAGATATTGATGAACAAGGCAAAGACCTGCTTCTGGTAAGTTCAGGCGATGCAGGGCTGATCTGCACTGTGCTAACGAGATACTTGTGCCCTGCCCACACTGGGTGGTGGGGACTGCATCACATGCCACTACCTCACAAGGCACGGGTCACGATCTCTCTGCAGCTCTCATTTCCACACCTGTAGCAGCTGGGGTTTCTGATTCTGGAATGTCTTCCGTTCCTATAGAAAGAAGAGTCTGACATGCACACTTTTCAATTCTTTAATTTTGAACGTTCATTTGAATGTAGCTTTCGAAGGCCTCTCCTTTCACGTAGACATGTGCTTCTAATAAGTACTGAATGTGTCATGCACATATGAAATACCTCATTGAAAAGGAGGACTTCAGGGTCTCGTTTAAGATTCAAATCATAATACTTGGCCTTTTACATAATTCCCTGTTGGCCAGAACAAAAGGTCGGGGAGTGTACCTGCTGCACCACTCTCGGTGTCTGGAACCCAGTGAGTAACGAGTAGATCCTTTCCCACTGAAACAACCTTCCCTATCTGCTCCTAGACCAGGAGGAGCCATGCTCCCATTCCATCAGTGTATTCTGAATTTCAGACATAGACTTAAGTGTCTGTAATAGTAGGTCTTGGTAGAAATGTTACGCTTCAGCTCTGTGTGATCACAGCGAGTGATTGGCATGTTTGCAGAGCCATAGGTTTTCCCAGTGAAACTTATAAAGATTTTTATTTATTTATTTTCAGAGAGAGGGGAAGGGAGGTGGAGAAATCTCAATGCAAGAGAGAAACATTGATTGGTTGCCTCTCCCAAGCATCTGCACCGGGATTGAACATGCAACCGAGGCATGTGCCCTGACTGGGAATCGAACCAGCGACCTTTTGCTTTGCGGAACAAAGCCCAACCAACTAAGCCACACTGGTCAGGGCCAGTGAAGCTTAACTCCATCTTCACCTGATGGTGGCTCATTTTCTGTGCTTAGGCAACAATTCCATCCACTGCCAAGTTATGGATAAGGACAGCTATATTTCCTCCCCATTGTTTATTTCTAAGATACTCACTAAGGCCTACATCCTTTGAAATAAATTAAATAGAAGTGAGAATATTCACCTAGACAAAGGCTCACAATATATACACACTTGCTGACTCACCCACTATGTAGGAAAAATTTTTTCTTGGTTTCAAGTAACAGACATGTATTTGCATTAACTTAAGAAAAGGGAGTTTGAGCCCTGGCCCGGGAGCTTAATTGGTTAGAGCACCATCCTGATACGAGTGCATAAATAGATGAACAACTAAATCGATGTTTCTCCCTCTCCCTCTCTCTCCCTCTCTCTCACTCAAAATCAATAAATAAAAATTTAAATTAAAAAAGAAAAGGGAGTTTCATGTGGCCTGGAAATGGAAAGCCATTCAGAGTATAAATGCTCAGTATCTGGCCCATACCTGTTCTTAGCAACTCTGCCCTAAATGCCTTTTCTTCACTTCATTGCTTCTTTTCGGTTGTACCATCTGCTCCCCTTAACTCTAATTAGTCCCTTACTGTCAGAACTTCAACTAACTCATGGATTCTTTCAGCTGTAACCCCCACTGCTAACATTTGCAGCGTCAGTATTTCCTATATCAGATTCCTAAAAGGAAGAACCCAGCTGACATACCTTACCGTTTTGCCAAGCTATAGGTCCAGGCAGTTGTGCTGGGAAGGAGGAGGGATCATGTAGAATTCATTATAGCCACCATAGGCTTCCTTTTCATCAGGAACTTTGAATGAAATGTTCCTCTTAGAGAAGGATTCTGGACAGACAGTCACACAGATGGACTTTAGTGATGAAGTATTTAACTCCTTCAGCTACCAGATTATCCAATGACACTCAAAATAGCTCCTAGTTCCCACATCAGCAGGAATCACCAAGAAGTACTTAAAATGTAAAGATGACAAACAATATCACGTGCTCATTTAGGGTATCTGCCCTAGCAGCGGTGGCTTTCAAATCAGACAGTACACTAGTGCTAGACTGGAAAAGTAGCAGGAGACAATTGAAGAAAAAGGAACAAAGAAACGTACCAAAGAGAAGAGGAAGAATCAAGTTGAATAAGAAGCAGAGCCAGGGACATCAAGACTAGAGGAAATACAAGCATAAAACAAAATATCCACAGGCATTCAGAGAGGACAGCCCCAAACCTCACAGCCCAGGACCCTCTCAAGCAGCCGGAGGGGTGCAAGCTAGAAGTGGGAAGCACAAGAAGATGGGCCATGTGGTCCAAGACAGACAGCCAAGCCCCCAACGGTACCTGTTGCCTCCACTGAAAATTATTTACTGAGGAAGAAGAGTGAACACTCTTTTAGAAAGTCTGTGTTATTTAAGAAACAATTCACATTTGAAAATTTTGCACATGAAGAGTTACTCTTTGTTTTTATCTGAAAAAAGGGGGTGACTTTATATAATGCCTCCTTCACATATGTATGGATATATATATACACCCACATTTACAAGTGTTGTTATGTACATACTCTATAAGTAATGTACAGCAATAAGACAGTTCAGGGGAAGAATTATTTTTAACAACTAAAACCTACACATTTTTATGAGTTCTGTCCCCTTAGTCATGATTAATTTGGGAGACTGAATACTTATTCCAAATTTGATGCTCTTGCTGAAGAAAAATTTACAGAGTTTCTACTATCTAACTGCTTTCAGAGCCTGAGGTACATTTTTCTTTTTGGTCCTTGTATTTAGTCTGTTTTTGCTGCATAACAAATAACCAAAAAAAAAAAAACCAAACCCATCTCTTGCTAGCATAAAAGGATAAGCATTTTTTTCTTGTGCATGGGTCTCCAGATGGGCAGAGACAGCTCTCCAGCCCACAGGTCAAGTACAAGGTCTTTTCCATGTGTCGTATTCTGGGGCCCAGGCCAGAGAGGCTTCACTCCATGGAGCATGGTTTTGTTTTTTTTTTCATGGTAGAAGGAGGATACTCCCAGAAGGGCAAGCAGAAACACATGATGCCCCCGAAGGCCCAGGCTTGGAAGAGCTTCCCTGCTACTTCTGTCTACATTCCACGGGCCGAAGCAAGTTAAATGGCCAAGGCCAGCTTTAGTACAGGAAGGGTTACTGCCATCGGCGGAAGGAAGGGCAGAAAGGGAACACATGCTGAAAACTGTTCAGATCCACTGTAGTATTCAAGTCTTGAGCAAGTTGTACTTCCAAAAGCTCATTTCATACGTCCGTAATTTGGGGGAGTAAATTTCCTAGCAGAAACAGTATTATTACACAGTATTTTTTAATTCTCAAGCCAGCCAGATGCTCTGTTGGAGTAGGGCAATAATAGAACTTAGCCACTTTTTCAAACCATATTCCTATAGGACATAATATATAAGACTTCGAACTTGAGATTCTCACACACCCCACGTTTGGCTAAGGATTTCTTCTTCTCTCTACCTTCTGTCCAACTTGAAGCCATCAGTATAGTTGTGGGGGCAGGGCTTCCTCCCAAATAATCCTCTAGGGAAATGTCGCTGTACCTTGAACATGTTCCCACATGTTTTGTCTTTCCTATGTTCTGGAGGTTAAATTGGCTGCTTCCTTTTCCAATGCTGCTACCTAATATTCTCCTTCTTAGAGTCTGGAAAGAGAACTCAAACCCAAGAATTTTTCCCTGGCTTCCCTGTCCTTTGAGAATTCCACCCTTCCTTGTAGAGCTTTTCTGAAGATGTTTATTGCTCTTAGAGACAGTAGAACCGTTCAACAAACGAGCTCCTTCCTCTGCTCGTCCTTTTACTCTCTGATGTCAGAAGGCACTGTGAGGAGGCTAGCTAGCATCCACGGATTTGTAGGGAGCTCAGGATAAGTAAGATTTCAGGGGACCCAAAAATTCTGAAATTATATGTAGAATTTTCCCATTGTACATGTTTTTTTTCTAGGTCAGTAGCATTCAGCAGAACTCCCTAAGAGCAGAAACGTAGACTAAATGGGAGTGGTCTGCATAGCCATGCTAATGTTAAGTCCTTAGATTACATAAAAGACAAATTCACAGACATGTCAGCTGCCTGGCTCTCTTCAGTGGACCCCACATCACAAGGAAGGAAAAGCTGGTATAACGTCTCTGCTACGAGTCAACTCCCAGGGCAGTGGATGGGTCTTACTCATGGTTAATGCTTGCCACCCACTAGGCATTCTGGAGGTGTTGGTGGAAGGAGAGGAGGGGGATTTGGAGGAACAAGATCACCTGGGGTTGATGGAGCTGAGATCAAGGAAACTTTCTGACTAATTGATTATGAATAGACAGTTTGGGAATGGAGATTGCTGCTCCACAGGTTCACCTTTTGCTCCTCTCACCTTCTGCTTGCACTTGAATTGACAGCTTGGAATAGAGTTGAGTGACTTGAATTGAATCTAATGGATTCCCTATAGGGATTCTGCTAGCCTGTAGGGCACCTTGATGGGAATTGGAAGGAAGGCATCCCCCCTGTGGTGATGCAGCCCTGGGCCAGGGTACATGGCTTGCTAGTAGATCAGGATCTCTAGTAGGATCTAGGTTGTAGCCCTTACTTGCCCCCTTCTTAATAGAGAAAGTCTTTATTTCCTGGCTTGAAATGTATTTGTTTTTTGTTGCTATCTTGTTTGGTTTTGATTGGAGGAATTTGTCAAAAATTGTTTGCTGTTTTGCTTTGGAGAGCAGTTCATTCATTACCCTTTATACCTGAACACCAGCCTGCCATTCTGCTCATTGACAAACCTTGGAGAAGAGTTCAATGTGAGGGTGAAGTCTCTGACTACAGCACTAAGTTTGCTCGCGTTAGAAAAATCACTATTTAAATAGAGTTACATGCATACTACAGTAATAATAATAATATCTTTTAAAGGACCTGAAGTGGGCTGCAGAGAAATCTGGATAGTATGAGTCCACAAGCAACCCAGAAGGGGTCGCCTTTTCCTGAGAGGCAGTTTCTACATTAAGGACATACATAAGACTAGTACTGTCTTATGACAGAAGTACATATTCTTTCTCATTATAGCTACGTCGAATTCATGGCAGTGAAAATGTATTGCATAACTATATGAGCACATTTTTTAAATGGACATGTGTTATGTCAATCAGTTTCATTTTGTTTTTCTTTATCACAGAAGTGCTTGACATTTAATCCAGCCAAAAGAATATCTGCCTACGGTGCCTTGTCTCACCCATACTTCCACGACCTGGAGAGGCGCAAGGAGAACCTGGATTCCCACCTGCCGCCCAGCCAGAACAACTCGGAGATGAATACAGCCTGAGCGCCCAGCCACTGCCTTGAGCTGTTGACCCGGAGAACAACGTTGGTGGCTGATGGGTCCTGCTGCATAAGCCGCGCAGAGCTGTTGAAGATCACTGGCTGGAGACCTGTCGGCTGCTGTCTCCTGGACGGCTCTGCTTCTCCACGGAAACCAACTGTTTACCATTTGAAATCAATGCAAGAATGATTGCAGCTTTATGTTCATTCATTTGTTTGTCTGTCTGTTTGTTTGTTTCAAAAACCTGGAAAAATTCCAGAAGAGAAGCTGCTGACCAATTGTGCTGCCATTTCATTTTTCTAATCTTGAATGCTGCCAATGTAAAGTGAGCAATCCAGGCACAGCTGAGTTATGATGTAATCTCTCTGCAGCTGCCGGAGCCTGATTTGGTACTTTTGAGTGAGCGTGTGTGAGTGAGTATGTGTGTGATTCTTGATCTCTTAAAAGTGTTACTTTCTGTAAACAGCAAGAATAATTGAATTTTAGAGACTCAGAGACCCATAAATAACAGGCATCTGTTGACTGAAGCTGATTCGCCAGAATGGGCTTCTCAAATTAGAAAGTTGAGCCTATGTCCTCAGAATTCCTCTTCCAGCCAAAAGTAGTAAATTTGTTAGTAGTAAAAGTTACACTGTCTAGATGAAGTTTTGTACACGCAGCAAAGAGAAAAAAATTCTAGAATCTTTTAAGAGACCTATTTTTTAAAGCACACATCCTATTTACTCTTCAAAAAGCGGAATTTATTCATTCTAAGTAAATTTTAACCTGTATATTACACTTTATTGTTCCTTTTGAAGAAAAAATACCCGATAAGCTCTTTCTTACCTAGCCATATAGATTTAGGGAGTATACCTCAAGTAGATAAAATTGTCCAAAAAAAATAGAGAAAGCATTTATTTCTTGGTTTTTAAATTTATTTCCTTTGTGTTGTTTCTGTTGTTTTGTTTTTGATTTTAGCAATTTGTCAGAAACTGTTTCCTGGTTTGGTTTGGAGAGTAGTTCTCTGACTAGAGGCAGGAATGCCGTTTAAGTTTTCCCCACCTATTACACTGTACTTCTTCCACAATGCACTGCCTGTCTTCAAAGCATCCGTCTTGTCCGTCCCCCAGTGCCTCCAATATATAGTGCTGCCAGTACATAGCTAATAACAGATTACTTAAGCTGTTTGCACTCTCTCTCTCTCTCTTTCAATGAACGTTTCGTAAATAGATTCAGACTATGGGTTAAGGCTGCAATTCCATGATCCTTACAGGATCTCCTACGTTCTCGCTCTAAAGCCGTCTTCCTACCTGGCGTTCAGTGTCGTTACCTAGGCAAGGAGCATAGAAGACTGGTTCTTCTGTATCACCAGCAGATAAGATTGCTTTAAACTGTTAACTGTGTTTTACGTTTTCACTGAATATATTGTCAATGTAGTGTCTAAGGGATATCTTTAACTGTTTTTTAGAAATCAGTAACTACTCTACAGGATGATCTTTCCCCCTCCCCCAGGCTATGCTCCTTCAGGTGCCTTGCGCGCGTATTCCTGCTCTCCGCAGAGCCAGCCTGACTCGGGCATTGTGAACAGCTTTACTTCTTATCTTGCCATTTTCTCTATAGTGCTTTGTATTCCATACCATCTCTGCCTTCCTGATGTGTGATTAGTGCTGTTTTGGCTCTAAGAACCACAAGACACAGAGATCAAGTATGTTTAGGGAATTTTACTGGCTTTGCCTTATGACTCACATTTTGAGTTCATGCAACAGTTAGTCATGCAACAGTTAGGGTCAGGGTTTTCAAGAATGGATGTTGCTTCGCTCAGAAGAAAATGTTGCAGCTAGTGTTTATTATATATAAAAATGTTTATGCCTAGTCAAGCCTTACTGAATTCTTCACAGCTTAATATTGTATATGACTATCTTGAACGGGAGAAAAATTAGGAGACTTTTCTCCATGAGAGCTTCTTGGGTCAGGAACCATTCATTTTTAATACATACATTGTTTAACATTGCTCTGATTCAGTAACTTGAAGAGCAGGAAAATTTGTGTAAAGCAAGAAACAGATGAGAAGACAGGCCATAAGAATGTTTTATACTTTCTTTATTGTGACACCATCATGTTTTGTCATCACTGTAAATGCTTGAGATATAGTGAATCCAGAGGGTGTAGGGCAAGGTGTATTCGAAGTCTGCCCTGGAAACGTGAGTTCTGCCTTTCCTACGATTGGGGGAAAAATACAAAGACCTTTTTGCAGACTTCTAGAAACTGAATTTTAAGACTCACCGCACTGATTCATCATGAGCTTTTTGATTAGTATCCATGGCTAGCGTGAACCTAACTAGAGTTTTTGCTTTTGCAAAAGTTTTAAGTTTGTTTGAGAAAAATGCAGCTGTCTCTAAACTGGAATTTTTTTTTTCAGTGTTCTTTAGAATTTTAAACATAAGAGCTCAACTTTTATGTCTAGCATATGCTTTGGGTGCATTTTTTTAGTAGTGTTTAAAAGGAAAACTTAAAGCACAAACATTTTGTGCTTTTAGATACTTGGCTAATTGTCCCCTGGGAGGCAGAATGAGAGGGCATCTCAGCCTCTCTGAACTTGTTACGAGTCTGTCCCCAGCTCTTCATTGTTGTGACTTGTGACACTTAAGTGATTACTTTCTTGTTTTATGTCATTTATATGAGGCTCAATGCTTCTGAAATCCAGATCCCACACAAGCACACTTGCTCTTAGGACTCTTTGAAGCATACCGTAGAATACAAAGTTACTAGACACAGCTTCTTCTTCTGTGACATATGTTTTCAAACATCTTTGCCAAAAAGCTAGGTAGATGGTTAGCTGAAAAGGTGAGACTGCTCCAGAGTTATACTGAAGTAGCTTATAGCAGTAAAAATACGGTGACAGATTTAAAACACATTTGAATTTCTTTGTAGGACAGGTCCAAGAATGGGCATGATAGTTCCACTGTGATATTCCTCCCTGGCAGCCCAGGCATTGTGGGAACTGTTGTGCAGAGTGAAGCTGTAAAAACCTAGTTTAAAAAGAGTAAAGGAGAAACCTGCCCATTTAGGCATTGTAGCAATTGTGTGGCAGAGGGTAATAAAGACCTAACCTTAGAACCTTAGAAACACAATTTCTAAGAGCTTATAAGAATCCAGTGGGTTGGAGCTACCCACTTCATCTCTCTTTTGAAGTGAATGGGAACTCAGAGAGCAAAGAACCTGTTTTGGAAGAAAGCTCTGGGCCATTCAGCCCCCTGTACTCCTGACTTTTATCTAAGGAAACACACTGTGAATGACAGACTTTTCATTCAGCCCCAGGTGACTTACTAAAAATAGTTCAAAACATTCACCTAAGAATAGAACCTTGGCCTTTTAAAGTAAAAATGAAAATTTCAGAATGTACAGGATGTTAATATCTTAGAGAAAACTTGCTCCTTATAATAGAGTGATTATAGTTTGACTCCTGAGTGTAGTACTGTCCATAATGATGAGGAAAAAAATTGTACCAAACATTTTAAATCTTAAATTATGTATTTAAGTTGAGCTTTTAACTAACTATAACTGCTTCTCCTAAAAGTAGTGCCTATAAAAGTCAGCAATGGCTTCCATTCTGGAAATTAAATCATATAAGCCTCCCAATATCACAAACATTAAAATTCTTCTCTCCAAAGAATTTCTTTTAAGTGACAGCTTGACTATTTTTATGATAAGCACAGGAGAGTGTCCCACATCTTCCAAAAGCAGGCTTTTGTTGCATACTTGGGTCTAAGGAAGCATAATGTTAAAAGTTAACAAGCCCCTGTAATTACTTCATTGTGTTAGTGTAGAGATTGGAAGATTACTTCAGAAAGAAAATATTGACATATTATAAATTCTTAAATAGTGATAGGATTCAAAAGAATGCAAACTTTACATTGTGACACATAAAAATAATGTATTTGATGAAAAGGAAGATGCTACATAATTTCTAAATCTTTGAAAACCATAAAAAAACAGCAGGCAATCGATCAAGGAAATTCTAGAGAAAACAAAGGTATTCAAAGATGGATAATTCAAGGTTAAATATATTTTGAAGGCTATATCTTTTACTAACAGATACATTGTAAGAATTTATATTGAAGTCATCTGGCAGCTAAGAACTTGATACATTCAAAAGTAAATCTGACAGAGAAGCCATTACATGCAATTACCATTCCAGAGTTTGAGCTGAGCAAACTGAACCATCTGTATTCCTTTCTCATTCCACAGACAGAAGCAACCATGTGAAGGTTATGCAAGTTTAAGAATGTTCCCTTTTTTGGAAAAGTAAATTTTATAAAAGCGTGTGTTTCCTTTGCCACCGGTATTTTTGCAAAATTTGAAACCCAAACCATTGGTCATGAGCACAGGCATTCAGTGCATTCACATACATGGTTAGGAGGGTAGCCACACATTACTTCCCCACAGGGAGAGCTTCCTGGGGCTCCCCGAAACCCATCAAGACCTGTCAGGTCCTCAGATCACTGGTAATGGTGTTTCCCTCAGAAGCAGGAGAAAGCAGTTTCTTCTCGATGCAGTTTTCAACCTAGTTTTGTTAGATACCTATATCTCAAGCATTTCTAATGTACTTTTTCAGGAAATACATAAAAAAATATTCTTTTGGCCCTTTTTTCTTTTCTGACTTTTGTAAACAACAAAATAAGGAGACTTCTGATTTTAAATCTTTTTTCTCAATTAGTTTTTTTAGTGAAGTACAAATGGGCTTTTCAAAATGATTTCTATTTCTTCGCAGTCCCAGGGAGTTAATTCAGATAAGTGAATGGACTTCCACCATCATGTCTGTTTCCTTTATACTGGTGCTCTGGCCTTCAAGAAGAAATCGAGAGCCACCTGAAAATAAATACAGACTTTTTGCACGTATCAACTTAAATTCTGTTACAATAATTGGAAGTTAATATGGTAGGAAAAAGAGGTGCAAAGACCTGTTTTAAAATTCACACTGTTCTGAGATGAGCGTTCTTGTTTTATTCCAGTATGTTCCACAAGGTGGCACCGTCGTGGCCGGGGTGGTCTGAGCTAGGCTGATGAGGTATTTCTGAATGCTTCATTCTGACTTTATTTTTCTGCACATACTTAACTCTTGCCTAGCACTTGTGTTTTTAGGCTAATAGTCTTCATATCATTCTTTAACTTAGATATTTTAGTTAGCTAGGTTCTGAACGATTGTCTGTAATTGTTCTTAAGAGATAGATAATACACTCATTTTTATCATTTAAGTGTGCAAAGAAAGCCTAGGTATTCATTTATTTAAGAGACATTTTTTGAGGTTCCTAATTACCTCACTTTTCTAGGTGCAGAAGTTTCAAAGATGGACGGGCTTATCGCTAAAATGGCCTCACTCAGTTTTGTTAGAAGTGTGCAACTCCGCCAGTGCCCCCTCCCCCCACCCCAGCACCAAACCCTCATCTGCTGCTTTCACATCCCTACGTTCCCGACCCTGAGGGCCTTCTGGCATGGATTACATTTTTAATCCCAATTTAAAATTCAGATGAGCAAAATAAGTAACATATCCGTCATTAAATAGCAAAGTAATTTTTTTTCTAAAGAATTGTCTCTGCTGAAACACAGCCCTGAAATACATATTTGTATCATCAGAAGTGTACTTCCACAAGAAATTACAATTTTTTTTTAATTTTAGCTAAACAAAGTTTTTACTTTAAAACAAAGTCTTTAATTTCTCCATTCGTGAAGTTCGTGGCAACTTTATTGTAGATACAGATACCCATATACTCATGTTTTCATTCACAGGTCTGCTCAGAGAGAGACTCATTAACCCCCAGATTTCAGTTAGTTTTAGAAGTCACTCTCCTCAGTAGTGTCACTAAAATTTAGGAGGAAGGAAACTACAGTATTTTTCAGAGTTTCCTTAGCAGAGCATAACAGAAGGCAGTTCATTCTTAAGGAGTGACGGAAACTCCATAGTGCCTGGTTAACTTTTCTAAAGAGGAACCAGCAGGCCAGTCTCAGTAATTCATACTGAGTCACAAAGTACCAGGCACAGCAGGGGCTGTCAAAAAAACGGCGTCGGCCGCATCCCTCTGCTTAAATTTTCATGGAAGCAGGTTACAGTTTAAGGCTGAACTCAAACCACGAGTTGTTATCAGTTGGGCCAGTCTGAATTCCATTTTCTCCTGTTAAAACTTCAGTCCGAAAACCTCCCCGGTGGCGTCACCGTCACCGGCCCCTTTGGCAGTGGAGTGGCAGGGGGCGGAGCTGGCTGGGACCGGCCGCAGCTCACCTGTAAGTGCTGAAACGTGTTTGGACCCGGCGGGAACCTCTCCCGAGGTCCACGTGCCCTGCTGCTGTCTCTGAGGCATCTGTTCAGCAATCTGAGGACGTAAAGTGTCCCTAGACGCAAACGGGTGTCTTGTGTGCATATATGAGCACAACGCAACTCGAAAGTTCAGGTGACTAAGAGATGCTGCTCTGTAAGAGGCTGTCAGGCATCTCTCAAGCTCTAAGCTCAGTTTTGTTTTGTTTTGTTTAGATATGTATAATTACAGGAAAGATTTTTTTTATTTTTTTATTTTCTATCATGCTACATATATGATGGCAAAAGATATGCCTGGAAAAGATGTGTTTTGAAATTTTGTTTTCTGCTTCATCCTCAGTTGGCAAAAGCTCCTAATTGTTTTGTTCCTAATTTTTTTCTTTGTCAAGTAATTAAAGGTATATAAGCAAATTATCTCATGTAGTAGAGGATTTTCCTGTTTAGAAGAACTTCTGTGTGAATTTTTTCTCTAAGCAGATAATCAACCCTTCTCTATTTTAGGAGTTTGGATTGTCAAATGTAGGTTTGTTTAAAGGGGCACATAACTACATACTACTCCAAGAACTGTGACTGTAGCACTAATCAGCAGGTATAGAGACACACAGTTACTTAATTTCTAACTCTCTGTGGTTTCTAGCCAAAATCCATTCACGTACTTAGGTTACAGTCCTAAAGATACCCTTTATACCCTCACTTGAAAGTTTCTAATTTTAAGGTTTATGAAATGCAATAATATGTATTACTTAGCAATAGTTCTGTGCTCACCAGCAACTCTGCATGTGTCCTTGAAGTCTCTGAATAATGAAAATAGACAACAGCAATATTACATTTCTTGAACCACCCCCCCAGTACATTATATATCTTCTCATTTCGGTCCTGTGTTTGCAACAATTTTTACATAACTATTATAATTCCTCACTTACTTTGCAATCATTTATTTTGCTATAACAAGTAATACATTAGTACATAGAGTGAATAGCATCAGCTACTCCCAGGCACTTAACAAGTTGGGGAATATCTATTTCAAGTTTTTCTACATTTGCATAAATTATTTCTATTATTATTCATTTATATTATTTATTTCTGTATCACACTAGTCCTGTGAAAGTGTAACTGAGGCAGACTGCATTAGGATATCCGTTTAACGTTCATTATCACGGTCTTGACAGAGTTAAGGAAATGAAAATTAGACTAAACCCCCAAATAAGCTACATGCATTTTAACATGATAGTAGAACTTCAGTCTATAGATATAGTATTTTTGTGTCTAGGTGTTTTAATTATCATTATATAAAGGAATTAAAGCAAAGGGCTTTGTAGTTGTCAAATATGCATATAATATAGTGAGGAAATACAATAAAATAAAAACTATAGCTAGAAAAGCATCATATACTGCCTTACTTTAGGTGCTCTGCCAGGTGCCCGTCGGCGTAGATGCCAGGCAGAGACAGTAGGTGCCTGGGCAGTGCCCCTTGTCTGGCCTTGAGAAGACGCTTCCCCCGCGTGACCGAGAGCCCGCGAAGGTAGTGTGTGCAGCAGTGGGAACAGGTGGTGCTGTTGAAAGGAGAGCAGTGGGAGTTTTCTGCAGAAGCAGAACTGTCATCTTGTGCCTTGAGGCTTCCAGAACGTGTTAGAGGGAGAACTCTTAAGTCTCCGTGCTTCACACAACTTGGTTTTGTACAGAAGCAATCCAGTCTGGTAATAAAAACAAGGACTGAGTGTGCAATAGTCAACAGTGGGATTTTAACAACCAGCACTTCCCCACAACCTGAAAAGCTTGTTGCATTTCTGGCATTTTAGGTTTTGATCTGAAGGTTAAATGGCAAGTGTTTGGTCTAGAAGAGCAGTATGTGTTAAGAAAAGCACAGTATCGGTTCCCGTAGAGTGCAGGTCAGACCTAGAGGGTCTTTTGGGATCATCCTTTCTGAGATGTGTAAAATGTAGCAGTGTTTCTGCATTCCTGTAGGGCCTAGTTAAAACTTTCCTCTAGGTTTCAGCAAGGATGTCACACCCAGTGAGCTTTTCTCTTTTGATTTATAATAGAAAATGTTGTAAAAGGGGGGGGGGGTCTGAATTTGGACTTCTGATTTGTTGGTTTCTGTGTTTGAAATCACAGTTCTGGAGATGCAGAGATTGTGCGTGTGCACGTCAGATATGAATCTAGACGTGGATCAGCCCAGCATCACCAGTACTCACCCATCCCCAGCATCTCCACCTCCCTCCCCCTGAGGTGCTCCCTGCCCCCATCCGGGCCAGTTCATGTGGTGCTCTCCATCCTCCTCTGCTACTCTTTGGGCATCAGGGACGTGATGAGAGATCCTCTTGGCATCACTAGTGTGCTCAGGCTTGGCTACCACCCATACTTGACCTTGGGCTGGCCATGGTCATCAAGAGAAGGTTCCTGGTGCTAGGGACAAACAACACCAATCACAAATGCCCTCTAGCATTTTTGTATATATCTTTGATTTTTAAACCAAGTCATTCTATGGAGCATTCAGTTTTGGTTGTGGTACAAAGAGAAAAACTAAGCAAGAATACAAACCACATTTCAGGCTGCTGTTTTCTGTCCATTTACAGGCTATACTTTTACTGAATTTCTTCATACTTGAAACTCATTCCGCTATTTTAATGTCAGGGTACAGACTTATAAGGGTGCATGTCCCTTAAAGGTGCAGAATTACTTGCATTCCGTTTGCTCATATTGCTCCAGATGTTCTGTTTTGGTGCTTTGGGTTCAACAGGTCAAAGAAGCAGTGTGGAAATGTACTGCCTGAAACAGTCTTACAAGAATGTTGGCAGATGGTTTGATGTTAGATTTGACTTCTGCTTCTCTCTGTACACAAGACTGAAGAGTTACCACACTGGCCTGGCAGGTTCACCTGGGTATCCTTCCTCACAGGTGCATAAACCCTGTGTTATCCCAAAGAGGGAGGGCAGCACAGCTCTATGAAGGCAGGGAATCTGCCCACGTATCCGGATCATTTAGCCTTCAGAGAAAAATGGCCTCAGGGGTAGACAAGCGCAGAATGGGGAGGACGTCTCACTCTAGCCGCCATCCCTCCACTCCATACGGAAAACTCTCCTGAGGCAAAAAAAAAAAAAAAAAAAAAATTAAAAAGCTTATCTGTAGAGTTAGCCCCTTCATGGCACCCTGAGCTGAATGATCTCGCTTCCTCCCCTATAGGTAGATGAACATACAGGTCAGTTAATCTAGACTCTTCCCACCTGAAAAAGAAAATTAAAAAGTAGGTGTTTGTGTAGTGTGAAATATGTAAGGCGCTGACCACCAAAACTTATATTAAATGTCCCACCACTAGGAATCTGTTTTTGAAAATAGCTCAAGTAAAGGATACTTTATGACCCCGGGGTTTCTGAGGTCAGAGGTTGCCATTCTAGCATGCGCCTTACTCTGAGATGTACTCGGAGAGAGGACAGAACTGCCAACAGTGACCACCGCGGCGGCCAAGGTAACATGTCAGAAAATTCAGAGGGTTACAGATCCATAATCCTTTGGAAACTGGATGTCTTACTGGGTGCTAGAATGCAAATTTAGGTATTTATTGTCAGGTAATCGAAATTTATTGTTTTTTTTTTTTAAGAATTGGTGTTAAAATGTCACTGTCCAGTTCATTGTTTTCACATATACACAAGCTAAACCGAAGCAAAAAGAAATAATCGTTTGTATATTTGTCATGCTTTTTGTATCTCTTACAGTAAGAATATTGGTAGCAAATAAAAATAATAAAACCAGCACTTACCGCTTTCTTGGAGATGAATTACTATCCCAGCTATTTTTCTTGTTACTATAATGGTAAAGGAATATACTTGCTGTGAGTAAAGCAACATATAATAAAATAAGTTTTAGCAGAATAAGTTTTAAACGTTTAAGCTTCAAATGTTTTTGAAAAGTAAATAGCAGCTCATTGAGTTTAGAACTTCAATAACAGATACTTAATAAGCTTTTCTGAGTTGACTGCACTAAACACTGAAGACCCGCAAACGAGGAAAGCATGGGCAGTGCTTTCGGAAGCTCACAGACTGAGTCTGTGAAAAAGGTTTGTGGAACCAGTTTTTGGTAACTGGAGATGAGCAAGGAGATCACGTCGGAAGTGATGCTTGAGTGGACTCACAAGCAAAGTCAATGTTTGCCAGTCACGCAAAGAAAAATATGCTGTGTGTGCAGAGGCATGCGGTTCTGAAAGAGCGGGCAGGAAGACTGCAGAGGCCACACCTGGAACGGTAGCTTTCAGACATCTGGATCGTGACCTATAGAAAAAAACATCATCTAACAGCATGACCTGGTACATGGACACACATGTACATAGAAACTTGGACTTCACAAAATGATCTATGTGTCCCACACACGTCCTCTTTTCTGTTTTATTATCCTCCACAATGAAAACACTGGCGGCAACCCACCAAACTGATTTCACAATCTTATCAATAGGCCGTGACTTCACGTTTGAAACAATTAGTCAAAGTCAGGGTAGGGTATGAGGGAGTCAGGAAGTGGTGTCACAAGAGGCTCAATATGCCACATGAGCGAATTTGGAACTACTGAAGGATTGTGAGGCGAACATCATTTCTGTTCACGTTGGCCAATTTTTGTTCAGCCGCTTGTATACTAGATGCAGATGTATCCTAGATGCAGGTTCCTGAGACACTACACAACAAACAAAAAGTGGGGGCCACCGTTGCTGGGTGATACTTATGTTCCCCTCTTTGTGTACGACATCAGGTGTTTTTAAGTTAGTCCACCAGAAGTCCCTGGGAATTTTCTCATTAAGACCTCAATTATTTTTAATAGGCCCTAAACTACATCTAAAATTTTAAAACTACATGAAACATTCAGGAGGGATAATGCAGGAAGTCAATATTTTGATCTTTTTTATTGATTTTTTTTAAGAGAAAGAGGTGAAATGAAAGGCATCAATTTGTTGTTCCACTTATTTGTGCATTCATTGGCTGATTTTTTATGTTCCCTGACCAGGGATCAAACCCACAGCATTGGTATATCAAAAGGACACTAACCAACTGAACTACTCTGCCAAGTTAAGAATTTGATCTTAATTATGAAATTTAAAGTTTGTAATATATTAAGGGGTCAAGCATAGTTACACATAATTACAAACCATAGACATCTGCAACCAGATTTGACTGGACCACTTTCTTCAAAGCAGTGCACAAAAAGATCCTCCAGTCAGTTATCTCCAGTTTTCTCTGCTCTGCCCATATAGAACCTCATCCCATTAATAGCATTTGCGGCTGATTTTCTCCTTGCAATGTCAGCCCAATTTACCCTTCCTCGTTCTCTAGGGAAGAACTCCTCACCATGGATGGGTCACAGGAGGCCCTATTTGTTCTGCAAATGCCACTGTCCTGGACAGTGGCTTAGCAGGTGGAGCAACCAGAGCATTCCACGGGATGTGGCACCAAGAGACCATCTCTTACATGTCTGGAACTGCTACCTGTTAATTCAGATCTGATGTGACCACATTTCTCCTCATGTACAGAGGGTCCTGGGGAGCCAGTCTGTGGAGAGAAGGAAATGTGCAGAGATTAGATCCAGACCCTTCTGGTTCCTGCTCCCTAGGCTATGAAACCCTCCATATCCTTATAATGAAGTATGCCTTTGGCTTTTATTTTTTCTTTCAATTTATGTAGCTCAAGTAAATTTCTATTAATTGCAGCAAAAGTCTTAATGCAGCTGGCTCCTCCTCTCTATCAGCATTGCAGCTTGGGCCCTTGCTCTGCATTGTAACTTCAAAGTAGTGAAAAGCTAAGTCAGAGTCTTGACTGGTATGTCACAGTGAGTTGGGCGTCCTCCTGCAGACTGAAAGGTCTCAGGTTCAACTCCCAGCCAGGGCAAATGCCTGGGTTGCTGGCCAGTGGGAGAGGCAACCAATCAATGTTTCTCTTCCTCTCTTTCTCCCTCCCTTCCCTTTTTTCTAAAAATAAATAAAGAAAATCTTTTTTTAAAAAAGTTAAGCCAGAGAACTGTGTCCTTATTTAAGTGTAGGTAAGAAGAAATACAGCAGAGGCTATACTTTTCAAATTGGGGTTCCCAGAAAGCTGGGGTATACAGGGGGGATACAAAGCTAGATAAACAAGGTACCTTACTCAGGCATCAATTTTACTTGAAGGAGAAAAATGTTTCTTATTAAAGAAAGATGCTATTTTTAAAATACTAAAAAAATGTGGAATAGAATGTAAAATTTAAATTTTTAAGATAATATAGCCAACTTCAAAGACATTTTATGACTTTAATAATTGCATAGGACTATACAACCAGATTCTCCTCTGATACAATTAACTCTCCTGTGGAAAATTTTGAACAGCACTGATTCAGCCAAGTGGAGACATCAGCACTTGGAATGGGGCCCATCGTTCTGAATGCTGTCCCTCCTGTGGTCTCCAGGATTCCTCACTGGAAAATGACAGCTGTTCTGACAGTGTGTTCAGAAAGCTGTGAAGGAAAGTCAGTGTACTCGTATTCACTGAGTGCCTATCACTGGTCTCAATTCTCAAAGAGCATCTGATAGGCAGAAGTGTCAAGAGGTACTGCTGCAATGGTGATGATTGATGGTAATAGACCCTCGTTGGATTTAATTGTGATACAGTTATTTAATTATGGATGCAGAAAAAATGGCACTCTCAAGATGAGAAGGGAGGCACTTAACAGTCAGTGAACCTCCGAGTGCCAGGCATTCTGGAACATTCCATACAAACTATATCTTATTTCATCAAGTCTTCTTTTTATCTCCAGGAGAGAAGTAAATGGTGGGGTCAGCTCCAAACAGTTCCGGGATAAGACTGCATATGACATGTAAGAAAGAAATACAGTTGCATGCTGTACCAAGGCTAGAGGTGCTCGAAGCGGAGTAAAAGTTCAATTTGTGTTGACCAAATGAGCGAATGAGTTTCCAGTGACCAATTTATATTTAGCTGTCAATGTAAAATGATTACATGCCCACCATGAAGCACTTAAGGAACACAAAAACTACAATGAAAAATTATTATTTGAAATTCCACCATGTAGATAAAAATCACTGCTAACATTTTGATAAGGTTTAACACCTAGCTTTACAGAGATACATGCAAGATATGTGAATATAACTTTACCCTTGGCAATGGGCTGTACACCCCATTCAATACATTGTGCTTTGAGGATTGTTTGTGACTTTACATAGAGGGCCATTGTATAAATGTACTATAATTTACATAGCCAATCCTCTGTTAGTAGGTATCTCTCCCCACCCCACTCCCAATTCTCACTATACAAAACTGCTTCCATGAGCAATACCGTGCATGCATCTGTTTGCCTGTGTCGGCAGTTTGATTGAAGTCATCTAGTCACTGGAAACTTACTCAACCTCCAGTCAAAGAATGCCTGGAGCCAGAAAGAGCCAAAAGAAACAAGGAGAAATTCTTTCCTAGAGCCTTCAAGGGGATCATGGCCGTGCGGACACCTTGATCTTAGACTTCTAGCCTCCAGAACTGTGAGAAAATAAATTTCTGTTGCTTAAGTCACCCAGTGTGTGGCAGCCCTAGCAAAATAATACAGTAATTTAATGGGGAAAGGACAATCTTTCCAACAAATGGTTCTGGAGAAACTGGATACCAACGGGAGGAAAAATGAGACTTGATCCTTATCTCCCATCATAAGAAGAAAACTAAGAGGAAATCCTTGTGACTTTGGATTAGGCAAAAAATTCTTGGAGAAGACACACATAGAAAATATTGGTAAATGGTACTTCATCAAAATGTAAAATTTTGGCTCTTTGAAAGACATTCTTAAGAAAATAAAAAGGCAAACCACAGGTTGGAAGAAAAAGATTTCAAAATATACCCTGGCAAAAGATTGGTATTCAGACAAATAATCAGTCCATTTTTTAAAATGGGAAAAAGATTTGAAATGACACTTCACCAAAGGAGGTAGATAGAAGGAAACAAGAACCTGAAAGCATGAACAGCAGCACTAGTCATTAGGGAAAAGCAAATGGAAACCTCAAGGAGATTTCACTACACACCTTCCAGAATGACTAAAATTCTTAAATTGACAACACCAAGTACTGGGGAACATGTGGAACCGAAACTCTCCCCATTGATCTCAGTAGTGCAAAATGATGTAGCCACTTTACAGAGAATTGGGGAGTTAAAGTTAAACATATATGTATAACTCAATCCAATGTGTCTATAATTTAACGTATTTAAAATTCAATGTAAATATATTCTAGCTATTTAACTTGAAAGAAATGGTAACATGTACATAGGAACCCATATATGAATATTCATACTAGTTTTGTTCATAATAAGCAAAAAACTGGAAACAATCCAAATATCCATCAAAAGGTCAATGAATAAACAAGTCATTATGTATAAATACAATGGAATACACCGAGCAATAAAAGGAGACAACTGTTGGTATACACAACATGGGTGAACCTCAAAAGTATTGTAAGTAAAACAAGTCAGACACAAAAGGCTGTCTTCTATTTGAGTCCATTTATATGGAAGTCTAGAAAAATCAAAACCGTAGTGACAAAACACAGATCAGTAGTTTCCAGGGACCAGAATACAAGGAAGGGGATTAACTTCAAAGAGGCAAAAGGGAATTTTTTAGAAAACTGAAAATGTTCTATATGTTGATTGTAGTGATGGTTACATGACTGAATACATTTGTCAAAACTCATCAAACTATACATTTTAAACTGGTAAATTTTATTATATGTAAACTATACTTCAGTAGAGCTGTGTTTTTTTTTTTTTAAATTAAAAGCATTCTCTTTCAATGCTAACAAAAGCCAACCTGAAATAATTGGCCAAAAACTTTTACAGTTTGTGAGTCACCTCAGTAGAGACACAACAAGGGGAGAATTACAGTGACACCATTACGCGCTGATTCAGTGAATCTCTCATGAATATCAGGAGTTTTCCTTTCTGAGTCATTTTACTTGGTAACTTCCACTGCCTTCGTCCATTAATAGTACTGAACCAGGGGTTTATTACAGTGAATCACTACTTGGTTTTCATAATTCAAACTCTGTTTCTAACAAATCCTCAATATGTCTTCTACAGTGAGAGATATACCTGTCTAAAGCACCAGCTAATCAGGTTTACTGGTCATTGTTTTCTCTCTATGTAGGCAAAATTACTTCCAGAAGTTACATGTTGAGTGTGGAGTTAGAGAAAGGGGAGTTGATTAGCTGAGCAATCTCTCACAAAATAATATAAGTCAGAAAAGAAAGGATACTGTGAAAAATAAAAATTCCTATGCCCAACCTTCTCAACCCACTAGTACTATGATGAAGTAACCAGCACTAAGGTTTTATTGAGTAAATGTTTCAGAACATTTTCTGGACATATTCAAGCATATATATGTAATAATTTGAACCACGTGAAACTGCTATTATAGGTTAGAGATTGCTGATTATCAATAATTTCATATAGTTCAACCAATATATCCTACTATTAATGTGCATGCTCTCACTCTGTACAGTGTTCTATAATTCTCTCTTGATAATGTAAAGTGGCCATTTTTCCATATCAACACATACATAACTTTCTAAATGTCTGGACAGGTTGTCATTGCACAGTTGTACCACACTTTATTTAACCAGTTCCCTTGTGGTGGATATTGAACTTGTTTCCTGTCTTTTGTTCTCTTGGTTAATATAGTTGAATGATGAAAATGGCTATTGTCTTCAAACATGAAAACGCTATGCTACCATCTCCAGTTTAGGGATGTGCCTACCCAACGAACAGACACTTGGGTTTGTGGGTTGGGTTTCTGTGTCTCTCTCTCCTGTTAAAATTTTTAAATACCCACACGACAACAATGAAAACTATGTGAAATTCAATCAACTATATTATTAAATTTGGATACAGACTCAAGTTCATCTTTAATGTTAAAGATGCCAACTAAGTTAAAATCCTTGAATGCTCTTCCAGTTGAAAATCCCTTCCCCGATTATTATTAATATTACTGTCACTGTTTAAAGTTTTTCTTTTATCAATGCTCGTATTACTCCCTTCTTCAAAAAGTTTTGCCTGCAGAATAAATGAAACTTGACACTCAAGACCCTCAGCCTCCAGCTCTAGTGTACCTTTCCAGCATTGTGTCCCCTCTACCACACCTGGTCCATGTTGCCACATCTCACTCCCTCACCTTTCCTTTTACTGAAGCTACTCCCCCTGCTTGGAATGTCCTTCCCCCTTAGCTCCTCAGTGGGGATTCTGCCCACCCTCATAGTTCACCTGTAATGCCACTTCTCGTGCCAGCTTTTCTTCACCCCTCCAAAGTCAGCATGATGTTGTAAGGAAAAACGTGCTTTCAAGTTTGTCATACCTGTGTTTGAATCCCCAGCTTCTCCACTCTCTAGCTATGGGAACTGGGGCAAATTACTTGGTTTCTCCTAGCCTCAGTTTTTCTCATCCGAAAATTGGAATATAATCACTTGGTTATGCCTAGCACATTTGGGAGGACGGGTACGTCCGTAGCTAGAAGGAAAATGTGTTCATACATGTATAGAGCATGTTTAAAGCATTTCTTTATTCTTCTGATTGAGCCACTCTGAGTTATATCTTGAGAAGGCTAGAACTGATCCAGTCTTTATGAAGTCCACTCAGATAAGCTCCCAATGGCTTTAGCATTCTTCATTGTTTCTACATGTTCCTCAGTCATTTTCCTATTTCTTTGTCCTCACCTGGGATCCCTGCTCCATCTGGGAGGACGTGTACATTGCCAGAGGGGGGAGACATCTACAGAAAATACAAACCCTTTTGTAGATTTATAGCATTAGTATATTTTTTAAAATTTCTGTATAATCAGCCAAAGGAAGTGAAAGGTGAACAAGAGGGAAAACACTATATTCTCCCACAGGTATTATCAAGCTCATGTTGAAGTGTTAGAAATAATATTTGTAAAGTGCCTGGAATATTAAAAAGAAAACTATAACTGAGCCATGAAAAAAAAACAAAACTTGTCACAGATTCTTCTCTTCTTGTGCATACCGAGAAGCCTGTCTGGTCAGAGAGCTCCCCAGATCAAGTTATGGAAGAAGAGGAGAAACGAAGGACTGGGAAGGTCTAATTAACATTTAAAAGCAAAGTGGGTTTCTCGGGAGAATGAATGCTTAGTGGGGAGTAGAACAACTAACAGCTGCATTTGAGAGAGTTTGGGAAATATTGAAAGAGAAAATGGGAGTTGGGAGCATCTGTTGTGCATGCAGTGCAGCATGAGAAAGGGAGGGAGGGAGACAAACCAGGAAAGACGATTTTAAGGATTTTTCTTGTATGTAATGAGTATAAGCCCATTTTGCCATTTTCCAAAGGTCCAGAAAATGTCCATATTAACTGTCAGTTACTTTCTAATGACACTGCTGAGATGGGCACAGAAGGCTCACCTTTACCCAGGTCTGTAAGTACTCTGGAGCCCCTATCCCCTCCCTTGCAGTTTCAGCTCTGTACTGACAATGTTATGACCCGCCACGCAGTCAAGCTGGCCCTGTGAAGTCGTATCTTCCCTACCAGGTTATATACAGACCCCTGGAAGGTAGGGATTGTGTCGTAATCATCTTTGTGTCTTGCCCGGGATCCAGTTTCCCATCACCTAATTAGTGAATTGCAAAGTTCAAAATCAGTGTGAAATGAATGTGTGGGTGATGGATTAATGGAAATGAACTTAAAGAGCGATTTTGTTAGCAACATATACGACACGTCTGTCTTCTCCCTCACCACCTAATGGACTCAGCAAAGGACCACGTCTGTCCTCACCACTTTGTCCCCAGCACTTGCGCTTTGCCAAAGCACACAATAAGCCTTGGAATAATTTTTGAATCTCCAAGAATGCGTATTTCAGTGCATCTGAAATGGAAGAGAACTAAACGGAGGTGAGATGCCGTGATGAGGGCCCCTGCACAGAGAAGCTCAGTGCTCGCCTGCCTCTGGTAGGTGGTAAGGAACTGGAGTCGCCCGCGCGACTCTTGGGAACCGCGTGATCGCCGGCGCCGGCCTCCCCGGCCTCTCCTCCACGGCGATAGGTGGCGCTGTGCCCAGACACAGCCGCCCCGTCCGCGCAGCGCCGCTCTCTGGGCAGGGTGGAGGAGTCGACGGAAGGACCTGTGCTGACCCGCTTCGGCCCCTCCGGTGGCCTGATCTTCCTCGGCGTGTGACGGTTTGCGCAGTCCAGCATCATGGGGAAGAGAGATAACCGGGTGGTGAGTACTTGGGGCGAGAAAACAATGGGCCGACATGGGGCCCGCAGCAAAAGAGCGAGACCCCTCTCTCTTCCCGGCCGGGCCTGAGGGTCGGTTGCTGGCCTGAGGGACCAGGAGCCTCGAGCCCCAGCAGTCCCCCTGGCCCCACGCCTGTTCCAGACGTGCGAGTGCTGCGCGCTCTGTTGGCGCCTTTGGATGGGCCCCACACTTTCCGCTCGTTCTTGTCCCCCTCTTTCTTCGATTACCCCCAACCTCGCCGCACATTTTGGGAGCTCCAGGCTCTCTATTGCCGTCCTGGGGTTAGCAGTGCCTTTTTTTTTTTTTTTTTTTTTTTTTTTAATTAAAGAACTGCAAGAGCTCAGGGAGACCTGTCCTCTCCAGTATGTTAGTCGAAAGTCTGAGGCCCGTGGAGGCACTGGGACTCGCCCCCTTCTCGGGGTCTCGCAGCCTACCTCTGCTCCCCTCTCGTGCGCACCTAGGTGGGATGGAGGCGTCCAACGGGGCCCCTGATCCCGGGGGCCTGTGGCGCCCACAGATCAAACACAGACGCACTCCCGTTTGAGAACCAGGATGGAAGTATTCGGCCTGTTGTCTGCAGCACCCAGCACTGCCTGGCAGTTAGAAGACCTCGTGAAGGAATGAATGGCGTGAAAATAGTTGACTTTGAAGTCAACATGGAGCATTGACTATTTGGAATGTCAGTTTTGGTCCCTCGGGAGTTGCATGACTTAGGACAAGTTGCTTTTTCCCGAGCCTCAGTTTCTTCTGTAAAAGATCAGTGTTATCCTCAACCTAGTTGAGACCACAGAAAGATGTCTGGGCCAGTGCTTGGCATGAAAGTTGTTACTATTCTGGTAAATGAGATAAAGGAAATACATAAATAATGGAGTAAGAAATGGTACCTGATAGAGATTTGTGGTTCAGAGGGCGTTTGAAAAAGAAGGTACTTTTGACAAATGGAGATGAGAAGAAGGTATTCTAGATGGCTACTCGGTTGGTTGGTTTGGAAAACCCAGGTTATACATCAGATTGGATATGCCATAAACTTAAACTTAGGTGGCAGCCTCACAGTTCATGGGCTTGCCTGTGAATTTTGACCACTGAGCAGCAAAATGAAAAATAAATGCAATTGAACTAGCTTTTTCTTAGCTATTATTTCCTTTGTGCATTTTTGGGGGTGGGGGGGAGTGCTAAATGATCTTTGCTTTTATGAAATGATGACATTGTCTATCTTCAAAACATTTGTTTTAATTTTGGGTAGTCTTCATGAATCAAGGCTGTCTAGGAACAACTGTAGTGAATATTGATTGTAAGATTAAGGAATGTTCTTTTTTTCTGCCTCCCTGGCTGCAGGTCAGAGCTTGTTGTGGTATCCTGATTTTCACAGAGTTGAAAGAGTATTCTGTTGGGACATTCTTAGGTTTGAAGTGTTCAGAGGGTTTTGGCTCTTTAATGCGATTGGGCCTTAAATGTTTACATATTACCAGGCCTTGGGTGCAATTTCATACAGAGGCCTAAGATGTTTTGTTTTATTGGGGAAAAGTATTGATCCCTTTCAAGCATTCAAAAACCTTTTAAAGCGAGCTTCTTTTGCCCCAGAGCATTTTGGTACCCAGGGCTCTACTTACTAATTGGTATGGTGTCTTGGCACAGTGTTCTGGTGACGTTTTGTTTGTACTAAAAAGGTTGTGGGAATGAAAACATGAAATTAAGAGGTAGAAGATGCAGGTTGTCAAATGCAGTTTCCCTACTGTACAGCGGAGGAGATGGAATGGTTAAAACTGGGGCCCAGATTTGGGTTATCTGCACTTAGTTCAATACCTCATAATTCTTAATTGTAAATAACAAAATGCAAATATTAGCATTTTGTTCTTACATTGATAAAATTATAGTTTTAAAGATGATAATTATTTTTTTAAAAACCATTGTTTCAGAAATGTTTTTTTTTCTTTTAAATAGACTATTTTAGAGCAGTTTTAAGTACACAGCCAGAATGAGCAAAAAGTAGAGTTCCCAGGTACTCCCTGCCCCCACACATACACAGCCTCCCCATTATCAGCATCCTGCTGCAGAGGGGGACATCTGTTACAATTGGCGGGCTCACATTGACATACCCTTTTCACCCGAAGTCAGTGGTTTCATTAGGGTTCGCTTTGGTATTGAGCATTCTTGAACAGGATTATTTGTTTGTTTGTTTGTTTGTTTGTTTGTTTTTAATTTGACATTTTAAATCTCAAGATTTGTCAAGGGCCCTTAAGTCATGATGGTCACCCTTTGTGCCCATTGTTTTCCAAAAGCTTCCTTTGTGTTTTTTTCTGTTACTTTGTACTTTCTAAATAGATGTAAACTAGAGTCTAGATAAAAATAGGTAATCAACGTAACAAATGAAGTTCTGCACATTTTGTCCTTAGCAGTTTTACTGCTTTGTTCTTTTCACCCTGCCCACTTACATTCCTTTGAGCCCAATTTGCTACCCTGAGTTTCAAAAACAGATTTTCTGTTACGCAAACTCATGCAGCAGTTTGAAGCCACAGACAATTCTAGTTATATATGAATAGGGGCATTTGACAATATTTGAAGTGATCAAGTGATAGATGGTTTCAAGAAATTGCAGTTTCTTTAACTGATGCAGTTAAATTGCAGTTTCTTTAACCACTCCCTTAATGTATTGTTTTTCACACTGATGCTAATAAGTGAAAAAGCTTTACCTTTGTTAGATAGTTCCTTTTTTTTTTTAATATTTTATTTATTTATTTTTAGAGAGGAAGGGAGGGAGGGAGAGAGAGAGAGAGAAACATCAATGTGCGGTTGCTGGGGGTTATGGCCTGCAACCCAGGAATGTACCCTGGCTGGGAATCGAACCTGGGACACTTTGGTTCCCAGCCCGCGCTCAATCCACTGAGCTACGCCAGCCAGGGCTAGATAGTTCCTTTTTTTTTTTACCTTTCTGTTGTGCATAGTAAAAGCATTGTTGCTTAACAATTACGAGGACAAACTATCAGGTGGTGTGCAAGGAGCCTAGCACTTTAGATGCACTAATAAATAACAAATAAGTAATGGAGATATTTGGAGTATACTTAAGCACACTGAGGGTAGTGTTTATGCTCAGAAGCTTGAAAGTTAAGTCTATTGAGTACTCAATGATAATCTGATGTAATTTACCTATAAATTGTTTATAAGTAATAGTCCTAGCATATAAATATACTATGCTACTATTTTATTTTCATCTGAAAAATAAACAGTAAAGTAAGTTGGTATGTACTTTGGGAAACCATTTTCATAGTAGATATTAAGACATAAAAATGCTAATGTACTTTTAAGGTAAATTGAAGACTAAAACATGGTAAATGTTGTGTTACAATTCATTAATTTTAGAATAACCAATTACCATTGCATAATTTGTGAATTTTTACTTGAAGACAATTAGCTTTCTGAATTGCAGTAGCAGTATTGTGATTGAATTTTTCCCATTTGTTTACATTAATATTATGATAATGTTTGTGTACAGATTGTTTAGTTTTGTTTTTCTTTTGTAAAGGTAATGAGTTATTTTTAAAAAATCTCCAGTGTATGAAGTGATGAAAAGTGGAAAGTGGGTATCTTCCTTTACATTCTGGTGCATATGTGTGTACGTTTTAAAAATTTGATAGCTGAAAAGGAGTTCAGACTTCCAGCCAAGATGGAGGCGTAGGCACACACACTGTGCCTCCTTGCACAGCCAAAAGAAGGGCAACAACAAATTTAAAAACAAAAACAACCAGAACTGACAGAAAACCAAACCATATGGAAGTCTGACAACCAAAGAGTTAAAGAAGGAACATTCACCAGACCGGTAGGAGGGGCGGAGATGGGCAGCCCCTCCTACTGGTCTTACCCTCCTGCAGAGAAGACTCATGGCCAGGCAGCGGCTGGAGGACTGGGGCAGGCAAGGAAGTGGCTGGTGGAGCCTGTGGTCCCACATTCACGTGCAGATAAACTGGGAGGAACAACTGGGGAGCAAAACATACTGCACAACCCAGGGTTCCAGCACTAAGAAATAAAGTCTCAAAGCCTCTGACTGAAAATACCTGTGGGGGTTGAGGCAGCAAGAGAAACTCCCAGCCTCACAGGAGAGTTGGAGAGACCCACAGGGTCCTAGAACACACACAAGCCTACCCACATGGGAATCAGCACCAGAAGGACCCATTTTGATTGTGGGTAGCTGGGGAAGTGACTGAAAACCAGCAGAGAGCAGAGCAAGCACCATTGTTCCTTCTCAGACCCCTCCCCACATACAACGTGACAACCGAGCGCCGTGGGTTGCCCCGCCCTGGTGAACACCTAAGGCTCCGCCCCTCACTACCTAACAGGCTTGTCAAGGGGGAAAAAAGACCCAAATGAAAGAACAGATCAAAGCTCCACAAAAATGCAACTAAGCAAGGAAGAGATAGCCAACCTATCAGATGCAGAGTTCAAAACCCTGGTTATCAGGATGCTCCAGAAACTCACTGGGCAAAAGACCCAGGCAGCAATGAAGGTTGCATGATGTGAAATAAAGAAAAATCTACAGGGAACCAACAGTGATGGGAAGGAAACCAGGACTCAAATCAACGGTTTGGAGCAGAAAGAAGAGATAAACATTCAACCAGAACAGAATGAAGAAACAAGAATTCAAACAAATGAGGAGAGGCTTAGGAACCTCCAGGACATCTTTAAATGTTCCAACATCCGAATTATAGGGATGCCAGAAGGAGAAGAGGAAGACCAAGATTTTGAAAACTTACTTGAACAAATAATTAAAGAGAATTTCCCCAATTGGGCAAAGGAAATAGATTTCCAGGAAGTCTAGGAAGCTCAGAGAGTCCCAAAGAAGTTGGACCCAAGGAGGAACACACCAAGGCACATCATAATTACACTAGCCAACATTATAGATAAGGAGAGAATCCTAGAAGCAGGAAGACAAAAGGAGACAGTAACCTACAAAGGAGTTCCCATCAGACTGTCAGTTGATTTCTCAAAAGAAATCTTGCAGGCAAGAAGGGGCTGGAAAGAAGTATTCCAAGTCATGAAAGGCAAGGACCTACATCCAAGATTGCTGTATCCAGCAAAGCTTTCATTTAGAATGGAAGGGCAGATAAAGTGCTTCTTAGATAAGGTCAAGTTAAAGGAGTTCATCATCACCCAGCCTTTATTATATGAAATGTTAGAGGGACTTATCGGAGAAAAAGATCAAGAATATGAACAGTAAAATGACAGCTCACAAACTCACAGCTATTAACAACCAAACCTGGAAAAAAAACCCAAAAAACTAAGCAAACCACTAGAACAGGAACAGAACCACAGAAGTGGAGATCATATGGAGGGTTATGGACGGGAGAGTAGGAAGAGGAGAGAGGGGTAAAAGGTACAGAGAACAAGTAGCATAAATGGTAGGTAGAAAATAGGGGGAGGATAAGAACAGTATAGGAAATGTAGAAGCCAAAGAATTTATGTGTACGACCCATGGACATGAACTAAAGGGGGGGAATGTGGATGGTAGGGGGTGTACAGGGTGGAGGGGAATAAAGGGGGGAAACAGGGACACTGTAATAGCATAATCAATAAAATACATCTTAAAAAACACTAGAAAGGCAAAAAAATTTTGATAGCTACAGTATTTTTCAGACTATAAGACACACGCACCCCAATTTGGGGGGAATAATGGTTGTTAATGCTGCTGTTGAGTTCTGTTTACATTTACATTGGTGAAATATTATGTTATTTATGTTATTAAATATTTTACCACATTTTTTGCTTCAATTTTTTTTCCTATTTTTCTCCTCTAAAACCTAAATACGTCTTATGGTCCAAAAAATACAGTGTGTTTATTAATATGGTGTCTTATTTTTAGGCAACTTGCTTTTTTTTGCTTTTCACTTGAGAAATGTTAGACATCTTTCTATATCAGTTACTATAGATCTATCGCATTCTTTTTAATGGCTACATTATATTTTATTTGGGGGTATACTTTAATATACTTAGGGAATCTCATTTTGGTGGATAGTTTGGTATTTTCATTTCTCCCTATTGTAATAATTTAGTTTTGAACATCCTTGTATATATGTTTGCATTCTTTGGAACTAAACAGTTTTTACAATTTTAAACTCAAAATATTTTACCATTGAGTACTGCTAAAATTATGACATGGCACTCCTGTTTTAAAATGATGATCTCAGCTTGCACCTTGTCCTTGCTTCTGGTTAGGGTTGTCATTATCATTAGCAGGGCCGTCAGTTCCTCTGCTGAGGCCTGTCGGTTGTCATATTTCCACACAAACTGAAATTCTCAGCAAAGGCAGTTGAATGAAATATTTGAGGGCATAACAGTTGATATCAAAAATATTATGTCATTGTCTTTAATGTTACATTTGATAATCCACATTTAGCTCTTACTCTGTAACATCTCTGACAATAAGAGTGTTCATTTCTGCCCATAAGGACGTTATGTTGAAGGCTTAACTTTTTCATCCAAGTGATCAGGTGGAGTCCAGTCGAATGAAAACAGTTCCTAGTGTGTTGTTTATAGTGGTTTTATGCTGTTTACTCTGGCAGAGAAACCTAGAAATACATAACTAATATTTGTTATGAAGGTGGAAAATGTTACTCATTTTTACAAATTTTGTTAAGTAAATGCAACAAATATGTTTTCTCCTTTAGCTTCTTTTGGGATGGTAAGTATTAGGCTTAAGGCCTTAAAATCAACCTTGAAAATAGTCATTTTCAACCACAATTCTTTTTATTTAAAAATAGAAGAGTTTTGTTGACTTGAATTAAATTTGGAAAACTGAATATAAGAACCAAGAGGTTGAGACCAAATTAATAACAGGTTTTATATCTAGAACAAAGTCAATTTTAATAAAACATCTCTTTGCTAAACAATGTAATTAGCAAACTTGCCTTATATTATCTCAATGTCTGTGAAAAATGTGTCTAAAAATGTGTTCTGCAATAGTGAGTGCAGTATACAGAGCATAATTTATTTCTTTTGTAGATTTTTTATTGATCTAAAATACAAATAAAATAAAGTTCACTGTTTTCAACATTTTTAGGTGTATAGTTCAACAGCATTAAGTATTTTCACAGTGTTGTACACCTATCACCAATATCCATTTCCAGAATTTTTTTTTCGTCCTCACCCAAGGATATGTTTATTGATTTTAGAGAGAGAGGATGGGAGAGAGAGAGAAACATTGATCTTTTGCCTCCTGTACGCACCACAATTGGGGATCAAACCCTCAAGCTAGGCGTGTGCCTTGACTGGGAATCTGACCACATCCTTTTAGTGGGCAGGGGTGACACTCCAACCAGTTGAGCCACCCAGCCAGGGCCATTTTCAGAACTTTTTCATCATCCCAAACAAGAAGCTTTGTACCTTTTAAACAGTAACTCCTAATCACCTCACTGCCCCAATTCATGGTAATGTCTATTTACTTTCTGTCTCTCTGATTTTTCTTATTCTAGGTATTTCATATGAGTGGAATCATGCAATATTTGTCCTTTTGTGTCTGCCTCATTTCACTTAGCATGTTGTTAGGGTTTATCTGTGCTGTAGTGTGTAGCAATTACATTCCTATGTAAGGCTGGATAATATCCCATTGTATGTACTCTCATATATACCACATGTTATTTATCCATTCCTCTGTAGATGGACATTTGAGTTGCTTCTACCTTTTGGCTATTGTGAATAATGCTGCCGTGCACGTGGTTTACAAGTATGTTTGCGCCCCTTTCAATTCTTTTTCAGTTCCATTTAGAGGTGAAGTTTCTGGGCCATATGGTAATTCTGTGTTTAATTTCTGAGGAACCACCAAACTTTTCCACAACAGCTGTACCATTTTAAATTCCCACCAGCAATTTGAAAGGGTTCCATTTTTCTCTATATCCTTGACAACGCTTGTCATTTTCTGCTTTTTTGATAATAGCCACCCTAATGGGTGTGAAGTGACATACTGTAGTTTTGATTTATATTTCCCTAATGACTAGTGATGTTGAACATCTTTTCATGTGTTTCTTGGACATTTGTGTATCTTCTTTGGAGAAATATCTGTTCAAGTCTTTTGTGTGTTTTTGAATTGGATTGTTTGGGTTTTTTGTTATTGAGTTGTAAGATTTCTTTATTCATTTGGGATATTAGTCTCTTATCAGATATATGTAAATATTCCTCCCATTGTGTGCATAGTGTTTTCACTTCAGTGCACATTGATGTGTGCATCAGTTTTGAAGACATCCTATTTTTTCCTTTGCTTCCTGTGCATAATGTAATTTTGATGTTGACAGTTAGTGAATAAAATTGTATTTCATATGGCACAGTACTTCCTGAGATAGAATATATAGTAGAATAAGCAATGGACTTGGAGTTAGATCCACTTTACCTTCTTTGGAACTGAGTTTCATTTGCTGGAGAGCAGTGTCATCATACTCACAGGGTTATTGGGATTTAGATGGCAATATAAAGCCCTCTTGTAGTAAGAAAAATGTGTCATTATTATTTTCATCAAATCTCTTGTAAAAGCACATATTTCATGAAAGCATGATATTACTCATCTTCCAGACTTGTGAGGCTTAGTAATGAACCCTGGCTGGAATGGCTCAGTGGATTGAGCGCCAACCTAAAAACCAAAGGGTCACGGGTGTGATTCCCAGTCAGGGCACGTGGCTGGGTTGTGAACTAGGTCAGGTCCCCAGTAGGGGGCACACGAGAGGCAACCACACACTGATGTTTCCCTCTCTCCCTTCCTTCCCTTCTGTCTAAAATAAATAAATGAATAAAAATCTTTTTTTTAAATGAACATTAAATTTATTTTTTCTAATGGAAATTTGGTTAGCCAGATTGTTCATGCTTATGTGGAGACAATATGCACTTACTTCATTAAAATTATTTGATAAGTAAGTGAGCTTTTGCCTTTCTAGTGGTTATTTTAATGGAGTACATTTCTGTTCTTTCCTAAAGGCGTATATGAACCCAATAGCAATGGCCAGATCAAGGGGTCCAGTCCAGTCTTCAGGGCCAACGATCCAAGATTATCTGAATCGACCAAGGCCTACCTGGTATTTGTGAAAGAATTTACCTATTTATAAAGTTTTTATAAATATTTAAAAGGTTACTATTGCAACTTTTATTGATTGCCAGGCATATGCCAGATATGTAATTTTTGAAGTAATATTTGATATGTGCTTTTTTTGAATGCATGAAACACATGCACGGGTGTAAAGCAAACATTTGAGAACCCAACACCCAAGATAGCTAACGCACCACCAGATATCCTTTCATACCAATCTCTTCTTTATCCCCTAAAAATGAACTTAGCCTTGCAGTGTTCTGTTTTAAAAGGGCAGATTTGAGTAATCACATCCTTTGTTGAGGTGTAACTAGGTGTTAGGAAGGATAATGTTAGGTCTTATATCTTGCTTTATCTGCTGGCTTTCAATGTTAGAATTTCCTGTTGTTAGATTTTTGTTTTAAATTGATGTTTTTGGCCCTTGTTGAGTGGTGCTGCCATAGCACTGACCTTACTCTCTTACTATTAAATGTCATGCTCCGACGTAACGTATAACAAGCTTCAGAGTTGAGTTTCAGACTCCTTCTAAGTGCCTCGGAAAGCTGGACAATTCCAGTTGAAAGTTGTGCTTACATATAACACAGTCCTTTGACTTAAATAGGAAGTAAGCATGTCCACCTCTGACACCGTTCATGAGTGCTGTTGTTAACTGTTGCAGCATAATACCATAAAATAAGTTATTCCAAAACAAAGTATATTTTGTCTTTAAAACTGAGGAGAAGGAATGAACTTTAAAGGGGATGAGCTCAAGTAAGTATATTACATGTGTGTCAGCGGTCCTCAAGAAAACTCTCAGGTTAAGTAACTTGCTAGGTCTCATAGATAGTTGTACTCATGGGTGAGATTTATTACGGTGACAGGACACCAGCCACAGTCAACAGAGGGAAAATATGCATGGATGAAGTCTCAGGGAGACTGGGTGCAGGCTTCCAAGGCCTCCTCTCCTGTGCAGTCACACAGGACACGTTTAATTCCCTTAGCATGAGTTGTGATAACATACGTGAGATGTTGCCAACCAGGGGAATTCATAGAGAGTCTGTGCCCAGGGTTTTCACTTGGTACTGACCAGCCTCTGCCTATTAGGTGCCAAAATTCCAGACTCTCAGAAGGAATGTAAATGTTCGACCTAAAATACAATGTTTGTATCAACAGGCACAGTGAACCACTCTTATCAGAGATTGGTAAGGACTCGCCTAAATTCCAAGTTCCCTGAAACAGCCAGGGCTAATCTTGTAGGTAGTCCTTCCTAAGAATAAGCAGTCAGTCAGGTGTGCTGTGTTCTCTTTTTGCACATGGGTGAGATACATTACAAGACGGGTGATTTAGTAATAGAATACAGTAGTTCAAGCAAATACACTTCTGTTACTAAAGCTTTGTGATATTAGGCAGATTTCTTACTTTCCCCAAATTGTAGCTTTTATCTATAAAATAGTAATACTTTTTCTCAAAGGATTGTGGTGAGGGTTAAAGGAAGATGTATTTAAAACAGTGTGTATAGCATGTAAGTGCTCAAATGTTTCCTGTATTATCTTTTATAATCCATGTGTAGAAAAGGAGTGATTGGTGTTATCTGGTAGGCTTTACTATGATAATTGATTCACAAAGATACAGACACAAATTTGAAATACATCAACACTGGAATGGAGGTTTACTAAAATATTGAGAACAGTTTGTTTATGAAATTTTATTGTATTGTTTGTAAGCATCCATCTCTAATTTGAATTGCTTGAAAACATTTTTTACATTTTACTTTTTAAGGGAAGAAGTGAAAGAACAACTGGAAAAGAAAAAGAAAGGCTCCAAGGCGTTGGCTGAATTTGAAGAAAAAATGAATGAGGTTTGTAAATAGTACCTTTTTGAAAAAATAGACTAATATTTATTATAAGAAGAATTAAATAACTGTTTAGTAAACCAAGGTTTGAGTCTAGCTCTTCAGGTTGAAGGGGCTCCATATATTATAGGTGTTTTTGTTTTATTGAGTACAGGTTTGTATGTAAATATATGATTATTTTAATAGAGAAAAATCATCTCACAATAATTTGAATCATCTGGAAGTTTTCTAAATGTTAGGTTCTTTACCTTCTCACCCTCATCACCATGCCACCATTTTACCCTGAGATGTCCATGGTGATATTTGCTTGTTTCTGATTATGAACATATATGTAATATTTCAGCCACAATATAGATTAATTTAACTTACACTGTTTGGAAAAGGAATCTAACCATTCTTTGTTAGAAAAAATTCCTCAGCCTCAGTAGTAATACCTACTCTCTTTTTACAAAAATTCTATTTTGGCCCTGGCTAGTGTGGCTCAGTGCATTGAACACCAGCCTGTGAACCATAGGGCCACGGGTTTAATTCCCAGACAGGGCACACACCTGGGTTGTAGGCCAGGTCCTCAGTAGGGGACTCTCCAGAGGCAACCACACATTGATGTTTCTCTCCCTCACTTTTTCTCTCCCTTCCCCTCTCTAAAAATAAATAAAATCTTTTAAAAAATTATATTCTATTGATTATGCTATTACAGTTGTCCCAGCTTTCCCCCTTTGCTCCCCTCTACCCAGCACTCTGCACTACCTCAGGCAATCCCCTCACCATTGTTCGTGTCTGTGGGTCATGCGTATAAGTTTTTTGGCTACTCCATTTCCTGTACTGTACTTTACATCCCCATGGCAGTTCTGTAACTACGTATTTGTACTTCTTAATCCCCTCACCTCCTCACGTATTCCCCCACACACTCCTCCCTTCTGGCAGCCATCAAAATGCTCTCCATATCCATGATTCTGTCTGTGTTTTCGTTTGCTTACTTGGTTTTTTTAGATTCAATTGTTGATAATGTATTTTTTGCATTAATAGTTTTGATCTTCTATTTCTTAACATTTCATATAATAATGGTTTGGTGGTGACGAACTCCTTTAGTTTTTCCTTGTCTGGGAAGCTCTTTATCTGCCCTTTGATTCTAAATGATATCTTTGCTGGACAGAGCAGTCTTGGCTGTAGGTCCCTGCTTTTCATGACCTTGAATATTTCTTGGCAATCCCTTCAGGCCTGCAGTCTCTTTTGAGAAATCCACTGACAGTCTGTGGGATTTCCCCTATATGTAACTAACTGCTTTTTTCTTGCTACTCTTAAGATTCTCTTTTATCTTTAACCTTTGGCATTATAATTATGATGTATCTTGGAGTAGGCCTCTTTGCATCCATCCTGTTTGGGAGTGTCTGTGCTTCCTGGACTTGCATGTCTATTCCCTTCACCAAATTAGGAAAGTTTTCTTTCATTGATTTTTTCAAATAAATTTCCAATATTTTGCTCTTCCTCTTCTTCTGGCACCCCTATGATACAAATGTTGGAACATTTGAAGTTGTTCCAGAAGCTGTTTACACTATCCTCATTTTGGTGGATTCCCTTTTCTTCTTGTTGTTCTGATTGGTTGTTTTTTGTTCCCTTATGTTCCAAATCATTGATTTGTTTCTCAGCTTCATCCATTCTTCTGTTGTATGCCTGTAAATTGTTCTTTATTTCAATTAGCTTATCTTTTGTTTCTGATTAAATCTTTTTTATGCTGTTGAGGTCCTCACTAAGTTCCTTGAACATCCTTATAACCAGTGTTTTGAACTCTGTATCTGATAGATTGCCTGTCTCCCGTTTTGTTTAGTTCTTTTTCTGAAGTTCTGATCTATTTTTTCATGTGGGCCATGTTTGTCTCTTCATTTTGGCAGCCTCCCTGTGGTTGTTTCTATATATTAGCTACAGCTGCTATGGCTCCCTGTCTTAATAGTGTGGCCTAATATAGTAGGTGTCCTGTAGGGTCCAGTGGCACAGCCTCACCTATCACCCAAGCTGGGTACTTGAGGGCGCCCTTCGTGCGGGCTGAGTACACCCTCCTCTTACAGTTGAGCTTTAATTGCTGTTGGCGGGTCAATGGGAGGGATTTATCCAGGCCAGTCAGTTACAAGGACTGGCCGTGAGAACTTACCACCAACCTCCGCCCTCCATGGAGGATCAGCTGTGCAGGGGTAGGGTTATGGTGGTCTGACATGGTCTGTAGTTGCCCATGGGGTACACAGGCTTTGGAGTTTCCTGGGTGGTGCAGGGCAAGGGAAGCCCACACCTATGTTCTGCCCAGGGCCACCCTGTATGAGCTATTAAGCAATCTGAGATGACTGCTACTTGTGTTGGACCTGAAGATTCCAGGTGAAGCCAAGCTATGAATCTAGGCTGGCTGCTGCTAGTGCCAGACTGAGGACCCCTTAGCAAGAGGTATGGGGGCTGGGAGTTTAGTGAGGCCAACTGTTCCTTGTTTGATAGGATTTAGAAAGTTGTGAAGCATGAGCCAAGACCAGCAATTCATATCTTGGATCAACCTGTAAATTGGGTGGGATAGAGTCTTAGGGGGTCTCCAGGGCTGGACAAACAGTGTTAGCCAAGTTGATGGAGTCAGATATGGCACTAGCCTGCCGGCTCTGTGTGGGGACAGTTCAGAGAAGGGACAATGGCCTCTGCCTGACTTTCTGTCTGGGAGAAAGCCATTACTCAGCTCTTGCCTTGATGCCAGACACTTCACTTTCTCCTTGTATGCTACTGGTTGTCTGAAGCTCAGTGCTGGAGCTCAGAGGTATGAGTCTGAGTAAGTTCATGTGTGACTTCTTTAAGGAGAACTGCTTGGGACTCCAGAAGTTCCTTCCATTGACTCAGTCCCCACTGGTTTTTGCAGCTGGAAGTTATGGGGACTTATTTTCCTGGCACTGGAACCCTGGGATGGGGGGCCTGCTGTGGGGCCAAGACTCCTCGCTCCCGAGATCTCTCTCTCAAATTTTTACCCATCACACGTGTGTGTGGGACTGGCCCATTCTGTCTCTTCATCCCTCCTACCAGTCTGGATGGATGTGGTTTCTTTAATTCTGTAGTTGTCAGAATTGAATAAACTTGTTGGAGTTGAATGAACTCAATTTCCAATGGTCCTAAGTGATGGCGGTTCTAAATTTTCGTTGTAGTTTTGATGATAATACCTACTCTCAATGTATAGGATATACAGTGGAGAATTCCCATCCCTTATTATCCCCTCTGAGAAGAGCTGGTAGAGGTTCTCTTTGTGGAGAGGAAAGGATTCTGGCACTTGGAATAACTTCTGTATCTAGAGGCTGGGATGGGTGAGAGGCTGGAGGGAAGGAAACAGTGGCTGTCTTACACTTGTATATTAGGTGTATTAGAAGGGGATAGATGTCCTCTGATGGTGTTTATAACCCTTTTGCAGAACTGGAAGAAAGAATTAGAAAAACACAGGGAGAAATTATTAAGTGGAAGTGAAAGCTCATCTAAAAAAAGACAGGTAATACTATTTGTACTTTATTGCTCTCCTTAATCTCACAGTTGGCTTTCATAATACTGCTTTATGCTATTATTAGTATACATTTCAAATTTCACATGAGCTTTCTTAGATTTGTACCTGTTTCTGTTTGTTTGCTTTTAGAGAAAGAAAAAAGAAAAGAAGAAATCTGGTAGGGTGAGCAAAACTTTTCCATTTTTCTAAATATTAAAATTAAGAGCCTACCAAAAAAGTAAGAATCATTTGTATGGCTTGTATGCTAACCCTAGATGGGTCAAAGAGCCTGTTGGTCCTTTGGTAGCTACTGGGTGCTTACGTTCTATTGCTGACATAAGAGACGGGTGCCAGCCTCCTTTTACAACCTGGTACTGCCGCGTTGCTGTTAGAAAGGGAATTGCCATTACTTTGTTGAGCCTTTTGTTTTTCCTTTTATTTTAGGTGGGGGTGGTGAGGAAATATGACAGTTGACTTTTAATACTTAAGCTTTGCACAGATGGCACTTGTTTCAGGACACTAGATTGCTTTTGTTAAGTATTTGGGATACCTAGTAAAAGAAAAAAAATTCCTGCATCTCACAAGCTTTAATTGTTTTGTGCTTGGTCAAGTATTCATCCTCTTCTTCATCAAGCTCTGATTCTTCCAGCAGTTCTTCAGATTCTGAAGATGAGGTAAGGTTTGCCTATAATGATTCATGAAACGTGTAATTTCTTTATGAAACACCAGTTAAAAATGTTTACTTCTAGGTTTTTTTAGTTTTCTATAACTGAGAGCACTGATACAAATAAACACCTAGATAGTTAAGTATTGGTGTATATATTTTTTAGATTTCAGAATTTGTCTTGTTCATTTTTAAAATATCAGAAGAATTGGATTTGAATAATCTAAAATTCTCTTTGACTAGATGCTAGGAATGTTGTGTGACTCAAATAACATGGCTTTTTTTTTTTTTTCTTTAAATAAACCAGAAAAGTGGTATGTTACATTTAAAATACGAAGTGAAACATATGTTTATGAGCTGGTCCTTTCATTAACTTTATTGATAAAGATATATTTTAAAAATGCGGTGATTATATTTTTGAAAAAGAAAGCAAATGTTTCTAAAAATGTTTTATGTAGGATAAGAAACAAGGGAAAAGGAAAAAGAAAAAGAAGAACCGTTCACATAAATCTTCTGAAAGCTCCATGTCAGAGACCGAGTCAGACAGTAAGGTAAAAATTTTTGAATTAGCAACATTTTGGAGAGCAAAAACATGTAATGAGGTTTTTCTTTTAGTTTTGCCATCTTAAATTGCTCTCTGTTTAAAAATAAGATACTGTTTTTTATACACTATGATGTTTTGTGCCACTTAATGCTTTACATGTGACATTTAATTGTTCTCCAAATACTTCCACGCATCTCTCTCTCTCAGCATTTCCATGACAGCCTTATGATGAGTCTGGCAGACATTTTTGTTTCCTATTTTCATAAAGAAGTCATAGTTCAGAGAAAAAAGTCTTACTTGAATTTATATAGCTAGTATTAGAATTCGAGGTTGAATCTGTCTTTTACTAGCTGGTCCAGTGTCTTTTCTACTATACCTGAGTCTGTTCTGTACTACCTAGAATTGTCTGACACAATTCACTCAAACATAAGTGATCAGAAGAAATACATGCATGTTACAATAAAAGTGAAGGTTCTTGGGCCTCATTTTCAGAGTCTGATTTAGTAGGTGATTAGGCTCAAGAGTCTACATTCTTAACACATGTCCTCAGTGATTCTTACACAGGGGTGTCCATGGACCACAGTTGAACAAACAAATGTCCTAGGGTCTCAGGAGAACAAAGCAACTGTATTGTTTTGGGGCAGATATCTACTGCCCTAATGAGATTTCTTCTGACAGAATGCCTGGTGTCTAGGAAGTAGTCAGCAAATGTTGAGTTTTTTCATTGTTTTTTAAAGCAGAAGAGCCAGTCTAATGATTCTGATAGCTAACATTTATTGAATGCCTACTACATGTTATGCACAGTTCTAAGCACTTGACATATTAACTCAATTCTCTCAGCAGCCCTATGCAGTAGATACTTGTTACCACACTTTATGGATGTGAAAGGTGCAGGGATGTTTAATAGCTAAGCAAAAATTCTTACCTCCCATCCTTAAAAGGAGAGTAGAGAAATCACATTGGTAGATGTCTAGGCCCAGAGGTAATTCCAATACTTATGACCACCACAGGCAAAAACAGGCGGTGGCATAAAGTCACATTAAAATAGATCATGTGGTTATCATAGACAGTATCATTTCAGGTGCACATAGATTAGACATACAACCAGATAAACTAAGAAACCTCATTTTCTTACATTTCTTACAAGTATGTGTATATATATATATGAATATATACACACACACACACAACATACATTTCTTCTATATTTTTAAAATCAAATTCTGGTATTGAAGTAAACTTTTTTCAGTCATAGAGCAAATAACCTTTTTGGTATTTTTGTTATACTGTTATACTGTATCTTTCATATTTAAAGTTGATACATGTATATATCTGTTTAGGATAGTCTGAAAAAGAAAAAGAAGTCAAAGGATGCAACTGAGAAAGAAAAGGTAATTATAATTTTATATTGCCTTAAGATAGTCTGTCATACAATATTTCATTTACTTCAAGAAATAAACAATAATGTGCCCTGGCTGGTGTGGCTCAGTAGGTTGAGAACCAGACTGGGAAGCAAAGGGTGACCAGTTCGATTCCCAGTCAGGGCACATTCCTGAGTTGTGGGCCAGGTGTCCAGTGGGAGGCAACCACACATTGATACTTCTTTCCCTCTTTCTTCCTCCCTTTTCCTCTCTCTAAAAATAAATAAAATATTTTTTAAAAAACAATAATGTGTTCTCCTTTTTAGCTTGAGATTATTTATTTGCTTTTATGGCATTTTGTATTGATTTAAGGAAATGATTGGATTCATTATTGAAGATAAAAGATCAAAAGAGTATTTCTACAGAAAGTTTGAATTTTTGTAGTTTAATGGATTATCTCAGATTAAAAATCCAAGGTAATGGAGATCAAACATTTCCTTTGTTTCCTCAAATTATTTTAAAAGGAAGTACTTTTAATTAAAGAACATGGTCTTCCAGTTCAAATTGAATATACCATAGATAAATTTTGAAAAAAAAACTTTTACTGCTGTTAGTAGATATTTTATCTTGTGATTCAACTATAATTAGTGCTAAATTTATGTCTACCCATGTCTCTGATTTACATTTTAAAATCTTATTCTAATTATTAAAAATAAAGCAATTATTACTAAAAGAAAACTACAAACTAGTGTCACTATATTTTACTACATTTTCACACCATTTTTTAAAATGGTGGTGAAATTCACATAATCTGGACTTCCTGCCAAGATGGAGGTATAGGTAGACACACTGTGCCTCCTCCCACAACCAAAATAAGGTCAGCAACAATTTAGAAACAAGATAACAACCAGAAGTGACAGAAAATTGAACTGTATGGAAGTTGGACAGCCAAGGAGTTAAAATATACACATTCTTCCAGACTGGTAGGAGGGGTGGAGTCAGGAGGCCAGGCGGAGAGAGGTCTCGGCACAAAAACTGGTGGCATCGGGTGCCTAAGGCATCCCGGGCACAAGACCACAGCAGGCAGACCTTTGGCACGCAAGCAGCAGCTGGCAGACCCCGGGTACAGGGTGGCAACAGGAAGACCCAGCGAGGCAACGATTGTGAAGCGAGGCACTGCAGACAAGGTGGCTGGGTGACCACGCAGTCCCACATTCTCGAGCAGATAAACCAGGTGAGGCTGGGGAGCAGGACAGACCATGCAAACCAGGGTCCCAGTGCCAGGAAATAGAGCCCCGGGACACTGATTGAAAACACCTGTGGGGGTTGAGGCTTAGGGAGAGACTCCCAGCCTCACAGGAGAGTGCATTGGAGAGACCTAGGACCCGTGGGTCCTAGAACGTGCACAAGCCCACCCACTCAGGAATCAGCACCAGAGGGGCCCCGTTTGCTTGGGAGAAGCAGCAAAAGGGACTGAAATCCGACAGAGAGAAGCAAGCGCCATTGTTCCTTCTAGGACCCTGCCCCTACATATGGCGTCACAACCCAGCCACTGGGCTGACTAGCCCTGGTGTACACCTAAGGCTCCATCCTTCATACATAACAGACATTTGACAAGACGAAAAAAAACAACAAAAAAACCCATGGCCCAAATGGAAGAACAGATCAAAGCTCCATAGCAAATAACTAAGTGATGAAGAGATAGCCAACCTATCAATGCACAATTCAAAACACTGGTGATCAGGATGCTCACAGAATTGGTTGAATTTGGTCACAAATTAGATGAAAAAATGAAGGCTACACTAAGTGAAATGAAGGAAAATGCACAGGGAACTAATAGTGATGGCAAGAAAACTGGGACTCAAATCAATGGTGTGGACCAGAAGGAAGAAACAACCAAACAAAAGAATGAAGAAGCAAGAATTCAAAAAAATGAGGAGAGGCTTAGGAACCTCCAGGACATCTTTAAACACTCCAACATCCGAATTATAGGGGTACCAGAAGGGGAAGAGCAACAAGTGGAAAAGTTATTTGAACAAATAATAAAGGAAACTTCCCCAGTCTGGCAAAGGAAATAAACTTCCAGGAAGTCCAGGAAGCTCAGAGAGTCCCAAAGAAGTTGGACCCAAGGAGGAACACACCAAGGCACATCATAATTATATTAGCAGAGATAAAAATGAAGGAGAGAATCCTAGAAGCAGCAAGACAAAAGGAGATAGTAACCTACAAAGGAGTTCCCATCAGACTGTCAGCTGACTTCTCAAAAGAGACTTTACAGGCAAGAAGGGCCTGGAAAGAAGTATTCCAAGTCATGAAAGGCAAGGACCTACATCCAAGATTACTCTGTCCAGCAAAGCTGTCATTTAGAATGGAAGGGCAGATAAAGTGCTTCTCAGATAAGGTCAGGTTAAAGGAGTTTATCATCACCTAGCCTTTATTATATGAAATGTTAAAAGGACTTACCTAAGAAGATTAAAAACATGGATAGTAAAATGACAGCAAACTTACAATTATTAACAACCACACCTAAAACAAAAACTAAGCAAACAACTAGAACAGGAACAGAACCACAGAAATGGAGATCACATGGAGGGTTAGCAACGGGAGTGGGAGGAGAAGAGAGGGGGAAAAGGTATGGAGAATAAGTAGCATAGATGGTAGGTAGAAAATAGATGGGGGAGGGCAAGAATAGTATGGGAAATGTAGAAGCTAAAGAACTTATGATACATGGACATGAACTAAAGTGGGGGAATGTGGGTGGGAGAGGGTGTGCAGGGTGGAGGGGAGTGAAGAGGGGGAAATGGGACAACTGTAATAGCAAAATCAGTAAAATGTATTAAAAAAGAATATACAGTGCTGACAACCACCTTGCTCTAGTTCCAAAGCTTTTTCATCATCCCTTTGAAAACAACCTGTTAAGTAATCAGTTCCCATTCTCCCTTCTGCCCATCCCCAGGTACCCTCTAATCTCCTTTCTATCTCTATGGAGTTGCATAATTCTGGATATATCATATAAAAGCAGTCCTACAGTATGTCACCTTTTGTGTCTGGCTTTTTTCCACTTAGTATAATGTTTTCAAGGTTCATCCAAGTTGTAGCATGTATGAGGGGGAACCCCCCAAAACCTGGAATTTATATATAAAACATGTATTTATTCTTAAATGTGTAGTACTTCAGCCACCTTCAAAGTACTCTCCATTTGATGTAGTACAACTACCAAGATTTTTTTCCATTGCTTGGTTTTTGAACTCATTGATTTTTTAAAGATTTTATTTATTTATTTTTAGAGAGAGGGGAAGGGAAGGAGAAAGAGAGGGAGAGAAACATCAATGTGTGGTTGCCTCTCACAATGCCCCCTACTGGGGACCTGGCCTGAAACCAAGGTATGTGCCCTGACTGAGAATTGAACCGGCGACCCTTTGATTCACAGGCCAACACTCAATCCACCAAACCACACCAGCCAGGGCAAAAAATGAATAATTTTTATGGTAATTTTAAGAATTGTTAATAAAGCCCTGACTGGTGTGGCTCAGTGGGTTGGGCATACGCCCACAAACCAAAAGGTCACCAGTTCAGTTCCCAATCAGGGCACATGCCTGGGTTGCAGGTCGGGTCCCTGGTTAGGGGTGTGTGAGGAGCAGCCCGTCAGTGTTTCTCCCCCTTTTTCTCTCCCTTCCCCTTTCTCTAAAAAAAAGTTCAAATGTTGATAGAACGTGGAAACAAAATTTGCATGGTGTAGTACTGTATCTTTTTGAGTCATGATACGTGTATTTTTTTAAAATAGGACATTAAAGGACTTGGGAAAAAGAGAAAGATGTATCCTGAAGATAAACCTTTATCATCTGAGTCCTTATCAGAATCAGATTATATTGAGGAGGTATGTATATGGTCAAATCTATTTTCTTTAAAATGTTCAGTTATTTGATTTATTAATATTAATTGAAAAAGATACTTCATACGTATTTGATTTACTGTGAAGTATGATGTACTATGAAAAATAAAAGGAAGTTATTCCATTTCAGAATAAGCCTTGTCTTTATCACAATTATATTACTATTTTTTTGATAATTAGCCATATTCTCAACATACCTTTCCAATCTGAGATATGTATATTATTTTTATTCTTCTAACCTTGTCTTCTTAAAATTTTTTTACCTTTATTAGATTTTTTCGTTACCATCTAGTCAGTCCCCTTAGACTGCCCAGCCCCTAGCAGTCTTTGACTATTTTTTTATTGTACTACTATTTTGACTACATGAAAGATGCTGTGTGATGTATTGTGTATTAAAACCCAGCATTTCCTTGTTTTTGTTTGGAACTGCTCTTTAGGGAGTAGAGAGGTGGTGAGAAAGAGCAGGAATACTAGTGTGATCTCACTTTTTCTATCTGTACAGTGAAGGAGTAGGATGAGACATCTATAGAGTCCTTTTCAGCTCTGATACCTCTCTCTTAGATTTTGTACTGTCTTGGAATTAGAGTCGATTTTTACTTAGTTTTAGGTCTGTAAGTTACCATTTTTAAGTATTTCTTGGAATTGGTTTCCTCATTTGTAAAATAGGGCCTGTTACTTTCATTTTGTAGTAGTATTTTGTAATGCCCCTGAAACGAACTTGTAGTTTTTATAGAAATATATACTTATATATATATTTAACTTATACATTTTTATATTACTATCCCCTAACAGAAATAGAAAAAATAAAAATAACAATGCATGATTTTTATTAAATTATATTTCAATGTGTAATTTCTTGAGAGTGTATCTTAAAATCCTGTACAAAAGACTTCGTGTTCATAGTACAGTAAATTTAGCTTCTCTGTTATAAATAGGTGTGACTGTCTGGTGGGCTTCTCAGAAGCCATGTCAGGGCTGTCCTGGACAGCGGGTGGCAGCATCTTCTGTCTTGGCCTGGCCAAGTGTGGGTGCAACACAGCTGCTCCAGTGTTGCCATGACAAGAAAAACAAAAAATAATAATGTTATATTTGGAGTTAACATTAAATACACAGTAACTTTAGCAACTTTGGATTTAATCAGTTGGATTATACTGAGTACACTGTATGTATAGTAGTTATTCATTGAACACCACAGAGTTAGGGAAGGACCCACTCCATTCCAGGCACTGCCCCTGCCATGTTACAGGTGATGAAACTGAGAGTGACATGTAGCAGAGGCAGGATTCAGAGCTTGGTTGGACGGTTGGTTGGTTGGTTTGAGAGCTCATGTTTTTTATCCATTGTACCTCACTGCTTTTCTTAGGTGCTGAAAGGGAATATAAGAAAAGCCCTTTAGAGATTTAAAGTATTTTATTTAGATGTATTTTACTTTAAATGTATTTTATTTAATTCTCATTGTGATATAACAGAGGTTTAAGGTAAATAAGGCATTTAAAATGTTATTTGGTTGTCGAAATGTTTTTACAGATAAATTTTTTTTTTTAATTTTCTTTTTTTTTTTTTTCTTTTTTTTTATTTCAATCATTGTTCAAGTACAGTTTTCTCCCCCCTACTCCCGTTCCAGCCCCTCCAACAGATAAACTTTAAAGATACAAAATATATTAGGGAGTGAAAAAGAAATGCCATAAGTACAAGTTACATGTTTGTCTTCCATTCTCCACAAACACTTAAACTTTTTTTTAGGTACGCGCAAAAAAGAAGAAAAGCAGTGAAGACAGAGACAAAGCAACAGCAAGTATCACATTTTTACATGACAACAGTATAGCTGTTTTTATTTAATGTAAAATGAGTCATGGGTAAAGAAAGCATGATTGCATTTACTAGGACCAAGTAAATACTTATGATGGTGTTTGGCAGCTTCACTTAATGGGTTGGAAAAAATTGAATTGGCTCAGGAAAAAGGAAGAATACCCTGGTTGCAAATATGGTCTGTTTCCATTTCAGTATTTTACTGTCAGAAATATAAGCTCAAGCTTTTGTTTGATTTTCTGAAGGTGTAATAATATGAAAGATGATATTAAAGTATGATGATTCCCTCTGTCTTCAATAGTAGTTACTTCCAGATCAGCCAAACCTGATATTAACAGAAAAAGCCTCTCTAAACACAATCCTTATTCTTGTGTTTAGAGAATAATAAGCCAATAGTAAGCCAGAATGTGACAACATAAATGATTTCACTAATAAAGATTGTTCTTTCGATCATTTCTAAAGCCAGCTCTGCTATTATGCAGATTGAGAAATAGGAAAGGAGACCAAAGGAAGAGGAAGAAAAGGGAAATGGAAGTGGTATTTAAATAAGAAGCAGACCATCCTAGAGAAAATGAATACAGATTATCAAAGAGTAATGTGGATCATATCAGCAGAGTAACTTAGGAGTACTCAGTATAAGTATGGACTTTGGCCTTTAAATTCATTTTCTTAGGGAGAGGTAAAATAAAAATGAGAACCACATTATTTGTAGATTTGAGGGTAATTCCCATAATTTTCCTAGGTCTTAAAATGAGGGTCCTTCTCTGATAAGAAGGTTCACTTGGTAATGTATGATTTGATTCAGAATTAACATTTTATATGTCTTTGAGTCCAAGGTGACACTTAAAAGACTTTTGAATGGAAAAAATAATTTGAATAAAGACTGCTTTGGTCTTTGGCTCAGATTGATTAATTAATTAAGATAAAGGTTAACACTTTGGGTAATTCTGATTTGTATTCACATACTCCCTGTTCCATGCATTTAACTGGCATACATTTATTAAGCTCTGTGCAGGCACTGTGCCAGGTGTTGAAACAGCTGTTTATAATAGAGTACAAGAAAAGAGGGTGATACATGAGAGAGTGACTTCAGTGAGGGAAAGCCTCTGTGAGGAAGTAAAATTAACCTGAAATTTGATTTATAAGAAAGAGTCAGCCATGTGAAGATCAAAGGAAAAATATCTAGGCAGAGAAGAGCTGAGGACATATACAGGAAGGAGTTTGAGGACCTGGAAGAAGTGAAGCTGGGCTTTTACATGGTAGACAAAGAGGAGTAGTGCCCAGTGAGGCTGGGAAGTAAGTGGGGCTCATATCCCGCAAGAGTGTTTGGGTTTTAATCAGAATGTAATGGGATGCTGTTTTGAGGGTTTTGAGCAAAGAAGTGACCTGAATCAACTTTACTTTTTCATTTTATTTATTATTTTTTTAATATTTATTTTTTTTTAGAGAGAGGATAAGGGAAGGAGAAAGAGGGAGAGAAACATCAGTGTGTGGTTGCCTCTTGTGTGCCCCCTACTGGGGACCTGGCCTGGAACCAGTCACATGCCCTAACTGGGAATCACACTGGTGACCCTTTGGTTTGCAGGCCGGCGCTCAATCCACTGAGCCACATGAGCCAGGGCTCAACTTTACTTTTTTAAAAAATGCTTTGGCAGAGGAGCTGAATGGACAGAGGTGAGGACTGTGTTGTTATTACAGTGGTAATCATGGAGAGGGATCGACATGATGGACTTGAGATGTGTTCTGGACTTAAGTGGTAGGACTTACTTGGTGCTTTGGATGTGAAGAATAGAGTTAAAGCAAAGGGTAGAGGCAAAGATAGCTTAGATTCCTTGGCTAAAGTAAAATGACAGATTAGTGATGCCATTTACTAAGATGGGTACAAGATGATTTGGAGAGAGAAATTAAACATTTTTATGGTAACTTGGGGTATGCATATTAGCCAGGTGGGGGCAATAATGAGGCACTTGCAGTCTCGTGCTCAGAGTGAACTGGATATAAAGATTTGGTTTGTAAGTAGCATTTAAAGTGTGTGACTGAGAGATCATGTGCAAGAGAAGGGAAGGAGGCCCTGAAAAGTTGAGCAGAGGAAGAACCAGCGAAGAAAATGAAGAGCTCGTTGTGATAGAAGAAGAGCAGTGGAGTGAGGTTATCATGGAAAACAAAAAGAAAAGTATTTTAGAGAGTGGTCAACTGTCCTTCGAAATGTAATCTAAATGCAAAACTTACTTTTAAAAGCCCAAATACAAGAGTTTGGACTGGGCTTGTAGTGAAAAGAATGATGACCCCTGAGAGCCACAAAGTGGCAGAGACCTTTGGGAGAGGAGGGAGGACTGTAGAAAGTTCTAATAGATAAAGAAAGGGATAGGAAACTTTGCTTTTACTACCCTTACGTCTTCTTTCTTGCCTTTTATTTTCTTCTCCTGAACATCAACAACATCATTTGATACCACCTTTCCAAGTATCTGTTCTAAAAATTCAGCCTTCTTTTCTGTGTCTGAAACACTCCCAAAATTCAGAGATCAGTAAGATTCTGGCTCCCCTTACCCAGTGACAGTTGGATGACTTTTATTAGGCTTCCATGTCATTTTCCTCTGACAGTCAAGTGTTTGTCTTACTAAGCCAAAGAAGACTTTCCAACTACACATCAGTATTTCGTGCCAGTCAGTTGTTAACCTAAGTGCTCCCAGTCTAAGCAGTACATAATATCTGTGTTTCTGTTTGCTTAAAAATAGCAGATTTCATATATGTCCTCTGAAAACCATCACTTTGCAAAAATCACTGTTTTGCTGTGGTATGGGGATTCCTTGGCAGTACCTACAACTATTTTACCTTTAGAAATTAAATAAATGAAAAATAAGAATTGATACCATGATTCAATTGAATTTATTTTCTACACGAAATTTAGTTAACAGCTATGTTAATATGATAATGACTTAAAGCTTTTCCTTATTTTGAAAGTTGATAAGCACTGTTCATCTTCATGATACTGATTATCGATGCTTTTCAAGAAATGTCTTGAGTAAGCTTACTTGGTTGTGTGGATTGTTTGAAATAACTGTGTAGTAGCTCAGAAGTACCTTAGTAAACGGGTTGTTTCTAATTTGCATATTTTCATGTAGAAATGTCTAACATAGGACTGTCTTTACAGGAAAAAACAAAAAAGAAAAAGAAGCATAAGAAACACAGTAAGAAAAAGAAAAAGAAGGCTGCTAGTTCGAGTCCTGACTCACCATGACGTTAGAAAAAATCAGGATTCCCTTATAAAGTGCAATGTCTGAGGAGATCTCAACTGTGAAAATAATGACATATTTACTAAAGTGCATGAATATTGTTGTTTCTAGAATTATTCCTGGACTGTTCAGTAGCCACTCAGAATGCCGCTGTGTGAAAGGGCCATAATAGTTGCCTGCTGCCTGAACATCTGTCTTTTTCTCTTCCACTGCTTAGTAACTTTGGGAGATAATACACTGCAGTCATACTAGTGGTTGTTATTTGGGAATAAAGTTAATATTTTTGACTAGAAGCATCAAATGATAAATTGACAGAATTTGAGTCTGGATACATCATTAAGATGTACACAGAAATGACCAGATGACTCTAACATTTTTGAAGTAGGGATTGCATTGATATTTCAGTATCCTTACTCTGTAGATAAGTGTATTTTAATTTTTCCCCCTTGTATACTTTTATTATTTACCTGGGGAAGGAACTTTCAAGGGTTGGGGTGGTTTGCTATTTTCTTTAGCAGAATAGTGTGCCTTTTATCCTCATACATCCTATTTTTGTGGACACAGTAGCCATGCTTCATGGGGAGGTCAGAGCTGGGTATGGCAGTCCTGCGCTTCACTGAGGTTAGTAACATCCTTGGACTCTGCCGTATGCTGCTTTGAGTGAACCAGAGAAACGGCCTTTTGCAGCTCGAGAAAGCCCTGGAAGCTCTGGGATGTACCTCCACTTCGATAATACTGAATGATTGTTAGTATTAGAATGTGTTATAACATTTGAATTAATTTTGACTATACTTTGGCTTTGGAGAGGAGTCATTTCAAATAGACACTGGTACTTTTTGAACTTGATAGCTAAAGATTCTAAGATGCATGTTTTATACTGTTAAGTTTTAACCAGTCAGGAAAATTTTATGTAACCAGTGATAGTTATTTTTTGTATGAATTTTGTTTAGGCTGTAATGTTTAGCTTTTATTAACTTTTTATTCTTGCTATCTTAAATTCCTTACTGCATTTAATGGCGTTCTTGCCAAGATATTTAGCATGTGAGAAGCAGGTTTTTGGTTTTGTTTTGTTTTGTTTTGTTTTGTTTGTAACAGCTTCATATTGAAGCTGAGATTTACCATATACAAGTTGAATGGCAAGTCTGTTATGCTGTGTCTTGTTACATAAAGCTCTTGCCAGAATCTTAGTAAGTATAACATTTTAAAAGTTTGTCTTTGTATATTCATAAAAAAATTATGACAAGTTAAACTTAATTGAGAATTACATTATTGCTCTTTCTGTGTCATTTTACTAAGATTTTGTGCCTCATATCTCCTGCTGAATTGTTTACTAGTTAAAAGGGATTGATAAATCAATTTCACTTTACATTTTTATATAATCAGGTAACAAAATATAATTTGATGTATAATTTTGCCTGCGTGATAATTATAGTGTTATATGCACAAAACATTTTGGCATGACAAGAGGCTAAATAAATAGCTATTTTACTTAAAAATAGCCAAGTTCTTATCAGCTCCCTTTGAGTCACAAGTAAAGTTACAATGATTAAGAAACACTACTAGGTGTTAAGTGGTAGGAGGATAAGACATGTCTTCAAGTTTTAGCTGTAAAAATAACACATTTCTTGGTTACTTTCCTTAAATTTTATGCTTAGAGCTTCCTACTCTTACCTAATAAAAGATATCTATATGTTCTTGAGTACACAGTAAGTTTGAGGGACATTTTGCATCCAGAAGGAAGTTTCTCAGAATTGTTCGTGCAGATGCTAAAAGATGAAGTTTATCAGTTTATTTGTTGATCATTTTTTCTGTGAACATAAAAGTGTACCTTTGCAGACTGGCCCAGTACACGATGATTGTGTTCCACTAACAGCAACTGCTTGTTTTATAGACTGGGGAAGAAAGAGATTTGGCAAGAAAATTATACTCTTTCCAGACCATTGACTATCTGGGAGATAACCCTTCTCATTGTTTCTCTTATGGTAACCTTAACATTCTCCTAATAAGTTGTGGAAAGAAAACTTGACTGGTGATGTTATATGCAGGTCAACATCTCTGACTTCCCCCCTCCACCAGATCACCCCTTTTCAACACAGGACATGTTATTTGGGTAATTGTGCCAGGGTAACTGCAACAAAATTGATGAATGTCTAGATAAAAAAAAATTGAATTTATAGCAATGCTACCTCTTTCTGGTTGTTTTGGATTTATTTGGTTGTCCTTAATATATTTAGGTGTTTTAAATTCGTAAGAGTGTCCTGAAGTTATTTTATCAAGAATATGGGTTCATACTCTATTAGTCAAGCTGTGCTTTAAAAACCTGTTGCTCTGGAGAATAGTAGACTAATCTCAGAGAGACTGAGAACAGTTATTCTTCAGACTTAGGTGACAGGTTTCACTTTTTAAAAATTACCAGTTTTGAACTTAAAATCTATAAAAAAGTCTTAAGAAAGCTTTTTGTTCCCCAGTTGTATTTGCCTTATTTTAAAATTTTATATTTCATTAAAAACTTACTAAAAATTTAGTGCCCTAATTCCTAAAAATTATGTTATGTTAGTACATTATAGGTTTTTGCCTTACCACAGTGAAGACCAGCAGACACACCAGAAACTACTTGTTCTCTCTGCTAGGATTCGGAAATGGACAGGACTTAAAACCGTAGTTTTTTGGCCACCTTTGGCATAGTTACATGTTTTCCCACTAGTTAGTCAGATACAAGTTGGAGGAATGAAAGCGGGGTTTAGCGTTTCTCTAGAGACGCCCAGATTGAAGCCTCTGCTTGGATATCATGAGAAGGTACTTGGTTTGAACTTTCAAATGAGGTTATAGCCTTTGAAGGAAATTGTATGGTCTGGGAAATTATTTTATTTCAACCAAAAGATTAAGGCCTTTATAATCTTATTTAGTTTTGTGTTCAAATAGGAGGGAAATATTTTCAACTGTAGAATTTATGCTGAGGAAATACAAATGACAACATTAAGTACCACTTTAACTGGTGTTTAGACCCAAAGAAAAGCAATGTTTGACTTGCTGTAGTTTTTCAGATCACGCTAACATTAATGAAATCGCATGTCAGTACTGAGTGGTAACAGTCACTGCATGTGTTTCCAATGACTTGAGAACCTTCTGTGTTTGGTTGCTGGAATGTTGCCATGGCGACACTGTCGGGCGTGGTATAGTGAACTGTGGAATCGGTGGGGTCCCAGGCTGCCCAGGCTTGGAGCTAGGCTATCTGACAAGTCTGCAGTGTGTCGAAGCCACATTCACCATGAACCAGCTGAGGAAGCTGGTGGAGTCCCTCAGCAAAACCGTCAAGAGCTGTAAGTACTGAGCAGACATCCAGCACTGCCTGAGCGTCTTTATTCCAATAGGAACTTAGTAGACATACTAGTGGGGCGTTAACAAATGCTTTGTAACTTTCAAAATGGAGTTCCTCTCTTTCCTCTGTAATATCTTGGTCACTGTAAAAAATAAGATAGCAAGTGAACAATTACATCACTGCACTTATGCTGAAAATAATTATCAGGTGTCCTAAAATATATTTGTGTATGTGGGAAGAGAAGCTTGAGAATTTACATGACGTAAGTGCTAAAGGATTATCTGCTAACCAAGGACTGATTATTATAATCTGAAATTTAGTAAGATTTCAAAGTACAAAGGTTTACTTTGACAGTTCTCTGGCACAAAACCCATGTAAGCAGGTTGCTCTACTTCAGGGGATTGGTAGAGATACGTAACCTAAGACACTATAGAAGTTGAAATAGCATGGTGCTCTAAACATGGCAAGTGTTTATTAAAACTAGTCTAGCGTAACAGATTGTGGGGGGGGATTCCTTGCCTTCACCTTAAAAAGTAATCTTGTGAATGTTTTTTCTCAGGCATGACCACAAATCCTGACTTACAATTCTGAGAATGTTTTCAGGGTTTGAGAAAATTAGTTTTATGTCAGCCACTTTCACAGCCTCATTATTGGGCTCTTCCACTTTCTCTCGTGAGCCCTGCCTGGTTAGGATGGGTCCCGCCTGTCTAAGGACCTCCCTGCGCCCGGTTGGGGTGCCCAGTCAGGGCGCATCAGTGTTCTCTCCCTCTCTTCCTCCCTCCCTCCTCTCCTCTTCCCTCCCTCCTCTCCTCTCTAAAAAAAAAGACAGAAGGAAAAAGAAAATGCTGCTTCCTGGGCACCGCGAACTATATTTAAACATCTCTGAATCAGAGCCAGGCACCGGATTGTTCTATGTATTGTAGACAATAAAGTTTGAGAATTCCTGGCCAGAATTCTTTCTTCCAGGTGAAACTTAATCTTGTCAGTCTAATGTCAGTTTCAATTGATAGATTGGGAATTGACCCAGTCTTTCACGTGCTTTGTTGTTTTGCCATAATTTTTACACTTAAATAGATTAATGAACTTTTTTTTTCAACCTATGTGAGGAATTAGAAAATGTCTAATGATGTCATGTTGTTTGCTTCAGCTCATCATTTTGGCCTTTAGATGTTACTGTCATCCAGCATGTTCACTAACCTCTCTCCACGTGACAACTGCTTGGTGATTGCTTAGCGAACATTTGAGAGCCTACCATTGTGCTCTGTGGGCTCTACATGGTACTGAATCGGTCCTAACATAATGATGAGAGATACTGTCACGTGCCCGTTAAAGTTGGAATACTTTTGTAGACTGCATTTCTCTGATCTACTCCTATTGGGGGAGAAATAAGTTAAATGTAGTATGACTTGCCTTTGTGGATTCATGAGCCCCCTACCCCCACCCCCCTGAGTGTACATGAGTTTTTCATGCAATTGTCTCTTCTGGCACTTGGCCCAGGACCACCTACAGGCCAACTAGTCCGGTACTTGGCTTTTGCTCTATTTGTGAGGCATAACAATGGGTGTGCCTACGTAGGCTCGTAGACATACTTACTTCCTTGCTATGTCTACTGAGAGGGCTTAGAAGTATTAACACCCCAGTAGCCACAGCACACCAAGTACCTAAACCTTGGTTTCAAAGTAGCAATCGCCAATTTGAAACACACACACACAGGATTCCTTGACAAAGCTGAACGGCGTAGAGGAAAAGCCAGCACTAATTCATTTCTCTGACACTACTGCCACACTCATACATCTATCACTTATGTCCACCACCTGTGGAGGTTTCTCCCTGGAAGCAGTTCTCTGATACCAGCTGGGTGACCTACATTTAACTCAGTGCCAACACTACCTGGAGATAGAATGAAATCCCACAGGTTAAGAGTTCAGTCCTCCCTCCCCCCTCTTTAGATGCCAGTCAAGTCCAGGTGGTTATCTGTGCCACAGATTCTGACCAATTGACTGAGTCTCAGGTTCCAACAACCCCTTCCTGGGGTTCAATTAACTTGCTAGAGCGGCTCACATAACCTAGGACACAGTTTACTTACTAAATGAGCAATTTATTGTGAAAAGATAGGAACAGCCAGCTGCAAAGAACAGGGTATGTGGGGAGGATTGCAGAACTATGCCTGCTTCTAAGCACCTTTGTGTTCAGCAGCACAGAACATCCCCAAACCTTGCATTGTGGTGGGTTTCCTGGAGCCTTCACATGCACGTGATAGATCATCAGGAGATTCTAGGTCCTCCCTGAAGGTTGGTGGGTGGGGCTGAAAGGTCCAAGTTTTTAATCTTGGCTTGGTCTTTCTGTGTCCAGGAGCCACCAACAGTCACCTCATGAGAACAAAAGCCATTCCTGTCACCCAGGACATAGAAATTTAGGATTTACAAGCTTTGTTTGGAACTCGGGCCAAAGACTAAAATGATGCTCCTCATGCTTGTGTCACTTAGAAAAGCACAAGGTTGTAGCTCTGTGCTAGGAATAAGGCAGAGACCAATGCATCTTCTTTTCTTGTTCTCTGTCAGGGAGGATAGAGGTGAGGCTGGCAGGTAGTGCCAGAAAACAAGTAAGTGTGGAAAAGCAGAAGGGTGGGGACATGCGAAACACAGGAGCCAGCCTGAAAACTCCCAATGGCCAAAGTGGGAGCAATTGGAGAATGAAATAACAATATTGGTATAAATTATATGTAACTCCATAGGGACATAATAAAAGGAAAAGAGATACCCTTCTTACAAAGGAATTCTGAATAATGGTATAGACACCCCTTTCCAAGTAGTGGCACCTGACTCCCTTTTCTTTGAGAGACTGGCCTGTAAGGAAGATTGTGGAGAAGGAAAACGGTAACTACAGCAGAGAAACCTGTACTTGCTAGCTTAACCAAGTAATCAGGGCTACATGTATGCCCCTGAAGTGAGATGACAAGGATCACACTTTATCTTGTAATCTTCCACAAAACACAAATGGTCTAATTATGAGAAAAATGTTAGACAAAGCTAAATTAAGACATATCCTTAAAATAAGGTCAAGGAAAACTGAAAACTCAGATTGGAGGAAACATGACAGCCAAATGAATCCCGGGATAAAAAAGCAGAACACTAGCGGAAAGCCTGGTAAGTGTGTAATTTAGCCGATGACAATGTGCCAGAGTTCGTGTATTACTTTTGCCAAATGTGCCATGGTTATTTATGTAAGATGTAAAGGGAGAAACTGAAGAGTTCATGGGAACTCCTCATTGCATCCCTTGGAAATCTAAAGTTATTGTAAACTGCCCTGGTTGGTGTGGCTCAGTGGATAGAGCATGGGCTGCAAACCAGAGAGTTGCCAGTTCAATTCCCAGTCAGGGCACATGCCTGGGTTGCGGGCCAGGTCCCTGCTGGGGGCCACATGAAAGGCAACCACACACTGATGTTTCTCTCCCTGCCGTTCTCCCTCCTTTCCCCTATCTCTAAAAATAAATAATAAAAATGAAATCTTTAAAAAATAATAAAATTAGTGTAAACTAAGTTGTTTAATAACATGAGTCAAACTCTGGCATCTCAACACCATTCTCAACTACCCACGACTTCTCAAATATCACAACTGTTCCTTCTCCACGTGTGTAATAAGGCCTGTAGATACAATGAAATGCAAGCCACATGGATAAACTCAAAAAAAGTTACCCACCAGAGACTGTCTACAATCCTAGATTGCTTTGACTCAGAGCAGCTTAACCCTCACTCTCTTCAGGGACCCTTTTAATTCATGCTAGTGTTGGTGCTAACATTTCCACTCGGGTAATAGTTCTCCAGAATGAGCATGACAAATGTCTTACTATGCACTTGATAGAGTGTGTCTACATTTGAGTGCCCTTTTTCTTCACATTCCACCAAAAAAACAAACAAAAAAAAACCAGTGTCTCCAAGTTTTTGTCCTCAGCAATTGCATCTCTTTCTGCCACATAACCTTGAAAAGTCACGTTCCCTGGTTCCATTGTACACTTACGTGGTTGAAAGGAAACCAGCACAAAAGTCCTAATTTCAAGGGAGGGAGACAGTCCCCATCTCTCTGGGGGTGACATATCTACATCATATCGTAAGAAGAGCATGTGGGCGGGGGGAAAGATGGTTTCAGTGGTCTTTGGGGAAGTAGCAACCTGTCACATCTGGATTCCCCATAAGGCAGTTTCAAGAACATGCCCAAGTGATCTTCTGTAGATGCAAGTCTGATCCTGTTAACGTGCCAAAGTTTTTCAGTAAGCTCCCCATTGTCTGCAAACAGTTCTGCCACAGGGCCAACACCAGAACATCTGCAGCTCTCAGAACATGCCTCCACGCACTCAAGCTTTCTCCTCTGGCTAATGCTCACTCCTTCGGCAGGTCTTAGCTCGTGGCACTTCCTCTTTGGGGCTCTTCTTAATTACTTACCATCTCTTCCCAAATCCTTCCTTTGGGTTGCCCCCAACCAGCATCAATCACAGTGCTTATTCTACTTTACTGCACTTCCTTATCTCCACCAAAGTGTAACAATCTTGAGGGCAGGAGCCATGGAGTAATTATTTCCTGGTTCATGGAAGACCCTTAATAAATGCTTACTGGATGGATAAAAAAGACCTTTGGTTTCATATATTAGGGCTAATAGCTACAGTGTGAAGCCTGGCAGTTCATAGAATAGTATTTTTAGGTAACTTTGTAATTGCTTCTTTGTCAGTCATTGTGCTAAGAATCAAGTTATTTTGACCACAGTGGAAACCCTATTGTAAACTGCATATTTACTATATGTTGTCATTAATTTCTACTGGGTAACCTGAAATCATCTCAAAGACAGCATCTAAAATAATCTTTTTTTTCTCCCACCTTCCCCACCTGCCACCCCTCCTCAAAAAACAAAAAAAAAGAAAGAAAGAAGAAAAGAAAAAGGGAGGGAGGACAGGGAAGAGAAAAAGAAAAATATTAACCAGCTTTCCCCCTCTTTTGGTTCTCTCAACCTTTGATTCAGAGAATTAGACTTTTATAAATTTGAGAGATCATCTGGACAGACAAACACGTAATTTGTAGTGGTGAGGACTCCAAAGCATAAGGTGCTTTGTGACTTGTCCGTCTGTCAGCTATTTAGTTTCTCAGAAATGGGAGTAGAACCCAAATGCTTAAGCCTAGTACCCCCAACCCACTAAGTCTGAGCCCGGAGTTCTCGGTCCGGATGGTGCATTAGAAACACCTGTGCACTTAAATCTACCATTAGTTTTCTAAGCCTGGAGTAAGATCCAGATATATGAGCATTAAAAAGTTTCGGTTTGAAAATCAGTCACCAAGTCCTACTGATTCTTTACAGTATCTCAGGCTCCCTCCCCACTCTGACCTCATGTCCACCTCTCTAGCCCCATCACTCCAAGCCTGGCCTCTGCGCTTCAATACAGCTTGCCACTTCTCAACTCTTAAGGCATGGAAGAGTCAACCTAGCTCTTGTTTAAAAGCTCATCTCCTGGGCCTACGGTTAACGATTCTGAGAGAGGTCTAGGGCAAGGCCTGGGAATTTGCATGTTGAACAAGCAATGGCAAGGGGGTTGCTTCTCACACAGGTGATCCAAAGATGATACCATGGGAAACACTTCAGTAAAATAAATGTTAATCCTCTGGCCAGGCATTCAAAGCCCTCAACCATCAGGCCATTCTCTTCAATCGTATTTTTCACTTCTTTCCAGCTCCCCCCATTCTCCCTCTTTCCTTTACTCATGTTGTCCCCTCTCCCTGGAATTTTCCACTTCTCCACCACCCCAACTCATTCCTTCCTATAAAAATCCTGTGCATCCTTCAAGGCCCAATTCAAAGCCCACTCCAGTGAAAATGGCCCAGCTCCTCTTTCTGAGTGAGCCCCATCTTAACAGGGTAAGCTCTTAAGGAACAAGCCCATGTCATATTTTAAAAACCACTAGGGCATCTAGCATCATAGGAAAAACAGCTTTTTAGTAAAATATTTTTAATTACGCTAGAGAACTCAACGATGGACTCACATGTATTTATATTTTCATTTTACAGTCAAAAAAAGTGAAGTAGAGTGTCTGATAATACTTTTTCAGCGCTTGGTGGGAAGAGGCGATGTGCGACTTGATAATGCTGGGCTAGACCGTAATGCCTTCCGGACGATCCTTTACAGCTTGTTTGGAATGACTGACGAGAAGCTAATGAATAGGGGTAAGAAGGCATGAGAGACTGAAACGGGCCAAGCTGAACAGCAAACATGTATATATGGTATGGTGGACACCGGCCAGCAGTATCCATCCCTGCTGCAGATGCTCATCGAAACATGAGAAAAACATACACAGAGACAACCAGGTCCTATGGGGAAATAGGGACGAAACGGCCACTCTCTCTAGGGGAGAGCGCCTTGTTTTTTCGCCCAAGCAGATTTGTATTAAGAATATAGACACAGTTTGTGGATTCACAGTTTGGCAGGGAAGATCACAAGGAATAGGTAAATTTTCAAAGGGACTCACAGAACTCCGGCTGTGATTCTGGGCAAAGTTTGGAATTTTATCATTTGAAAGGACTACAGGGCTCAAAGGGCTAGTTTTGGTTTCCTGTCTGTGCCTTCAAATTCTAATTTAATAACATCCTCCAGCAAACAGATCTCACAGGATCTTGCGTATTCTATGTCCCAGGCCTGATTACCCCGGGGGTCCACTGACTCTGGTCTGGACTGCACCGCCCCTGCTATTTCCTCAGGCCTGAGTCGGGCAGAGGAGACAAAGGCAGCCAGGAGACTTGGATTTCTCACATCTAAGAACAAGGGCTCAGGCTTTGACAAAGCCGAGGGGGCAGGGGTTGATGTCCATCACCCCTTCATTTCCACAGCCCCGAGTCTCTTCCCTGAGGCCTCCTTATGATCATGCCTGTCTTAGGCGATTCCCTATGTGGGAAGCCTTACCCGTCATTGGCTAACTGATCAAGCATAGGAGGCCAGGCACAGAACAGGCAGCGTTCATGCCAGGGAAATAAGTTTTGTCTCCTAAGTGGCTCCTGGTCTGGAGGTCTCTCACTCAGCCTAAGTCACGGGGGGTTACAGCTTCCTGAGACCTGGCAGGGCGGACCCCAACAATATGGCATACATATCTATGTCGATTAATATATGGCAAATATATGTTTAATTTTTGTCAAAGACTTTGAAATTTTTAATGCCAAACTAAAAAGACAATCCTGGTCGTGCTGACAATGCAAGTCAGTAGTTGACTTTATTGTCAGGATGGTTTTTAGTGTAAGCTCACTCAGGATTTATCTCATGACTACCAGTTGGAGAGGTAACCAGGAATGGACTAAATAAGATAGCAGCATTGTTTTTCAAAGATAAGCATGTGGCTTTTAATCGTGATGTCTGTGGATTCATATGCCGTAGATGTATACATTTTTAAACAACCTTTTCCTCATAAAAATGAAAAATGTGTCAGTCAGTGCAAAACTGATACTCATTATACTGAAAAAATCAAAGGTCATTTATTTATCATAAAATAGGAAGTTATTTACTGTGATCCATTTTCACTAACAGATTTTTAGTGTTTAATATGGTAAGTTTTGACATATATATGTACACCCTTGGAACCATAACCATAATAAAAATAATTAACATATCCATCACTCCCCAGAATTGATAACATTTTATTTTCTTTGGGATAAACTAAGATTTCATAGGTAATTTTAAAATAGTGCATTATTTTAGTAATTTACCTTTGGGCATTGTACAAACTCTTTAGAACAGCATTTTGCCACTTTTTTAGAATAAAAATAACCACATTGATTGGCTCCATCATTGGACTTCTTGGCTTATAGTAACTGTATAAAACATCACAAATGAAGCTCATCATGATCATGGAGGAGAATGGCTCTTTTCTTCCTATGAAAATCTGGGGGAAACATATTAGACTAATTTTGACTCTTTCAAGAAAGATTGTGGCAAAGCCCTTTTTCCCCTCTCAGTTTGGGAGGAAAATTTTTAAAATCTATTCTTACAAATATACATACTCTTGAATTATAAAATAGCTGTAAGTTATAATACACTTATGTGTTCTTTTTTTCAGTATTTTTTGCATTTGACAAAGACAATGATAACTGCATAAACGTAAATGAGTGGGTTGCAGGATTATCAGTGTTTCTTCGAGGGACTTTTGAAGAAAAGCTGAAATGTAAGGATCCTAAATGGGATTTCTGGCTTACTAATATATACTGCCCATTTTGTATTCAGTGAATGTTGCAAGTTTTTAAAAAACATAAAATTAGTGTTCTCTATAGCAACCTTGCAAAAATAGTGCATGGCAGCTTTTAAAAATAAAAAGCAGATGAAATGGATGGCCTGTTTCACAGGAGAGTGCCTAGTTCCAGGTTCCTCAAACACTTTCATCACTGGCTCTGTAAAGCTCACCAGGATGGGTCTTTGGCTTAGGCCCAGGCTAGTGACTGAAACTAAGGGCCGGGGCTTATGCCAACTCCAATCAACTTGCAAGATGGAGGCTTCTGAGGCTGCCTCTGGGCTCAGCCGCAAACAGGCCTTCCAATGGGGCAATGTGCAAGTCACGTTAGGGCCATTGCTTGTCTTCTCATTGAAAAAATGTGAGGAATAGACACAAAATGAGGTAAAGCACACGTTAAACCCCAGACACAGATGCTCCACTTAGTGTAGATGAGTGTAAAGAGGGGAACACCTGAGGACAAAGGGGGAGGATTATAAAGAGAGCTTCTTACAGAAAAGAAATAAAAATCTCCTGGTTCACCTAGAATTTTGCCTAGAAATAACTCTGGCCTCACCCTACCTTAACACTGGAGTGATGTGTATTTCCTATGGTTTACACCTATGGAGCCAAGATTTGGGGTGAGAAACCCCAGAAAGAGAATTTTAACCAATTTTAAATACCAGTTTCCAAGGAAATATTGCTTCACATCAAGTTGCTTAAGGCTGTGGTGTTCTGAGGAAGTAAGCAAAATTTCTATTCCTTCTCATTCTTCCACTTGGATTTGGGTTTGGATGTTCAAAAGAAGATCCCTAAATTTAAACACATTTATACAGTGATAGCAACATTAAAAAAATCATCAACTTTCTGACATTTATACTTTATTGTTCCTAGTTTTATTTTCTTCAGTCTAATTTTTTACAGGGTAACATTTAAATATAGTTGCCATTTAAGCTTGTTGCAACATTCCTATACAAAAGCCTCACTGAAAAGTGAAAAGCTAGGTTTCTTGGGTGTAAATTCTTGTGGTAATTCTATTATCTGGTAAAAATGGTTATGATATCAAAAGTAGCCATACATGATTGAATAGCATCTCACTATCAAAAATTTTTTCCCCTCTAACCTCACCTCCATGAATATGGAATATATCAATAGATTCAGGATATATCAATCTGGGGGAAAATACCACTTCTAGTAAGGTTGTGTTGCAAACTCATGTGTACAACAGGTTAGGAGAAACTCAAAGAAACACAAAGCTGATCTGATCACTCTGGAGTTTTATACGTGGTTCTATTGCTTTTGCCAAAACATTTAACTGGATTACAAAACCACCAGAGCTCTTTCACTGCTGTATGCCCAGGGCCTGAGTAAGCACCTGGGGATGAATGAATGAGCCGCGGTAGCCCTTACCTCGTGAGATGCCAGTCACTCCCGGGAGAGATGGAATGTGTCCGGTAGTACAGATGGGTTGCCCCCAGGAGGGGACAGACTCACTTCCCAAAGATGCTGATGTTGTCAGTGACATAGCAAAGTATGTGCTTATTTTGTACTCTATGGAAGAAGAGAATCAATACTGAGATTTCGTACACATATGTATATGTGTATTGTATGATCAAAGATTTAAAAATATGTATCCCCTTTATTGCAGCTCTATTTAAAAATCCTGATGTTGTAAGTCTTTTCACATTCCAAGGGGTATTTAATCTTGTAGAAAGAAATATAATAAAGGGTACTTTATTTTAAAATCGGTCACCATATAGGCCAATAATTGTAGGTTGTATAATTTTTTATTTTTTATTATATGTTGAAATAACTAAGGAGAAGATTAATGACATTGTAACTATCCTTACCCAAGTCTTTAAACTTTATGCTTTGAAAAGTCTGTTTTGAAGTTTACTATTTGAATGGCGACGATGGCTACATTTCTCGAGAGGAAATATTTGACCTGCTGAGGAACAGCCTACACCAACTGTCATCCAAGGAAGAGACTGATGAAGGAGTAAAAGAGCTGGTAGACATAACACTGAAGAAAATGGTAAGAATGAAAAGCTGTAATTCTTTATATCCAGTCAAGTGGATGTTGGATAAAGCTGAAGATGAAGAGACCATTTCCCTCCATAATAAATGTAACCTAGTGCTCGCTTCGGCAGCACATATAATAAATGTAACCTGTATGAGGGCAGGAGTTTTTGTTTGTTCTCTGCCCTACCCATGGCCTACAACAGTGCCTGGCTGACAGTGGGTGCTCAGTAAATGTTTATGGAATTGTTGGGCGATGGGTGATTAATCACCCCACCAAATTAATGTTAATTTTTGTAGTTTAAAATATTTTAATACCAATAAAGTCTCATTAATTAGGGGGGAAGCTCCAGGTTTAATTTGTATAAAACTGGATGCTATTCCAGTCTGTCTTTATAACTTTAGCCTTCCAATTTGTTGAAACACTTAACTGTAACAAAATAACCTAATAATAAAAATAGTTGTTCCTTATAGAATGCTTACTGTATGCCAGACCCTTCACAGAACTTAGTGTAGGAACTCATTTTATCCTCAAAACAACCCTAGGAAGAACAAATTATCTCAATTTTGCAGATGAGGAAGCTGAAGTGCCGGTAGGTTTACACACTAGAAAACCGGGTGCAGAATTCATCCTTCAATGAAACCAAAATAATACTGATTTATTATGGACATAGTAATTTCTGGCCTTTTTCTCACTATGACCTTAAACTGGATACCAGTGAAGATTGTGGCCTTAAGGCAGCCAGAGCCCGGCTCACCCGTTACTCTGGAGTTCGGGAAAGAAACATGATGTGGACGGCCGAGTCTCACACTCGGCTCGCACAGACTCGAGTATCCTCTCCCATCAGAAGTACTCTCAGCAGACCCTTCTAGGGCTCAGGGTAGGATTCTCGAGAGACAGTGTATTCCCTCACACCAAACCCAGCCCTCCTTGTTGGAAAGAAATGTTATGGAGTGAACCTTCTTCTGACAAATTATTCCAAACTTTCTCTAAATTAGATTTTCAACAACCCTGATTATCCTGATTTGGTTATGCTCAGAAGTGAAGAAAAACATAAAATCCAAATCCATTTAAGCAGTTAAAGGCATTCATAATCTACACACGTGCTCCCCCATGACCTACTCAATTACCCATAGTCCCTGTCATGGACGCTCCACGCCAGGCAGGTCTCTCTTCTTCCTGACTTACTCTCCTGCTTACTGCTGTAATTCAGTTCGGGCTGTTCTGCACTCCCTCCCCAGACCTCTCCACCTGTCTCGATCCCAGCCGTCCTTGAAGGCCTTGCAGTGGCCTGCATGGCTCTAGTCCATCTGGAACCGTCAGTGCTCTGCCTCCCGGTACCTTGCTCCTGAACTGAGCGGCTGCTCTTTTATCCTTTTTATTGAATGCATAATGGGCTTCCAAGTAAGAGATCCTTTGAGGAACAAGTTCTACTAAAAATCAAGCTTGAGAATTTTTGCCCTATGGCACTTATTTTATCACAAAAAATAGCAATATAGTGGTATTGGGCTTCCTCTGAATTTTTTTGTCTTGTCTATTTAGAGTATGGGGCTACATTTGATATAATGTAACTCAGGTGTTCATCTGCTTGGGCTGCTATGAAAAAAATTACCATCCACTGGGTGGTTTAAACAATAGGAATTTATTTCTCACAGTTCTGGAGACTGGGAAGTCCAAGGTCAAGGTGCCAGCTGATTCACTTCCCCGTGAGGGCTCCCTTCCTGGGTTGCAGACAGCCACCTCTTCAGTATGTCCTGACACGGCAGAGAGGGGGTCTCTTTCTCTACTTAAAAGAATACTAATTATATCATGAAAGCATCTAAACCTAATTACCTTGTAAAAACCCCACCTCTAAATATAACATTGGGGATTGAGCCATAAGAATTTGGGGATGCACATTCAGTCCATAATACCGGGAATGTTTCTACAATTAATAGGAATAAAGTAAGTGGCCTCCTTAAATACTTTTTTAAAAAATTATTGATTTGAGAGAAATATAGATTTGTTGTTCCATTTATTTATGCATTCATTAGTTGATTCTTGTATGTGCCCTGACCAGGGATCAAACCCACAACCTTGATGTATTGGGATGGTGCTCTCACCAACTGAGCCACCTGGCCAGGGCCAAGGAGTACTTTTTGACTTATGTAGGCAGTGCCTAAGGAATGTGAACCTAGTTTTATTTGGTGTAACCTTTCATTCTAGACAGTTCTTTTCCATGCAAAAGTAAAAACTACTCAATCATTTATCAAGAAATCATCTTCCTCTCTAGGATTATGACAACGATGGCAAGATATCGTTTGCAGACTTTGAGAAAGCAGTGAAGGAAGAGAAACTTCTGTTGGAGGTGTTTGGACAATGTTTACCGGAAGCAAAGGTACAGCCCAAGTTGGCTGAGGGAACATGTTAAAGATTCTGAAAACAACACTTGCCAGACACTCACCTTTGTAGGGCTTCATCTCCCTGCTAAGTCTGGGCAACCATGAAGGGTTCAGCCCCATCCTAGTTGTTTGGGAACCAAAACAGTAGTGACAATTTAAGTAATCATATTCAATAAACACTTTTTTTTAGCTTGCAACCTCAGCTATACTCAAGTCCTGATTTCCTAATATACTCAAGTATGTTAATATTTTCTCAGAGAAATTCAACACTTTTTTTTAAGCCTGTAACTTCAGCTCTACTCATCCTGATTTCCTGTATGTTAGTATTTTCCCAAAGAAAACCAGGGCGTATTGAGCTTGCTTAAGGGACAGAACAGTGAATACAGCAGATGCAGCAAGAACTGCTAAGGAGAAAACTTGACTTCTTTCAACCCAAATGTTGCCAATGAGAAAAAAATGTTTTAAAAAATTTGGGCACATACTTAGTATTTTTTAGTGTTTTGTGGCCATAACGTTTTGTTTGAATTTGACGAGTTTTCTGAGCTCTAGGAACCAGCCTAATAATTTATTTGACTCATTAACATTTCCTTTAATTTTACTTTTGATCAACCATGCTTTGCAAACATGATATATAAAGACTTTTTTTTTCCCTAAGGAAATTTTTTATTCTCTGGTAACTTAGATTTTTGTGAATGAACTTGATGTTAAACTATCCTTAGCCATCTCAGCTCTTGCTCTTCATTTGTTCCACCATATTTTATTCCCACATTTAAAAAAAAAAAAAAACAAACCTCACCAGAGGATATTTATTGATTTGAAAAAGAAAAACCAATTGGCTGCCTTTTGTACAAACTGCCTTTTGTACAGTTTGGTCCAACTGGGGATCAAACCTGTAACCTAGGTATGAGCCCTGGCTGGGAATCGAACCCACAACCTTTTGGTGTATGGGACGACACTCCAGCCAACTGAGCTACCTAGCCAGGGCTATTCCCACATTTTAATTTTCTGGAAATGTTGGTAAAAAGCAATGTGTGAAAGGCAGACTTCTCATTTTATGAGACTGATGGGTGAAAACACTATAGTATAGTGGACTTGGTTGGAGTAACTATTTAGGTCTGGATGGAGCACCAGCAGCTCTTCAGTTGCTCCCAGGGACTGTGGCCCTTTTCTAGAGCCTTGCTACTCAGTGTAGCCTGCGCCAGTGCAACGGGATCACTAAGAACTTCCAGGAAGAACAGAATCTCAGACCCTACCCCAAGCCAGTTGAGTTGGAATCTTTTTTTGGTGCCTTCTTCAGTTATTTTTTACCAGTGAAAATATGGAAACAGCCTGGATATACTTAGATTTCCATTGTGTGGTGAACTAACAGAAAAGAAAATGTGTACTAAAAGTACTGGTAGAAGTCTAGTATTTACAAATTCTAATTTGTTTCTGCCTTGGATCAAGTAAATTCTTCTTACAAGTTAGTAAAGTATGTAAATTTCTAATTTCAGCTTTGTTCTAACAGTTTAACTTTTTTACTTTACAGATTTGTCTTGATTTTGAAGCCCTGGCATTCAGACACCTAGACACATCCTGACTTCTAGTTTTTGCATGTGAATCACTCAATACTTATATTAAAATAAAAAACATTTTGGTTGCTATACTTATTTCCTTCAATTAATTCACATATAGTTACTGCAGTGTGAGAGGTAATGTTGTAAGAACTGTTTCTGTAATATTAAGTATGGATCAAAATAGCATCTATAACAGGTAATGATAAGCTATTTTATTTACTTAAGTTAGCTAGCAACCTTGGGTCTTGTGGCAAATACTGTGAATCAGGCACTCCCAACCCTCTTTCTCTTGCTTCCTCAACCACAGGAGGCGGAACCTAAAACATTCACTATCCCAGACTTCTCAGTTTGGAACAGTCATGGGCCCAGTTCTAGCCAATAAGACATAAGCAAAGGCACTGGGTGGAGTTACTGGAAAAGTTTTATTAAGGGAAACAGTTGGCTGGCATGTATTTTATCCACAATAAACTAATTTTAAAAGATGAAAGTAAATTAGACAAGTAGCTTGAACAAAATTACAAAGAAGAATGCATTGAAAAAAAATACCAATAGTCAAATCTCTTCAAGAATTAAAATGACAGGCTAAAAATAAAAAATAAATTACTCCTTTAGAAAATATTAATTTGCTACTAGTCATCTATATTCTTCTTCTTTGTTTTAATGGATGGCTTGTATGCACTTCTTCCAACTTGTCTTCTGGAGGCTTTGGCACAGGTGAAGCCACCTAGTTTAAAAAAAGAAGAGAACCAACAAATTTTAATTTTTTTTTAAAGATTTTATTTATTTTTAGAGGGAGGGAGGGAGGGAGGGAGAAAGAGAGGGAGAGAAACATCAATGTATGGTTGCCTCTCATGTGCCCCCACTGGGGACCTGGCCCGCAACCCAGGCATGTGCCCTGACTGGGAATCGAACCGGTGATCCCTTGGTTCGCAGCCCACGCTCAATCCAGTGAGCTACACCAGCCAGGGCCAAATTTTAATTTTTATAGTACAAGAGTAAATTAACTATCAGAAGAGGTAGGATAGATACCCAGTAGTTCAATCCTTGCTATCATGTTTGAAGCAGAGCTAGCTCAAGTTCAAGGTTCAGCCTACAATCTAGGCACAGAACAAAGTTTTCTGTCCAAACATTGATGGAAGTAAAATTTCAAAAGAAATTTAACAGGGAAAAGGAATTGAGGGGAGAGAAGTACACATATGCTCTACTTTCACATTCCTTCATAGATCTGGAGTCACCTGTTGTTTCTGGATACAGATACGTAGCCTGGCTGCATATACCCTGAAAGAGTGATAATGTCTGATGTATTTAGGGACATGGACGCTTGTGGGGAGGGGATGAAAATTTTGAAGAAATAATCAGAAATGGCCTTAATTTCTTAGGGAAAATGAAATCAAACATCCTGAAAAAATGAGTAGACAATAAGTTAAAGCAGAGTAAATTGGTCTTCACTTAAAATAGAAAATTATTAGAACCTGGTAAATTAAATTTAGTATTTCTCCTTTTTGTTGCTCTATGACTTTTTCTCTTTATTTCTTATTATACAAATATTTTCTCTTAACTTCTTACTATACAAATATAATATTTATTATTATACAAATGTTATATTACTATATAAAATATTTTAGAATAAAACACCAAGTAAAGTATAGCATTTCTTCACAAATCAAATGTTTTAATTTTCCATGATTCTTTTGAAGCCTTGACAATATGTGGATAAATTTCTTTTCTTTTTTTTTAGATTTTATTTATTTTCAGACAGAGGGGAAGGGCGGGAGAAAGAGGGAGAGAAACAACAATGTGTGGCTGCCTCTTGGCACCCCACAATGGGGACCTGGCCTGCAACCCAGGCATGCGCTCTATACTGGGAATCGAACCAGCGACCCTTAGATTTGTGGGCCAGCACTCAACCACTGAGCCACACCAGCCTGGGCTGGATAAAATTTTTAACACAGCAGTAAACATAGTGAATACATGATTTGTTTAGTTATTCATTCACTAAATATTAAGTGCCAATGGTATGTTAGGAGTTTGGGATCTATCAGGCCAAAAAAAAATCTCTGCTTTCATGAATATTAAATTCTGGAAGACTGAAGACTGACAGTAAAAAAGGAGTGTTATATTATTTCTAGAAAGTGATGAGCACTTCGGTTAAATAAAGAGAAGGTGGGTTTGGGGGTGTCAGGAATGGCGGGGTGTGGGGATGTTGTTCTATTTCCATACATGGGCTTTGGATCTAACACAGTTTTCTCGAAAACACAGTCAGCTCTGGCTCAGACAGCCATGCATCTGCACCTGTGCCCCAGTTCAGCTGTATGTGAAGAAGGAAGGGCACCAGCACAAACTAAAAAATTTAAAAAGAGGCTTAGACATAGAAATTGTGTCCATGGATTTGTTTTTTAAATCCTCATCTGAGGACATACTTTTCATTGCTTTTTTTATTTTAGAGAGAGATGAAGGGAGAGAGAAGCATGAATTGCTTTCCCCTTTTACGTGCCTGTGCCTGGACCAGGGATTGAACTGCCACCTAGGTATGTGCCCTGACTGGGAATCAAACCCACAACCCCTTCGGCTACAGGACGACACTTCAACCAACTGAGCCATGCCAGCCAGGGCTGCATGGATGGATTTTAATTATTATTATTAAAAAAGAAACCCTTATCCTTAATCAGATAATTTTCAGGTAAAAAAATACCAAGTTAATTAAGCTACCTCAATCCCCTGCTTAATCACATTATAAAACATGTACAATAGTGTGAAAAGCACTTTCTGAACCTAAGAGAATGGCCTTTCTCCCTTAGTTTATGATTTCTAAGTCTTACCCCAAGAAAGGTATTTTAAAAGCAAACTCAAATGTTAACTTTCTTTTATTTGTGCTCAGAAATTGAAAAATGATTGTGTAAATGTTAAATTATTAAGTAGAAAAATCTAGTTCTAATCTATTCAAGAAGTTTACATTTGAAATGCAAACCTTAAGAATTAATCTTTAGAAGCCTCACCTTCCTCTGTGGTCACCTCCATCAAAGAAGCCAATAAGCATTTTGAATTTAATGTAATCTGAAATAACTCTGAATTTGAGAAAAATAAATTGTAATAATTTTACTTCAATACCATAGTTCTCTCCTTTGGCTAGTATCAGAACCATGGGCTTGGGGGGCACTTTAAAAAACAGGGAAGGGCCAGGGCTCTGCTCTCACGGATTGATCTCACTGACTGACACCACTGCTTTTCTGCTTTATAGCGAGAGGGATATACAGTATACAGGGCGGGGCGAAGGTAGGTTTACAGTTGTTTACATGGAAAATAATACAATAGTTAATAAATAATACAAGAATAAACTCCGTGTTTCGTGTACTCACACTGTAAACCTCCTTTTGCCCACCGTGTATTGTTTAATGTTTAAGATAAGGATTAATGGTATCAAGGCATATAAATCTGTTAAAAATTCAGTTAATTTAACAGAGAATTCCAGGAAGACACATCAAAAAATTACAAATATTAATGGCAATACTGTTGTTCTCATAAATAATTCTCCATTTAGTGTTAGTCTATAACCAAATCATCTCAGAGAAGTTTCAAGTGATCTTACCTCTTTAAGTTTATTCCGAATTAAGTTTACTGTTGTATTCAATGAGTCATCATGCATATCCACTTTAGGTATGTCTGGGAGCAAAGGCCCAATCAGAACCTCATTACTGCTCCTGCTTGTTTCAAGAAAAGTTCCAAGTTTACGATCATCTTCTCTTCGTCTTTTCCGCTCCTGTAGCTGTGTTGTCCTAGGCATAAATCTGTCCACTGCCTCTGAAGGAGTAATAGCCTTCTGAGCACCAGGGCACGCCACTGATTTTTTGAAAGTTTTCACCGGCATTTTCTGCAAAGAAACATTGTGGTTGCAATGCCCCACTGTTTCATCATGGTTTCTGCCATCCTGAGAGGAGTGTGATGCTCTGTCCACGTACTCTCCTGATGAGCACATACATTGTGAGGAGAAATAACATAAAGGTAATTCACAAGAATAAGGGAGACAAGGATCTGAGTTCCCAGCACAAGTGTTCAAAGCAGCTTCACAAAATCCAGATTTCTTTGAATGGAAGTCTTGTCTAAAACCTTTCGTGTCTCTATGCTCCGTAACCAGTTTCTTCTTTGCCACGAAATGATCTTTGTATTACCATTTAAAAGGTGAGAGAAGGGGAAACAGAAATGGTGCATTTACATTCATCATTCAGAAAAGAGTTATTTTAAAAACAAGCATTACTTTAAAATGCTAACAAATGCTACCCTAAAATTTTTATTTCTTGAGCAGGTAGCATATTCACATGGTTTAAAAGCTAAAAAGGATAGGAGGACAGTAGTGTCAAGCTACATTCTTTCTTTGCTCCCTGTATGCCTGGTTTCCATCCCCATAAGTAATCACAATTTTTATCTTATTTATCTGTCCCATATGTCTTACTTTTCTTCCTTCCACCTACCTCTTTCTCCTCTGTAATACCCATTTCTCTGCACCTTGCCTTTTCCAGTTAACTGTAGATCTTGGAGAGTTTTTCCATGTTGTTACATACAAAGCTGCTTTTTTTTTCTTTACAGTTTAGGGTATTCTACTATATAAGTGTATATGCTGCTGAGTTTGTGCTAGTTTTTTTTAAAGGAGGCAATATGGTGGGCCCGTATTTAGTAATTTCCTTTGCCACTCATACACATATACAAGTTTGTGTGTAGCTACTAATTTACATATCCCACAGGTTAAAATTCAGTGTCTACAAATGACCAGGGACTCTCAACAGCTCTCTCAACAAATTTTCAGGTAAGTTTTCCAAGAGTCTTCCTTTATTTCTCTCTTCACCACTGCCACATGCCCACTCCCCAATCAGCCCTGACCTCACCATATTCAACAGCTGTAGGGACACTGACTCTTTCTTTCAACCAAAGGGTGGAAGTCCGGTAATCAGAGCCTCTAGCAGTACTCAGATTCCAGAATGCACGCACTATCTTAATCCAGTCCTGACGGCTCTGGCCCTTCAGTGTGCATCCCAGAGCCACGACTCCACTCCAGGCACCTGGAACATGTGTCTAGGGAAACTCAGTTGGGCATATGGGCATCTGGCCAGCTCCTGGCCAACAGTGAGACTTTTCCACTTCTGGCAGTTTTACATTAGCAGCTGGTTTGCAGATCCTAATTGTTTCTCACTGACTTTAGGTTAAAATTTTAATTCCTTGCACGGGACACAAGGCCTCTCACCATTCACTTCCTATCCGCTTTTGTCATCTCCCTGAAGCCCCTGTGTGTGGTTATCTCATATAACACACAGTTCCTTAAGATTCACGATGCTCACTTATTCCTTTGGGCCTTTAAACGTGTTACCTGGCCCACCTTCCCATTTCTTCTCCCTTCCTGAGTAATGTCTACTTATCCTTCAAAACTCAGCCATCTCTCTCATCCTACAGGAAGTCTTCCACGAACGAACATCTCTGTCTTTCCAGCCCAGATTATGTTGGGTGCTACAAAGAACCCTGCTACAGTTATTGAACATTATCATCATTTATTTACCTCTCTGCCCACTAGGCTGACAGCTCCATAATGCTATACCTATCAGAATTCCTGACACATAGGTTTTAGTAACAGGCTCTCCATACCTTTATTTTTAGTAGCTTTTGCTATATAAGCTTTTCTCTCTTGTAGTTTTTTTCTAGTTTCTTCAACTGTTTCAAATTCTGGAGCATAGCACACATGTAGCAATCCACCAAAGAAACTCTGCTCATCCATTTTTCTCTTGGCTATCCTAAACAGAAATACATGATAGGATGATTTATGAATCTAGGTTTACTTAGGATAAAAGCTTGACTAGTATGCAACACACTGATCTAAAGAACAAGAGGATGGTATCATTTATCAAATACTTATTAAACATGTATAACTGGTCAAACATTACTACAATAAATATTTAAGTACTTCTCTGCCCAGGGGTAATACAAAATACTGATTGAGATTTTACCACGTGCCAGGCAGTATCCTAAGAGCTTCACTTGAATTAACACTTCACAACAACCCTATGGGGAGAGTGAGGCTGGGGGAGATGCATCACTTCGCCATGCTCACACTAGTTAGTGGAGCTAGGATTCAAATCCAGAGGTCAAATTCCAAGGCCTGTTGAAAATGCAAAAACTCTAGAAAATATCCTTCTCTAATCACGAGGAGCTGGCAAGTTAGTTAGGGAAGTGAGATTACATATAAGTGCAACCTGAGAACAACATCTGACCCCATAAAATAAGTGCTTTATGGTAGACAGCCAGTGTTATTCATGACACAGAAAATATGAAGTGTTAACAGCCAGGGAAAGATGAGTCTTAGAACAAATTAGTAGGGGTCACATTAAAATAGATAAGGCATTTCACATTACAGCCTTTTGGAACAGAAGTTATGTGATACAAAAGGCATGAAGTACATGGGGTCAATTCACACAGGTGCCTAACAGTAGGAATCTCAATAGCTAAAGTTTGCTGCATTCTGAACAGGGGGTGCTATTCTAAGCCCTTTACACAGATTACCTCATTTCATCCTCATACAACCTCAATAAGCTGGTCCTCTTACTGTACAAATTTTACAGAATAGGAAAAATAGGCTTAATAGCAATAAATAACCTGTCCAGGGTCATGATGTCAATAAACAGTGGAACTGGAAAACCCACTCCCAACCCAATTTTTAAACTACATGACAAAACTATCATGGGAATGACAGCATGGGAATGATGTGATGGACAGTATTCTGGTAAGGCTAACATTTAAAAAGACTGGAGGAAGAAAAGAATAACATAGGGCTGTGTTAGGTTGTTGGGTAATTCAGGTATGAATGGGGGAAACCTGGGGCCAAAATAATAGCAATGGGAATGGAGGCAGATAAGACAGTACCTAAATTGCACATTACCTTGCACTTTGTAAGTTCATAAATTTAATAAGATAAACTTCTGTAAAGTCTTCTGCTGGGTATTCATCTAGAGCATTATACTGTTCAATTGCACCATATAGAGCAAATCGCTCAACTAATTCCTTCATTGCTCCCACTGCAGGAACTCCTTGTATTAACAAGTACCGAGATTCCAAATTAATGGTATATACCTAAAAGAAATGCAAACAAGGTAAATGTATGTCATCAATAAGCCTAAACAAGCAGCTTTATAAAAAAACCGAAAAGCTTAGAAAACAAGAAATATTCTTCAACCAGCCTGCGGAAAACAGAAAAAAACCCTGCCCTTCTAATAAAGGATAATTCACCCCACGTGAATTCACCCAACTAAAGCATAAAATAGACTACCTTAAATTGACGTGTTTTCCCGGAAGATGGCTCGATAGAAGTTATTGGAAAGAGTCAAATATTCATTGAGTGCTTACCACGTCGCAAGCAACACCGTAAATACGGAAGATACAATGATTAAAACAAAGACCGGTTTTCGTAGGGCTGACGTCTTCCTAGTTGACCAAAGGAGTCGCGAAAATCTTTGGTACCTGATTACCACGGTTCCTCATACCTATCTTCAACGAATAAAGGATTTCACTGCAGCCTTTCAAGGCTTTATTTACAAAGGCTGGGCGTGTGGAACTACAACTCACACAAAGCTCCTGAGGGTAAAAATTGGAACCAGAATCACTTTACCCTGACTGCACGGGGCCGTCGCCCCTCCCGATACTTGGCCCGTGTGTCGCATACAGCCTTTTGAACGTGGTGGTCGAAGAAGCCGCCGAGTTCCCCACCACTCGACGCCATGTTGCCGGTTTTGGCCGTCGCTGAAACGACAACATCCGCTGGGCTGCACTCCTGTTTACCCAATAAGATAGAGGGGTGGGTCAAGACGTGCCCAGATTGGCTGGAGAATCGACAGCGTCGGCCCTCGTTTCCTGCAGGCGAGAATTCTGTGAAAGAGGTGCCGCCCCCTAGCGGCGTGGCGGAGAAGCCAGGAGAAAAAAAGTCTGCTTGCCCCTCCCGCTACTGGCCGTGAGAGGCGCCCGGGAAGGGGGAGGGGTTGTGGGGGCGGGGCCAATCGATGTTATCCAGCTCCGACGCCTTGGGCTTGAGAGCTTAGCCCGGGTCGGCTAGGGTGGGTGGCCGGGACGTCCGCGTTGGCCGACGATGTGGGGCAGCGAACGTCTGGTGGGTGCCGGGGAAAGTGGGGCTGTCGTAACTGTGGTTTTCACCAACGCTCGCGACTGCTTCCTCCATTTGCCTCGGCGCCTCGTGTCTCAGCTGCACCTGCTGCAGGTAATGCACCGGCCCGGGACTGGGCTCCAAGCCTGGAGGCGGGACACCTGGTCGGTAGTCGAGTCGGGCTAGCAGAGGCTTTTCAGGGACATGGCGGCCGCAGAGACCTCTCCCGGTGGCGGGCATGGGCTCTTTTCTGGCGTCCCGGAGCAGAGCGGAGGCCAGCCTGAGGGCGCCTCGAGGGCAGGGCCAGTCGGGGGCCGTGTCTGCAGCCCCCACCACGTCTAATACAGCCCGGGCCTTTAAGTGAACTGGCTTTATTCCAGGGCCCTTCACTCGGTGAAACTGGGCTCTCAAACATCTTTATAATCTACTTTTGCATTCAAATATTACTTCAGGTTGGAACACTCTTGAGAAGTCGTTTCTTGTTGATGTTTGTGCTTGTTTTTTAAAAATGTTTTCCCGCCAGCGATTTTCAGGTGTCTTCGGCTGCAGTCCGGGCCTCCAGAGGGAAAGATTTGGTTTGTTAGCTGAGACCCTGTAGCTTAACGGGGACTAAGCGCCGTGTCCCCGGTGCTACGGGACAGGTTGATAAAATTAAGGTTCTTCCCTGCAACCTCGCGGCTCGCAACACTGCGGAGCAGCGCCAGTAGTGTGCAGTGGATTATGCATACTTGGACGTGTGCAGTTAGCGTTATTTGAGTCAATGCTGTCAATTGCCCTTCTAGAGGTTCTGATTGTGGTTCGTGGCTCTAACCCTTGGCAAAGATAGAGCATCCCAGTTTTCACAATTAAAAACAGACACCTGGCCTACGAGTTTGCGTGTACTATTGGGAGCAAAAGGCTAGATCACAGCTGTACTTTATTGGTTCGGTTCCAGACCACTGGGATCTAATGAGTGTGGCAATAAAGCCAGTGGAGTGTCTTGCCTTTAATTTGTAAAAGCTACCAACGTCTGTGAAGCGCAATAAAGCGAAGCCCAACAAAAGGAGATACACCTTTATTTGAAATCCTTGAAAATCCTCGATGTGGCAGCCACCACTGCATAATCCATGCGGGAGATATTTAAGAGTTTACAATAATTTCAGGTATCCCACCTTTCCACTTTAGCTACTTTTGTTATGTTTTTCTGGATCAGCGATTTTATACTGGTGCACCACAACAATTTTTAAAACATGCAGTACGTGACTATTTAGTCAGCTGCATTGACCTCTTTTCCCTTCGATTGTCAAATTAAAAAATGAGTATGTGCCCTGGCTGGGTAGTTCATTTGGTTAGAGCGTTCTATGTACCAAAGTTGCAGGTTCAATCTCCAATCAGGGCACATACAAAAAGCAACCAATTAATGCATAAATGAGTGGAAAAACAAATTGATGCCTCTGTCTCTGTTTCTCCCTCTCCCTTCCACTCTGCCCACCACCTCTCCCTCTTGAAAAGCTAAAATCAATAAAAAATAAATTTTTAAAGACCACAACCAACACAACAGTAGCCATCAGTTATGAATGAATCAAAAATTTACCTTTTTTTTTGTCAGATCGTCAAAAAATTTTTTTGGTGTGCTGCAGGAGGTTTGGGCAAAAGCAGGGAGTCAGTCATTCATTGATTAGACTAAAGTGGCAAAGGGCCCCTCTCCAGTCTGTCCTTTCATTCTCTCCAAGTGCCCAGGGGCCCTGTGGTCCTAGTGAAAAACTTTTGAGATGAAAATGAACTCAGAACATTAGTCTGCAAAGTTGACTAAATTCAGCTGAACACAGAGTATGACTTTAGGAGCTGGTTACTACAGTTTGACCAAACAAGTAATTGAAGTATTTTTCCATTTTAATAAAGTTGATTTCCCCTTTTCCCGTGAGTTGGTGGAATTCTCCTTTTTGATGTTTCAGGGCATACTTTATATTTCCTCATTTAACATCTTTGGTTTTAAAAGTTACTTCATGTGAAGTAGGGGAATTGATCACTGTTATATGTCACTGACTTGGATGAAACTCCACAGAAAGCATCTGGGGTTTCGGTCAGCTTTACTCTTGTTACCTGTCAGCTCCCATAGTTCCAGCTGACATAGCAACTGAGGACTTTTGGCTGCACATCTAGGGCTCTTTGTACTTGCTCACACTGTGCTCAGTGGAAAGACTTTTGCCAGCCAGAGCACTTGGGCTGTCCTGTGAAGAATTGTGAGAAAAATGTATGACTAAGTGATACACGATGATATTCTTTTTTTTTCTTTTTTTTTTAAGATTGTTTATTTTTAGAGAGAGGGTAAGGGAGGGGAAAAAGGGAGAGAAATAACTTGCATGCCCCCATCTGGCGCACCTGGCCTGTAATCTTGGCATGTGCCCTGACTGGGAATCAAACCGGCAACCCTTTGGCTTGCCGGCTGGCACTCAATCCACTGAGCAACACCAGCCAGGGTGATTTTCTTTATACAGCTTTAGTAACATGGTCAATTTAAACTATATTACCTCAGAAGTGGCTCTAATATCCTTGGAAATTTCTGTTTAAATAAACAGAGTAAACAGACAATAACCAGTTTTGAGGTAGGAAAATATGGTGTATATGAGTGAATTTATTAAATAATTTATTTTGATACTAATAAATGAATTTGATAATACTAAAACTTCCTAATATGTTAAGTCTCAGTGGTCATGAATGAAATTCTTTTTATTAAAAAATGTGTGTGAAAATGCTTGTGATACAGTGTTAAGTGGGGGGGGGGGGGCCTAATCATGACTATATTATACAACTATGTAAAAAAAAACTTTCTACCAGAGGAGAAGGAGTGTGAGGGAGGACAAAGAGGGTAAAGGGGGGTCAATACATGGTGACTGAAAACTAGACTTCAGGTGGTGAGCACAAAACAAGCCTCCAGAAGTTGAATTATAAAGTTATGGTACACCTGAAATGTATGTAATGTTATTGGCCAAAGTAATGTTTTTAATTTTAGAAATTAATTAATTAAAAAAATTGTACATAAAAAGATTAGTCGGAAATCAGTCAAATTGTTCACATGGTTGTCTTTTTGTGGAGGAAATAACAATAATTCTTGTTTTTCCTTCCAACATTATATATTTTCTATGCTTTATATAATGAGTTTGTAATTCTTTAGTCATAGAAAACATTGTTTTAATTCTTAGCCACAAACTTACATATTTTATATGAATGCTCTTAATGAGAATAAATGTTATTTTTACTATTTTTTAACAAATATGTTTTCATAGTTATAAAACTTTAAAATTTTATTTAGGAAGCTGCATAATATGAAATTTCTGGAAGCATAATATGAAATAAGAAACTATTAACAGTAATTACCTCTGTGGAAAGGGGCCTGCTCTCACATTTTATGCTTTTGTACTTTCACTGTGTGCATTTGTTACTCTTCTAATAAGTTACTACTGTTGTATCTTTAATGATCATGGTATGCTGCTAGATACTGACTCATACTTTACTAAAATAGTAAATTTATAGCTTATTTAATAATTTCCCTATTGATAGACACTTACACCAGTCCTAAGTTTTCATTGTGACAGAGAACACTGCAGAGATGTGTTCTGTTTTTTTTTTCTTTTTCTCATCATTAATTCATCTCCAGACTATTAATTCATTGATTCATCTCCATTAATTCACCTCCAGGCTATATAAGTTCATTGGCCACCTGTTGCCATGTTGAATTTTGGAATGGTTGAGTCAATTTATAATGCCATCATAGAAATGTGTGCTGGTTTCACCTGAAGTATTGCCAGTGTTGGGTGTTGGAAATTATTGTAGCTTTTTAAACTCTGTAGCAGAGGTGGATAACAGCAGTCAACAAGTTGTAGAACTGTTTTTGTGTTTGTGGATTATAGTAATAGTTTTATCACTTATGTGAATCCAGAAAAGCATGTAAAAACTTTCAAAACCTCTCTCCCCCATTTTTTTATTTCTTGAACAAATAGAATCAAGCTATAGAAGTAGCCTGGGGTCACCAGCCTGCATTCTTGAGCTGGGTGGAAGGCAGGCATTTTTGTGATCAAGGTGAAAATGTGGCTGAAATTAACAGACACGTTGGTCAGAAACTTGGACTCTCGAATGGGGAACAGGTAAGCACCAAAGGTGATGGCAGTGACTTTCTCCTAATGTCACGTAGTACAGAGATGGAAATAAAATTTAAAGTTCAGTTTTCTTTTTAAAGGAGGAGAAATGACACCTAACCTGTATGTTACTCTAATTAGTCCAGGATATTCAAGTTGACCCTATATACCATTATTAAGTCATTATCTTGTAGTGTAGCATGCTCTAGTTGGTTTTTGTATTCTATTTTACTCATTTTCCAGGTTCCATAATTTTGTTTTTGTGCAATTTTTGCTTTATAAATTATTTCACTTTAATTATTGAACTTCATTTTATTTGTTTCTGACAAATTTTCTAACCGTCCAGGGTTATACTTGATTTTTAAAAATCTATCCTACAGCTCTGTCTGGTGTGGCTCAATGGCTTGAGCACTGGCCTGCCAACCAAAAGGTCTCCAATTTGATTACCAGTCAGGGCACGTGCCTGGGTTTCGGGCCAGGTTCCTGGTTGGGGGCGTGCTTGAGGCAACTGATCTCTTGCACATTGCCATTTCTCTCCTTCTTTTTCTCCCTCTCTTCTCTTCTCTCTCAAAGTAAATCAATAAAATCTTTTTTAAAAAAAGAATTGTACTTTAAAAAAATAAAAATCTATCCTACAAAAGAGGGTTATTATTTTTCCATTTTTGTCTTGCAATGAATTTAATGTACTTAGATTGTAAACTCCAAAGCTTAAGGACTGCTCATGTCTATTTTATTTTATTATTTTCATCAATTTACTCTTTTAAAAATATTTTAGGCTACAGAAGTAATACATGATTTATTACAAATACTTTACAATTGAAAGTAAAAAATGTTTTCCCTTTCTCTATTCCCAGCTTCAGAATAAATGTGTACTGTATGTTGGGATCTCAGTAGACCTTTAGGACTTAAAGAATGAGGTCTTACATATTTTCTGCAATTTTTCCTACAAAGTATATCAGGGACCCCCTTCCATATATTACAAACTATATGCATTGAACATCTCTGTATATATGGAATGGAATAGTGAAAATTGAATTGCCACGTCCAGAGGGCTGCACATTTAAACGTCGATAGATGGCGCTAACTTGCTTTCTATTACCAGTATCCATTACCAGTACTGTTAACAGTACACAAAAGTGTCATATCTTTTTAACTTGTTTTGAACACATACATGTTTTTGATAATGAGAATAGACACTGATAAGAAATCACAGGCCTAGCACTAGTCCTTTGCTTATCCTACATTTTTCCTAGAATCTTAAGTCTCTAGCACCAGAGTGACCTTAGAAATGACTAACTTTGGTACCCTGCCCTACAAACCTACAGAGATGGGATATTTTGCCCAGGATTTCATAATAAGTCACAGTTCTGCTCTCTGAGTGTGTGCCACTTCCGTGTGCAGAACATCAGCTTCCCATTGCTGATCTTGATGTCTCACCAGCATTCTGAACAGTCCTGCTTGTTTTTATCTCCCGCTGGCTTCAAAGTGAACTTTTACCTGATCTTTTGTAGATACCCTATATTGTAGCAATAACATTAAGGTGATGTCTCCCAAAGAATCACTGATAGGAACAGGAAATGGACTGGCTTGCTCAGGACTCTGACTTCTTGGTGGGCAGGAGCTGCTCTGTGCTTCCTCAGAACCACCCCCTTCAAACAGGGCACACGGGAGGTACTGAAGGGAAGTTCACTGAGGAGTCGGGTAAGGCCTGTGGGGAAATCGTGCTCCAGTCCACAGAAGCAGAGAAGGAAGGCCTGGTCACCTGGGGCATTTAATAGTTAGTTGGTGGCTTTGGATTTTAGTCCTCCAATCTCTAGAAATGCTAACAGGAGAGGAGAGACAGTGAGATGGTAGAGTCCAGCTTCTTGTGGCACACGAGCATTTCATGTAGCTCTGTAGACTGGAATGAGGGGTATTTGTTTTACTGTGCTTTTAGTGGTGGATGATTATACTTCTAAATTTAAATAATTGGCTGTTATCTCAGTTTCACTGTGGTTTTTAGTTTTGTAGAAATAGAAGCAGCATGGCTTGAACTTAGTTATAAAACTAACAGTTGCAAAACTAGAAATAATGGTATTTCTATACTGGACCAAGTCATGACTTGATGACAGTGTTGTTTCTTACATTTTTTTTAACTTACATTAATTTTAAGTGGTTATTTTTATTTTATATTATTATTTGGCGTTGTGCTAGGATGTATTTTCCTTTTTGCTATAATTTATTATGAAATAATTTCTCCTAAAATGCTGTGTGTATCAAGGCCTAGCTAAAAATAGGAAGATCTATCAGGTAGGACTACATACACACACACACTCACACTTAGTTATATACCTAAGGAGAAGTTATTTTTCAGGGATACAAAAGTCTTTTAAAAGCAGTGTTAGCCCTGACCGGTGTGGCTCAGCTGGCTGGGCATCATCCCGCAAAGTGAAGGGAAGGGCTGCCGGTTTGATTCCCACTCGGGGCACATGCCTATGTTGCGGGTTTGGTCCCCTGTCTAGGCGTGTGCAAGAGGCAAGAGATAAATCCCTTCCCCTCTCTCTAAAAAGTAATAGAAAAAGTAGTTTTACATTTTTAAAATGTCTTTCAGGTGTTCCTCAAGCCGTGTTCCCATGTGATGTCTTGTCAGCAAGTTGAGGTGGAACCGCTGTCCGCAGACGACTGGGAGATACTGGTAAAGAAAGTGAAATAACCTTGTTTAAGATTAAAATACTTCAAAATAGCAGCGTCATTAGATGTCTGTCTCTGAGCTTCACCATATATATTCTGAGTTGGTTTGAGTTACAAGGATGACTTGAGATTTTCCTAACAGACATGAAATGGACAAAGTGTAAAATCAGTTGTTTTTTTTTGGTTTTGGTTCTAGGAACTGCATGCTGCTTCCCTGGAACAGCATCTTCTAGATCAAATTCGAATAGTTTTCCCACAAGCCATTATTCCTGTCTGGGTCGATCAGCACACTTACATATTTATCCAGATTGGTAGGTGCCATTGTAATGTTTGCCATCATACTGTCTGACACAGCACTGAGTCCAAAGCAGAGGCAGATGTGCATTAATGAGCTTTATTTTGTACACAGTTGCACTATTACCAACGGCCACTTATGGGAGGTTGGAGACTGACACCAGACTCCTTATTCAGCCAAAGACCCGCCAAGCCAAAGAAAATACGTTTTTTGAAGCAGATAGTGCACGTGGAACATCTCATAATTACGTAAGAGACCAAAAAGGATTGGCAGAACTCCAAACCAAGCAACATCAGTCAAATACTATACGAGTTACTGGGTCTGATGAAACAGATTCAGAGGATACAGTTGACTCACCATCAGTACCAAGCTTCTGGACTATGATAGGACGCATTTTCTCTTTTGGGTCTGAAAGGAAACAAGAGACATCCTGGGGTGTGACTGAAATCAGTGCATTCAAAAATATGCAGTCAGCAGTTGTTCCTGTGGACAATATTTTCCGAGTATGTAAATCTCAGCCTCCCAGCATATGCAGTGCCTCAGCAACTTCTATATTTCACAAACACCATGCCGTTCATGTATTTCCATGGGACCAGGAATATTTTGATGTGGAGCCCAGCTTTACTGTGACCTATGGAAAGCTGGTTCATCTACTTTCTCCAAAGCAACAGCAAAGTAAAACGAAGCAAAGTGTCCTGCCACCTGAAAAAGAGAAGCAGATGTCACAACCATTAGATCAAAAACAAATTAGTCTAGACCATAGTCAAGATGCCGGTAAGGCCTGTGTGCTGAAGGTGGTCTGGAATGGACTTGAGGAATTGAAGAATGCCATAAAATACACCAAAAATGTGGAAGCTCTCCATCTTGGGAAAGTCTGGGTTTGTATAAATTTTGTAATTGGGAATGAAATAATTTTATGTTGTTTGAACTACCCCAAATTATGAATTAAAATAATATATATAAATTGAAAACCCAATAGAATAAGAAATCATATCTAAAAAAATCCCTGCTAGGACACATTTCTGTGGGGTAAAGTCCTTGTTTGGGTAAAAATTGTGTATTTTCTGCCTAAGTAAACTTGGACAGTAAAGTCCTATGCTCAGGCCTAGAGAAGTGAAAATTCCTTGCCAGGGATTAAATAGCAAGAACTAGGAGTCAAACCCAGGCAGGGTGACTCTAGAGTTCGTGCTTAGCTTGGGGTGCCCTACGAAGCCTCACATCTTCATTACCTGCATAAGGTTTGTTTCCAAGTTCCTGAAAGCACAGGAAGGACTTGCTGTGTATTGGGGGAAATGCCCGAAACAGGGAGAGGCCCACAGCTCCCTCTGATGGCACCTGGATTAAAATGCACCTGTAAACTGCTTGCTTTGCTGGTGTCGGCTCTTTAGCTTGTGTGTGACTTGGAGAGGAAATAGAACAACTGATGTTCTACCCTTTCATCCTGGCCTCAAATATAAATGCTACACTTATGTGAAACGAGTCACCAGCCCCATTTACTTGAGCCTAGTTTGGAACCATTGTGAAGTGAAACTTGATGATAAGAAGGGGAAGAAATTGTTAAGATAGTGAAGAAAAATAGGAAGGGATGGGGACTTTCTTTGTAGATTTCTTTTCCTCTTACAGTTTAACTTATGCCTTTCATGCAGGTGACTTCAAAGTTTTAATCTCTTTGACCTACATCATTTTCTAAAGCTCTGGACCATGGCCTCATTATTTTCTGTTAGCTCCAAACTCAGTTTAAGACATCCCACTGCGGTGTCTAATGTGAACTCCTTATGACTCACCTCCTTTATTAATGGTTCTCCATTAGGTATGAATACCCTTTCATTTCCTTGAAATTGTGTGGTGAGGACAGGGTGAAGAAGCGATGATGGTAAAGTCTTGGGGACCACATAGATAGCAGTGAGGAGTCTGCACTTCCCACTCCACTCTGAAGGTTGGGTGTCATGGCCCCTGAGGAGTGGCAGTAGTTGCCGTCAGGTACCCAAGAAGTCTGGACTGGGTAGATGGACATTGATCACAGTCTAAAGAGGTGTTAAAAGAAAGAAATACAGGGGGGAAATTGAAATGTTTGTGATATAACAATACTAGAACATCCATCTGTTTATACTATGAATCTTGGTAACTTACATGATTTCATCTGAATTCATAGAAGTTACTATGACTATGCTATGGAATATTTTTTAATCAACCATTGAGCATAATTATATTTTCATTCATCTATGTTTAAATTTCAGATTCCAGATGACCTGAGAAAGAGATTGAATATAGAAATGCATGCAGTAGTCAGAATAACTCCACTGGAAATTACCCCTAAAATTCCAAGATCTCTAAAATTACAACCTAGAGAAAACTTAGTAAGTTCCAATTTATATGTTATGTCACAGTTATTTTACAAGTGCTATAAAATTCCTGGTTGCTTTAGCTAAGTAATAATAATGTAGTACTCCTTTTTGTTAGAAGGGCAAAGAAGTATTTTTTTCTTTAGTAAAATATGTGTAGCATAAAAATGCTTTTGTAACCTATTTTAAATGTACAATTAATTGGCATTAATTCCATTCATAATGTACAACTATCATCGTTATCTATTTCCGAAACTTTTCCATCACTCCAGCAGAAATTCTGTGCTCATTTAGCAGCAATGCCCTACCCTCAACTCTCCCAGATCCCGGTAACTGATAATTTATAATCTCTCTGATTTTGCATATTTCAGATGTATCATATAAGTGGAATCATACAATATTTGTCCTTTGTGTATGGCTTGTTTCCCTTAATATGTTTTCAAGTTTCATCCATGCAGTAGCACCTAGCAGAACTTCATCCCTTTTTAATGGCTGAACAATATTGTTTTAAATATACTGCATTTGGTTTATCCATTGATCAGTTGATGGACGCTTGGGTTGTTTCCACTTTTTTGGCTGTTGTGAGTAATGCTGCCATGAATGTTGGTGTACAAGTATCTGAGTCCCTGCTTTCCACTCTTTGGTAGATGCCTAGGAATTGAATGGCTAGACATGTGGTAATTTTGTGTGTACATTTTTGAGAAAACAAGAAGTCTTTAATAAGCAATACACTTTATATATATATATATCTTTATATGTGTGTGTATCTTTATATGTACAGAGAGAGAGAGTGTGCATGCATGCATGCACACGTGCCAATACAAATATGGAGAGTTTTTGCTTTTAAAAAGTTGGTATTTTTGCCACAGTTAATCTAACTTTTAAAATCTTCTCCCATGTTGTTTTAGTATTAATATTGCAGGCTAAAAGGGTGCTAGACTATTTTATGTTGCTGTTCTGTTAATTCTTTAGAAACTGGTGTGGTCAGAAAATGAGGTATTGAACTTAATTGTAAAATACTTTTAATAGAGTATTGTCATCTGTACCAGTTTGGCTTACCAGTTCTCAGATAATTATAATGCAAGAAAATTATTATATTGAGTTGACCAAAAAGTCCACATGGTTTTTTCCATGAAATAAAAGACACATTTTCCATTTCCACTAGTGACTTTATGGATTTGGATATTTCGGGTGTCTAGGCTACCTCCTGTGGGGTGTGACGCTGACTGCTCTCAGTTAGTGTCTCTGTTGATCACTGTCTGCTCAGCTGGCCTGCCCAGCTGTGGAGCATCGTCCAGCGACACATTTCCAGACACAAAACATTGCAAACTACTCTTGACATGTTCGATAAGTCCCCTTCTCCACACACTGCACAAATTTTTTGTGTGTGTTTTGGATGTTGAAAAAATAAAGCATAATATGCCGAAAATGTTGCGTGTTTTCTTCCATCATCAATATTAAAATGGCTACACAAAAAAATTCACCAATTTTGATAAGTTTTTTTTTTACTGCACGCAGATGTGACAGCTGTCACAATACAATATAACAAAATTGTTTGGAATGAAGCTAAAGACAACTAAAGACAGCTAGAGCCATCTTATGGAAAAAGCCAAATGAACTTTTTGGCCAACCGGATATGTTTAAAAAATTCCTCCCCTGATAATTCAGACGGTACTTTGGGATCCTCAGGATCATGATGGTCATTGTGTCAGGAAAGAATGAATTTAGCAGAGCTTTCTGGTTGCTGAAATGCCAAATAAGATAGCACATATTATACGACTGGAGAAGAGGAAAGCAAATAGAATGAATGCTGTTTCCATAACAGTGTGTGACTGGGCGTTTAACATGTTGGCTCAACAGTGCACAGTGATTTGCAGTTCTGTTTTAACTTTTTGGTGATTGACCTTGGCACTTTTCAAGTTAGGTCTCTTATGTATGAAGATCATTAGCCACTGAGCATGAGATATTTTTATTTTTTGGCTTAGTGACAGGATATCACTACAAGATGCTTTTCTTACCCTAAGTTGCATATTTTAGTGGAAGCTATACGACCTTGGCCGGTCTCTCTGGACTTTGATTGTATCACCTGGGACATAAAGATGTTTGATTCTAGAGGAACTCTGAGTTATTGTTTGATTCTAAAAGTCTTGCTTTTAAATAGTTCTCATTTTTATTTTATGGTTTTGTTTAGTTCTTTAACCCCATTGCCCAATAACATCCAAAGAAGTAACTATTTATGTGATACATAAGAATGGGGAAGTGATATCTTAGTTGAGACTGTTTTTGGCGCTGCTCAGGTTTTGAGTTGAACTTAATCTACAGGCAAATGCTTGACTTTGGATGAAGAGAGATAGTATACCAGTAGAGGAATGGTAGAAGAGATGTTTTATTTCCTAGTCAGATACCAGTCATCTTTCTTATGTGAGTTTTGTTTTTCCTGTTTTTAATTTCAAATAGGTTTTAAAAACTTAATAATTTTAATTAAACTTAAAATTAGCAATGATTTTTCAATTTCTTCATACCTTTTGAACACTTTATGTGTTGAGCATATCAGCATTGCAGCCAGCATTTTTTCAAAAATATATTTTATTGATTATGCTATTACAGTTGTCCCATTTTCCCCCCTTCACTCCCCTCCACCCTGTACACCCTCTCCCACCCATATCCCCCCCTTTAGTCATGTCCATGTGTCATGCTTATAAGTTCTTTAGCTTCTACATTTCCCATACTATTCTTACTCTCACCCTATCTATTTTCAACCTACAATCTATGCTACTTATTCTCTGTACCTTTTCCCCCTCTCTCCTCCTCCCACTCCCCTATTGCTAACCCTCCATGTGATCTCCATTTCTGTGGTTCTGTTCCTGTTCTAATTGTTTGCTTAGTTTCTTTTGGTTTTGCTTTAGGTGTGGTTGTTCATAATTGTGAGTTTGCTGTCCTTTTACTATACATGTTTTTTCTGTATCTTCTTTTCTTAGATAAGTCCCTTTAACATTTCATAAAATAAGGGCTTGGTGATGATGAGCTCCTTTAACTTGACCATATCTGAGAAGCACTTTATCTGCCCTTCCATTCTAAATGAAAGCTTTGCTGGATAGAGTAATCTGGGATATAGGTCCTTGCCTTTCATGACTTGGGATACTTCTTTCCAGCCCCTTCTTGCCTATAAGGTCTCTTTTGAGAAATCAGCTGACAGTCTGATGGGAACTCCCTTGTAGGTGACTGTCCCCTTATCTCTTGCTGCTTCTAGGATTCTCTCCTTCATTTTTACCTTGGCTAATGTAATTATGATGTGCCTTTGGTGTGTTTCTTCTTGGGTCCGACTTCTTTGGGACTCTCTGAGCTTCCTGGACTTCCTGGTAGTCTGTTTCCTTTGTCAGAATGGAGAAGTTCTCCTTTATTATTTGTTCAAATACATGTTCAATCTGTTGCTTTTCCTCTTCCCCTTCTGGTACCCCTATAATTCGGATCTTGGAACGTTTAAAGATGTCCTGGAGGTTCCTAAGCTTCTCCTCGTTTTTTTGAATTCTTATTTCTCCATTCTTTCCTGTTTGGTTGTTTTTTTCTTCCTTCTGGTCCACTCTATTGTTTTCAGTCCCAGTTTCCTTCCCATCACTATTGGTTCTCTGTGCATCTTCCTTTATCTCTTTTATGGTAGCCTGCATTTTTTCATCTAATTTGCGCCCAAAATCAACCAATTCTGTTAGCTTTCTGATCACCAGTGTTTTGAACTGTGCATCTGATAGATTTGCTATCTCTTGGTCGCTCAAAAGGATGAGTCCTGGAGCATTGATCTGTTCTTCTGTTTGAGACATGTTTCTCTCTCTCTCTCTCTCTCTTTGGTCTGGTCGCTCCTGTTATGGTGAGGGGTGGTCACCAGGTGGTCACCTTAGGTGTTCACCAGGGCTGGGCACCCCAGTCACTAGATTGTGACGTTGTATGTGGCGGCGGGGGCGGGAGGGAACAATGGCGGTAGCTCCGTTCTCCTGGGACCTCAGGCCCTTCTCTGGGATCCTAGGTTTCGCGCTCTGCCCTGCTCCACAATCGCCACCTCACTGGGTCCGCCAGCTGCTGCTTGCGTACTCAGGGTCCACCCACTGCGATCCTGTGTGCCCCAGATGCCTTATGCACTCCCAATTGCATTATGTGCCCAGTTCTCCCTGTTCTCCACGCGCCGCGACCTGTGCCCGGCTGCTCCTCTCCACCCCTCCTACCGGTCTGGATGAACATGTCTACTTCAACTTCTTGGCTGTCCGACTTCCATTGAAATTCTCTGTCAGTTCTGGGTGTTATTCTGCCTCTAAATTGTTGTTGTTCTAATCTTAGTTGTGCGCGGAGGTATGGCGCGTCCACCTATGCCTCCATCTTGCCGGAAGTCCCACAGCCAGCATTTTTAACGGAAAAAAAAGGAAAAGAAGTGACTTGAACATATAAAGAATTTATTTTTCTCCTGTACGGAGAGATTTAGGGGAGCTCTGGATTGTTAAACCATGTCATTAAGCATCTAGGCTCCTTTGGCCTTTCTCTTTTGCCGTCCTCAGCCTATGACTTTCTTTCTCCTCGATGCAAGATATTTGCTGTAGTGGTAGGCATCACATCTGCACTGCAGGCAGCAGAAGGAAAGGCACAAGGCAAAAGCCTTTTCCTTACTAGATTTCTCTACCATTCCATGAGGAAGAGAAGCCCTTACCAAGGGTTGCTGATTGCATGCTGTTGGCCAGAGTCCAGCCACACGCACACGCATGAGCACACCCCCACACACGCCAGCCCCACCTCCAGGCTAGGAATCCACGCTAAGACTTTGCTTTCCCACCTGTGCAGTAGAGAGAGGCAAGAGAGAATGGAGTTGGAATGGTTATCCAGTAAGCCAAATTATGGCATATATATTGCTGGGCATAGAGAAAAAGTCTAAAACTGCCACTTTGTAATGTTTCTTCAGGCTACATTGTACTCAAAACTGTACTGACCCTAATGTGAAATCCTAAGTCTGTGCCTCCAGAATGGGCTCATCTTCCTGTTTTGTTCAGTGAGGTTTACATTTGATTAGCAGGGTAAGATGTTAAAATAGGGACGTTAAGGTTAAGATCAGGTATTAGGATAACTTGTTGCTGTTCTTTCATTTTCTTTGGCAGCCTAAAGACATAAATGAAGAAAACATAAAAACTGTGTTCTATTCATGGCTTCAGCAGTCTTCTACAACCATGCTTCCTTTGATAGTATCAGAGGAGGAAAATATTAAGCTGGAAATTAAAGATGGTGTGTAAATTTTATTTACTTTGAAATTTTTTCTACTGAAGAAGTCAAAATTTTTTGATGAAGTCATTGTTTTTCCAACTGTGACATGTAAGAACAGGAGACGTAATAGTGATAATTAAACACATTTTACGTACTGAAGAATGCCTTTATTTAAATTTAAATAAATTTGATATTTAAAATCTTAAAATTTTATCTCTGTTTCAGTACCATTCATTTATTATGCTCTTTTCAATAGGGTTGAAGGAGTTTTCTCTGAATATAGTTCATTCTTGGGAAAAAGGGAAAGAAGATATTTTTCTGTTGAGTACCAATCTGCTGCAGAAGATCACAATACAAGTAATTACATGTTATTGACTATTCAGTGAAATAATATTTGTCAGATGTGATCGATAATAAAGTATGAATTTACCTGTAATGCCTTGCATCATAGAGTATATTAGAAATTAAATAAGAGTAAGGAATAACTTGATTTAAAATATTTTATTCTTTGATCTCTTTAATTTACCCAAATTGTTGATTTACCCTAAATTTAAAGTCAGTGCCTTATCACAGTTAAGTTTCAGGAGTTGGTGGTGTTAACTGGCAAATGGAGCATGACTTAAAATTCTTCCTGCATTGAAACAAAACAGAACTTTGCTGTAGAGGTTTGAGTTTTAAAGTTCAGATTTTTACTTGCAGTTTTGCTGCACAACTTATATTATTTTGTCAATTCTTAAATTTTCAACTCTTCACAAATATTATCACTTTTATTCCAGAAGTATTTTAAAAGCGGTTATTTTAGGGGTTTTTTAAATTGATTTTAAAGACAGAGACACATCAGTTTGTTGTCCCACTTATTTATGCATTCATTGGTTGACTCTTGTATGTGCCCTGACCTGGATTGAACCTGTAGTCTTGGCGTATCAGGAGGACGCTCTAACCAACTGAGCTACCTGGCCAGGGCCAAAAGTGGCTATTTTAGAATATAATGTTTTAGTTAGGCTATTTATTCTTGTCATTATAAAATTGAAGATGCTCTAGTCATTTAGAATAGCAGTGATTTGGAACTAGACACTGTTTTTCTACTTTTAAAATTTAACGGAAAGAGTGCCATTCAGAGAAAATTCAAATGTAAGACTTATGAAAAGAACATGTAATGCAAATCCAAATTGCAAATAAAGATAGATGTATAACATGCATTAAGGAGATGAAATTCTTTACTGCTTGTTGATCATAAATATTTGTGCTCCTCAGATACGTCAATTATTCTTGTCAAGGCTGTTTTATGTAGTCATCTTGCATGCACACTGTGTCTTTCCTCTGTGGTGTAACAATCAGCAATTCAGTTTTCTGGGACCCAAGAAAAACAGGCAGAAGATACAACTTTGAAATGTAAACCTGATTTTTCCTTGCTACTATAGGTCCTTCTAGATCCTATGCTAAAAGAAGAAAACAGTGAGGAAATTGACTTTATTCTTCCTTTTTTAAAGCTGAACTGCTTGGGGTAAGAAGTTCTGGCCAAACTGGCATGTTTAAAGATGTGTTCGTGTTCGACGTTATCTCTGGCAGGGTTTTTATGTGTAAATATTAAAGTAGATGTTAATTTCATTGAATACTCTTACTAGTGCGTTAGTAGATACTATTTCAAGGCTTGTTTCGGTTTCACGCCTAGTTTAGTAATTTGCCTTGTCCTAGATAACAAAGTCTGAAGCTTATTAGAAATTTTACTTTGAGATTTGATTTGTGAGAAGAAAGCAACTAGATCATATGCAGTGGATCATATGCACTTCAATAAAACAATAATTCTTAGAGCTAGTAAATTCTGAAAGTTAAATCTAAAAACATTACTTGAATGTTTAAAAATATTTCAAATTAAGTTATTCCTTCAGTATCTTATTAATGTTTTAATTGGGATTATTTGTGTTTTCTCCAACCTATAGACAAACAAATCTGAAAGAACCTCAATTTTTTCTCTCTCTCATGCACTATGAAATGTCATGTAACATTACCTCTTAGAATTCTTCACAGAAGCTTTTAGAGGTAGTAGTAGCGATTTGATTTCCTGTTATAGTCTGTAAGTTTTTATTAAAAGAATTAACCATAAGCTAACAGTATTTAAACATAGTATAATATTCATGTGTAAAGTAAAATCCCTTTAGTTCAGACTCTAATTTTAGTAATTTCTGATATTAAGAAAAGTAAATTGTCAGTCGGAGCCAGGAAGTAGGTTGAAGTTCATGTTCATATAATCTACAGATTGCAACTGGATTTCAAAGGTGATTTTTGAGAGAAAATTAGTCTTCAATTATCCTATCATTTTAAAAACACCCTTTTATGATTATGTTGATTACCAAACTGAAATCATTTTGAGGGAGTAACATACAAATCATTTGTTTATGTTAAGACAGATTCCTTAAGGAGTCCTATTTGGACAAAACTTTCAGTTATTGCACAGGTTTGAAAGTAAATTAGTTGTAAAGCTGTGACTCAGATTTGGCATTGATTCAGCATACTTTCAAGTAAGGAAGAGATTCTAAGATTTTAGTCTTTAAAAAACCATTAGTCTGGGAAGGAAGGTTTCATAAATTTTTGCAGCCAGATCTTATTCTGGTGCAGTGTTTTATCACACAACAATGTCCATGTTTTGCAGAGGAGTGGCCGCCTTAGGCCTGTCCTCCGTGGAGCACATCACTCACAGCCTCCTGGGACGCCCCCTGTCTCGGCAGCTGATGTCTCTTGTGGCAGGACTTCGGAATGGAGCCCTTTTACTCACGGGAGGAAAGGTACGAGGTTGAAATGTGCTCATTTTCATTAACTAGCAACTTTTTATTCCTCTCTGAGTTTTGATCATGTTATATATAGTTATTAATACAAGTTATGGAAAACTTCCACTAATATTTTCGAGTGCCTGCTATAGATATTGGGGAAGTGGTGATGACTCAGGTGATGCTCCCCCTGTCCTTTTTCTGTATCAGTTGATACAATTGTATGGTTTTTGTTTTTTAGGATATTGATAGGGTATGTGATAGGGTTGATCGATTTTTTAAATGTTGAACCAGCTTTATTCTTTTTATACATTGCAGAGCTCTTTTTGCTAATATACTGTTGAGGACTTTTACGCCTAAGTTCATGAGAGATATTAGCCCATAGTTTTCTGTTTCCGTACCCCCTTTGTCTGGTTTTGCTGTCAGGGTAATAAAGAGTTGAGAGGTGTTACCTACTGTCCTGTTTTCTGAAAGAGATTATACAAAATTGGTGTTCATTCTTCCTTAAATGATAAAAGTGAAACCATCTGGGCCTGGAGATGTTTTTATCATTAACTTAATTATAAATTCAGTTTCCTTATTTGTCAGTTTTATCTTGGCAGACATTTGGTAGTTTGTAGTTTTTGAGGAGTTGTTCTGTTTCTTCTAAGTTGTCAAGTTTATGCACATAAAATTTGTAGTGTTTTATTATTATCCTTTTAGTGACTGTGGAATCTGTTGTGAAGTCATTTCCTGATATTGGTGATTTGTGTCTCTCTCTTTTTAAACTGTCAGTCCTTTTAGAGGTTTCCTGACCTTTGACAGAGCCTGCAGTTTTATTCTCTAGTAAGTATTGTTGCCAGGGTATAGTACAGTGTTAGTGAGTCTTTGGGCTCTTTAAATTTTTATTTATTGATTTTAGAGAAACGGAGAGAGGAGGAGTGGGGTGGGAGAGATTGAGAGATCACTTTGTTGTTCCACTTATTTGTGCATCTATTGGTTGTATCTTATATGTGCCCTGACAGGGGAACAAACCCACAACCTTGGCAAATGGGGACGATGCTCTAACCAATTGAACTAGCTGGCCAGGGATTCTTCGTGCCTTTTTTTTCCCCCAGTTCAAAATTTAAGGCTTTGCTCTGGCTGGTGTAGCTTAGTGGATTGAGCACAGGCTGTGAACCAAAGAGTTGCAGGTTTGATTCTCAGATGGGGCACATTCCTGGGTTGTGGGCCAGGTCCCCAGTAGTGGGTATGTGAGAGGCAACCACACATTGATGTTTTCCTTCCCCTTTCTCCTTCCCTTCCCCTCTCTCTAAAAATAAATAAATAAAATATTTTTTAAAAAAGATGCTCCATTTGTTTAAAATTAATAAAATTATCTTTATAAAAATTTTAGGCTTTTAAAATTTCTGTTCACTTTTAACTCCAATATAACTTAATTTTCCTATTACTGGTCCAGTTGCTTTCTTCCAATTTTTATTGTAAAAAAAGATATGTAGCAACTACTCCAATAAGTTTCGTGAGTCTCCACATTGAGAAACTAGAAAAGAAAGAACAAACTAAATCCAGTGTAAGCAGAAGAAGAGAAATATTGGCTTGGCCAAAAAGTTTGTTTAGTTTTTTTTCTTTTCGATGGTTCTAGTAGTGCTTCCTTGCCCTAACTTCATTTGAAACAAATTTGTTAGGTCATATTTTGACAGCTGTCATATCAGCATGCATTTAAAAAAAAAACAAATTTGGTGCATTTTTGTGTAGCCATTTTAATAATGAAGAAGGAAGGAAATAAGCAACATTTTCGGTGTATTGTGGTTTGTTATTTCAAGAAAGGTGAAAACACAACTGAAACACAAAAAAGATGGTGCAGTGTATGGAAGAAGGTGCTGTGACTGATTGAACATGTCAAAAGTGGTTTGCAAAGTTTCTTGGTACTATTGACATTTTGGCCAAATGATTCTTTGCTGTGGGGCTGTTTTATGCATTGGAAGGTGTGTAGCAGCACCCTGGCCTCTACCCACTAGAAGCCAATAGTGGGAGACAGCTGACATACTCAAAGTATTCAAATCAATAAAGTGATTAGTGAAAATGAAAAATGTGTCTTTTATTTTATGAAAAAAAAAACAGACTTTTTGGTCAAACCAATAATAATTAGAGCAGAAATCAATGAATTGAAAATGTAATCAATGGAGAAAATACATGAAACTAAAATCTGCTTCTCTGAAAAGATCGAGGAAATTGATAAGCTTCTAGCCAAGCTAAGAAAAGAGAGGATCTGATGTGCAGGATGGTGGTTATAGGTGACGGTATTATACACCTGAGGTTGCTGAGAGAGCAGATCTTAAATGTTCCCACCACGAAAAGAAAGGGTAATTCCATGAGGGAGGGGTGATGGTGTTAGTTAATTACCTCTGTTGTGGTCATCAGTTCAGTGTCTTGAGTGTGTCAGATCGTTATGTTGTGTACCTTAAACTCACCCAAAGTCCTTGTTTCACAATGATAGCCCAGTAAAGCTGGGGAAAAAGAAGAAAGGAATTTTGAATTTATCATAAGAGGCCATGATAGAATTTGCATTTTACTTTTACATATTTTTAATTCTTAAGTGGAAATGGAGCACTCGACAAAGTGCATAAATTATAAACCAAATGGATTGTTAAAAGTAACCCCCTATGAAAGAGCGAACACAGATTACTAATATCTGAAAGAGGGAGAAAACCAATGTATATTAAAAAAACTATAAAAACCTACCAATGTGTAGCCTTTCTTGGGGGCACTATAGCAATTCATAGCAAAATTTTAAATATGTAAAACAAACAAAGGTTTTGATGTAATTCCACTTCTAGATATTATTCTAAACGTATAATCTGCCAAATAAGTAAACTCAGATGTAGATGTATGTTTATTTTAGCTTTACTTGCAGTGTTTAGACATTAGAAGCAGAGTAGATATACAATTAAGAAGGGGCTTTTTGAATGTTGTAGTCCAATGCATCCCACAGTGGCATTGCACTAGGGAGTGGACTCACTGCTCATTTGTTGATAAAGAGGACAGTGGTTTACTGTAAACTCCCATAAATACTGTAATCCCATCTTCCTAAATGCTCGTAAGATGTATGTGGAATGCCTGTAAGGATGATACATTAAAACAATTGACAGAGGTTACTTCTGTGCAGTGGGATGATTACAGAAGACTTTTACCTTTCTCTACTAAGTATTTATAATTATTATGTATTTTTTAATTGATCATGCTATTATAGTTGTTCCAGTTTTTTCCCCTCAACCCCCTTCTACCCAACACCTCTCACTCCATCCAGCAATACCCCCTCCTTTGTTCATGTCTATGGGGCTTGCATATGAGTTCTTTGGCAACTCCATTTCCTATGCTTGCTGTTAACATTTCCCTGCCTACTCTGTACCTATCAATTTGTATTTCTTAATCCCTTCACCTTTTCCCCCATTCCCTCAGACCCACTTCCCACTGGCTACCATCCCAATGGTCTCCATATCTATGATTCCATCTCTGTCCTGCTTGTTTGCTTAATTTGTTTTTTAGATTCAATTGTTGATTGTTATGTATTTATTGCCATTTTAATATTTATAGCTTTGATCTTTTTTCCTAAAGTAAGTCCCTTTAACATTCCATATAATAATGATTTGGCAATAATGAACTCCTTTAACTTCACCTTGTCTGGGAAGCACTTTATCTGCCCTTCCATTCTAAATGATAACTTCGCTGGATAGAATAATCTGTGTTGTAGGTCCTTGCTTTTCATCACTTTGAATACTTCTTGCCAGTACCTTCTAGCCTGCAAAGTTTCTTTTGGGAAATCAGCTGACAGTCTTATGGGAACTCCTTTGTAGGTAATTACCTGCTTTTCTCTTGCTGTTTTTAAGATTCTCTCTTAATCTTTAACCTTTGGCATTTTAATTGTGATATGTCTTGTTGTGGTCCTCCTTGTGTCCATCTTGTTTGAGACTGTCTGTGCTTCCTGGACTTGAATGCCTATTTCCATCGCCAAATTAGGGAAATTTTCTTTCATTTTTTTAAAATAGGTTTCCAATTTCTTGCTTTTTCTCTTCCCCTTCTGGCACCCCCATGATGCAGATCGCTTGAAGTTGTTCCAGAGGCTCCTTACACTATCCTCAATTTTTTTGGAATCTTTTTTCTTCTTACTATACTGATTGGATGTCTTTTTCTTCCTTACGTTCCAAATTAGTTATTTGATTCTTGTCTTCCTTCACTGTGCTGTTTTCATTCCTGTAAATTGCTCGTTATTTCAGTTAGTATATCCTTAATTTCTGCATGGGTCTTTTCTATACTGTTGAAGTCCCCACTGAGTTCCTTGGGCATCCTAATAACCAGTGTTTTCAACTCTGCATCTGATAGACTGCTTATCAACATTTCGTTTAGCTCTTTCTGGAGGTTTGATCTGTTCTTTCATTTGGGCCATGTTTCTTTGTCTCCTTATTTTGGCAGCCTCCCTGTGTTTGTTTCTGTGTATTAGGTAGAGCTGCTTTGACTCTGTGTCTTGATTGCTAGGGTGGTTGGTGATGAGGGCTGTGAAAGAATTCACCAAGAAAGAAGGTGCAGCGAGTAAAGTTTTGTTTTACTTTCCCAAGAGAGGGAAGGGGCTAGTGCAGAGACATGCACCAGCACTGAGGGGTGGGAGCTTTGAGCTTTTATTGGAGTATAAAAGGGTGAGGGGGTTGCTGTTATGTGCCCCCTGGGCTGTTGGGGTTGTTGCAGCACAGGAGGTTTCGGGTGGTTTTGCATAAGCTGCAGTTTGCACCACTGTTATCTTCTGCCTTTGTCGTGGGGGGTGATTACATGTTCTGTTCTTGCTTTCCAGTAATTTCCAGTCTTGACGTTATCTCAGAGGAATAAAATGTCTGTCCTATTTAACAAGGTCATAGGCCTGCCTAGCAGATGGTGCCACTATAGCAAAAGGCTCTGGCTTTATGTTTTCTTTGGTAGCATCGCCTAATGTAGTAGGTGTCCTTTAGGGTCCAGTGGCACAGCCTCTCCTATATGCCAAGCTGTATACTCTAGATGCTCCCTCCATATTGGCTGAGTTATTCCCTCATCTTGTAGGTGAGTCTTGAGTGCTGTCAGCAGGTCAGTGGGAGGACTGGGATGAATGGGAGACAGCTGGTAGGACTGGCTGTGACCCCTGGCCAGCCACTGCCTCCCTCTATGGCTTGTGGAAGTGATGAGGTGGTACTCCCACATGGTCGACATGGTCTGTAACTGTCTGCTGGGTGCGTAGGCCCTGGGTTTTCCCGGGTGATGCAGGCCAAGTTGAGCCTCCACCTGTGTTCTGTCTGGGGCACTGTGGTGTAAGCTGTAAGCAATCTGCAGATGGCTGCTGCTAGTGCCAGGCCTGGGGCCACTGTGAGGGGTGGGGAGGCTGGGCTCAGCTGTTGCTTGTTTTGAGCAGATACAGAAAGATCTGAAGCCTGCACCTAGCCCAGCCCTTCATATGGAAAAGCCACTGTTACCAGGGTGGGAGGGTTGCTTGGGTGGGCCAGGAAGTTGGGTGGGGCAGACCCTTAGGTAATTGTCAGGGTGGGGCTTACCTTGTGAGTCAGGTTGAAAGACATTCAGATATGGTGCCAACTCCCTGTGGCTTTGGCGGGGAGGGCTCAGAAAATGTAAGATGGCCAGTCTCTGCAGTTCTGTCTGGGAAGAAGCTGTCCCCCAGCTGTCACCCTAATGCCAGACACTTCAGTCCGCCCCCCCCCCCCCCCCCGCCCCGCATACCACTGGTGCCCTTCAAGCTGCTGCCCCGGTGCTGGAGCCCAGAGGGAGTGAGTCTGTAAGTCTGTGCGCTGTGCAGTCGTGTTAACCTTATGGTTATATAACATTTGAATCTTGCTGTTAATGCTAAGAAGATGGAACCTCCTGGTTTTTTGTAGAATATTATGTGTTTTCTTGGCTAGACTTGAGTACTTAGAAAACAGTTTTTTCCCACTTACACAGCAGTGGGATTTGCTCTTTTACAACGTCCTGAACCCACATTTTCACTTCTTCCCGTTAATTTACTTGATGTTAAATGTGACTCACCATGATGTGATGCTAGGGTTCCAGTGATGTGGGTTCCCTCGGCTTTATTGAGCTATAGTTATCATATAACATTATGTCATGCATATTTGATTGATGAGGCTTAATCTTTGTGGTTGCCACAGCGACAGGACCTTTTTCTGTGACTGAATATATTGAGAGTTCTTGTGAATTAATTATTTTGTAGGGGAGTGGAAAATCAACTTTAGCCAAGGCAGTCTGTAGAGAAGCATTTGACATACTGGATGCCCATGTGGAGATAGTTGACTGTGAAGCTTTGAGAGGTATGAACACTGTACGTAACTCCCTTTTTGGGTAGAAAGACAGAAATGTTATTACTTAATGCTATGAACTTAATAAATTACAAATATCTAATTTGAAATTCCTTAGAAATTTTAAATCTTTGGCCAACTTTCTAATGTTTTAATAAATTTTTAAAAACTCTCCATAGTTAATGGAAGCTTATTTTTTCTAGCCAAAACTCTTTGTAGAATATATTCCTGGAAATGCCACCCCAAGAAAGTTTGAGTTTAGAATGTACGCTGATGGGTATGACCTGTCCCTGCATTGCTGTGGGAGACTGGCAGAGTGGTGCCTGGCGGGGGGCGGTGAGCGGGTCTGGGCGGCAGAACGGAGAATCACAGTTGGCCGAGTGCACGTCTGTGGTCTTCGACGTTGTCACCTGTTCAACAGAGAAAATGATTGGAAATATTTTACCCTGAGTAGTTATTTTTCTTCCCTTGGTTACCACTGCCCTATTATCCCAACTCGTCATTTTACTTTCAGGTATCTTTTTAGTCTAGTATATGATAAGAAACTATGAAACGACCTTGGAAAACCCACTATCTCGTATGCTGTTAAGGTGGTTTTGGAGAGATTGCTCATCTCTCAGTCCTGTTTGAGGCTTCATGGGAAAATTTTGTTTTAGAGCTAAATAACAGGAACTCTTTACATTGGCTTATGAGTTGGTATGTTTTCTGTTCTTTGAAAATTAAAAACATTGGTCTATGGCCATACCACCCTGAATGCACCCGATCTCATCTGAAAATTAAAACTTTGTAATTCAGTGGGAAGTTTAAAACCAAATTTATGATTCAAATATAGCAACTCTAGGGTCATTTGTTTTAATGTTATCTGAAGCTTGATCTCCTGTTCTCATTTACGTTTTCCCACAACCCGCTTCCATTTTACTATTTTGTTTTAAGCCATCTGAAATTCTGTATGGAATGATGCTAGGTATAGATACATACATACAGAAATTGCAGTAGCATATTCCTTTTTTATAAAATTCAGTACTTAGTCCTTCGATGTGGTATTAATGAAACCATATAAATGATTAACAAATTTTAATGATTGGCATTTAACAAACTGTGGATTGAATCTTCATAGTTGAGTCAATATTGAGCTTTTCTAATGCTTTCAAAAGGTCGGTCTGAACTTCCCTAATCCTGAAATAACATTAAACCACTTAAAATCTTCTGTCTTAAGGAAAAAGGCTTGAAAACATACAAAAAACCCTAGAGGCAGCTTTCTTGGAGGCAGCATGGCGGCAGCCTGCAGTTGTTCTGCTGGACGACCTGGATCTCCTGGCCGGCCGGCCGGCCCCACCAGAGCAGGAGCACAGCCCTGAGGTGGTGCAGAGCCAGCGGCTGGCACATGGTAATGGCAGCACACCCTCTCGCTGGCTTCAGGCCTTTCTCTCTTATCAGGCAGCGTTTCTGGTCTTAGTGGTAAATCCGCTCTCTTCAGAGAATAGACTATATCTATGCTTTGTGTTGCTTTTGAGCTTCTGGTAGCATTCTACACTTGTTTTGTGTTAGCAACATTGGTGGAAGAAGGGCAGTGTGAAGAGTCTGCAACTTCATGTCAGTCTTTGGGGCCTGTTCACTCTCCTGTACTGATTAGAAATTGCTTAATTGTACAGATTTACTCTTGCTTTGTTCATTTGACAAATATTTGTCTAAAGCTTGTGCACAGTCTATGTTTTCGAAGTCCAGGAGAAGAGAGAAAAATAAACAGAAGGTTTGTAGTTCGGAATATTAATAATAATGATCGCTGCCAGTGTTTAGTGCCCTTTCTGGGCCAGGGACTGGCTTTGTACTATACATACAGATGTTCTCCTAGTTTTTCAGGTGGGTAAATAGAAATGAAGGAATAGGTCATTTTGACCAGGGTAACATAACTAGGAGGTGGTCTGATATCCTCTGGAGTATTACAGGATACTAGGGGAGCACATACCCCAAACTGGGTGTGGTATGGGGGTTGAAGAGTTATCAGGGAAGGCTTCTTGGAGGAGTTGATAACTGAGGTGAGTTATATTTTAATTTTTTAAAAAAGATTTTTATTTATTTTGAGAGAGAGGGAGAGAGACATCAGTGATTGTGTCTCGTGTGCCCCCAATTGGGGACCTGGCCTGCAACCCAGACACGTGCCCTGACTGGGAATCGAACCAGTGACTCTTTGGTTTGCAGGCCAGTGCTCAGTCACTGAGCCACAGCAGCCAGGACCTGAGATAAGCTTTGATGGAGGAGTAGAAATTAGTGTGAAGCAGCTTCATGCTAATGAGGAACCAAAGGAAGTGTCTGCAGGCAAAGGCACAGGTATAAGAATCATGCTGTTACAGAATAACTCATGACTGGGGCTGGGAATTCAAGAAGAGGACTGGGGCAGGGGCACTGGAAGCTTTGGCAGCATTCAGCTGCCTCAAAGTTCTTGAGAGTGAAAATAGATACAAAATGCAACCTCAGTGGCTCACTTATTATAAACTGGTGTTAGTCTCACATTTCGAAGCCTATAGCACTTTCAAGGCCTGTTAGTGTGGTGTCGAAGGGCATGCTGCCTGTGTCTGCCTCAGGACTCACACATGTGTTCCTAATGCCTGGTTCTGGTTTGACCTCATGCTAACCAAACTTGCAAGGCTTGGGGTGGAGAGAGATTGTTCAGGAGGTCAGGAATATGAGCTACATTTTGCTTTATTAACAGAACACAATGTGGACATTTATCATCCTTCCATAATATTTATTTCAGACTCCTTTTCATTTACTTGACAAGATCCAGTAGTCAGGAACCTTACTAGGCGTTGTTCTGAGCATACAGTGCCTCTTGTGCCTCCTCTATTAGATTGCTTAGAGCCTGGCTAAAAATTTTAGGTCCTTAGTAGATGAATGAATGAATGAATGAATGAATTTTTAAAAGGTATGAAGGAGCCTAACCATTCATACTCTGACTTAAAGCACGACTTTAGGTTATTATTTTTAATGAATGTATAATTTAAACTTCTTATGTTTATGTTGACTAAGCTTTTAACACTATATTGTTTAATTCTAGCTTTGAATGATATTTTGAAAGACTTTATTTCCATGGGAAGTTTGGTTGCGCTGATTGCCACAAGCCAGTCTCAGCATTCTCTCCATCCTTCACTTGTTTCTGCTCAAGGAATTCACACATTTCAGTGTGTCCACCACATTCAACCTCCTGATCAGGTAACATGCTGCTTTGGAAGGTTGTTGAAATATATCCTTTATGTGAACTATTTTTCAGTTTTATTAATTATTTGTGGCTTTAAACTTATGCTTATGTTAATATTTTAAAAGGTGGCATTTGATGCATATTATGCTTAGAAACAATTTCCATTCATAACTGTCTGAAATGTTACTTTGTACTTTCCAAGGAAATGGCTTTTTTGAAAACAGCATTTCTTCTTTTTTTAAACTAAAGTTTTCTTTTTTCCAATTCCATTTAAAAAGGAACAAAAACCCTAAGAATTCTGAATTGTTTCAGTTTTTCATTGGTGAAATCAGTAAATACACCATAGAAATTAGAATTTTTTCAGCCTCATTGACGTACAAATGACAAAACTGCACGTATTTAAAGTATACAACATGATGATTTGATACACATTGTGAAATATTTACTACAATATCTTAACACATTCACCACCTTACATAATTGCTTTTCTTTTTAAATATTTTATTTTTTATTTTAGAGAGAGGGGGAAGGGAGGGAGAAAGAGTAGGTAAGAAACATCAACGCGTGAGAGAAACATTGATTGGTTGCCTTCTTTATGCGCCCCAGGCAACCGAACCTGCAACCCAGCCATGGCCCTGACTAGGAATCAAACTGGCGACCTTTTGGTTCTCGGGGATGATGCTCCAACCAACTCAGCCACACTGTCCGGGGCTGTAATTATCTTTTTTAAGCATTTTTTCTTAATGAGAAAGAGCAGTGAGAATGCAAATAGATCTACTTTAAAAATTCAATTAACTGATTTTATTTTTTTACCAGCACGGATATTTTGTACCCACTACAATTCCACATCCAGTTCCAACATGTTACTCTTTCCCTCACACCACTAAGCAATTCTTGGACACAAGCTGGGTGCCCTACACAATTCAACTCAATTCTTTTATTTATTTTTTGTATTTTATTTAGTCTTTATTTATTTATTTAGCTTTACCTTTTAGACTCCTTTTACCCCCTCCCTCCAGCAGTCACCACACTCTAATACTGTCTACCTGGAGATGGGTCAGACCCCACAGGTTAAGGGCTCAGTCCCCCCAGACAGCCCTCCATTTCAGACACAATTTCAAGTCCGGGCTGTTACCTGCACTTCTGACTGGGTAAAGCAGAGGTTCCCACAGGCCCCTCCTTGGGTTTGATTAATGTGCTGGCGCAGCTCACAATTCAGGACACTGGTTTACTCACTACACCGGTGTATTACAGAGAATGTTAAAGGGTATGAGTCAACAGCCAGATGAAGAGACACATAGGGTGAGGTGTACCTTGGCACCCGGAAGTATCTGATTCACCAACTCAGAGGCTCTCTGAACCCCCTCCTTTGGACTGTTTTGGAGGCTTCATTACATTGATGTGATTAAATCATTGACCATTGGCAGTTGATTCACCCTCCAGCTTCTCTTCCCCTCTGGGGAGTCAGGAGATGGGTCTGAAAATTTCAACCTCTGTTTATGGTTGCTTCCCCTGGCAACCAGCCCCTATCCTTAGGTGTTTTCCAAAGTCACCTCGTTAACATAAACTCAGGTGTGATTGAAAGGGATTTTTTATTATAATATCAAGACAACTCCTGGCTGGCGTAGCTCAGTGGATTGAGTGTGGCTGCAAACCAAAGCATCGCAGGTTTGATTCCCAATCAGGGTACATGCCTGGGTTGCAGGCCACGGCCCCCAGCAACCGCACATTGATGTTTCTCTCTCTCTCTCTTTCTCCCTCCCTTCCCTCTCTCAAAATAAATCTTTAAAAAAAATTTTTTTTAAAAAGTACAATTAAGGCAACAACAGAATGTTAAAAAAAAGAGACACCTTTATCATTCTTATCACTTAGGAAATTCTAAGGGTTTTAGGGAGTCTGTGCCAGAAAAAGAGACAAAGACCAAATATATATTTCATATTATAAATCACAGAATCACAAGTACATATGGCACATTGTCTCCTTTAGGGACTCAAGTTCATGATGGCTTTAGGGGCAGTGGCACATCTGGGACTGGCAAGCACATTTTAACTTCTTAAAATTCTTACCTAGCATCTACCCTGAATACTCAGACCCTGTGCTAATTGACTGTTCCTGAAGAATAAAGTATTATAGCTATTATTAAGCGCAATGGAATGATAGTAGTATAGTGGTATTGGTCATTGAACATGTTTTTAGAAGTAAGTTTTATAGGAACAAAAAAAACACAGTAACCAGATTTTACTAAAAAGGCTTCTTACTGGAGGAAGAAATAGCAATCATTTATCAGTGTGATTTTTTATAACTTACTAGATATAACTGAAGAAGAATTATTCATTATAAAATGTACGGTTTGCTCACTTTTAACATGTGTATGTGCCATGAGACCATCACCACAGTTAGGGCAGCAGACACCTCCCTCACTCCCGGAAGTTTCTTGGTGCCCCTCTGCCGCCCCTCCCTCCCCCGCTCTACGCAGGGATAACCACCAGAATGCTTCCCGCCACTGTAGGTGATGCTGGCCTGGTAGTTCTCAAAGTATATGCACTAAGTACACAGCTGAGCAAAATTAGAAATTTGATTTTTTTTTTCTTCAGGAACAAAGATATGAAATTCTGCATAATGTAATAAAAAATAAACTGGACTGTGACATAAACAAGTTCACTGATCTTGACCTGCAACGTATAGCTAAAGAAACTGAAGGGTTTGTGGCTAGAGATTTTACGGTGCTTGTGGATCGAGCCATACATTCTCGTCTCTCTTATCAGAGTATATCCACCAGGGAAGGTATGTTTTACTATTAAAACCAAAATTTGGAATCTTTATTCCGTGATGTAGAAATGTAATTGTAGTAAAGCAAGCATTAAATATATTCCATTATAGTATTCAAATACATAGCTATTTCAGTGGAAGATTGGCATTACTAGCTAAGTTAATTGACATATTTTGAAAATTCATATACAGATAGGACAACCAAAAATAGTTTTGTTCATTTTTAAACAGAATTAGTTTTAACAACACTGGACTTCCAAAAGGCTCTCCAAGGATTTATTCCTGCATCTCTGCGAAACGTCAACCTGCATAAACCTCAGGACCTGGGCTGGGACAAGATCGGTGGGTTACACGAAGTGCGGCAGATACTCATGGACACTATCCAGTTACCAGCCAAGGTACTTTAAAAAATCCAGTACTCCCAGACGAACCGCAGAGTCGTTGGCTTTGGCTCCCTGTGTTGGCTTCCCCAGCCTCAGTTTGATCTAACAAGTATTTACTTAGTTACCAGAGAAAAGCCTCACACTGCTTCGTATTTGTTATACTCCTTGCCCATAAGAATCCTATAAGGAAAACTGGGATGATAGTTACAGTAAATACATTTTGATGTAGATTTCGTAACTCTTATATTTTGCTGGACACACTCAGGCTGTACCAAAGCAGAATGAGCGGTCAGCTGGGATTTGAACAGAAATAGATGGGAATCCGCTGGGAGGTGCAAGAGTCATCTCGGTCACAGAACGGATGGATAAGCCCGATTTCCAGACTCTGGGTGGCAGTCCTGGGAAGGCAGGTTATCAGGCAGCACAGACCCGGCAGATGGCAGGACACAGGGAGCGAGTGTAGGTTGCTCTTTCAATCAGAAGGTCAAGTCTAGGGGTTAGTGTGTTTGAATCGGAAACCTGAGAGAGAAGGATCACTGCCTGAGGTCAGGGACCTGCACAGAGGAGAGAGATGGGGAAGGACCTCAGCGGAATTAGATGGGAGATTTCACTGTTATCATTACCCAAGCTTTTCTACCATTTTCTTTCTTTGAATATACATAGCTGTCATATGAATAGAGGGCAGTGTCCTTGTTAAAAGATTGGTTTTAATTTTCTTAATGCAATACTTTCATAATGTTAATTAAACAGGAAAAAATGGAAAAAATTTGATGCGGCTACATGGATTTTATGTAGAATGTGTGCTATGGTCCAACTGAGAAAAATCTGAGGTAGTTTGCTTGAGTCCATTTTCCATCATTGCTCTGTAATAGAGGTGGCAGTTACTGCCATCTGAATACTTTCTTCTGTACATTGATCTTTGGCTGCTGCTTAGTCATTCATTTAGGACCTGAGCTCTTGGTCACACTTGCGTGTTTTCCAGTACCCAGAGTTATTTGCGAACTTGCCCATACGACAGAGAACAGGAGTGCTGCTGTACGGGCCTCCTGGGACAGGGAAAACCCTGCTCGCTGGAGTCATTGCACGAGAGAGTGGGATGAATTTTATCAGCGTCAAGGTATGTTGTGTGTTTCTCTTTTTTCTTTTTTACTGAGGTAAAATTTATGTGACATTAACTGTTGGGCAATTCAAAGGCATTGAATGCCGTCACAATACTGTGTGACTGTTCCTTCTTTCTAGTTTCTAAACTTTCCATCCCATTCCGCATTCCCTCCTTCCCCCAGCATCCACTGATTTGCTTTCTGTCTTACGGATTTGCCTGTTCTGGACATGTCGTATAGAAGGAATTATATGTCACGCAACAGGCTTCTGTCACTTAACATAATATGTTCAACGTTCGTCCAAGTTGTAGAGCATGTTTTAGTCCTTTTACACCTGAACGATATTCCTTTGTATGGGTGTGGCACAGTATGTGTAGTGTCATCATTGCTAAACATTTAGGTTGTTTTCACCTTTTGACTGTCACAAAGAATGCTGTTCTAAATTGCGTACAAATTTCTGTGTAGACATATTTTCATTTCTTTTGAATATATAGACCTTGGAGTGTAACTGCTGAATGATACGGTGATTCTATGTGTAGCTTTTTGAGGAACCCCAGACTGTTTTTCACCGTGACTGCACCATTTTGTTCTCACCAGCATGTCTGAGGGTCTCTCTCCACATCCCCGCCAACACCATTTATGTCTCTCGATTGTGGGTTTCATATTTGGAAAGCTAGTAGGAGCAATGACCCATTTATTAAAGCTGTGAGGCACACTGAATAATGAGCCACCTCTCTTGTAGGGCTCACTGTGTTCCTGCTCAAGGCAAAGCTTCATGAATTATACATAGAATTACACATAAATAATCAGAGAGCAAAGAGCACAATGTGCTTGAAGGGAGAAGAAAACCTAGAAGACTAGGGGCGGAGAGCACACTGAGGCAGGAGGCCGGGTTTTTATGGTTCCGTCATTTGTTGGCTGTGTTTCTCCTTCGCTTATGTCACACTAGACCTAAGTGTTTTCAGATACCAGGTGAGTGTGGTAATTAAGGGACATGCTAGCATGTCTCATTGGCCACGGGTAGGCCTCAGAGTCCACTAGTCTGGAGTATGGTATCTTTGTTGTATGGGTTCAGGGTTCAGCAATGTTAGTCAACCAAAGTGTGGTTACATTGCAGGCATATATTGTGACGTGATTCATGTATAACCTGAAAGCCCATGCAGTAAATTCGAGATCCAGTTAACGCCTACCCTCTTTTATAACGTGAATTGTTGTGAGCTGGTTTCATGGCAATAATGGAGAAACACTGTAACATTTACATTTTCCTGTCTTCTTTTTTTCTGGATTCTGGAATAACTGTGACCATGCTCTTCTTTTTGCTTGTCATTAGAATATAGTTTCACTATTTTTAAAAAGGCATAATTTTCAAGATTAAAGCTTGTGATAATTGTTGTATTTTAGATTGTCCCATCAGGGAGGACGTCTTACCCCTTTAGTAAATTCCCAAATCACCATTTGGGGTAAGTTCTCCGTGGAAAGGTTTCGGTAGCAAGCTCCAGCTCTGGGGCTGGGGCAGGGTCCTTGCACTGACACCAGTGTGCTGCTGCCTAGTCCCCCATCTTTGGCCTTAGTTGTTTCTTGTTCCATCCTCTGTAGTTCTCTGATTGTGTTAAGGAAATCTAATTAAATGCTGGTATATTAATAGATATGTAGATGACTGTGTATAAGATATTCTTGACTTGGGTCACATATCCTGATCAGTATTTGGTCTTTTTGAGGTTATAATTTTTCACTGGAGATCACTTTAGGGCGTATTCAGTTTTTTGTGGGGTTTTTTGTTTTTGTTTTTTTAATTTTAAGATCCCAATTTAGCCCTGGCTGGCGTAGCTCAGTGGATTGAGCATGGGCTGCAAACCAAAGTGTCGCAGGTTCGATTCCCAGTCGGGGCGCATGCCTGGGTTGCAGGCCACGGCCCCCAGCAACCGCACATTGATGTCTCTCTCTGTCTCTTTCTCCCTCCCTTCCCTCTCTAAAAATAAATAAATAAAATCTTAAAAAAAAAAAAAGATCCCAATTTAAAGTACTGTCCTTATTGATTTTGTTATATGTAGTAAAGTTTGTTTTAGATTGCATATTCTTCAACTTCTGTACAAATAAACTGGCCTCAGTAATTGAAGATGCTGATTAAAGTAATTCATCTTATTACACATTTTTTGGAATTTCCAAAGATTTGAGACAGATGTAACATTTTCCCTTTGTAAACCATTCATTGCTTCACTAAACAAGTAATTACTCAGCACTTACTATGTGTCAGGCACTGGTTTTGGCACTGGGGATTCTGGAGTGAACAGGACTGCCTTTTTGGAGCTTGCTTTTTACTACTGGTGAGAGAGGACCAACAGACACAGTGTGTAACACACTGTTGGCTGGTGGTGAATGCTGATGAGGAAGGCGAGCAGGGTCAGGAGGTGCACAGTCACTTCCCTGGGCTGGGTCACAGAGGGGGTCGTCCATGAGGCCTTTCTGAGGACCTGGCGTTGGGTCGGAGAGCTAAGTGGAACGAAGCAGTGAGCCATGAGACTGTCTGGGGGCAGATGTTGTAGGCGGAGGAGACCAGGGTGGGACTTGTGGTGTGATATGTATTCCAGCCACATAATTTTAAATGTGTTTGAGACATTTATTTAATCATTAAAATTTTTTCATGACTGCATTTAGACTTAGTCTTAAACAAAAATTATATTTCATTTTTAAATAATTTTATCTTACTCTTATTTAATTTTATTTTATCTAATAGGGGCCGGAGTTACTCAGCAAATATATTGGAGCAAGTGAACAAGCTGTTCGGGATATTTTTATTAGGTTGGTTACCTATGAGTGATTTTTAAGCTGCTGACTCTATTATTTAGCAATCAGTGTTGTTAGGTCTTCATTTGTTTTTGTTTGTTTGTGGGTTTTTTTGTTTTGTTTTGTTTTAGAACTGATATTTTAGACCTGTGATTTATGTGAAGAACAAAGATTCCGTTTCACCAAATACCACTTAAATATAAAACATTTTCAGTATTAAGTTTTGGAAATTGTTTGGTTTTATGTTAACAATAGAAATATTCCTGAAGTGCCGAAGGTGGAATCATAAGTGGTCATTCAAAGAACTCTCCAAGTAGATCCTAGTATGAAGCACATAATCACTCTAGTTTATCTTTCTTAAACTAAGATTCCACGTGGCCAACTTAATTAAAATAGAGTATATACCTATTGCTGCATTTATATAAAATACATATGAATAAGAAACTGATATTTAAGAATCAAGATAATTATTTAAATATAATCAGATTATAGGGAGTTTTCAAATTAAAAAGCTACTTTATTCTTCTAAATTTTTATTATAAAATAAGCCATTAGAAGAATATATGTAATATACATATATATTTTGAAGAAAAATAATGAGCTCTTGTATATCCACCACCCAATTTAAGAAATGAACATTATCTGGAACGCATTATTATTTAATAGATAAAGACAGTCACCACATACTGACAAAAGGGTCAATTTACCAGGAAGATAGTACAATTCTAAAATTGTTTCTGTCTAGTACTATAGCTTCAAAATATTTCAGGCAAAAATTGATAGAACTGCAAGAGAAATTCACAAATCCACCCTCATAGTAGGATTTTAACACAGGTCTCAGTAGTTTGGTTGAGAGTTTTAAAAGTAAAAATTTAGAAGATTGAAACAGTATGTTCTACAAGATTGATCTAAGCATGTTTAGAACATGTACCCAGCAACTAGAGAATATTTATTCTTTTCAAGCACACCTGGAACATACTTGAAAACTGGCCATATGCCAGTCCATAAATAGCAATAGCAGTAAGTTTCAAAGAAACAGTATCATACAGATTCTATTTTCTGAAAACACAAGTTAAAATAAAAGGATAATCCCCTCCCATTCATTTAGATATTTAAAAAAAAAAAACTCTTCTAAATTTATGGGTTGAAGAGGAAATGGAAGATACTCAGCACTACTAAATAATAATGAAAATTCTATTAAAATTATCAGATGCTACACAGCTTATTTCAAGGAAAACTTACAGCCTTAAATGCTCATTTAAAAAAAATTACTGAAAGTTGATGAGTAGGTATCCATCTCATGAAATTAGGGAAGTATAAATTAAAAATAAAAGGAAATAATAAAGAGCAAAAATGAGTGAAATAGAAAACAATAGAGAAGTTCACAAACCCAAATATTTTTTGGAAGCCTGGTATAATTGATAGATCTCCAGGAAGTCTGATAAAAATAAAGAGTATGAATAAACAGTGTGTATTAGGGCTATAGGAGTGACATGACTAAAGATACCCAGAAACATAAAAGAAAGGAAAATTATGAAATAATATTATGAACTTTATGTCAGTATCTTTGAAACTTGGGTGACATAGATGAAAAGATCATTGACCAAAATCACAGAAAGAAGAAGCAAAATCTGGATAGTCCCGTAACTGTAGGGAAAAAAATGAGTCACTTGTTAAAAATCTTTACCCAAATCAAATGTCAGACCCAGTGGTTCCTAGGAAAGTTTTGACAGTCATTCAATGAGCAGATCATTCTAGTCTCTTGTTGGCCCCAGAAGATTTATCTTGTCATTCAGGTCACGACTGATCTGAGAGATGCAAACCCTTTTCTTAAGTATTGTTACATATATGGTGTGCATAGGTTCAAGGTCATGACTAGCTGCGTGTTTGTATGTGACTAATATTAAGCCATTAACATTTAAGCCACAAGTTTGGTTATAGCACGTGTTTTGTAAGAGTGTGTGATATTCCATAGTAAATTGTATCTCAGATACTGAGAACTCTTAAGTCAGTGTTGGTTAAGTCAGTTTTTTTCATGATCTTCGAAGTCAGTGTTGTGTTTGGGTTTTTTTTTTTTTAATTTACCACTGAAAATGGCTAGAAAATATACTGATTCAGTAATCCAAAATATGTTGAAGAACTTCAGTGAATGCTACTTGAGTTGCTTATCAAAATATTTTTGCAAGTGTTGTGAGAAGTATTTGTGCCTTGAGCACAGCGATACTGTCTGCAATGACTGTCACGAATGTTTTGCGAAGCCAGCTATTGAAGATTCTGATTAATGTCAAAGACATTTTCTTGATTGCATTTTTCAGCTATACCCACATTTCCATCATTTGAAAATTTTTTATTTTTTGCTTTATGATTTTTACATTGTAACTAAAAATAAATAAAATTATGTATTTTCTATAAATATAATAAATTTGCAAATTTGTAGTATTTTTATTTCTTGCATTTTAGCCCATACTAGTAATGAATGCATCTCTTTGGAATACACACGACCGTTGCAGGGTTAATGAGATGTTTGTTGGTCCTTCTCTCAGCAGCAGCATGACAGCTATTTTGTATTATGGGCAATTCTTCAGACATCTAGTCCAGCCTGTTTCCAGAAATGGAATTTTTTTTTCTGTTTAATTAAAACAAAATTAGTTAAAAGTCAAAGTTCAAATTAGATAAAAGGTAATATACACAACAAAAATATATTTTATAGAGAGTTCTTGGGAAACTATGAAAACAGCTTGCCAAATTTTAAATGCACAAGAAGAGTGAATAGGCATTTCACAAAAGAAATAAAGGTGACCAATAGGCATATAAAAAGTGTTTACTTATATTAAGAATCAAAGAAGTATTTCACTGATTGAGTAAGACTCTGGTTTTTGTTTTAGTCCCTGTCCAGAAGGCCTCAGTCTTAGGTAGACACCTTGACCTAAGACCCAATTTACTGAAAACTAGGATAATTACATATGCCTGCCTTTTTTCAGGAATTCATTGTGAAGATTTAAATACATAACGTGTATACATATGTATATAAAATTACTTTGCAAACTCAGAAGCCCAGTTCAACTATGAAATATTGTTTGTTTTTCCAGAGCACAGGCTGCAAAGCCCTGCATTCTGTTCTTCGATGAGTTTGAATCCATTGCTCCTCGCCGAGGCCACGATAACACAGGAGTCACAGACCGCGTCGTTAATCAGTTGCTGACCCAGCTGGACGGAGTAGAAGGCTTACAGGGTAATCATTGTAAACACCGAAATATTTCATTGTAACAAAGCCTCGCCAAGATTTCATGAACAGTTTGTGTTTTCTTCCCCCAGGTGTTTACGTGCTGGCTGCTACTAGTCGCCCTGACTTGATTGACCCTGCCCTGCTTAGGCCTGGCCGCCTGGACAAATGTGTATACTGTCCTCCTCCTGATCAGGTGACAGTTCCATATTCAGAGTCCAAAGCCCAACAAATGCTGCACTCTTTCCTTGTGAACTTGACTTCTGCCAGGTAATAGCAGCTGTCCTCAGAAGACCAGCTTTAGGCAAAGGTCTTAGCCACTGCTCACAGCATAAAAAGATTCTGATTTAGGTTCAGAGCCTGTCTTTGGCCCAGCCATGTCCATGCAAATCTAAAAACTTCATGATCTTTCAGTGTTGGCCAGTTGGGAAAAAAAAGGAAGGAAACCCCAAGTAGTGCATGTCCACATCTCCTGTGTTTAAAGATCCCACACTTCATTAGCCCAGCAAAAAAGACTCGGATACAGAGTCAAGCATATGACTCATAAGCACATAAGCAGGTTACATACAGACATGAATTTTAATTGTTCTTAGTCCTGTGTTGTTCCAACTCTTGTTCCTAAATTTAGAAGCGAAAGAATTAGTCAAAGGTATAAAATATCTAAATATATGTCACATGTAGCTATTCTTTAAATTATTTTAATTTTTTAAATACTCTCAGCACATTTGTCCAAATCTAGAAAATAAGCAGCATCTGCATAAGAAATTACTTACACTGAATATTTAAGAATATTGATTTTCATTCATTTTCTTCCCTGTGCACGTTGTTAGGAAAAAAGTCCCAAGGAGGACAGACAGTAGACTGGTGGTATTTTTTTTTTGACTTATAAAACTTACTAAATATGTAAAGTTAATTTCTAAAAAATCTTCAGATACACATTTTAAAGTAATATTTAATTTTATGTCTTATTGGTTAACTGAGTTAGTTTTTCTCCCTTCAGGTGTCACGCCTTGAAATTCTGAACGTTCTCAGTGACTGTCTCCCTCTGGCGGATGACGTGGACCTTCAGCACGTGGCCTCAGTAACCGACTCCTTCACAGGAGCCGACCTGAAAGCTTTGCTTTACAACGCCCAGCTGGAGGCCCTGCACGGAAGGCTGCTGTCCTGTGGGCTCCCCGTAAGTTACATGAGGACATGGTTGGTTACTACGGTGTTTCATGAACAATAAGGAAAGTTCAGTGCCAAAATCTCAACCGTGGAAAAAAATCCTGCTTTTTAGCAACTTTGGTAAACTATATAGACGTTTACCTTTAGTCAGATGTTCCCTAGTTGAAATATTGACTTTGCAGAGAATTTGTAATCGAGAAGAGTTTGGTGTCTTTTTAACATTACCTACTGTTGGCAAAGCGTGTTGGTGTGCAGAAGGATATTTAAATTGGGATATCATGAATTAGATAATACAGACAGAAAGGTACTTTAATTTTAAAAAATAACTATTTTGAAGCTCACATTGTCCCTGATCTGGTCAATAGGAGCTGCTTTGGGGTGGCTTTTGTGTCCTTTGCTCATTCTTTGGTCACTTACCTTACTTCCTGGCACAACAAGTTGTTCTAGGTTCATCTTGTACCACTTTCTGTAAGCCTTAGAATCAGCCTTTTCTCTAACCATAGTAGTTTGATTTTAACTTTTATGGCAGGTAATTTGAACTCTGCTACATTATGGACTGTACAATACACTTTCTAGGAAGAGGTTTCCTGTGTACTCCTCTTTCCTACATTTTTTTTTTGGTGGGGGGGAGTCTTGCAAGGCCCGATGTCCCTAAATCAGATACTACTAAGTTTTTGTTGTTAATTTTGGTTAGCCATTGAAGTTCTTTCTTTTCCTCTTTCATTATCAGAAAAGGTTTGTATCTGGAAAGTACAGAAGTCTGACTCCTAGGTTTGTTACAGAATTTTGGGACAGCTGGTTAGCACCTTATCTACACATTCCATATTGTCTTTTAAAAAACTGTAGTAGTTAAATTTCTATTATGTCTTCAGAACCATTGGAGAATAAGTTTTGTTTTTTTTAAAATGCCTCAAGTTGCCTTGTACTGGTCTGTTAGAATGTTTTGTGTTATTTCTGAGTTGTGGATTATTTAGATCTTTACAACTGGTTGCCCTCTGTGTGTTTTAGGATGGAAGCTCCAGTTCCGACAGTGATCTGAGTCTGTCTTCAATGGTTTTTCTTAACCACAGCAGTGGCTCTGATGACTCAGCTGGAGACGGAGAGTGTGGCTTAGATCAGTCCCTTGTTTCTCTAGAGATGTCTGAGATGCTTCCTGATGAGTCCAAGTTCAACATGTACCGGCTCTACTTTGGAAGCTCTTATGAATCGGATCTTGGAAATGGAACCTCCTCTGATTTGGTATGATGTTCAGTCGTCATTGGACAGTTCTGAGATATGAAGCCATATGTTGGTATAAAGTTGAACAGTGATTGGTCTCCTCAGCAGCCCCATGTGTTCTTTCTGACTGGTTGGTTCTTCAGTAAAATAGTCTTGTTTTCTTTACACTAAGTAGTCCTTTTCATTTTTTGGTCAGACCTATAAGACAGAGCTGGCAGCTAGGGGGAGCCAATGTAGCCAGATGGTTTCTTTCAGATTTATCTCCCTTCATCAGTGGTTCTCATACATCTTTAGTAGCAGATCCATTTTATATTAATTTAAATTCTGTTATTAGGACATTTGAGGATAATAAGGAATTTGGTAAAATAATGTCAGAAATTGTTGATAACCAAATGGTATCTATCTGTTAAACTTTTGGTGGAAAGTACAAACCCAGTAAAAATGGTGTAAGTAGTAATAATGTTTTAACAGGGAAAATGTTTAGATTAAATATAGGCAATATCATTTTTTTAAAAAACGTTTACTTTTTAGAGAGATGTGAAGGGAGGGAGAGAAACATCAATGTGCGAGAGACACAATCGTTTGGCTCCCACATGTTCCCAACTAGAGAACCTAGCCCCCAACCCAGGCATGTGCCCTGACTGGGAATTAAATCGGTGGCCTTTTGGTTCACAGGCTGGTGCTCAATCCCCTGACCAACACAGCTGGGGCATCATTTTCTTTTAATTAAAGTAGCATTCAACACATATTCCCCAATATTAAAAGTAGTTCATTGTTAATTTTTTTGGCACGCATAATACTTTTATGTATATTTTTCTTGGTTTTTGTAAATTTGCCCTATTCAGGTTTTTAAAAAAAAATAAGGGACCGCTTTTTATTCCCAAGAGTAGTAAGCTATTGTTTTAATTTGAGTCTTTAATTCTGTTTTCCATTTTTTTTTTTAGATTTTATTTATTTATTTTTAGAGAGGGAAAGGAGGGAGATAGAGAGAAACATCAATGTGTGGTTGCTGGGGGTTATGGGCCGCAACCCAGGCATGTACCCTGGCTGGGAATCAAACCTGCGACACTTTGGTTCGCAGCCCAAGCTCAATCCACCGAGCTACACCAGCCAGGGCTTCCATTTCTTAACTTCTATATGGAAATGTCCCAGAACCTTATACTTGTTGAAAACTAGGACTAAGGCTCATTTGGAACCCATCCCTGGGGCTTAAGTGCTGTGGATTTAGTAACAGAGCATTGGCAGGACCTTGCGCTGTGGCAGTTTTCACCCAGTGGTGGTTCAACATAGATACAAATGACCTTTATAGAATACGAACAGTTTGCTTAATTTCAGTTAATTAAAATGTAAGCTTACCCATATTAAGGTTTTAGTGCTTAAAATTTTTAATTTTGTCTTTGATAAACACATACTTTTCTTGTCTCCCTCTTTTTCCTTTCTTCTCTCATCGTGACACCTGACCCTGCAGAGCTCGCAGTGCCTGTCTGCACCAAGCTCCATGACTCAGGATTTCCCTGCAGTTCCTACGAAAGAGCAGTTGCTCTCACAGCCTCCCATGTTCAGAACAGCTTCCCAGGAAGGCTACCAAGAACTCACACAGGAACAGAGAGATCAGCTGAGAGCCGATATCAGCATTATCAAGGGCAGATATCGGAGCCAAAGTGGAGTATGGCTTTTCTCTCCCCCGACCATTATAATCGTAACAACTTTCTAAAAGTTGTTTCCTTTTTTAATGTATGCCTATTTATTTGATTTATAAATGAGCTATATTTATAAACAAGGGACTGAAACATGTTGATCAAATTGTTATGTGCTTCCTTGCTTCCAAGCAAGTTTTAGTCATCTTAACCAGAAAGGGAATTCGTGGTCCCCTGAGAAGACTGACAAAAAGAAAGAACACTTGGACTGCTGCTTTTTAATCACGTCCCAAAGTTAACTTTCTGTCATTTTCTTTATTAAAGGAGGATGACTCCCTTACCCGACCAGGACCAGTCAAAGCCAGTCTGGCTATTAGTCAGTCTCATTTAATGACTGCTCTCAGTCACACAAGGCCATCCATTAGCGAAGACGACTGGAAGAATTTTGCTGAGCTGTAAGTAACAGATTCTGCTTCATAAGTATGTATCATTAGAGTTGGCAGTTATTCACTTGAACTTTTAAAACTCTTATTTAAAATTATATTTTGAATATTTAAAAACCAATTCAGGAATTTGTTTAGTAGCTACGCATTTAAACACCCAAAAACTCCAGGAGTATAGTAGTCAAACATGAATTTTCATTAGCCAATTCATTTGATTTGAATTAATGAATGATTTAATTTTACAAGCTTTGAAGAAATGAAAGGAAAATTAAAAGTTCAAAATGATTCCAATATAAAGTTTGCGAAAATGTTAGGGAAAATATACCTGTTTCACTTCTTTAATTTTTTTAAGATTTTATTTATTTTTAGAGAGAGGAAAGGAGGGAAAAAGCGAGGGAGAGAACTGTCAGTGTGTGGTTGCCTCTTGCGCCCTCTACTGGGGACCTGGCCTGCAACCCAGACAAGTGCCCTGACTGGGAATCAAACAGGAGGTTCTTTGGTTTGCAGGCCAGCCTCAGTGCACTGAGCCACACCAGCCAGGGCTTCACTTTCAGTATAATTTGTATTTTATTAACCTCAAGAACATTCCGGTACATTCAGGCTTACTCACTTGTACACATTTGGATTTACAGGCTTCTTGCAACTGTGTCTGCAGTGACTTAGTCTGAGACCCACAGACTAGGGACCAACCAAGAAATGATTTTTCCTGTTCTTTAAAAGTTACAACTCTTTTTGGGGGGTATGCATGTGTATGTACATTTTCAGGGCAGAACAATTTTCTTTTCTTCTTGATTCTTTGGCTGATCTAATAATTAAATTACCATAACACAGATTAACAGAAAAATTTAATTGCACCGTTACTGGGGCCCCATAAAAATAAGAGCCTCCAAGGCAGTTAGACAGTTGAGGCTTGTGTAGCAGCGCTGTCCTGAGGAGAGGGGTAGGGAAAGCAAGGTGAGAAGAGCGGCCGTGTGGCAGTCAGATGTTTGTGCCGCCGTGTGGGTGTCTTTCAGACAAAAACGAGTTACCTTTGGGCCCTGGCCAGGTGGTGCAGTTGGTTGGAGCATCGTCCCGATGAGCCTGTATTGTACAGGCGATCACATCTCTGTGGAAACGAAAGAAAAACAAAGGTTAATGACTAGAGCAGGCCACAACCGCAGTCTTGAGTTCCCAGGGCTGCCAGTCGAGGTTTCTAGATGTCAGATGACAGCATCTTCTGCAGGTTGACTGTCTCCAGTGATGTTATTGGATGTTCAGGTGAACTCTCTGCGTGGCCCACACAGTGCAGGCACAAAGATTGTCCACGCATGAGTTGTTGTGATTTGTGGAAAGTTTTTATCAGGTTGTTTACATTCAGTTTTCAGGGATTCAGGAAATGGAAATGTAAAAAAAAAATTATGAAGAAGGTGCTGTGACTGATCAAACCTGTCAAAAGTGGTTCGTGAAGTTTCTTGTACTATTGACATTTTGGCCCAAGAATTCTTTGCTTTGGGGCTGTTTTAATGCATTGGAAGATGTTTAGCAGCACCCCTGGCCTCTACCCACTAGAAGCCAACAGTGAAAGATAGCTGACATACTCAAACTATCCAAATCAATAAAGTTATTTGTGAAAATAAAAAAAAGTCTTATTTTATGGAAAAAAAACTAAATACTTTTTGGCTAATCCAATAAGTAGAGCTTTTTGAGAAATTAATTTTGGCAGCACCATCTGGACAGAGGAAAATACCACATACTCGTAACATACATCCATAGACATACATAAACAGAGACACAGATACCCTGTAGCTCCCGTTCCAAAATTTGAGCCACAAATCAGGTACAACAATACAAAACTCATTAGTTTAATAACAGTTGAATCCAAATTGTCTCTCTGATAGAACAAGTTAAGAGTACTTGGTCAGATGGCTAAAGCTTTCTACTAATATTCATGGAGAAGACTTCTAAGATTTGTATTTGGCCCTTGATAAGTAATCTTACGGAGGCTGTGGACTAGACTTTGGGCAAAGGAGCTTTTATTGCAGCCTGTGCTTTAGAAAGTCCTTTCCCCTTTCACTGCGGCCTCAGGTGGCTGTGGGCAGTGTCGTCGTTGTCTCCCGAGGTGTTCACGTTTCGGAGACATGGTAAGATTTCCATCTTCGGGAGACAGAGAAAGAACGCAAGTTTTCTCCTAGGCGTTATGAGGTTTATTTCTCTAGTATCTAGGTTAATTACTATTTAAAATTTTCCTTCTTTTTGGGACAATTCTTTTCTAAATATCTGTAAGCATTTTGAGAGGAATAGGGTAGTTTGGGAGTTGGGAAAGATGGGAGGACTTTGAAATGTCTCTGGAGCCACACTTCTGGTTTGACAAAGACCCCAGGCTGTGAAATGACCGTCTGACTTCCTCAGAGAACTGGTTGCAGCCTGAATGCAGTCAAGGGGCCGACCGTCCATCCAACCACCTTCAGACAATTAAAGCAGAAATCAAAAGGGGCCTGTATCCTAAAGCGTCAGGATTTAATGCCATGTGCCTTTAAAAGGCCCATGTAGCCCTGGCCAGCGTGGCTCAGTTGGTTGGAGCATCGTCCTGTAACTGAAAGGTTGCAGGTTTGATTTCTGGTCAGGGCATATACCCAGGTTGTGGGCTCGATCCCCGGTTGGGGTGCATACAGCCGATCTGTGTCTCTCTCTTCCTGCCCCCTTGCCCATGGGAATTTTTTAAAAAACCTATATAAAATGTTTAGCAGAGGCCTCTGAATGTTTTCCTCCTCCCCCGCTCCCTGCCCCTGATTGTACAATTCAGCCTTGGATCAGCTCACCTAATCAGGAAAGGCCCTGCAATTGCTTCTTTTAGCCCCTGCAATTGCTTCCCTGCAGGGCCACCTGGCTTGTCTGATAACTCCAGTAGAATCGAGGTGGGGAAGAACACCCCTCAGCAGCCAGTGAAGGCCCCCGGGGGCAGGGTTCCAGTGGGCGGTAGTCCTTCTGACTTATCTCTAAATTTGGCGGGATGTTCTGAACATGGAGGTAAAGACATCCACAAAGGGCATGATTCTTTTAAATTCACTTCCTGGCTTTCAGCATTTACATGGGTGACCTGTACAACCCCCAGGCCTGAGTGCTAGCTGTAAATCTTGTAGGGGAAAGGGAAGGTAAACAGGCAGACAGTGGTGCATGTATACAATGGAATATTACTTGGCCATAAAAAGAATGAAATCTCACCACTTGCGACAGCATGGATGGACCTAGAGGGTATTAATGTTAAGTGAGACAGAAAGACAAATACCATATGAGTTCACATATATGTGGAATCTAAAGAACAAAATAAAAGAACAAAACCCAGAAACAGACCCATAGATACAGAGAACAGACTGATGGCTGCCAGATGGGAAGGGGTTGGGGAACTGGGTGAAAAAGGTGCAGGGATTGAGAAGTGCGGATTGGTAGTTACAGACTAGTCTCGGGTGACAGCACAGGGAATGTAGCCAGTAATGTACGGTTACGTGTGGTGCCAGGTGGGTACTGGAAATGGGGGGGGGAAACACTTTGTAAACGTCCGGCTGTAACCACCATGCTGCACAGCTGAAACTCACACAAAATAGTGGCTGTCAGCTGAAGAGTACACGGCAGACAGGACCGGGCTTTGAGAAGGGGAACCGACATCGGATGTGCTCTCTGCTCTCCCGTCTGGCCAAGGGCGCCCCCGAGGCCAGCACCGCACTCCTTCGTGTCCTCGTTCTAATTCGGCCTTTCCGCAGGTGCAGGAAGGATGAGAGGTCTCTAAAACATTTGCAAATTTAGAAGTTTTTCCAGTCAAAGGATCTGTTTGGCCATTGACAAGTAGAAATTTATTGGTTTGAATCCCTGTTAAGATTAACATAAATCTTTTTGGGACTTAACCATCCCAAAGTAGGTTGCAAAAGATACAGCCCTCAGCAGATCCATCAAGCCTACTCCCAGAACTAGCCCAAGAAAGCAAAGACCTGCGTTGGCACAGGTGGCACAGGTGGTGTGGTGACAACGTTGTCTCTGGTTTCCCACGGGAATGAGAGGCGCCTGCAGTGACCGATGCGCTGACCCGTGGCCCGGGACACGCCCTGCTGGGGTGGCGGAGGCCGCTTGTGGGCTGGGAGCCTGTTAGGGGGGAGCTGGCACATCAGACGGAGAGGACGCTGCTAGTTACTCCGCATCTCTGGTCGTCAGTCTGTCTGACCGGCCGCCAGATACACAGCGATACTTGCACCTTCTGGCTGACGGAGACCCGAGAGAATGTTCTCACTGGCCACACAGCCAAGCTCTCAAGGCACACAGGCAAGAGGAGCCCTCATTTGGTGTTTTTTTGTATGGGGGGCCCACAGCAAAGTCTGCCTGAAGAGACCTGTGAACTCACCTGTCTGTAGGGCTGGCTCAAACCCCGGGCCTGCAGGACCCGTGTCTGCCTGCTACCCTCTGATTCTCCTCCTCACAACCGATGACACGAGAGAACAGCCGCCTCTGGGAGGAAGGATCCCTAGAAAACGAGCTCGTAACAGATCTTTCCCAGAGTCACTGTACCCAGAGAACAGGGTCACACAGGTAGTTTTTCCTGCTAATCTGAAGTTCAAGAAGGGGAAAGGACCCTCACCACTCACCCTGCTGGCAGAGGTCCTGGAGGCTGGTGTGGGCACAGCTCTTCCCTTCGGCCGGCAGCTCCTGTCCGAGGGCCCGGGGTCTCTCGCTGCGGCAGCCACTGGGGAGCTGCTGTTGGGCACCAGCCAGACCGTGAGGTAGAAACTTTCCCCCTTATTCCCTCCTCGGGTTCTTTGACTGTTGAATTAAATTGACAAAAGACAGATGAACAGGTGAAAAACATTTAATCTTGTACCTACGGAGCCCTATAAAAATATGAAACTCAAAGGTAGGCAGGCAGTTAAAGCTTCTGGGCTCTTCTGAGCTAAGTATGGAGAGGGGCAGGGGCCAGAGTTTGAGCAGGGGAGGGAGGCCGTGCATGGCACACACGTGTGCCAGCCAGCTGGGCATTCGCCCTGTCACGCAGTGAGGCACTCAGATGGGAAAGTTAGCTCTGGTAATAGCTCTCTTTCTGGTGCAGACCCCTGTCTGAACTCTTTCAGTTAACGGGAGAGGTAAAAAGCGGAGGCTGCTGAGTCTTGATTCCCTTCAGCCCAAACTGATCCACCAGCCAAAGTGGCACATTTTGTTGTGGCTGATTCTGCTCTTCCCCAGTGTGCATGTACTTACTGTATAGTATGTACTTACTGTAGATGAATTGGAAACCTCCCTTAACCCCTCTGCCTCCCAAAGCTTATTTATTTGCATGTTCAGGTGTTTCTTTCTCACTAAAGTAAGACACCGCACACAGGGCTGAAGAGCTGTTCCCCTTTCATCTGTCCGCTCCTCTTGAACATTCCCTCACATTTTAAGCAAGTTACTACTGTATTGTTTTTAACACACTTTCTAATATGGTTATCCCACATACCCAGTTTTGGGACACTTGTTTGCAGCTTTTCACTTAAAAGCAATGCGATAATTAACATTCTTGGAGCTGAATGTTCGCACATACTCTTATTTGGCTGGGATAGAGGCAGCATTGTTGCATCACAGGGCCCTCGCCTGTTTGGAGGCTTGGAATTACTGCCTTCCTGCCTGCCAGAAATGCCAGTGCGGGTTCCAGCAGCCGTGCAGCGAGTGCCTCCACCACATGCTCACTCACAGTGTCATAGCGTCTCTCCAGTCCTGGCCGATGGGAGAAAAACTCTATCTTGTTTAAAAATGTACACTTACTTGATTAAAACTATGAAACTTATGTTTTTGTATTAATCACTGCCATTTGCATTTTATCTTTTCTAAATTGTCCATATGTCCCCTTTACTCCTTTTTCTAGTGAGGTGTTCACCTTTTGAAAATATATTTGTGCCCTGGCTGGCGTAGCTCAGTGGATTGAGCACGGGCTGGGAACCAAAGTGTCCCAGGTTCGATTCCCAGCCAGGATACATTCCTGGGTTGCAGGCCATAACCCCCAGCAACCGCACATTGATGTTTCTCTCTATCTCTCTGCCTCTATCTCTATCTCCCTCCCTTCCCTCTCTAAAAATAAATAAATAAAATCTTTAAGAAAAAAAAATATATTTGTAAGAACTGTCTTTAATTTCTGTTTCGAACACTTTTTTTCCAGCTTGTTATTTTGTTTCTTAAAACAATTCTGGCTTTGGTTGGTGTGGCTCAGTGGGTTGAGTGCCTGCCTGCAAACCAAAGGGTTGCTTGTTCAATTCCCAGTCAGGTCACATGCCTGGGTTTCAGGCCAGGTCCCCAGAAGGGGGCGCACAAGAGGCAACCACACGTTGATGTTTCTCTCTCTTTCTCCCTCCCTTCCACTCTAAAAGTAAATCAAATCTTTTTTTTTAAACATAATTCTATTTGCAAACAATGCATGGTCTTTTCTAATTTTAACATTTACATGTATTAAATCTCACTTTTTTTTTTAATTTTTTTTAGGTATGAAAACTTTCAAAATCCAAAGAAGAGGAAAAACCAAAGTGGAACAATGTTTCGACCCGGACAGAAAGTAACTCTAGCATAAAATATACTTCTGATTTTTTTTTCTCGGTGACTTGTCCCTATGTTGTAACATTAAAAATGGTGTCTGTAAATTTTTTTTAATTTAATAAATTAAGCTGTAAAATCACAGGTTTGTAAACCTGTGGTTATATAATGATCAAGATTACTTGAGGGTAATACTGTATAGTGGGATATTTATAACAGATTCTGAATTTTATTTCCTATAAATCTATATTAAACCCTTAATGAAATAATACTAGCCAAACAGTGTAATTTTTTCTCCTTTGAAGAAAACAGTGTAATTAAATACATTTCTTAGAACTCACAGTTGCAAACTCAACATCTTTCTTGCATTTGACAAGTTTTATACTTAGCAACTTCTTGACTGTTTTAGAAATAAAATATCCTATTTACAAATCCAATTTTTTCTTCTTATATCAGCAAATGTGGCATTTATACAAAATTCAGATAAATCTAATTATTCCATTGACCAGACACAAGATCCCATTTCCCTAACCTACACATCCAGCGTCAAGACCAGGATCCTGAGTGATGTCCGCTCTACCTTACTGTGAGCGGTGCATGGCTGTGTGACATAGCTCGGACCAGAGTGTAGGGTGGTGAAGTCCCTCAGGGGGCCCCCTTGATGGAATGAGGGCACAATGTCTGCAGACGCAGCAACCATCTCGCAAACACGAGGGTGAAGACCACAGGCAGCTGATCGCAGAGCAAGAAGCAGAAGGAGCGGGATTCCCTGAGCAGGCATGTTAGCCCTGGGTGTGCTACTCCTAGGCCTCTCATTCCAGACAGATAAACCCCTTGTTTACCTCTCTGAGTGGGGTTCCTATTGCAGCTAAAACTAATCGTAACAAACACACCAATTTCTTAATATTTAGTTTAATTTTTTTAGAGAGAGGGGAAGGGAAGGAGAAAGAGGAGAGAAACATTGGTTGCCTCTCACATGCGCCTGAACCCACAACCTGGGCATGTGATCATTTGCTTTGCGAGACGACGCCCAAAGAACTGAGCCACACAGGTCACGGCAACACCAGTTTATTTCTTACGGCCATGGAGTGTTTTCTGACATCGCCACTGTCTTGGGGAACAGAGCTGGGTGGTGGTAAGTTGGCAAGTTGCACATAACGCATTCACTCAACAAACCCATCTCACAAAGTCTGTGGATTTCTTCACGTTACACCAGGGCGTTGCTGGCATCTCACCTTTATTCAGTGTGAGTCACTGGGTGTGAGTCCCAGCCACCCAGCCCTGGAATCAGAACATCCCTGACGCTGATGCAGCCCCTGAATCAAAAATTAAGTACATAAGTAAGTTAGATACATTGATGTATTAAACTTGACCAATAATTATGTTTTTCCTAATGTGAAAAATAACAAGCATTTTAAAATGGAGTTGGAGTTGCCATCCACAGTAATCGCCTCAAACCTCGGGAATGTTCAAACTGGGTAAAACAACCTCCAGACTGGGCCTAAAGCAGCCCTGTAGCCCCAACAACTGTTTGCTAAGGTAACAAGAAAGCAGACATCCTGACTGTGGACTTAAAAGACGTTCTTTAGAATTAGCATCACTATGTCAGCTTGTCTGCACCTATAAGAACTCCTCCCTTCAATTCATGTAATTGTGCCCCTTCCCTTCTCATCGGCACCCACCCCATGCCTCCACCTCCTAACCAGAGCACTGTGGGGTCTCCTCCTGAATCAGTGCTTACGTAACAGCCATTCTTTTTTATCTCAAATAAAACTTTGTTGCCTCTTAATTGGGCCTTTTATTTTTATTAATATTTTTTAAATATTTATTTTTAGAGAGAGGGGAGGGGATGGGAAGGAGAAAAAGAGGGAGAGAAACATCAATGTGTGGTTGCCTCTTGCTCACCCCCTACTGAGGACCTGGCCACAACCCAGTCATGTGCCCTGACTCCAACCTGCAACCCTTTGGTTGGCAGGCGGGTGCTCAATCCACTGAACTACACCGACCAGGGCTGGCCCTTTATTTTTACATTAACACCTACTTAGCCTAGTACCCCGACACATATTATATCTCTACACATTTTCTTCAGATTAAAAAAAAAAGACACCCCCCCCCCAAAAAAAAAAAGCAAAATATTGTAGTTCTTCATTCCCTGGGACTTGGGATCTGACAGTGGATAGTTTGGAATCATGAATCAACTCCCTTTGCAGGACTGATCCCCACAGATGTGGGCATTTCAGGGTCTTCCAGCAAGAGACATAGGGGCTGCTCCACTATCTAGACAAATGTACGACAGGTGGGGGCCCGGTTCCTTCCACGTGTCCCCACCCCAACTCTCGGGGCCCACACTTTTCTGACCAATGCCTTAACTGTCCCATTAGAGATCTGATGGGGCTGTGAACCCGAAGGACAATACAATCCAGTAAACTGCGGGACCAAACTCCGCATTTGATCTTCAGCCGACAGCCTCGTGGCTCCAAAAGATAAGGCATACTTACAGCAGCCACACAAACCCCCAGTTTTCAGTCTGTACCTTGAGTTACAAATACAAACATCGGAGCTTGTCTTCCTCTTTTTCAAGCCCTCTAACACTGTAGTCGGCTCAACTATTTGAAATCCTCATGTGTTTCATACTATTCTGTAGCAGCAACCCCCCGGGCCTGGCACTTCCTCCCTGGGACTGATCTGTGATACTGCGGTGGCTGTATCGGCGCTCCCACATTCAGGCCCCTGGACACGGGTTGCATTTTCCCTGCCTTCAGCCTTTACTAGTCCCAAAGTCTTCCTTATTTTCTTGAAGGTGTGTTGCCTGCAACCACTTTTGGTACTGATTTCTGCACCCATCAGAGTGTTTAGTTGTAAGCAGCAGAAACCAACCCCAGAAAAGGAATCTGGCAAAAGCTTACTGGGGCTAGAGAACAAGGAGATGCTCAAAGACTAGTGGGGTCACGTCACCAGTCTTTGCGTGACATGGAAACCGGCTGAAAGGAGCCCCCGCTCCAGACCATCCTCACTCAAAAGACGACGCTGTGGACGACCCTGTCCCATGCCTGGCCCTCGACGTCTGCCTGTTCCTGAACGTGCAGCTTCCCGAAAACCCTCACAAGGTCAGCAATCTGCTCCCCTAAGGAAACCTGGGCCTGAGCGGCCCAGCACGTACATACTAAACAAAAAAAATCAGCTTTATGTTTATATTGCAGATATTGAGAGGTGGTCGCATCATCCTTTGATATTTCCCTAATACGTATTATAATTCCTAACCTGAAATCTAGTCATCTATTAAGAGTCTGACTGGGAGAAGGACACTTACTGGGAGTACCAGCTACTAATTTGCAGTTTGTTTTTAAAATGCCATCTCCATCGTCTCTGTGCTTTATTGAACATTCCCCGGCGGACGGGGCTTCGTGTACATGGTCCACTGCTGGAATCTCAGACAGCGCCTCCTACTGGGGATCACTCAATAAATGATATAGTGTGTGAATGAGTCATTCCTATTTCTCAACTGAAATTGGAATAATCCTCCTTTAAATAAATAAAGGGGGAAATGAAAAACCAAACAAAATCTAATATTTCAACACGTTTGTTTTTAGATTACAGCAGAAGTAATTGATTAGGAATCGGTTTTGATTATATAAGCAATGGAAATTGGCCATCTACAACTGTTTCAGGAAACATTAGAAGCACAGATTCTTAAAACAAATGGCCATCTTTACTACAGAACAATACTCAGTGCTCACAAGTATAAAGAAGAAAAAATAAAAATATAAAATGCAAAACCCTGGACAACAGTGTCAATGTACAGAGTTTGCTAGCTTGCTAGGTAACCTGATGTTTTAGAGAGTATGGGACTCAACCACCCAGAAGTGTCCAAGGATCAGACAAATCAACAAGTGAAAGCAAAGGAGCATTCCAGGGTAACAATAACATCAACCACATTCGACAGAGAAATTCTGCCCAGAGTTTTAGACAGGAAATTGAAATGAGTCACTGAGGCCTTGACGTTTGTTCTGGCCCATCACTCGGATACTGTGCGGGAGTCAGTGTCAGTGAAAGGGATGCAACAGCTTGTCCACAAGAGTTAAAATGCTGGGTCCTGAACCACTGGTTTTCAAAATACTTGAACTGCAATCCAGAGTACCACTTCTTACTCACGGCCCAGCTCACATTCGCACACCACTGAAATGAGTTTCACAAGGCTATACCAACTCTTACACATGTGATGGTCTCTGATCCTTTCTAGTGTCTCTTATCCTATTTTTTTTCTTTCTTGTTTTATCATAGTCTTTAAAAATAATTCCCATCTTGACCCATCCATAGGTGGACACTTGCAAATTGAAAATCACTGGACTAAATAGGAATCTAGTACTGAAATATAGAATTGCTTTATATTTTATGATCATATATACAAATGTATATTGAACACACACACACAAACCCCACTTTAAACCTACTGTTTTCTCGGCAAAGCCAATGCATCTAAGTAAAAGCATGCCCTAGTGTTTAAAAAGTATCATAAAATTCTATAGCATGTACAATTTTTTTGTCTTTGGTGCAACTTTTATTCAGCAGTATTTGAAAACTCTCGTGTTCTCCAGTAAATCTGGATAAGTGGGCTCATCATCAAATTGATCCCACCACAAAATCATTTGGCCCAATTATCAAATTAGTTCACCTTTCCCAATTCTGGAGAGATTACAGAATTTTAAAAATCACCCCACATGTAAATCAAGCAAATAGCTATTAACCTTTTGAGTTGGTGTCTCTTCCCTTCCAAGGACACTGTGACAAAACAGACGAGTTTGGCCAGGTGACAACATCTGAGGACAGATCAGTCAGTCCAACAGAGTCAAAGCGTCACGTAAGTTTTGCTGTGGTTTGAGGACGGTGGATATCTCGACCATATTTCATGAGTGTTAGGGTGGGGCTTCGGTGGGTTGGATATAGATCCAACCTCCACTGTGGCCTCTGATCAGTCTTGTCCCTGCAGCCCACATACATCTGCGGCAGCAGCTGGCAAGGCCAGAGAGCCTTGGTTTCGAAGGGGATGAGTCCCAAGGCCAACGGTCCCATACAGCAGAGGTGGGGCTGCGATGCTTCTCCTCTGGGGCCCTCTCGGCATCTGATGGAGAGGGAGGCCAGGGCTGGGGGGACGCCCTCCTGCGTCGTACAAGATGACCAATGCATGTTGGTCCTAAGGGAGAGTGGGGAGAGTGGGGCTGACACTGCGACCCCCTCACCCCCCACCACCGGAAACAGTTCTCAGAACAAGCCCATGGGGAGTAGCAGAATTTCCCATTTGACTTTTTTTTTCACCTAGGAGTGAGAGCAGCGAGCCAGACTGGAATGGTCACCACCTGGGTGGGATGGCACGGCCAGATATTCAATTTTCTAGTTAAAATCCAGCCTCCATGTCACACTGAGCTGGACTGTCTAAAATGTGAACAGTAACATTACTGAGCATGCGCTGTGTGCCAGGGACTGTGACATAGCGAATGACTTCACACGTACTGCCACAGTTCATCTCCTCAACTGCCTGAGAAAGTATGGAGCTTGTCCAAGACAATTTCAGTGTCCTTGTATTGAACCCTGGCTGCCTGAGGGCAAAACCCATGGCCCTACAGTGTCCTTCCCTGTCTGCTTAGTTTTTGTTTTTTGTTGGTCAAGGAGAACACTCTTCCCAGCTCCACAAGCAAGGTTTCTGAAGCCCTCTGTCGAGTCAAACTCAGGTAATGTAGTACCTTGGGAAGACGCAAGTAAGTGGCAAGCTATTCCATGCTCGTGGACTGGAAGAGATATATTGTTAAAGTGTCTATATACCCAAAGCAATCTGCAGATCCAATGCAATCCCTATTAAAATTCTAATGACAGCCCTGGCTGGTGTGGCTCAGTGGGCTGAGCTCCAGCCTGCCAACAGAAAGGTCGTCAGTTCAATCCCTGTTCAGGGCATGTGCCTGGGTTGTGGGCCAGGTCCGTGTTTCTCTCGCACATCGATGGTTCTCTCCCTCTCTTTCTCTCTCTTCCCCTCTCTCTAAAAATAAATAAATAAAATCTTAAAAATAATAAAATTCCGATGATATTTTTAACAGAAATAAAGCAAAAAATCCTAAAATTTGTATAGAGCCACAAAAGGCCTGGAATAGCCAAAGCAGTTTGAAAAACAACAAAGCTGGAGGCATCACGTGCCCTGATGTCAAATTGCCATATATTACAAAGCTACATGAATCAAAACTGTATGGTATTGGTGTAAAACAGACACATAGAGCAATGAAACAGAATTAAGAGCTCAGAAATAAACACATACATATATGGACAATTAATTTATGAAAAGGAGCCAAGAATATACAATGGAGAAAGGACAGTCTCTTCAATAGATTGTGCTGGGGAAACTGGACAGCCACATGCTAAGGAACAAAACTGGACCACTATCATTTACCCCACACAAAAATTAACACAAAATGGATAAAGACTTGAAGGTAAGACATGAAACCATAAAATTCCTCGAAAATAACACAGGCAGTAAGCTCCTTGACATCAGCCTTAGGAGACGTGTTTGTGGACCTAAACGACTGAGAAGTCAGGCTTTTCAATCCTGGGACAGAGGAACAAAGTCGGAGCCCTCAGTGGGTGGCTGGGTTGGTTGCAGCATTGTCTTGGGCACCAAGACGTTGTGGGTTTGATTCTGGGTTGGGGTGCACATGGGAGGCAACCAATCAATGTCTCTCTTTCTCTTGATGAATAAACATATCCTCAGGTGAAAAAAATAAAAGAAGAACAAATTTGGAATCATGCTACCTGATATCAAACTATACTATTGCACAAGGCCATCGTAATCAAAACACCACACAACTGGCATAAAAACAGGCACACATATCAAGGGAACAGAATAGAGAGCCCAGAAGTAAACCCCTGCCTATGCGGTCAACTAATCTATGACAAAGGAGGGAAGAATACGCAATGGGGGATGACAGTCTCTTCAATAAATGGTGTTGGGCAAACTGAACAGATAAATGCAAAAAAGAAAAAGAAACTAGACCGCTTTCTTACAACATATAAAATAAACTCAAAATGAATTAAACGCTTTATAAGGCCTAAAACCTAAAACTCCTAGCAGTAAATTCTTTGACATCACTCTTAGCTATATATATATATATTTTTGGATAGGTCTCCTTGAGCAAGGAAAAAAATTAACAAATGGAACTATGTCAAACTAAAATGTTTTTGCACAGCAAAGGAAACCATCAACAAAAGGTAAAGACACACTGGATGGGGGAAGATATTTTACAGTGATACATCCGATAAGGGGTTAATATCCAAAATATATAAGAAACTCATGCAGCTTAGTACCAGAAACAACAACACAACAGTCCAACTTAAAATGGGCAGAGGTGCTGAGTAGACATGTCTCCAAAGAGGTCAGTAGACATGAAAAGCTGTTCAACATCACTAATCATCCGGAAATGCAAATTAAAACCACAATGAGATATCACCTCAAGCCTGCCAGAATGGCCATCATCAATAAACCAACAAACAACAAGTGCTGGCGAGGACATGGAGAAAGGGGAACCCTTGTGCACTTTTGGTGGGAATGCAGATTGGTGCAGCCACTGTGGAAAGCAGTGTGGAGTTACCTCAAAAATTAAAAATGGAACAGCCTTATGACCCAGCAATTCCACTTTGGGAATACACCTGAAGAAACTCAAAACACTAATTCAAAAAGTCTGTAGCCCCATGTTCACTGCAGCGTTATTTACAATAGCCAAGCTACAGAAGCAGCTCACGTGTCCCCCGATGGACGAGCAGATAAAGAAGTGGTGCATATAATGCAGGGGAGTATCACTCGGCCCCCCCAAAAGAATGGAATCTTGCCATTTGCAACAACATGGATGGACCTAGAGGGTATTATGCTAAGTGAAGGAAGTCAGAGAAAGACAAACACCATATGATTTCACTTACTTGTGGAATAAAAAAATAAAATAAATGAACAAACAAAATGGAAACAACCTCGGATACAGAGAACAAATTGATGTTGCCAGATGGGAGGTGGGTTTGGAGGCTGGATGAAAAAGGGGACAGGATTAAGAAGTACAAACTGGAGGTTGTAATAAAACAGTCACGGGGATGTAAAGTACAACACAGGGAATGTAGTCAGCAACATTGTAACAACTGTGTGTGGTGCCGGGTGGGCATGAGGCTACTAGACTGATGGGGGCGGGGCCACTTCAAAATCATGTAAGTGTCCATTGTTGTACACCTGATACTAATATAATATTGTATGCCAACTACAACTGAAAAAAAGTCAGGCTTTCCGTAGTGTGACTTGTGCCTCCTTGGATTTGGATGTGCCACTAGGTCAGAACAGTCTGTGTTTCTTAACTCATTTCCCCAAGTTTCCAGCAGTTTATGCTGCCTTGTTAGGAGGTTCCGTGAGTCCCCTGAGGGCGTCTACCTTGCTGTCTGCGGACTGAAGGGCACCCTAGTTGAAGCCCGCCTCCCTACTGCAACCAGATTGGCTGTTTCTGGCTCCCTGTGCCTAGTTCCTGAGGCCTGTCGGGACCCTGTAGATGAGGTCAGCTACAAACCCAAATGTTGTGGCCCCCTGAGTCTTACCATGAAAAACTAGGGCCTCGCATACCCCAATTTTCCACCTGGAAGGACTGAAACAAACCAACGCCAAGAGCTCAGAAGGCACAGTGAGCGGAGCTCAGCCCGGGAAAAGCTTACCCGCGCCCAGGCGGGCGGCCCCTGAGGCCGCGAGCACGAGGGCTCCGTGGGTTCCTGCACCTGCGCGGAGGAGCAGACCCCACCCCCCACCCCCCCACCCCCTCCACCTCCCCCCACCCCCACCCCACACACCGGGATCCTCAACGCCTGTCCTCCTCAGTGCCATCTTGTCGCCAAAACTTTCAACCGACGGAACAATTTAGTAACAGTGTGACGGCCTTGATCCTGGAGAAACAAGCCTTGGACTGCGGGAGCCAGAGCCTCGGGGCAGCCCAGGCCCGAGAGATGCGGGCAGGAGCGCCTCCTGGCCCCGCGCGCGTCGGCAGAAGCGCAGGGTCCGTGGAGGTCGGGACTCCGCCGGGCACGCCGGGCACGAGGAGCCCGATTTGCGAGGGTCAGGTGCACCACCAGCTGCGGCCCCGCCGCGGGCCGTGCTTGCTGCAGAGCGGGGTTGCTGGACAGGTGTTTCCGGGAAAGTCCAGGCTGACTTAGAGCCGGTTCAGATTTGTCAGGTGAACCTCCATTCCGTGGGCGCCTCTACACGAATTACCGTTTCAGAGCTCGTTGGCTTTTATATAAACAGGCTTTTATCTTCCTAAATTGTTCCAAAGCTGTCTACTATCAGAGCCCCTTGTCCCTTTTTGTAGAAGTTAAAGCTTTTACCAGCTGAACTTTCTATACTAAATGGGAACTGGCCTAAGCAGTAGTTCTCATTTCTGTGCCTTATTAGAACAGCCTCTGGAACTTTCAACTTTTTTTTTTTTGTATTTTTAGGTTTTACTAGATTCTTTGGAACCTGGTGAGACCCGTCTCCCTCTCAGATTTTAATTGGTTGCCGTGGAACCTTTGAGACGCAGGTGTCTGTTGCTGCTGTTATTATTATTTTTTTAAAGCTGTGAGGTGATTCTAATGTGTTTTTCATTCGACAAAGGTGAGGGTGGGTGGTGGAGCCTAAATCCATGCGTTCAAAATCCATGTGATTAAGGATCGGAATATGAAGTGGGATCATTAAATGAGATGTTTGTGACCCTGCTGGGTACAGAGCACTGACAAGCGCTCCTGGAAGAGTGAACAGAAAATGAATTTTACTGCAGCCCTGGATTGTGCTTTCGGCCTTTGTAACTTCAGAACCTCTTAGGCCTGTTGCCACGCCCCAGCGATGAGCATCTCCAGGTGTGGCTGTGCGGGCATGCCCTGCCCAAAGGTGTCTGGGCCAGCGGAGCGCGGGGCCCAGCCCTGGGTCTCCGCCCGAACCCTGAAGTGCGCCCCACCCCGCCCCGACTGAAACTCGCACCCCAGGCAAGTAGCAGCCCCGGGGTGGGGGTGGGGCGGGGCGGAGTCAAAAAGCTGCCCTCTTCCTTTCTGAATTCAGGGTGTGCCCTGGAAGGGCAAATACCAGTTTAAAATAAGAGGCTTCATTCCCCGCTGTGAAAAATAAGGGAGGAGATTTTCCTCCCCTCCCCTTTTGTCAGAATATTTACCTTAGAAAACTTGCAAATGCAAGTATTTTCTCAGCCTCTTTGAAATGTGTCTGTTTAAAAACTGAATAAGCCTCTATCAGTTTTATGACTTAGGAATGTCTTTCTCAAAGACCGGGAGACACTCGTTGACGCAACGACAGACACCAGGAGGGAGCTCCGCGTCCCCCTAGTTCCTGTGGGAGCCGTGTGCCGTCCAGTTCTCCTAGTTAGCAACCAGTTACCGTTTACCTCGGGAACGTGTCTGTAACCAGGTGCGTCCGCTTGGATAGAAAAGGTTGAGATTTTCTTCTGTTTCGTAATCGCTCTCTCGGCCGGTTGCCTGTGATGAGCATCACATTCTGGTTTAGTGCTCAGGTGATAGAAAAAGGGCTTTCTTCCTTACCACCTCGGTGGAGAGGATTTCTGGGCCTAGAGATCTGGGTTTTTAAAAAAATTGTACTTCCCCAGCAGCACCTCCACCCTTTATTCTAAAGTTACCATCTTTTTCACTCACGCCTTCCCAATCCGTGGGGAGAAATACTTAAGGTATGTAGGTGTTTTTGTTATAAACCTCCTCCCTTCCATCCTGCTTCTAACATAGGAGTTAGAGTGATGTGAAATATTGATGTTATAAGGAGTTTAGGTTATGATTGTAGTTTTTCTGCTTGTGGTTGAGTAAGTACATGCCAATCTGTCATGGTGAATAAGAAATACAAGTTGATTCCCACTTCTTTTACAGAAAAAAAGAAAATGAAAGGAAGAGAGTTGTTTGATTTTTAATTTTGTATACACCCTTTTTGACAGGTAGAAATTAGTTTTTTTATTTTCCAATCTGTTCATCTTTCTCTATGTGACCTCCTTCATTACTTTTCATTTTAAAAAATTCATCAAACCAACTGGGGTAGCTCAGTTGGTTGGAACAACGTCCCAACATGCCTAAGTTGTGGGTTCGATCCCCAGTCAGGGCACATACCAACCAATGAATGCATAAATAAGTGGAACAACAAATCGATGTTTCTTTTCTCTCTCTTCAATCAGTAAATATTTTAAAAATTATCAAAGTAATACATAGTTTTTTTTTAAGGCCAAATAATTCTATATAGCTTATAATGAAAAACAGCAGGGCCTTACCCTGTCCATCACTGTCTCAGCACTGGGACTTGCTCAGAGAACGCAACACGAGAAATGACACGGGATGAAGGAGCTGTGACAGAGACTTCACCTGACACAACTGTGGCAGCCTGTTGAACAGTCTAAGGCTTTTGCTTCTGCAGCCTAAAATCAGCGATGCAGGTGGTCTGGAAAGGGAAATAGACTTGAAGTGGAGGAGAGGAAGGATTTGAACCTGCGTCCTCTCTCATGCTTGGGAAGCCTCCAACTTGGAGGATTCAGGTGCGCTTCCACACAGTGCTAAGTGCACACCTGGCCCCGGGGGCTGACGAAGCCAAAAAGTCCTGTCTGACTTCTTTCCTAGAACCACTAAGTAAATATATGAAATCGACTGAGTTACCGAATTTATTTCAACATGTCATTTATCTCCCTTGCAAGGGTTTAAGACCTATTTACTAACTAGTTCTTACATGGGACTAAATGGTTCTTATTAAATAGGACTAAAAACTGGTGGTTCCTTGCCCTAGCTCAGCAGTCTGAAAACAAATGTGTCTGTGTATGATGCTCAGTGTAGAAAAGGTGGAAAATACAGACAAGTATAAAGAAAATGCACACAAATGCACTGTTACTTAGGCATTCCCCTCTTGTTTGAATTCAGGTTCCTTCTTGTGTCTCCCTGGAGCTTATATTTTTGGGGGTGCAGGAGATACATCCTCCTACAAAAGGTGCAGTTTACATATCTGATATGAAAAATGAAGTTCCTAAAACATGCCCAGGGTGGCAAAACAAAATCCACAAAATGCCCCCCCTTTCTGATCCATGACAGAACATCATTCTGAGTATGTGTGCTATACCTATGTATTTACGTATACACACACGCTTGTAAAATAATTATATATATTTTTATTCGAGTGTCCTTATGATTTCATTATGGCTGAAATGCAACTGCAATTCAAACTTCTCTTTGGAAAACTTAGTTCTGGAAAAGCCTTTCACAGCCAAGAACCTGAGTGGTTTGGGATAATTTGTTTTTAGCTACTCATAAGATTTATTTGTGTAAGAGAAGTAGTGAAAGGTCATCTTAAAAACATTCTGTTATGCAGGGGAGTAGTGGGGGGAAAATGCAGATAACTGTAATTGAACAACAATAAAATAATTTTTAAAATCCTTTTAAAACAATCTAATCTAATCTAGAATATAACAATTTGAAATTCTACCTGAGTTGGCTGTTTACAAGAGAATTTGAAGTTTACACCAAAGTTAGTATGAACTAGCACTAATTCAAATACTGACTGGCATCTTAAGAGCATGTAACTTAAACTCTATACTAAGCACCTCCCATGAGCCCCGACCCGGGTTGGGAGCGGTGATAGTTAGAAACACCAGGAAATAAAACACACCATCTCTGCCCTCCAGGAAACACAGGGGTGGGGGTGGGGCCAACAGAAGTAGAAACAAATGCAATAACAATAAAATAGAGATTGATTTCAAGGAGCCATGGGAATCTAGAAAGGTCTCATGGAGATATGTAATTTGAGGGCATTAAGTAAACCACAACAGTTAAAACCAAGGATATAAAAGTTTTGGATGGTATCTATGTTTCTGAAAAAGGAACAGCTCTGAAAAAGGATCAGCAAGCTGATGAAAAAGTTCTAAGTCGCTCAGCTACAGAAACAGCAAGATGCAAGACGAGTCCTCCGACTTATCTGTGGAGCTGGAGGAAAGAGGATGAACAAGAACAGAGCCAGGAAATGAGGGGGGTGTCAGGAGGCTGCATTTCAGCTGTGGTGAGAAGGGGGCAACGAGGTTGGAGTAAATACAGACTAGGCAGGCCTTTGATAACAGGAGAAAAGGTTTGAATCTGCCCTGTAATCAGGGGAAGCTGCTGGCATTCATGGAGGAAGAAAGTGAAAATTCAATCTCTTTTAAAAGATACTATACTACTATCAAACCAATTTATTAAAAAATGGTCAGTATATGCTCTGGTTTTTAAATATTTCCTCATTTTAGGCCCTGGCCAGGTAGTAGTTGGTTTGAACATCATCCGGATATGCCAAGGTTGCAGGTTTGATCCCCGGTCAGGGTGTATGCAGGAATCAACCAATGAATGCATAAATAAGTGGGATAAAAACTTGATCTTTCTTTCTTCTCTTCTTGCTCCCTAAAATCAATAAAAATTAATAAAAATATTTTCTCATTTTAATAAATATCTACATTGTGTTCATTTTATTAATCAGCTATTCTTCGACCTTCCTAAAATCTATTACCTATTGATGATGAACCTGTCGCTTCAATTTATGAGTACTACAACACTGCCGTTTTCTATTCATACCATTTTTTGGATTGAAGGCCCTATTTAATGATTTAAATGAAATAAATCCAAAGTAAACACATTGTGAAAAATATATTTTAATACATTGTGAAAAATACATTGTATTAAAATGTATTTTTAAAATACATTTTAATACACTTAAAATACATAGAATATTGGCACTTAGATAGTTATTTACAATGGTATTTACAATCAAGTTTTCTATACTTTTTGTGAACAGAATGATAACTGTATGCAGAGCTAACTATAGACACAGAACTATCTACAGCTCTTCCTTTCCGGCTCACAAACCATAACTGTGTGGAAAAGGGGAACAGTTAGTTCAAGGTGCTACAGCTCAAATTCATTAAGATTAAATTAATTTTGATCAGTTCTCCTGGGTTAAAAAATGCCAGTTAAGCCAAAGAGGGGGCAAGTGTGTACAATCTCCACTTCGCATTTCACTGTTGCTCCCTGACTTGACTGACTAGCCCTTGAAGCAAACCTGTACCTGAGTTCTGGGAAATGTCATACACAACAGGTCTTCTAAGTCCAAGGCATTGTTTTAAGCCTATTAATATGAGTTCATAGCAGGTGGCTTAACTTTAGGATAGACTTTTTTTTAGCTATCAATGCTAATAACTATTAAACCTTTATTTTTAATTACAAGAAAATTTTTCAATTACAGCTGATCTATTAATCATTCTTATGACCAGCCAGTGGTTTTTCTAACGGTAGTCAAGAAATGACCGAGTGAGATGCCTGAGCTGTACACCTTGCCTGTGTGCTCTTAGTGAAGGTCACTGTCTGCACTGCAACACTTTACGGACAGTCAGATTGAAAGCCTCATTTTAACTGAGAAGGAATGTGAGAACATTCAGATCAACAAAATGATTCTGAATCCCTGTTTGCTGTAGAAAAGTGAGATGAAAGTTTTAAAAGGAAAGGCCTGGGCTAATACAATTATCCAGCAATCACTTTCCTTCAAGTTAAAGCAGCCAACGGTCTGCCACAGCATTTTCTAGATGAGAAAATAAAGTCTGTGTGACTTTGGGATAGCTACTGTTGGTCATAGCTACATTTTATTTGGTTTGGTCCTTGATCAGAAATCCAAACCTTAATTCATATTTTGTTTTTATATAAAACAATCCATTTTATGGGCTGCTAGAAATGAATTATGGATAAAAATAGATACTATGTTCCTAATGGTCTCCCTGGGAAGATACACATACAGAATATTTAAGTTCAAAATATATTTCATTCTTTTCTACCCTTTTTGGTTTCCAAGTAACTAGTAATAAATAAGTTACTGATTACTGGGTAGTGGGGGAAAACTTTTTAGTCATTCTTCCATCTAAGAATTTCATTAAACAAACAGGTGGTACATCTTATGGTAGTATAAATAGACAGTAACTGGAAATCAAGTTTTACTTTTTAAACTACAAATGATTGGCAACTGTTTCCTTAATAGTTATTGCAGGAGTAGGTCCAACATGAGTCCATATATAGCCCTTCTCTGGTCTGGTGGGAACTGTGGGAAATGGTGATGAACGTGACTTGAAATATTCAGAGGGTGCATGACATACAAATTCCAAGTATTCCATCTTCCTTGGAAGATCCTCCTCTGGTCCTAAAGGCAGCCAATGGAAAGGTTAAACACATTTTTGAACACACATATCATCATCATAGAATGTTAAAATGCCCAGACACTAGGAGAAACCGCTCTGGTGGTGACTTGACATTAGCCCTTGGAACATGTGTTACTATGAAGTCACTCTATCATTTTTTTCTTTCTACTTGAACTGCTTAAGGAATATAGCATTCTCCCCAAAACAGTGACTCAATATGGAAAGGAATCTAAAAACAAAATTAGCCTTATTTAGTGTTTATTACATGCCCACACTGTTCCTAGTACTGTCATATGTCAATACTTCGAATCTTCACAAAGGCCCCCTGCAGTAGGCACTATTATTCCCATTTTACATGTGAGGAAAATGAGCCAAGAAAGATTAAGGAGCCTGCCTGATATCACACAGATAGGAAGTGTGAGGGCTATGAACCCAGAGTCTGGCTGCAGAGTTTACGCTCTGGAATCTGAGGGTTAGGAAGACAAAGGAGGAGCATCGGGGCCCAGGTGGCTCTGCCACACCACTGCCTCTGCTGAGAGTGCTACCCAACAGATCAGGTGAATGTGAGTCCACACGTTTACCTGCTTACAAGCAGCAGGCTAAAGCTGGTCATGCATTGAACTTGGCACACAGGTGAGAAAAACAGTGGAATGTTATTTGTCCCTGAGTTCTCACTGAAAAAAAATTTATGTTTTTTCTCAGGATGCAAAAGTGACACACGCTCATTACAGAAAGGTTAAAAAGTTCAGAGTAATTTAAAAACTCTGAACACTTTCAGAACTGAATTAATCAGGAACTTCTTGTGAGTCTACATGAAGAACTGTTTGTACCACCTCTTTTGGCAGCACTCAAATTAATAGAGTACAGTGGCTGCCATTTGAACAATCAACAATGATTTGTTATAAAAGGACCAGAATGATGTGTGCAGCATGTGAAAGGATGCATATTGAGAACATGGAAGATGCTACAAATGACCATGATAGTTCCTTCAGAAATTATTTTTAAAATTATTTATTTATTTATTTTTAGAGGGGGGAAGGGAGGGAGGAAGAGAGGGAGAGAAACATCAGTGTGTGGTTCCCTCTCACACACCTCCTACTGGGGACCTGGCCCACAACCCAGGCATGTGCCCTGACTGGGAATTGAACCGGTAACCCCTCAGTTCATAGGCCAGCACTCAATCCACTGAGCCACGCCAGCCAGGGTTGAGTGGATTTTTACAAGTAACTAAATAACCTAGTTCCTGAGCAATGAATTCTTTTAATAGTTTAATCCTGGGTCACACAAAAAACCTTATCCACATCACTTTTTAGTAAGTGCACACTGCCCTAACTCTAAAGAACTGACAGCACTCAAACCTCCACTATATAAAATGTCTTTCATGTTTTCTATAAAGCTCTTTATTGTACTTAATGATACTTATGCTTCTTTGTTATGGACTGAACTTTATCCCTCCTGGATTCATATGTTGAAGCCCTAACCGTCAATGTGATGGGTATTTGGAGACAGGGGCTTTAGGGAAGTAACTAAGGTTAAATGAGGTCAGTATGGATGGGACCCTAATCTGCTAGGATTGGTATTCTTGCAAGAAGAGACTGAACAAGGAGTGTGCACACTGAGAAGGTGGAGGTCCACAAGTCAGGAAGAGAGCTCCACCAGGAACCAACCCTGAGAGCACCTACATCTTGAACTTGCAGCCTCCACAACAGTGAGAAAATAAATAAAGCATTCTATTGTTTAAGCCATTCAGCCTGTGGTATTTTGTTACGGCAGTCCAAGCAGACCAATGCATTCTTGTACATAATAACAGAGACTTAACTGGGTTTGAGAACCTGTCCCATTTGTCAAACTCACCGATAATGTAGGATGCAGGATCAAACTGGTCCCTGGGACTAGAAAGAGTGGGAATGAGCCACGTCAGCGCTGCACTCTTCTCACAGTACTGGTCCTGGATAAAACCCCGGATCTGAGCATAGTAGGGTTTTCCGTCTTGTTCATCAATCACAGAAACAACATCTCCAATTTGGTAATATACTCCCTGGGGGGAAAGAGATAATCGCCTATTTAAAAAAAATAGAACAGCACCACAGCTATGAACTGGAACTTCCTTAATATAAGAGTTTTCAAAGTGTTCAATAAAAGGTGGCTGAAATGGACTAATATACCAATGTTTATATGGTTGATGCCAATTCTAACATTTCACTTTTAAATAAAAAAGTTTCACATAACACAGCTTGCATCTGGAGGGGCCATATCTCTATAAAAATGCCTTGATTTTCTATTTTGGCTAGAGCCACTGAGTTGCAGGAAGGTTAAGTGACTTGCAGAAAGCCACATAAGGCAGAGCTGCAGCTGAGGTTCCTACACCAGCTGGGTGGTCTGTCTCTGTTCTGGCTTGAAAATCAGTGCTTATCTGATGAAAATATACTCTATACACCTTCCTCCTCAGCCATTAATTAAGGAAAAGAGATACTATATATTCAAACCAGAGAAATAATAAAAAAAAATTTTATTATAATCGGTCTTTAGGATACAGTCACCCTCAATTCACCACACCTGTCCCTAGTCTCACTGGCACCTGTCCCTTGCCCTCCTGTTCACTGGCATTCCTGGCATTCATACTGTACCCTCTACTTCACACCCAACTAACTCACCTGTGTGTGTCTTGTGTTTGGGCCTCTGCCATCTACCCCACATCCTCTTCCCTGGGTCTTGAACTGGAAATAATCTCCCATTTGAACATCCATAATGGCTCATCCAAATATTTATGACACTCAGCACTTCCTTAGGTGGGTGTAGACCTGACAGACCAGAGTCCCTCCTGGTGGACCCTTTATCCGTGGAGCCGAGGGGGACTGCTGCATCTGGATCATTACGGCCGGGTATAGTCACTGTGGGCCACAGTCCACTACTTGCTAGTTCATGGGCGCATGGTAGACAGGATTAAATTACTGATACTTGACGTAACAGGTCTCACGTGCTTTCAATTAAGACATGCCTAAAAATCATTAGTACACTAAGTTCTTAGCTTAATCAGCTGTGAAAATAATGCACAAATTTGAAAATGTGATGATGATAATTTTTACTATCCACTGAGCGCTTACTCTGTAAGGTGCTTAACATGATCTCACTTGACACAATGTGGTAGTTCCTATTCACAATCCTGTTTTGTAGATAAAGGAACACTAGTTGGTCCTAGCCCAGTCATACAAGTTCCTGCGCAAGCAGTAGAGCCAGGAGCTGTGCTCTGAACTTGGGCTCTGGCATCAGGTGGCCTCACTCCATGCCTTAGTGGATATGTGATGTCAGACAAGTTAATTAACCTCTCTGTGACTCCAGGTCCTCCTCCATAAAATGGGGATAATAATACCTACTTCACGGAGTCGACTGGAATAAAGCATGTAAAATGCTCACCGCAGTGCCTGATAAATAGCAAGCACACACTTTGCTATGTGTTATCAACAATGTAGAAAATGCTGGAAATATAGAAGAGGGGTTTGCCTGGTGTACAGACTGTTTTAGACTACTCAGATGCAGGAGTAACAAAAAGGTTATACTCAAAGTATAATCACTTGTGTTTCCCAATGTTCAGGGCACTTAGGTCAAGTATAAAGCACCAACTCACCGCCCCCCGACATGACAGTACTTAATGGTTACTGTCTGTGCCAGGCCTGCCAGGCCTTACAGGTCTTTTCTATGCTCCAACTGCTTTCCTTGTTTTCTGGTTCAAAAATAATGAAATGTCACTTCTCTCACTGATTTATCGAATGGCCATGGGCTTTGGTCCTAGGAAACCCGAACTTCAAATAATGTGGACTCTTTCTTTCCCACCATGGACTTCCAGCAAGTGCCAATCCCCCCTGCCCTTACCCTCTCACGTCTGCTTGAAGGCACTTGAGAATCTCTGTGCCTACTCTACCCACTTGTCTAAATCCTGCCTCTGTCCTTCCCACTTTCGATGCCATCACATTGAGTAGGCTGGCTCACTCTTGCACAACTCCATACCATTTTAAAAACAATTCCCACAATCTACATTTAAAAAGTTCTTAAGGTCCTCATGTCATATTTCAATAGCTAACTTCCCCTCCCACCTCAGCTCTGGATGAAATGTTTTATAATAGCTACCTCTGGAAGAAATAGCTTAGAGAAGAACAAAAGCCACAATCACACTTTGTTACAGTGTAGCAGAGGACTCAGACTAACCCAACATTTTAGTGGCACATTAGAACGCAGGCCCAAATCTTCCTTCAGTAACACTATCCATGTTTACCTTGTAGAAGATTGATTCTGCAGTGATGATGGTCGAAACTGACTCGGGAGCTTTGATGGGCTATGGAAAAAAAAGTAAAAGTATTAGCATATTCATACTGTATATGTGTATGAACAGGCACTTTTCCAGTCATATACAAGAGTTCTGTAATTTGAAAAATACTAAATTTGTTTGGTGATGAAAACTGTGATAAAAAGATAAATGATTTTCCTGAATGTTGTGGCTAAGCACAATATAAATATTCCCACTGCTATTTCTGCTACTATTAGCTTAAAAACTGCTGGGAACCAGAGGACAAGCTTCTGATTATGATTCTGAGACCTGACACAAGCCCTCTTAGTGCTTTATTGCACATTCAAGTTTTAGTTACAAAAACATACCACCTCTAATGGCCTGAGCATGACCGAAGTGGAAGTAATAAAAAATGGGTAGATGAGCACTAAGTGAAAAAGTGTTTTTCCCTTGATGGACTTTTCCATCTCGGCCTGACCACAGAACCAGCTACGGTACTCGATGTCATCAGAACTAATATTCTAATAGGCCTGAATGAAGACTGAAAGGAACTTCCTTGGAAGTTCCTAGTAATCTGCTACCACCCGCCAATCATTAAAATCCACTCTTAAGCTGAAATACACACTTTTATGTAACAACAGAGGAAACAGGCCTTCCCAAATATGTCTTGGTATCGTCCTTAAAGAGGTTGCTAGAGGAATTGATATTGAAATACCTAAAAAGAACATATTCTACCATACATAAGAGGAAAACATGTTTAAGTGATAAAACTATAGTCAAATGAATATTTACTTAACATGCTTTGTCTAATCAATGAATGTCTAATTTTTAGAAAACTAAATTATTAAAATTGTAAACCAGTTAGGGGCAACTACCATCAGTAAGAAAATAATTCACAATCTTCATGACATATTGGACTGCCCCTTTTGTGTTTTATGAACAGATATGCCCAACTTCAGAAATGCTTTTACTGAAGTCAACATTCCCATTCTGAAAATGAAGGAATACCAAACTGAAATTTATATTTTATTTATCTTATTTTCTCTCATCTTATTTTCTCTCATCTTATTTTATCTTATCTCATCTCTCATTTTATTTTACTTTACTTTATTTCCACCCACCCAGCCATTTTTATCTTATTTTATCTTATCTCTATTTTATCTTATCTCTATTTTATCTTATCTATTTAATTTATTTTCATTTTATTTTATTTCCACCCACACAGCCATGCTAAGGTTTTAAAAATCTGTTTTTACCCTGGCTGGTGTAGCTCAGTGGATTGAGCACAGGCCAGTGAACAAAAGCATCACCGGTTTGATTCCCAGTCAGGGCACATGCCTGGGTTGCAGGCCAGGTCCCAGGTAGGGGATGTGCTACAGCCAACCATACACTGATGTTTCACTCCCTCTCTTTCTCCCTCCCTCTCTTCCCCATCTCTCTAAAAATAAATTTTAAAAAATCTTTAAAAAAATAAAAATAAAAAGGTGTTTCTAATGCATCATCCATTGTGTTTGACCATGTCCCCTTGTATTTACAAGGATAGTGAGAATTTACTGCGCTAAAAATGTGCTTTCAAATACCCCACCACAAAACTTTCAACACTTTCTTACAGCAGAAGAAGAGATAAAGGTTTAGCAAATTTTTACTTCATATTCCTCAAATTGATAAGTCAGTAAAATTCACTTTCTGGGGCTATAATAACAAACAATATGGAAATGAGTTCCAGTATTATTATTTACTTAGATCTTTAAAGAATGAAAAAAAGTTTTCCTACTGTACTTGACCGTACTGTAATCCTTTGCATAAAGAACTCAATAACATGCACCCAAAGTTTATGTTTCTTCTAGACTTCCATTTTATATTTCCCAGAGGAAAAAGTTCAAAAAAGAGAAACAGTATTACTAGTTTCATAAACAGTAAGCCTTCTGCAACAGAGCTCAAGCCTCTTACAAAGTCTGCACCTCTCCCCACAGCGAGAAGAGCTGGCAATGGTGGGAGATGCAGGCAGGGTCAGGGCACGTTACAAACACAATGCCATTGCAGTAAAAAAACACTGTCCACGATCATCTTACGTTTTTTAATTTAAAAATATGTCTTCTCCCTTTTCCTTTAGTGGAAACTTTCTTCTCAGCAGCTGGAGCAGATTTGTACTTAGTGTTTCTGAGCCGAGCCGACCTCCTGTGAATTTCCTGCTTACTCTGTTATAAATTAGAGAACACAAAAAGAGAAATAAAAAAGTGTGGAAAGGTTGCTGTCCCGATGCAACCATCTTACAAGGACCCCAGAGTATGCACTTCATACGGACATTCAAAAATTAAGAGTGCGCCTTTTCTTTCTATGAGGGGTAATCACATAAACTGGGCTAATGAAAACAGGGAGAGCCCTTTGCAAGCACGTCCGGAGCCTCCAAAAAGCTGTGAGCTGCTTACAGCAGGACAAAGAGTTAAGTCTATCCATTTGCCTTTATGAGAAAAACCACTAACAACTCTCCACCGCCAGAGGGCGCTCTAGGTATGCCACCGCTTGCCTTGGAATACTTACGCTGCCATTTAGAATGACATTGTGCTAACACTAACATGCCATAATGACAGAATACCCTTAATGAACTGGGACAAGTCCGGCATCAGGACCCTATTTACGTACCTGTGTATACGTGCACATACTGAGATGCCCGGCTGCTACCCCAAATATGGGGATTTCCCAAGGGTTTTTAATTTTCTTGCTTCTTTAGACTATAAATTTCTCACAAGAAAAGGTGCTCAGAATGGGTCGCACTAGCTAAGATGTCATCAGGGAGTGTGGACGGCCCGGCCCGGCGGGGACGCGGCGCTCCCGGAGTCTGGGCGGGCGAGGGCCTCCGTCCGCCCACCCCGCTTACCTGCTTGCCGCCCCCTCCCCCGTTGCTCTGAGAAGGGGCGGCCGAGGTGCTGGCAAGGGTCGCGGCACTGAAGCCACCCCCGCCGCTGCTGCTGCTCCCTGTCCCGCCTGCGGTCCCCGCACCGGCGCCGGCGCCCCCGCCTCCCGCGCCGCCCCGGCCAGTGCAGTGGTGACAGAAGATCTCCCCTTGCGAGCTCTTCTTCCACATAGAGGACGACGTGGTCTTGCAGACGCTGCAGGTGGGCTTCAGGCCCAGGGGCATCGTGGCCGGCTCAGGGGCCCCCCGCGGGCGCAGCGACACGGGAATGGCGACGGCCGAGCCCGGCCGCCCGAGGGCCGGCCCGCCACGTCCAGTGACAGGGAGAACAGCTAGGGCGCGGGCGCCAAGCTGTCCACGCTGGAACCAGGCCGCAGCCGCCGTCCACTGAAGGTAGGAAGACGATTCCTCCCGCACGGCACTCAGCACCAGCCCCCGCCACTCAAGACTCCAGGAGGCGCGGCCTGGGCGGGGCCAGGCCTGGGCGGAACCCAGAGCCGCGGCCCTGAGGAGGCTTCCGGTGATGGGCGGGGCCCGCCCAGCTGGGGACCTGCCCGACCGGAAGTGCCCACCGGGAGCGAGCTCATTCAGTTTGCTGCGTGCAACTCTTTGACCTTAGAACTGGGATAGGCAGGTAAAAAACAGGATGTCCAGTTAATTTGAATTTCAGATAAGCAACAAATAATTTTTTCAGTGTGTGTGTCCCATGCGATATTCGTGTTTATCTGAAATTCGACTTAACTGGGTGTCCTGTATTTTTGCTAAGTCTGGCACTCCTGCTTAGGGCCCCTTTACACTTTTAACAATTATAATTTTGACCCCCACATACTTTCGTTTATATGGACTATAGCCATTCAGGTGTTAGGAGTTGAAGTAGACATTTCAGCCTAAGATGTCAAGCACACCTTCCTTGACCATTGGGTGATGTCATCCTATGGCCCGTAGCCTCTGAACAAGACGCACTGAGAGAATGAGAGTAGAAAAGGCAAATAACTGGCTCGGCTTTGTCGGGAAACCATCTTGACCCCAAGGACTCCCTGAAACAGTCTTGGTACCTCCTTGGACTGCACTCCGGAACAGCAGGTTTAGGACAAGCTCGTTATCAAAAAACCAGCCCCCTTCCGCTAATGTCTAGTCAGTACAGGCTTCTCCAGGAAAAGGAGTCTGTCTCTCCTCAGCTTCACTTGGTCAAGTGTGGTTGCGTACCTGCCTTGATGATCCTGGGGTTTTGGACTTGATATCCTTGGACAGATCTTGACAAATGTGTTGATGAGGTGGGTTGAGCAAGGAGAGGAGCAAAACAAATGTGTTGAATGCCTATGATGTCATTTAGTTCTTATGACCACTCTGGAACGAGATATTATTATTCCTATTTTACTGTTAACTGATCAACAGAGGAACCATGATTTGGACTAGCTGTCAACACAGTGGCTGCTCTTGGCATCATATCAGGACCAGCCTCTAGAGCAGCTCCCGGGCCTGGGCTGTGACTTAGTCATCCTCTCTCTGAGTCTAGGTTTCCCCAATAGTAAAACAAAATATTAACTACTTTCCAGGGCTGTCGATGGGGATTAAGGCCAATTGTAAAAGTGGTTAAAGAGAATAGGTAAAGAATGTTGTTTCCTCATTTTAGAAAAATGTACCCTGTGAGGGACATCTAGGTATGAAATTTCATGCTCTATAATCTCTCTTTCCTGCTAATGTATTTCCCTCTGTATCTCATCTGCAAGGTACAACCTCTCTTCATTGAAAACTTTGGCCCCTGGCTCAACAGCTTCCTCTCCACCAGAGGACACCACCCTCACTGGGGTAAACAGCCACATGTATAACCACCCAGCACCCCGTTTTCTCCATTTCTCCTCTTCTCACTGATCTCCATCTCCTGTTCTTGACAGCTCCCATAACTCTGGTCACATCCTCTACCCTCTGAGACAATCAGGAAGAACTACATTTTTTTCCTTGTAAATTTTTTTTACAACCTTAGTATCCAACTCATTCTTGCAAAACTTGATTATCACAAAGTAACCACACTGGGGCAACCAAATTAAGAAACAGAACATTACTACCATAAGAGCCCCCTCCCCCCACCACACACATGCAACTTATATACAGAGGTAACCACTATAATGACTTCTAACACTGTAGATTTTGTAGATTCCCTTTAGCAGGTTAAGGAACTTCCCTTCAATTCCTATTTTCATCATGAATGTAAAATTTATCTGATGGTTTTCTCTATGAAAGGATCCTAATGCTTTTTCTTCTTTATCTATTAATATATGGATTACATAGATTTCTGAATGTTAACACCAAAACTCCTGGAATGAATCCAGTTTGGCCATGATGTACTATTCTTTTCACATATTGCTGGATTTGGTTAACTAATATTTAAGATTTTGCATCTATGTTCATGAGTGAGATGGGCTTATAATTTTCTTGTATTACCTTTGTTGGGCTTTGGCATCAGATTATATCAAGCAAAGTAAGGACTTTGGATTTTATTCTGAGATAGAAAACTATTCAGTGTTCTTATATGTGCTGATATGAAAAGGGCCCAAGTCCTGGCTGGTGTGGCTCAGAGGACTGAGCACCAGCCTGCAAACCAAAGGGTCACTAGTTCAAATCCCAGTGAGAGTACATGCCTGGGTTGTGGACCAGGTCCCCAGTAGGGAGCATGTAAGAGGCAATCACACATTGATCATTCTGTCCCTTTCTTTCTCCCTCCCTTCTCTTCTTTCTAAAAATAAAGAAATAGAATCTTTAAAAATAAAAAAAAAGAAAAGATCTCAGATGTAATTAAGGGGGAAGAGCCATAAATTTAGCCATGGAGGTGAAAGACCTGTATACCAAAAACTATAAGACATCAATGAAAGAAAGAGGAAGACAATAAATGAAAAGCTATTCTGTGCTTATGATTTGAAAATATTAATATTATTAAAATATCTATGCTACCAAAAGCAATCTATAGACTTGATGCAATTCCTATCAAAATTCCAATGGCATTTTTCACAGAAATAGAACAAACAATCCTAAAATTTGCATGGAACCACAAAAGACTCCAAATAGCCAAAGCGATCTTGAGAAAGAAGAGCAAAGCTGGAGGCATCACACTCCCTGATTTCCAACTATATTATAAGCTATAGTAATCAGAACAGTATGGTACTGGCATAAAGACAGACACACAGATCAATGGAAGAGAAAGAATAGCCCAGAAATACACCCATGCATGTATGGTTAGTTAATTTACAACAAAGAAACCAACAATATACAATGAGGAAAGGACAATCTTAAATAAATGGTGTCAGGAAAACTAGACAGTCACATGCAAAAGAATAAAACTGGACCACTATGTCCTCCTTCTTTAAACAGAAATTAACAAAAATGGACTAAAGATTTGAATATTAATACCTGAAAGCCTAAAACTCCTAGAAGAACACATAGGTGGTAAGTTCCTTAACATCAGTCTTGGCAAAGATATTTTTTGAAACTGACACCAAAAACAAAAGTAAATAATTGGAAATATATCAAACTAAAATGCTTCCACACAGAAAAGGAAACCATTAGCAAAATGCAAAGGTAACCTACCAAACAGGAGAAAATATTTTGCAAATCATATACCTGATAAGGGGTTAATATGCAAAATATATATGTAGAGTTCATACAAATCAATAGCAAAAATATCTGATTTTCAAAAAATAAGAAGAGGATCTGAATAGACATCTTTCCAAAGAAGACATACAGATGGCCAACAGGTACACGGAAAGATGCTCAGCATCACTAATCACTAGGGAAATGCCAATCAAAACTCACAATGTGATATCTCTTATATCAGTTATACCATGTTTGTTATAATGGCTGTTATTTTAAAAAAGACAAGAAGTACATGTTGCTGAGGATGTTAAGAAAAGGAAATCTGTGCGCTATTGATGGGAATGTAAATTAGTGCAACCATTAGTGCAAAACTGTATGGAAAGTCCTCAAAACATTGAAAATAGAACTACCAGGTGATCCAGCAATTTCAATTCTGGGTATTATCTGAAGAAAATAACACGAACTTGAAAAGCTATGTGTATCCTCATGTTCGTTGCCTTATTTACACTTGCCCATATATGGAAGCAACTTGAGTCTTCATCAGTGGATGAATGCATAAGGAAAATGTTCTTTATCGCACAAGGGAATATTATTCAGCCATAAAAAAGAAGAAGTCTTGCCATTTAGGACAAGATGGATGGACCTTGAGGATATTAGGCTAACTTATATAAGACAGAGAAAGACAGACAAATACTGTATGATCTCACTTATATGTGGAATCTAAACAAACAAACAAACAAACAAAAAACCCTAAAAAAAAAAAAAGCACACAGACACAGAGAACAGAACGGCTGCCAGAGGCGGGGATGGACACAACAGGTAAAGGGAGTCAAGAGATATAAACTTCCAGTTATGAAATAAAGAACTCAGGGATGTCAAGGCCATGGTGGCTATAGTTAATAATACTGCATTACATATTTCAAAGCTGCTAAAAGAGTAGATCTTAAAAATTCTCATGACAACAAAAGAAATTTTTGTAACCATGCATGGTGATGAATGCAAACTGGACTCATGTATGATTACTTCACAGTCTATACAAAACAAAATCATGTATTCTACACCTGAAAGTAGTGAATGTTACATGTCAATTATACTTTAATATAACTTTAAAAATCTTTCAATGAACTTTTTATCGGCCTTCTGTCTGGCCGAGGGATGCCCCACCTCTGCTGTCTTCAGTGCCTCAGAACTCAGACACCACTCCGCCATCCACAGTCCTGTGGGTCATGGTCTTTTGGATGGTTTGTAAGAAGTGGCTCTTGTCCAGGGCATCAACAAGATGGAAGTCCTGCCCTTCCAGTAGGCTGTGGCAGGTGGCAATCTCAGCCTCCAGCTTGACCTTGATATTCAGCAGGGCCTCATACCCTGGGCTGGGCCTGCCCTGACTCCAGGTGCAGCAGGATCCCCCTGAGTTGTTCCATCTGCATGGCATAGTGTGTCTCCACCTTCCTCAGGCTGTCCTCCAAACCAACCTTCAGATTCTGCATTGAGTCCAGGTCAGTCTCCAAGGACTGGACCGTACGTCTCAGCTCTGTGAGTGCCGTCTCAGCAGCACCTATCTCAGCGGTCTGAGAGGTGACCATTGTGGTGTTCTCTTCAATCTGATGGGAACAGTACTTGTCTAGCTCCTTTTGGTTCTTCCAAGTCAGCTCGTCATGCTGGGCCTGGATGTCTGCCATGATTTTGCCAAGGTCCTGAGATTTGGGGGCATCCAACTCCACGGTCAACCCAGAAATGGCAATCGGGTTTGTAGACCATTTACTTCCTCCTTATGGATCTTCTTCATGAAGAGCAGCTCCTCCTTGAGAGCCTTGATCTCTGTCTCCAGCTGCAGCCATGATGTTGGTGTCATCAATGACCTTTTGGAGCCCACTGATGTCATTCTCCACAGACTGGAGCATGGCCAGCTCCTTCTCATGCTTGACTCTGAAGTCCTCAGCAGCAAGATGGGCATTGTCAGTCTGCAGATTGATGCGAGCATTGTCCACAGAATTTGCAAAGATCTGAGCCCTCAGGTCCTTGATGGTCTTAAAATAATGTCCCCAGTCTCCAACCTGGGGTCCCTTCTTCTCTAAGTGTTCCCAGATTTTGATCTCCAGTCCCCTATTATCAGCCTCCAGGCTTCTCACCTTCTCCAGGTGAGAGGCCAGTGGTCATTCAGGCATCACATAGTCTCCTTCTCGCGCTGGATGCCCCCTACGCCCACCAGACCCCTGGCTATCCCTGCAGCCAGGCCCCAGATCCCCAGCTGCCCTGCACACTGGTGGAGCAGGACACTGAGAGCTGGGAGCCCAAGCCCCTGGTGCCTGAATAGATGCTGGCCACACTGCTGGCCAGCTGGACCAGGGAGCTGGGCAACTGCATGGAGCCCAGGGTCTGGTAGCTTGTGGAGAAGCTGGAGCGTGTGCTGAAGCTCATGTTGTTCAGGGAGGAAGGTGAGAAGCTGAGACTCAGGTTGAAGCTGCAGTCTAGTATAACTTTTTTAAAAGAGAGAAAAGGCAATTTACAGAACAGTGCATAGAACATGATCATTTTGTGTTACTTCAAAGATACATGTGTGTATGGTACCCTTTTTTTTTTGGTCATTTAGACAAGAAACTATTGACAATTGATGGCAGCAGAGGTGGTGAGGGAGGGAGACTCACTGTTCATTCTGTACTCTTTTGTATTGTTTAAAATTTTTTCACCACATGCATGCATTTAAAAACTTAATTAGAAGAAGAATGGGGAAGAAGAGGAAGAGAAAAACAAAAAGAGAAAGGGGGGAGAAAGTATCAAATTGAGAAGGAAATAAAAATAGTTTTTCAGCCCTAAAAATTGTCTCCCAACTGGAGGTTGTGGTGTAGAGTAGATGGTACCTGGTTCAAGGAGTGACAACTTAACCTCCTCACTGCCACTCAGTTCCTTTTTTAAAAAATATTTTATTTATTTATTTATCTATTTATCTATTTATTTGTTTTTAGAGAGAGGGGAAGGGAGGGAGAAAGAGGGGGAGAGAAATATAGATGTGCAAGAGATACACTCGATCAGTTGCCTCTTGCACACCCCCAACCGGGGACCTTGCCCGAAACCCAGGCCTGTGCCCTTATTGAGGATTGAACCAGCAACCTTTTGGTTTGCAGGTCAGCACTCAAGCCACTGAGCCACACCAACCAGGGCACAACTCACTTCCTTTGTACAGTGAGGATGGTATTGCCCACTCCAGGGCTGTGTGAAGATTTGATCAGTATTGTACTTGGCACACAGCTCAAAGTCAGTAAGTGGGCTTCTCCTTCAAGCAGTAAAGCTGTAGCACCACAAAACTCCTGTGCAGATGTACTAGGATAACAGTGACTGAAAATAAAAAACACAATACACTATCAAATAATAATTATAGAGTAGCTTGTACTGACAGACTCATAGAAAAATCACAAATTAAAATTATCATTTCCCTATGACAATTTCTAGACATAAGCAGTTGCAGTTCCTTTCTGACCAAGGAACAGCAAGAACTGGACGAAGGTCAGCCATTCACACCGGAGCCAGCAGAAGTGCTGCCTGCATGTCCCGCCTCTGAGCGAGAGCAGGAAACTGGATACAGAGCAGTGGAATGGCATGACGACACATGCAGGACACAGCAAGGGGACCACCCCAGAGCAGAGCTGAGAAACCGCAGGTCTCCAGAATGTCCGTAGTACCCCGCCCCCCGTGTTCCCCTCTGTGACCTAGCCGGGGTGTCTGAGATGCTAAGATGGTTTTGGAGGTACGAGCCTGCCATCTTCTCAGGTTGTCGGCTCCTCAGTAAGCCCCTTTCTTCACACCCCTACCTGCGGCACTAGTTTGGCTTTCGTGGCGGCGGGCAGCCAGACCTGTGGGTCGTTTTCCCAGTTTCACTGGAGCAGCAATTTCCAACCCTTTTCATCTCACGACACACATAAGTTAATCACTAAAATTCTGCAGCACACCAATAAATATATTTTTGGCCAATATGATCAAAAATAGGTATAATTTTCATTCACTTATGCCAGATGGTTATTGTTGTGTTGGCTGTTGTCATTTTTTTATTTGACAGTCTAAGGGAAAAGAGGTCAGTGCCCCTGACCAAAAGTCATATATTGCATGTTTTTAAAATTCTTGTGGCACACTGGTTGAAAAACCACCATCCTAGAGTGACCCAGAACGCTATGCTCTGAGGACAAATGGGACTATTAGACTGAGAAGGTGACGGAGGGGTCAGGTGGGGAGGTGAGGAAAACGGGCAGGAGAGAAGAACTCAGGAAGGCTCTGTCAAGGAGGCTTCGACCCAGGCCCGCTGTTCGCCCTCCTCGGTGCCCCAGGAAGAGTGTGAGCCTGAGCACAGTCGGCCGGCCAGGGCTTCCTGAGGTGCCAGGAGGGAGACCGCAGACAGAGAGAGGGATGGGGGAGAGAGGGGGCTGTGAAGACAGGAATAAATACCTTCCAAGAGCATTTATTATTATTAACACTAAGGGAAAGAGAGCTGATTTCCCGGGGGATTATCAGGTTCAGCGTGTAGTCAAATTTGCATGATTCATTAATTAAAACTCTTGAAATTAAAAAATTTAAAAAAAAACAGCAGGTGCATAAAATATGTCAAAAAGCCAGTTTCAGAGAGACAGTCTTGCCCACATTTTGTGACTCAGTGAGTAGGGGCAGCGCAGGGTTCCTCGGCCATGCCCACCCTGGTTCTGCTCTTCTGGGAGCACCCAGTGCCCCTGGGTCTCCACTACTCATCACTCCTCATCTGTCGTCACACCTCTCACGACTGACTGACGTGAGGGCTGCATGAGTGACTGCACGGGAGGCTGTAAGCCCCTTTCACATCCGGTAAGTGCCTGATCCCTGTCAACTCTGAGGCTGATAAAACAGGAGGAGGAGGAAGCAGCATTTCTTTTGACCAGAGGGGTCAAGTCGTTCGTTATACCCCTTCCCTGCCCACAGGTAATCTTGGAAAAAATGAAGTTAACTCAAGTTGCCTATTAACATTAGCAAACTAAAGAGAGAGGTCATAGGCTGGGAGAGAGAGAGTGAGTGAGACCTGTGAAACTGCCGGAAGGTGCAAGGGCAGGGAGCCAAGGCCCACAGTCTTGCTGACCTTTTCCTTTTCTCTCTTTGGGGGCCACCATGGTAGCTCTGTCTCCCACTGCACTCGCACCTTCTACGAAGTGAACGGAAGTCCTTCTTTCTGCTGTGAGCCCCATGGTTCCCACCCCTTTGGGTGTTCTCTTTGTCTGGAAACACTGCACACCTGGCCCTATCGTCTTTCCAGAATCAGCTCACTCCTTCAGGAAGCTTCCGTGCCAGAAGTCACACCTCCTTTGTCCGGCCACCTAACTCAAACTATTCCTTGCTCTGACTCTTCCTTTCTCTGCCTTAGGGTACACCTGTGTACCCTGCCTGCTCCCCTGCACTGCCAGCACAGCACGTGGAGGAGAGGACGTTTGCCTTTTCCCTCTTTGTGTTTCTTCTACTTCCACACCTCACACACAGGGGGCAGGCACTAACTAGCAGTTTTATGTGTGGGTTAATGTATCAACGAGTGTTTTCTCATCAATGGTCTCCATTCAGGACAAGTGTCTGCTCCCAGTCCCCTCCCCGCCACCCCTACCTTGTGTTCTGACTTCTCTCACCAAACAGCCTGCCTCAGGCCTCCCCAGCTCCTCATTGGCCTGCAGCCCAGGGGAGGCATCTCCCTGTGCCAGGCATGGCACCCACGTCGTCATCATCCACCGGAAAAACTGAGGCCTCCTTTATCCTAAACAGTCTTACTCATTCAAGAAAGATGTGCAGGATCCCCGGTCGAGTGTCAGAGGCATCTTCCTCTTGCTTGGGAGAGGTGATGGCATGGCAGGGAGGACGCTGCGGCCTCGGGACTCACCCTGACACAGAGTCAGTTTCGGTGACTCAGGTGTCGGCCTCGCTGGGACTCAGCACCGAGTACAGTGGCCCTGGCTCTTTGACGAGTATGAAGCTTGGCAGGTGGACTTGACGCAGAGCCCCTCACCCAGGGAGTGGGATTCCCTGGGCCACTCCACACTCCAACTGCCACTCTCCTAACTGTCGCTCAGAACTTAGCTTCTTGGTCCCAGCACCTGCCTGTCCTTTGGATGACTGACTGCTGGCTTAGGAGCTGGGAAAGCTTTTGCAGGACTAGGTGAAGCTTCATTTTGTTCTTTGCACAGCAGCCAACGATAGTTTCGTGGGGAAAACTCAGCTGTCTTTGACTTTGGTTTGTTTGGTTGTGGTTCTCAGTTGCTTTGACAATTTTGCTGCCTCTCGCCCTTATCTGCAGGATGGCTGGGGAAGAAACCTACTTGGTTACCTGAGCATCTTGTAATGCTTCTCAGCTGAGTGTGAAGATTGCCTCTTCAGAGGAGCTCCAGACTGTATCAAAAAAGAAAACCATTTCTTATTTTCTTCAAAATGTAAATACTTCTTTTTATATAAGTAATAAATGCTTGTTGTAAGAATTTATACAATTCAGAGGTATTCACCAACTCGGCTGTGTTAGAGATAACCATATTAATAGTTCGTAGTATATCTTTTCAGTTTCTGGAAACACGTGCATAAAACATTAACATGATCCTACTAAATATTATTCTCTAAACTGACTTTAAGAATTCAAAAGTGTATCGAAGTGAACTTACCACATCAGTCCATATATACCTGTCTCTTTTCCTTGCCAAAATTAATTTAACCATTTCCTGATGTTAGATCTTTAATCTGTTTTAAAGTTTTTGCAGGTGTAAACAATGACTGATATAATGAACTTCCTTATACATGTATGGTTGCCTATCTGTGGGGGTATTTTTATAGGATAAATTTCTAAAAATGTTACTAGTGGATCTAAAATTAATTTTTATTTTTGGTAGATGCTTCTAAATTACTCACCAAAAAAGCTGACGCACCTGTCAGTCCCCGTAGGTTCTCTCGCGGCGGACTTAGCCGCTGGGTGAGGAGGTGCACCCCTGGGGCCTGTGACAGTGTCAGGGGTCATGAAGATATTTTAACTTCCTTTAAAGTCAGGAGAAAAAATATAATAATAATGAATTTGTAATTTACTATGAATCCAGACCAGATCATATGTTTTATATACCAATGCAACCATAAAGTATGCTTTCTCATATTTTTTATGGAAAGGGGACCCAGGAAGGCAGATGTGTACAGGACCCCTGCAAGCATACTGTGGCCCTGGGTGATTCATTTCTCCACAGCCCTGCAACTCTGAGAATTATATGTGTGTGTGTGTGTGTATCCATATATATATATATATTTTTTTTTTAGTTTTTGCTAGTCTTTCGTGTAAACAAGAAAAAGGACATTGCACAGTTGTTTGTACTTGAACTTCTTTGGTTATTTGTGATGTAGATATTGTCTCCTAAGTTTATCGATCATTGAAATTTCCTCTATTAATTGCTTGCCTAATTATGTTATTTTTCTCATCTTTCTATTCAGTTGCTCACCGTTTGTTACAGACGTTTTTTTACAGTATGATAAATATTGCAGATTTTATTTTCACAGTTTCCCATTTCCGATGGACTGGTTTCTGTTTGTCACGACACGTAAGGTGTTCCCGCTCCCCAGGTCCGCCGAGCATTTCTCCGTGGTGTCACTCTCACAAAGGCTCACACAACTATTCGTTGACACTTCCTTGTAGACTATCTATGGCTATTATTATTTATAATATCTTTAATTCCTCTGGAGTGCATTTTTGTAAGAGATGTGAAATAGCTCTTAAACTTTGTTTTCCGAGCATAGCTAACTGTTCTGACATCATGGGACAGTAATTTAAAATACCATTTTTGTCAAATATTAAATTATTTAATATATACATGAGTCTACCTTGTGGATCTCTGCCATCCTTTGGTCCATTTATCCACTGCCGGGCTAGCACCCCACTTTCAGCTATAGCTTTATGACATTTTGATTTCTGATAAGGTGAATCACTTCTCCCCACCCCCTCCACTCCACAATCCTTCTCTTTCCATTTTTTTTCTTCATGATTCTCACACATTTACTCTTTCTGGTGAGCTTCAGAGTTACATTTTCAAGTACTAAAAAAGAAATCCCAATGAGTTTTGTAAAAATTTACGATTAATTTGAGAAGAAGTGACATCTTCACAACATATCTGTCTCTGTAAGAGCATGGCATGTTGTTCAGACCTGTTCGTGAACATTCCCTATTTTGTCCAAGCCCTTGAAGTCTCAGCAGTCTCCTCCGACGCCTCCTCGGCTCCCTTGGTGGGACAGGAGGCCAGCGTCCAGGGCTTGTCTGAGTCTCCTTGTCCCCGTGCGGTTTCTGGGGGCCTTCTCTTTTGCCATTTTTGGTCCATTTAGTACTAGTTTCCTAAGAACTGTGTCTGCTGCAAATCATGGTGGCAAAGCCCATCACAGTCTTGTTTCTAGATTTCTGGTCTCTTTGCTTCTGCTTTTGCCTCCTCCTGCTCATTCCCCACACTGTGCCTAATGTGCTCTTTGTAGCCGTAGAGGGCTATGGTCCTCTGCTGGAAAACCTTCAGTGATTCCTTGTTCTATTTGCTACTGTTTGCTGCCGTAACAAATTACTACAAACAGAATGCCTTAAAAGAACACTAATTTATTACCTGGAAGTCAGAAGTCCGAAATCAGATTCACTGCGCTAGAACCGAAGTATCGGCCGGGCTGCATTCCTTTCTGGAGGCTCTGGGGAGGATGTGTTTCCCACCTTCTCCGGCTTCCAGAGGCCTCCTGCACTTCTTGGCTCATGGCCCCTCCCTGCATCTTCAAAGACAGCAAGTCTGTCACTCTGACCTCTGCTGTTGTCTCCCTCTCTGACTCTGAGCCCCCTGTGTCCCCCTTAGAAGTATGATCATAAGGACGCCTGTGATTCACGTGGGCTCGCCCAGACCATCCAGGACCCTACCCCACCTCAGAGCCCTTCGTCACATCTGCAACTTTCCTTCTGCCACATGAGGCACTGTATTCATAGCCCCAGAGGTTAGGATGTGGACATCTTTAGGTGACCATTATTCTGCCTGCCATAGCCATGGCCTTCAGGATGAACTTGGCTTGCCAGCCTGTCAGTGACCCGCTCCTCTGCTTAAGCCCATTCTGCTCTCCCCTTTGAACTCGCTGGAACCGTCACTCTCTCCTTCCCCCAGTCCTAGTCCAGGCTGGTTCCTCTGCCGAGGGAACCCTTTCCCCACCTCTTCACCTGGCTGGCTCCTACTCGCCTTGCAGCCTTCGCTTAACCCTCACTTCTTTTGGAAGTTTAAACAACCTCTTCCACTCCTTGAGTGTTCTTCCAGACTTTGTTAGAGGCTTTCGGACCATCCTCCATTGTTCCCGGCCTTGCTTGTATGATAGTTTGCTTGGTTACACTCTCTTCCAAGGTACATGCTCTCTGAGGGCGGCACCAAGGAGGGCAGTCCCACACAGGGCGCACAGGGAAACTTACAACTCCTTGTTGAATGAACTTACAAACCTATGGGTTTCATAACAGAACGTGAGTAGTTTTGATCTAAGGGCACCATCTTAAAAGTATCTGTTCATCACTCATTCAACACGTGTTTATTAAGCACTGACTTGGTAAGTATTGAGCCAAAGGAGTTAAAATAAGGAGAAATCACCTGAACGTTATGAGGATGCTATGGTTGTAGTGGGTAAGATCATAAGGACCCGAATAACAACTCCTCCCGTCCCCCCCCCCCCCCAGGAAAATGGACTTGGAGGCCAGTGAACCAATAGACCTTGGTGCTGGAGATCATCAACATCTGATCCGGAAAGCAGCTGATGGGACCATCCAGACCAAATCTGGTCAGCCCCACAAAACTTCACCTTCCCCCGGGCCAAAACAAACCCAAGGGAAGCCACATCCCAAGACTGGTCAGCGAGCAGATTCCTACGTGGTGCAGATTTCAGACGACATCACTCCTGAAGAGAGCAGTGCTGTTCCCGGCCCATTCTCAGAAACGTCCATCCGCAGAGGTGAGCATCAAGAAATTAACTTTTCAGGAGAGAAAAGACAATGTTTTCTTAAAATGTTTCCCCAGAGTGGATTGTCAGGAAGATTGAATTTTGCTTTCAGGGGTTCCCAGCCGTGCTTCACTGTGGACCGTGATGAGGGCCGCTACGACAGGCCAGGTCATGCAGGGCATTCAGAGATTTCTGAGGGACAGAGTGAACAACTTGTGGTTTTCTTAGGAAATCGGAATTAGCCCGTTGACAGTAGCATGTTCTTACCTACATGCCATGTAATACTGTAACACTGGCTTCAGTTTTAAAGAATAGTAATTCAATGCCTTAGATATTAACTCTGTACAGGAAATGTGACATCCAACTCTGAGTGAAGAAACCTAAAAGCCTGTGGCTTAAATAAATGAGAAAGTATTTCTCTCTCATGAAATATGAAGTTCAAAGATCCACAAATTCAAGGCAAATGCCACAGGGTCACTGCGCCTGCTCTGCCGCCAGTAAGGCCTTGTCGGGGCCCGGACGACTTGAAGGCAGACCGTGAGCGTTGGGTCCCAGCACTGTGTCCTGGTGGCTCCCGCCCTCCTTGTGGCTGGAAAGATGCCTTTTGGAGCTCCAGCCTTCCAGGTGGGAAAAGGCAACAGCCAAAAGAGGCCAAGGCTGATCTTCCACCCTGACACCTCCAGGGGTTGTCATTTATGGACATATATCCTGCACGTCCTCCAGATCCGACCTCTGTTCAGAAACCACACCCAAGAGCTTCTAATCACGGGTCACTGACCCTACCCAGACCATGTGGCCACCTGCATCTGTAGTTTCCAGTCGGGTCCATTGCCACCTTTAACAAGATCTGGGTTAGACAGTGAGGGTGAGGGCACTGGGGAGAATGGATGTCATGAAGCAAACAGCCACCTCTGCCACAGATGTCAATCCTTCAGTGGCAAGGGGAGCATTACTGCACTTAGCCCTTATACACCTGCAAATACAGTCCTCGTATGCCACTTCAAAGGTGGGAAACTGAGGCTTAAGGGGTTACAACGGAAAACATACGCAAAGCCTCCTCACCACTAGTTGAGTTCCTTATTTGTATCTGCCTCTGCTGGAGGGCAGAGGCTGCCCGCCCCTCCCCCCTAAAATTATGTAGTCCATAAAAAGATGAAAGTACTATGGAAACAAGGAAGCATATAACAGGGTAAGGGATAAAGAGTTACAGGGCTAAAGAGCTACAGTTTTTAAAAACAGACTTATGGAGATATATTTTACACATCATAAATTTCACCCCCTTTTTAAGGGTACAACCCAATGATTTTTAGTTCACTTACAGAGTTTTGCAACCACTGTCACACAAAGAACCCCATGTCCGTTAGCAGTCACTCCCCATCCCTTTCTCCCCACAGTCTCTGCCAATCACTTATCTATTGTCTTCCTCTACGGATTTGCCTATTCTAGATATCTTACAGCAATGGAATCATACAACATGTGGTTGTTTGTGATTTCCTTCTTGCACTTAGCATGATGTTTTCAGGGTTCACCCATGTCACGGCATGCATCAGTACTTCATTCCTTCTATATGGCTGTATAGTATTCCATTGCCTGGAGAGAACTCATTTTGTTTACCCATTTCTCAGTTGATGGACATTTGGATTGTTTCTGCTTTTTGGTTATTAGGAATAATGCTGTGATCAACATTCATACATAAGTGTTTGTGTAGACATATGTCTTCGTTTCTCTTGGGTAGGTACCTATGAATTGCTGACCTATATGGTTACTTCATGTTTAATATTTTGAAGAATTGCCAAACTTTTCCAAAGTGGCTGCACTTTTTTTACATTCCAACCAGCAATGTATGAGTGTGTCTGTTTCTCTGCATCCTCACCAACAATTGCTATTGTTTGTCCTTTTATTATAGTCATTCTAGTGTGTGTGAAGGGATATCTCATTGTAGTTTTGATATGCGTTTCCCTAGTGACTAACTGATATTAAGCATCTTTTCACATGCTTATTGGCTATTAAAGAAATGTCTACTCAAATCCTTTGCCCGCTTTAAAAAAACCCAACAGATTTTGATAGCTCTCATGATTCTGTGGGTTGACTGGACTCGGTTGGGATGTACTGGCTGTGATTGGAGGCTCCTGGGAAGTTTTAATCAGTTGGTGGTAGAAGGTGTGATGACCACTAAGACTCCTTGACATGGCTACCAGTGGTGCTGGTTTTTGTGGCTCTCTTCTTGTGACATGAGATTTTTATCACATGGCAGCTGGGCCCCAGTAAGAAGCCTACCAGATGGACAAGCGCCAGTGTGCAAGCCATTTATCAAGGCTGTCTGTATTGCACGTGCTAACTTTTTATGTGGCCAAGTCCAGCATCAATGTGGCAGGACACTAACCACACAAGTGATGCCCATTTTTAATTATTTGTCTTCTTGTTACTGAACTGTAGTTCTTTATGGATTCTAGGTATGTTCCTTACCAGATATATGATTCACAAATTTTCCCCCCAGCTTTTGGGTTTTCTTTTACTTTCTTCATTGTATAATTTGAAGCACAAAGCTTTTACTATTGATGAAATTCAATTTACTTGTTTTTCTTCGTTGGTGTTTTAGGCACCTTGTCTCTTTTTTTAAAGATTTTATTTATTTATTTTTAGAGAGGGAAGGGAGGGAGAAAGAGAGAGAGAGAGAGAGACATCAATGTGTGGTTGCTGGGGGCCGTGGCCAGCAACCCAGGCATGTGCCCTGACTGGGAATTGAACCTGCCATGCTTTGGTTCACAGCCCGCGCTCAATTCCCTGAGCTACACCAGCTAGGATGGCACCTTGTCTTTAAAAGTTGTTGCCTGATCCATGCTCACAAAGATTTATACCTATGTTTCTTTCCATGAGTTTTATTTCTTATTTTTATATCTATAATCCATTTTTAATAGATTAGTTTTTGTGTATGGATGGCATGAGGAAGGGGTGCAAATTCACTTTTTGTATGTGTATGTCCAGGTGCCCCAGCAGCAATTGTTGAAAAGGCTATTCTTTCTCCATTAAATTGGTCTGGTGCATTAGTTAAAAACCAATTGACAAGATACTACTTTCAATTCTATTCCATTGATCTGCGTGTCTAGTCTTATGAGGTTGGGTTACAATTAGTACTCGTTCCCTCAATCCCTGATACATAGTAGATGTGGAATTAATGCTAACTGAGTATTTTAATGTAGGCAGCACACATTTGGCATATATATATTCTGATATTTTCATTAAGATTGCTCGGGCCTATTTCTCTGTTGTCATGCTTCTTATACACAGAAACGCCCCACAAAAGGACACAGTTGTGATCCTATACATCAACCTCAAGCAGCAGTTCTACTTTTCCTTTTAAGGTCGGCATAAAGTGCCCTGGAGGTGTGGCTCAGTGGATTGAGTGCCAGCCTGTGAACTGAAAAGTCACCAGTTCAATTCCCAGTCTGGGTACATGCCTGGTTGCAGGACAGGTCCCTGGTTGAGGGTGTGCAAGAAACAACCCATCAGTGTTTCTCTTGCACATTGATGTTTCTCTCCCTTGCTTTCTTCTTCCTTTCTCCTCTCTCTAAAAATTGTCATAGGGCCATAAAAAAGGTCCTACTTATAATTTGTCAGGTTATCTAATTTCTGCATGAGTACCGGGGAAGGGGGTGGCTAAAGGCAGGTGATGGGAGAGAGAAGTGGTGGGAAAGCTGAGCAAACTGCCCGCAGCCCCAGCCCCAGCCCGAGGGGCAAACACCCACTCTACCAGCCTTCTCCGCTCTGCTCAAGGGGGTAGCTGGATCCTGCTAATGGGTCAGTGACATTCTGCCATTTTCAGGTCACTTTCAGGCCTGAAGAGGACATGGTGTGCCTCATAAGGCATTAAATTCTTGAGTTTGTGTCTAAAATTTTGGGGCTTTCCAGATGTCCAATAAAACACCTCGGCCCATCCAGACTGTCCCGCGAGTTCTGAAGAGCTGTGTTTCTGTCGTTATTCAATTAACTAACTCAAAATTAGCACTCCCTCTCCCATCCTCAAAAAATCAGAGGAAACGTTTCTCTTGTTAAGTATCAAAAATAGGTAATTTAGCCCTGGCTGGTGTGGCTCAGGTGGTTGGAGCGTCATCCTACAAACCGAAACAGCGTGAGTTTGATTCCCGGTCAGGGCTCTTGCGGCGGTTGCAGGTTCTATCCCCAGTCCTGGCATGGACCGACGTTTTGATGTCTCTCTCACCTCAGTGTTTCTATCTGGAATAAATAATGAAATAGGTCATTTTTATTTGCACTTTTGAAACTTGTGTTGTTAAGAATAACATTTCTGTCTCCTCAGCTTTCATTGTGAAAGTGTTCCTCCTCCTGTCAGCTCAGCTGATAGTCACCGGGGCAATCATCAGCGTGTTCATTTTCTGGTAAGTCTTCACCACTGATGTCGGTTACATGTTAAGTTGTTCACATTGTCAATGTCAACCATGTAGCGTTTCCCCTTCCTTATGAGATTGTTTTGCTTCTCCTTAAATATTACATTAGCTAGCAAAATTAACTACTTATTGAGTAAAACTATTCATTTCTTTAAAAACCAGGAAAGGTTTAAAAGAGTGGGTGCTCAAGAATCCCTGGTTCATCTATGCAATCTGGTAAGTATTATTTTATTATTTAATAAAAAGTGTTTTTTTTTCACTAGATATTGATCAAGGTTCTTCATTAAAAATTAGGCAAAGATAACCTCAAGCGACCTCAGTGGCTCACTTGGTTGGAGCATTGTCCCACGCATCTAAAGGGCTGAAGTTTCAGTCCCCAGTCAGGGCATGTGCCTAGGTTGCAGATTCCACCCCCAGTAGGGACGTGTACAGGAGGCATCGCTGTTTCTCTCTCATATCGGTGCTTTTTTCCTCTCTCTCTCTTCCCCTCTCTTTAAAATCAATAAACATACCCTCAGGAGAGGATTTTTAAAAAATTAGGTAAGGATATAACATTCTTCAAATGACCAAATTATACAGATGAAAAATAAGCAAATTAGCAGTTGCCAAGAGTTAGGGTGTGTGTGTGTGTGAGAGAGAGAGAGGGAGAGAGAGAGAGAGAGAGGCCATAAAGGGATGGCCCCGGGAGACCTTGTTGATGGTTTAATGATGGGATAGTTTCACATCTTCACTGTGGTGCTGGTCACATGTACCCGCACGTAGACTTCTACCACAGCTCTATGTTACAGCATTATATGCATATGCAGACTGTACCAATGTCATATTACTGGTTTGGGCGTCGCACTAGAAATAATGTGAGATGTAAACATAGAGGGAAATGAAGTAAAGGGTACATGGGAGCTCTCTGTCCTTTTGCAACTTTCTGTGAGTCCAGAATTATCTCAAAATAAAAAACTTCGAAAAGAGCCCCGAAGCTGTCTGTGGATGGCAACGAGAAAAGGTAGTTTTAAAAGCTTAAAAAAGGAGAGGTAAAATGAATAATCTGAACTTTTGTTTACTTTATGATAGTTACTATCAGATGACATCATATAATATCTCTCTCTCTGTCCACCTATAATATTTCACATGATATAATCATTGGAAGCAAATAACACGTGGTTTTCGATCATCCTCAGGCCAGTATTTTTCGTTGTGCTTTTTGTACTTGCTTGCTGTGGGAAACTCCGCCGTCAGGTGCCTGCAAATTACATTCTCCTGGGAATATTTGTAAGTAAGACTTGTTAGCACCTGTTGTAGTTCACCTCTGAAATAGATTTGTGTTACATTATTAAATTCATTTCTTTTACTGTGGAAAAACTTCCTGTAGAATAATATAGGTGGAAATCATTTGTGAGACATTCTCTTGGCTGAATTCTGGTTTCAACGAATGCATAAAATTAATTATGAGATAGTTTCCACACCCTTTTAGTAAACTAGGGAATTGGGGCACCCTGGGCTACTGCCCCCAGAGGCCACATGGGGAACCACTCCCACATCTGAGCTGCATTTCGGGAATAGTGAGTGACCCGAGGGTCCCTGCACCTTGGCAGGCACAACAAACATTTCGTTATGGAGAGTGGGTTCCACATTTAGGTCACAAACTCATGTGCAAAAAAAATGTAATTTTCTTTATTTTTGTAAAATTTATTTTATTTCTATTTTAAGCTTCACTTGGAGCAGAAGCCACCTCAGCTCAGGTTCTCCCCAATTTCCTGCCTTGCATTGCAGCTCAGGAGGGCTTTCCCAGTTCCAAAGAGTTGGGGGTCAGGGGCTTCTGGCCCTTGGCTCTCTCTTTTATCTGTGGCCCGGGTCCTGATTTCACCAGCGCCTCCCTGCGAGGCTCCCACTCCCCAGGCCCTTTCTCTGTGGCTCAGTGCTGCTCTGGGCCACAGAAAACGGTGTGGCTCCTTTTCTTGCTGCCGGTTCCTTTTTGTGCCGCCCACGGGCTCTCTAGGTTCTCACCAGCTCTCAGCAGGTACCTGGGTCTCCTGGATTTTTAAAACCTAAATAGAATCTGGATTTCTATCATTTTACCACACCCCACCCCAGCAGAGATTACAGGGCTCCTTCCTTCTCAGGACTCAGTGGCATTGAAGCATCATCCCTCCTTTCCCTGACTCATCTTTCTGCTTCCCAGTCAGACCAAAGCTCTTGCCCCTCCCCCACCCCCTGGAGGTGGTGGTCTCCATGAAAATCACTGATAGTAAGCATTTGCTCTCTTGAAAAATCCAGAACAGTCTCAGTGTGACTCTGTTGGCAAGTAATTCTTTCTGGGAGAGTTGGTGTTTCCTCTCAACCACTGTGGACCACCATCTAATGTCAAGATTCATTTATCAAATGAGGAGACTTCTGGTCAAGATGGCAGCATAGGCAAATACAGCTCACCTCCTCACACAACCACATCAAAATTATAACTAAACTACAGAACAACCATCACTCAGAACCATCAGAAATTGAGTTGAATGGAAGTCTGACAACTATAGAACTAAAGAAACAACATCCATCCAGACTGGTAGGAAACACAGAGAAATGGAACAGGCTAGTCCCACACCCATGTGTGGTGGATAGAAATTTGGGAGGGATATCTCTGGAGTGAGGGTCCCAGCCCCACCCTAAACCCCCAGCCCAGGGTTCCAGTGCCAGGCGGATAAGCTCCCACAACTTCTGGCTGTAAAAACCAGCAGAATTTGAATTGGAGAAAGGAACTACTGGAGTCCTAAGCAGCGTCTCTCAAAGGGCTCATACATGTATTTGCTTAGACTCACTCCCTCTGAGCTCCAGCACTGAGGTAGCAGCTTGAAAGGCACCAGTGGCATATGGGGAGGAACTGAAGTCTCTGGTATCAGGGCAAGAGCTGGGGGACAACTCTCTCCCAGACACAAAGGTACCCAGAGGCCCTTGTTCCTTTTCTGAGGCTTATCCCCACAGAGCCACAGGCAGAGGCCATATCTGAGACTCTATCAATCTGGTTCACATGGTTTGCTCCACTCTAGAGAATCCCTGAGGCTCCATCCCACCCAAAATACAGCCCACCCTAGCTGTTAACAGTGCTTTTCCATATGAGTGGCTGGTTTTGGCTCATGCTTTACATCTTCCTAAATCCTCTGAAATGAGCAACAACCAGCCTAGCAAGCCACCATACCCTGTACCTCTGGCTTAGCAACCCAAGGCCTGGCACTAGCAGCAGCCAGATTTTGATCACAGTTTGGCTTTGCCTGGGGACCTCCAAGCCCAGCACATGTAACAGCCATCTGCAGATTGCTTTGTAGCTCATGCTGGGTGGCTCTGGGTGGAATATAGGTAGTGGCTGACTCTGGACTGCACCACCTGGGAAACCCCAGAGCCTGTGTCCCCAGTGGACAGCTACAGACCACATTGGAGCACCACCTCCCTGCCCCTGCACAGCTGATCCTCCACAGAGGGTGGAGGTTAGTGGTCAGTGGTCACAGCCAGTCTTTGCAACTGACTATCCTGGATAGTCAGGATTGATTTCTGACAGAAATCAAGGCTCAACCACAAGAGGAGGGTGTACTCAGCCCAAGACAGAGGGCACACCTCCTAGTACCCAGCTTGGGTGATAGAGGAGGCTGTGTTACTAGACCATTACAAGACACTTACTACATTAGGCCATGCTACCAAGACAGGAAGTCATAGCAGCTCTACCTAATACAAAGAAACAAACATAGGGATACTGCCAAAGTTAAGAGACAAAGAAACAAGGCCCAAACAAGAGAATAGATCAAAACTCCATAAAAATGCTAAACAAAAGGGAGGCGAAGAATTTATCAGATGCACAATTCAAGGTTATAAGGATAGTCAAGGGAATTAGTGAGGACCTCAACAGCATAAAAAGACCCAGGCAGAAATGGGGGATATACTAATGGAAATGAAGAACAGTTTCCATTAGCAACAGGGAATCAACAGTAGAATGGATAAACCTGAGAATCAAATCAATGATATGGAACATAAGGAAACAAAAACAACCAATCAGAACAAGAAGAAGAAAAAAGAACTCCCCCCCAAAATGAGGATAGTATAAGCAGCCTATGGGACTTCAAGCATACTGACATTTGTATTATAGGGGTGACAGAAGAAGAGAAAAGAGCAAGAAATTGGAATCCTATTTGAAAAAATAATGAAAGGAAACATCCCTAATTTGGTGAAGGAAATAGACATGCAAGTCCAGGAGCACAGAGAATCCCAAACAAGATGGATGCAAACAGGCGCACACTAAGTCACATCATAATTAAAGTGCTAAAGTTTAAAGATAAAGAGAATCTTAAATGCAGCAAGATAAAGCAGTTAGTAACCTACAGGGGAGTTCCCATAAGACTGTCAGCTGATTCTCAAAAGAAACTTTGCAGGCTAGAAGGGACTGGCAAGATGTATTCAAAGTGATGAAAAGCAAGGACCTACAACATAGATTACTCTATCCAGCAAAGTTATCATTTAGAATCAAAGGGCTGATAAAGTTCTTCCCAGACAAGGTAAAGTTAAAGGAGTTCATTATCACCAAACCATTTTCATATGGAATGTTAAAGAGACTTACGTTAGGAAAAAAGATCAAAACTATGCAATAAAATGGCAAAAAATACATATCTGTTAACAATTAAATCTAAAAACAAACTGAGCAAACAAGAACAGAGACAGAATCATGGATACAGAGGGTGTTTTCATGGTTGCCAGATGGGAGGGCCTATGGAGGAATGGGTGAAGGGGTAAGGGGATTAAGAAGTACAAATAAGTAGTTACAGAATAGCCATGGGGATGTAAAGTACAGAATAGGAAATGGAGTAGCTGGAGAACTTATACGCATGACCCATGGACATGAACAAAGGGGTGGAGATGGCCTAAGGGAGTGGGGGGTGCTGGGTGGGAGAGTAAAGGGGGAAAGCTGGGACAATTGTAACAGCATAATCAATAAAATATAATTTAAAAGAAAAAATTCATTTATCTAATCTGGTTCTATACGAGTCAGATATGAAGTAGCTTATAAAAATATCTACAAAATAAATTAAGATGAATTGCTGGGGATAATTGTAAACTAGCAAAATTTCCGCAAATTTATTGACAAATTTGCTTCCATTTACTGGAAACATTCATCATTCAATAGAGGATGGATTTGACAAATTAAAAAAGATAAATTGTTGGGGAAATATGATGGAAAATTTAAAAAGGGAAGAAAAAGAAAGCTAGTAGATTAGTACACAAAGTGCACGGTCCTGAGTGTTGAGCCGGGATTTGGATCTGCGCCTCCTGGTGGTTGAAGTGAGCGAGGACACGTGGCCAACGGTGATAACACCCATACAGTGCAGAGAGCTTTCTGTGTTGGGGATAAAACAGCTTCTTCCTGAGGCTGGAGAAGGCTGGCTCTCTGCTGCCCACATTTGGGCATTTTCTCAGTTGCCAGAGCATTGAGGGGACTTTCTTAGCTGGTGTGGGTAGCTGCTTATTGACCAGGGAGTGAGTGGGGTCTCCCAGTTCCTGCATGGACCACACTCAGTAAGGGGTGGGGGCTGGAAGCCAAACGGAAAGATACTGAGAATTTTGGAGCAGAAGCGATGGGGCTAGGAGTGAGAGGGGTATATTTTTATAGAAACTTTTTATTTAAAAATTTTCAATGGTTTTGGCCCTGGCCGGGTTGCGCAGCTGGTTGGAGCGCTGTCCTGTGCACAGAAAGTTCCATCCCTGGCCAGGGCGTCTGGGGGACAACCCATCAGTTTCTCTCTCACACCTGTGTTTTTTCTCTCTGTCTCACTCTTTCTCTCCCCTCTCCCTCTCTCTCTGAAATCAATAAACATATCCTTGAGTGCAGATTAGATATTTTTTCACTGGTTTTAATGTGCTTTTACTACTACTACTACTACTACAAGAAGAGAGCAAAGCTGTTGGTCTTAAAGCAAGCTCTTATCTCTGAGGTTGTGCTGTTTATCTCAAAGCCGGTAAAGCTTAACACAGAAATAAAGTGGTAAGAATTTGTTATATTTCCCAGACCTTATGTCTTGGCCAAGTATTAGGAAGTATATGGAGAAAACCATTTCAGAAAAGGAGCTGAGTGACAAAAGGAAAACAGTAGCACCCTGGAGACTGCTTTTTCCCCACAGAACCGTGGCCCCTTGAGCCCGAGCTCTGAGCTTTCAAAGCCAGCAGGCAGCTTTGACTTCCGAGGCCTCCTGCTATTCACTGGGCTACTCTTGGGAAAACTGAAGGGTGGCTTCCAGCTCGAAATCATGTCCTCTCCTTCCTCCCATGCCCTTTTCTCTCCCCCCTCTCTCTCCCTCTCTCTCACACTTCTTCCATGTGCTCCTGAAGATGGAGAAATAGGAAACAATTGAGCAAGTAGAATAAAAAAGTTCATCTTGAGAGGAAGGTCAGAAGCAAGCACATTATTAAAATATCATGTGTATGTGGAGTAGATACACTTTTTATACAATGTATAGTGGAAATAGAGACAGCTTACTTGGTACGCTTAACAAAGCAGGCACTGACTCGCCGGTCCGGGAAACGTTGAGGCATCCCAGGGTTCTCAGGAGCCGGCTCCGGTTCCCTTCTTTCACCCTGTCCTGAGCTGCTTCGTGGGCCGCGCCTCCGCCAGTCCCCGCACGGAGGGTCGGATCTGTCCTCATTTTCATTCCCTGACGCTGGAGGGTTCTTTTCTGGCTCTCGTGGGTCTGCAGTCTCTGGATTCACCACGGACCAGCGTCCTGCCCACTAGGAAGTGTCCCAGGCCCCGCAGTCGCTCCCCGCTCACCGTCGTCCTTATCCGACCTGCGCTCACCCTCCTTTCCCCTTTCGGTCGCGCCCTCCCGGGCAACTGCCTGCTGGCTCCCAGCACCTGCCCCTCTCCCCGCCCCATCGGGCCGGCCGGCCGTGGGAGCCCTGAGGCCTGACGCAGCCCCGACGCAGCTCTCTCCCGAGCCCTGGGCCGCCCCCTGCGAGTAAGTGCCTTCCACCTGCCCTTCCCCCGCCTTGCTAGAAGGTCCCATTCCTCATCCCGCCCCCGAGGTTTGAAGAAGTGCTTTATTCTCACCCGCGCGCCGTGGGAAAGGTCGATGCTGACGCTTGCTGAGGCGACAGGAGACATAGCACGCTCTGCTTTGTCACATTTCTGGTGAAACGTTCCAGGTCTGTGTGCACGGCCCCGTTTGATCAGCGAGAGCACGGCCTAACCTTTTGGATAACCACTTATGTTGGTTTCCACATTCCTCATCAATACATATTTAATTCACTAAATACGTTAAAAGTTGTTATTGTGTCCTAAATTTTTTACTAATAAAAGAATTTTCTCTTGTTAGTCTTAGGGAGAACTTTAAGGAAACGTTTGGTCCCACTGTTCCTTTAGTTTTGTAGTCCTCTGCCCCGTCGCCTGTGCGCTAGGATCGCGCGCGCGCGCGCGCATTCGCACTCGCTCACCAGACCCGCACGCCCAGCGCCGCAGCCACCTCCTCCGCCGCCCCCTCCGGGTGCCGGCTTTGGGAATCAGGATCCTGATTGATTGTGAATTTTGTTTTTAGACGGTTCTTCAAGGTCTGCTGCTAGGAGCCGTATCAGCGTAAGTCTCCGACGCACATTTTCTTTCCTGTGTGTGCTTTTCCTGGATTGGATGTGAACAATAATCACGCTCTCTGGTTTTAGTTTCTATGAAGCCGAGGAGGTGTTATGGGCCATAGCAGCAACCTGTCTGGTGACGTTATCGCTCACTTTATTTGCTCTTCAGACAAAAGTATGTATCACTGAGACAGACGTCTGCCCTCAGGGAGCGTGTGGACGTGTTCCTCTGCCCCTCCTGCCCCACTGTCCCCCCTCACTCCCCCTGCTGTCCTGCCCCGTGGGACTCGCCCCTACTGCTTCCTTGCCTTCTGGCTTCTGGCTTTCCTAGTGACGACGTTGAGAAAGCAAAAAAGAAACAGGTGGAATTAGTGTTAATATATTTCACTTAACCCAATGTATGCAAAGTATTATCATTTCAACAGGTAATCAATATAACAAAATATTAGTGAGCTAGTTTACATTTTTTAAATTAAAGTCAAGTCCAGTGTGCGCTTTGTCCTGATAGCACATCTCGCTTGGACCAGCCACATTCCAGGTACTCGGTAGGCACACGCATCGGAAGCTCACCTGTAGATGAGCATTTAGCAGCGTCAGCATCACGTGGGAAGCTGTGAGACCACAGGTCACTGGGCTCCACCCCTGGACATGCAGCCTCAGAAGGCCTGGCAGGGGGGCCAGCCATCTGCACTTCCCAAGTGGGGGTGATGCTGCGGCCCGAGACCCAGGCTGGGTAACACAGAACTTCAGGCTACACACTCTTGGTGTGTTAGGGAATTAGACAAAAACTCTTGCAAGAAAACCTCTTGGATTCAAAGGTCTTCTTTTGCTGCACAATCACAATTTTTTTATGCAAGCAGGTGAATAGTCCCCCTTTAAAAAATATTAATACCCCCCTCCAGGTGGATCTGGTCACTGATTTGTATAGGAAAACCCAAAAAAGCATATTAATAAACTTCAACATTAAAAAAGGATCATTAGCCCTGGCTGGCGTAGCTCAGTGGATTGAGCGCGGGCTGGGAATCAAAGTGTCCCAGGTTCGATTCCCAGCCAGGGCACATTCCTGGGTTGCAGGCCATAACCCCCAGCAACTGCACATTAATGTCTGTCTGTCTCTCTCTCTCTCTCCCCCTCCCTCCCTCCCTTCCCTCCCTAAAAATAAATAAATAAAATCTTAAAAAAAAAGGATCATTAACAGTAACTTCTGGAAGCTAGTATATATATATATTTTTATTCAAAGATATGCATACAAATGTGAAAAAGGTACCCAGTTAAACACTTGGTCTCTTTAACTTCATTAATGTATTCTATACACACACTTTAAAAAAATAGGAATAATGGTTCCCCACAAGCCAAGGTTGCAGGTTTGACCCCCAGTCAGGGCACGCACAAGAATCAACCAGTAAATGCACCAGTAAGAGGAAAAACAAATCAGTGTCTCTCTCTGTGTCTCTCTCTGTCTCTGTCTCTCTGTCTCTCTCTCCCTCTCTTAAACCAGTAAATACAAAATTTTAAAATTAACAAAATGAGAAATTAGGATCGTAATTATGAATATATTATACATACAAACTTATATTCTATTCATTCAAGGTACCTTTTAAAAATAATTTATTTATTTATTTTTAGAGAGGGGAAGGGAGGGAGAAAGAGAGGGAGAGAAGTATCAGTGTGTGTGGTTGCCTCTCACATGGCCCCCACTGGGGACCTGGCCCACAACCCAGGCATGTGCCCTGACCGGGAATCGAACTGGTGACCCTTTGGTTCACAGCCCAAGCTCAATCCACTGAGCTACTCCAGTCAGGGCTTAATGTACATTTTAATGAGCACAAAAATAGAGGAGTATAATGAACCCCCCTGTATCCATTACCCAGTTTCAACAATTATCACCTTGCTATTATTCCATCCACAGCCCCACCCTCATCTGCTCCCAACAGCGAGGCCAGGCAATAGGACACTTTTTATGTCACACTTTCAGTGGTCGGGGCTAACAGATTTCCGTGGTTTTGGAACTGGCCTGGGTAAATTATTAGCAAAAGGGCCAGTTTCTGGCCCTGATCATGTGGCTTAGTTGAGGGTCATCCCACAAAGTGGAAAGTTGCCAGTTGGATTCCTGGGCCGGGCACATGCTTGGGTTGTGGGTTTGGTCCTTGGTTGGGGCACGTAGGAGAGGCAGCAGACCTATGTGTCTCACATTGATGCTTCTCTCCCTCCCTTGCTCACTCCCTTCTCCTTTCTCTAAACATAAATAAATACAATCGAAAAAAGAAGGGGGGCAGCTTCTGTCTGTGGGGTGTAAGGTGCTTCTCTAAATACCTGGAATTCCTTACAGACGATGACTGAGTTGTCGCGTGTTGTTTGTGTTTCCTCAGTGGGACTTCACCCTGCTGAACGGAGTGCTGTTCGTCTTACTCTTGGTGCTCATTATCTACGGAATTCTCCTACTCTTCATACAGTCATACGTAAGTGGCATCTCGTTTGGAGATCTCCGAGAATCATTGGCCGTCTAGGGGGGAGCACTGGTGGTGTTAGAGTGGATCCTCTCAGAAGCAGGCACCCAGAGGGCAAATGGGAGGACATTCACAGGGGAAACATCTGTGAGAGAAAGGGGTTGGGGGGGGTGACGAAGGCCCAAAGAGCTGTCAGGCAGCTGCAATGGCAAATGTGACCCCAAGTAAAGGACAGGGAAGGGGAGGGGTGGGAGCATTCTAGACCATGGGAGGTTCCGCAAGGCCACCAGGAAGTTTTGGAGCTCAAGACCACCACAGTGCGGGGGCCCCGTGTCTCCCAGGAAGGGCTCTGCTGCTCCCACCAATGACTGAGAAGTGCAGTGGGTCCCAGGAGCAAACTGTGGGTGCTGGGTCCATTACACTCCCTCCCAGGAGCAGGAGGGCTGTGAGGCCTATCCTAGTGGCCACCCAGTGGTGGGTGGTGTGGTGTGGTCGGGGGACCATGCACAGGGGTCTCCTGCATGAAGATGGAGCTCCTACCCTAGACTACAGCTGTCCTTCCCCAAGACAAGCTTGTGGTGAACCCCCCACAAGGTGGACCAGACTCCTATATGTAGGTGCTGCTTATTTGAAGTTATGGGAGTGGAGAGATGGGCTTGTTAGGACTTTCCCAGCAGCACCCTAGTGAGGTTCCTTATTTCCAATTCCAGCTTTTTTTTTTTTCCTTTAATTTACTCATTGACTTCTTACTAGATGTTGGACATAGGCCCATGTATTTTTCGTATAGGCATCAAATTCAATTCTCAAAACATTCCTGAAAAGTACATATCTCATCTGCTTTATAAATAAGAAAACAGGTTCAAAGAAAGTGAATGATTCAGCCTAGTTCACCCCGGGAGCCAGGTCCATGTGACTCTGGTGCCCACGTTCTGTCCACCACATGGCCCTGTGCGTGCACGATGGCTGAGGTGTGTAGAGGCAGGGGCCCAGGGCCTGGCCCTGAGGTCGGCTGCCAGTGGCCCCTGGGTGGGGAGCCCTGGGGGCCAGTTCCACCGAGGACTGGCCTGAGGCCTGGGACCACTGGACTGATGCCCCAAGGCCAACTTGGCCTAATTGCTGAATCAAAAAGCTACATGGGCAACAAGTGGACTTAGTCAGTGATGGTCACATATGTAGCCAGCACTGATTTAGCTTTATGAATGAACAGACAGGCCTACAGCATGTGGGTGGAGCATCGGTGTTTTCGAGATGAACTCAAAGACGTCACAAAGGTATAGATGGCCTCAGTGCTCCACTTATTCCTGATGCTGGCGCAGACATTGGTAGGAAGAACATAAATATGTATGAGGTGGGTTCCATAGGTCTTTACAATAAATGGGTGTGGTTAAGAAGCAGTGTTTCCTACTAGATGGATGGACCGTAGTTACCATTCTGAATGTCCTCTCACGAGTATCTACCATACCTAGTCTTGCCCATATGTATCAGTGGAAGACTTTGCCAGAACCTTGTCTGAACAATTTGCTTGTTTGACTCTGGCAATTTTGAAGTCTTCAGATTCCAGTAATTAGGAGTTTTCTTACCATCAGCTCAGTCTGTAAACACTGTGCCTCACAGTGTCACTGACTCCCGACTCCTCCGTCACTGAGCCCCTTCCCTTGTTAGCAGAGTGCTTGCCCGCCCCCTAGGACCAGCGTGCTTGTCCGCAGAGGGAACGCCATCGTTTTCCTCAGATGTCACACCTCATTCTCTTACCTCTCCCCACACGGAGCCAAATCCTGTGGCGTTTAGACCAGGCTCATATTCTGATTAGGGCTGTTTTGGTTGCAAAGAACTGACAGATACTGCTCAGACTAGCTCAAGGCAAAGATCCGAGGGAACCCCATGGAACTTCCAGAAGAGCCAGCATTCATGGGAGTGGGAGCCCCACCTTCCTCTCCTGGGCTGAACTGGTGGGCACCCCTGCTCGTTCAGTGATGGCTGCGGCACGAGCTATTAATACAACCGCCTCGGCTGCTTGGATCCCTCAGTCCTGAAAATGGATTATGACTGGCCTGCAGCATGTTTGATAACGGTCACATATTAGAGAATCCTGGTCACGAAGAGATTGGCCGCCGTTGGTGGGAATACTTCCCCCTCTCCTCAGCCAACTCTAGCAATGGTGCGTGAGGGTCACTGTGACCCCAGAAACCTGTTCCAAGAGCTGAGGGCAGGGCAGATCCTCTAGGAGGGCTTTGTGGATGGGACAAGGAGTGAACCACATCTAGTACGTTCTGCCTGGCCCACCATGCCCGAACACTTACCTGAAGAAGCTGATTTGGCCTGTACAAGGCTGGTTTTCATTTGATTGTTGAGTGACACCAAGTGGATGCTATTAACTGATTATGTTCAAACAAGATGAATTTTCTCACAGATTTGACTTTCTTAATATTGATCTAGCCTAACAGCAGCAAGCACTTTTGTTATTTCAAATCCTGTTCTTAATATTCAAATGTGTCCTTTCTTTTGCAGTGGTTGCACCTACTGTATGCTGGACTCGGAACGGTGCTCTTCTCGCTTGTGAGTCCACCTCCCCCCTCCGACAGAGAGTGTGTGACAGGGCTGCCTGAGCCCGTGTGCTACACGTGCAGTCAAGCCGAGTCAGTGATTCACTGGCAAGAGCTCCTGGAGACTTGTTTCTCCTCCTTCTCCTTCTTTTCGAAGGATGGTTTTTAAGAGCACTTTTAAGTTCACAGCAAAATCAAGAGGAAGGTACAGCGATTCCCACCCAGCCCTGCCCTACACGTGCACAGCCTCCCCCAGTACCACCACCACCACCACTCACCGGAGGGGAGCGTCTGTTACACTGAGGACCTGCAGTGCCACGTCAGTGTCGCCCCAAATCCACAGCTAGCGTTAGGGGTCATCCCAGTGTATGTGCTACAGGTTTGGATAAACGCAGAATAAATGACGTGCTCCATCACCATGGAATCGTGCAGAGGACTTCCACTGCCCTAAATACCCTCTGGGCACTGCCTATTCATTCCGCCCCTGGCCCCAGCTGCTGGCAACCACTGACGTTTTTACTGCTCCCACGTTTGGCCTTTTCCAGAATGTCACACAGTAGCAATCACCGAATGTGCAGCCTTGTCAGGTTGGCTTCTGTCACTTAGTAGGGACATTAGGATTCCTGTGTGTCTGCTCCTGGCTGGACAGCTTCTCTCGGTCTGGATGTGCCACAGCGTATGTGTCCATGCACCTACCGAAGGACATCTTGGTTGCTCCCAAGTTTGGCCAATTTTGCACAAAGCTGCTCCAAACATCCACGTGCGGGTTTTTGCGTGAACATACGTTTTCAACTTCTTTGGGTAAATACCAAGGAGTATGACTGCTGGATCACACAGTGAAAGTAAAAACATGCCCCAAAGTTGCTGGAATCACATGGGCAGAGGGGAGGGAAAGTGGGGAGAAGTGACAGGAGCGGTCCAGGGGAGGCACCCCCGCGGGCACACCCCCAGCCTGGGGTGTGACGCCCTCGACCACCACTCTGGTCACGCACGTGACCTGCCCTTCTCGGAGGCTGTCAGTGTCCCTTGCAACTGGGCTATTCCCGTATTACACGACGCGATGTCTGCAATGAAGTGGCGTGAGGCCACCCTATTCCCTCCCTTCCGTTCCTCCCTTCCTCCTGCTTCTTACAAGCCCGGGTGGGAACCAGCGCCCGGGGCCAGCCAAGACCTGAATCACAGGCTAGGTCTCACTGAAGGGGATGTTCTAAAGTAGGTTATTTCCCCAAATTTTCTACCTGAAGACAGATGTTCTGTCTGACGACTCTGCCTTACAGCACTAGCCTCTTGTCTAGAATCTGGGAAGTAGTGAGGAGCTGCTGACTCTCTCTCGCCGCCCAAGTCCACTCACTTTGTGACAAGCACAAGGGTGAGAGCATGCGCTGACTGTTTTCTTGAGTTTCAGGAGCTCATTATTTTACCTACTGCGGCTGAGCTACAATGGTTATTTTGGGGGTCACTTAACCACAAATCCCCTCTTCTCCTCATTCTGTTTTGGAACCACTGGCATCATCATAAAGCTCCAAGAATTCAGAAATATTGCTGTGTGTGAATTAAACGTTGGGAACCACTTTGTTTCCCTTCTGCATTTGGTGAGAATGTGTGGGGAAGTGGCAGACACGGCATTTCGTAGTTCATCACCGCTGTGTCTGACAGGCCCAGCTGGTCCACAGTGTTGACTAAAGGCACAAGGCTTCTGGACTCGCCCGGCAGAGGCCGGCTCCCAGATCTGGTCCCACCAGCTTCAGGACAAAGCCCTGGCATTAACAGAGGACAAACTTGGGAGCATCGTGAACATTAGAGGCTGTAAGAGTAACACATGTAGCCACAAAGGGGCTTTCCTCAGTGTATGCATGGGTGCTAAAATAATCTTAAGACAGTTTCAGATGGAAATGGATTAAGATGGTGTAAGACAGTGATTGGATAGAAATGAACGATTTAGGTAGCTAATTTTTCTTTCTTTTCTTTAAGTACCTGGTGATGGATGTGCAGCTGATGGTGGGCGGGCATCATCACTATAGCCTGGACCCCGAAGAGTACGTGTTTGCTGCTCTGAACATCTACTTGGATATAATCAACCTTTTCCTCTTTATTTTGCAACTGATTGGACTGAGACAGTAGTCTCGCGGCCAAGGCTGGTTCGTGTTGACAGGAGGGGAGGAGGGGCATCTGCCACATGTTGCCAGGCTCAGACATGCAGAGGTGGCCACTTCATAAGCGCATTTATCCTAAAAAAAATTTCAAGTACTTATTTTTTTTCGAATGAAAGCAAGCATTCAGTAGATGGCAGCTGTAGCTGTTACATTTTAAGTTCTGTTGTCATGTTGCAAAACTTCCTGGGGACATTTCTGATGTTTATAAATTTAAAAGATGAGTATCACAATGACATACAAACATTCGTAAGATGCCTGGTACTTGGTTGAAGTTTCCCAGGAAGTATTTAAACCTGTAAGCACCATCTATTTGAATAAAATTAAATACAGAAACCTGTATTTACTCATTCTCTTCTCCTGACTTGGACATTCTGTGGGAATATCCTGGCCCAGTCTGACTTGATAAACCAACGTGTCCAGCCTTTCTCCCCGATGCTAGAGTCAGACAGCAGGGAGCAACAGTGCCTGCCTGGTAGGGGTAGAGAGGAGCAACAGTGCCTGCCTGGCAGGGGTGGAGAGGAGCAACAGTGCCTGCCTGGCAGGGGTGGAGAAGGGTAACAGTACCTGCCTGGCAGGGGTGGAGAGGAGTAACGAAGTTCATGTACACGGAAGGTTCAGGACACAATGCTCCCTGCTGTTGTCCTGTCTCACCTGGACTTCTGGGCTCAGCTCAGAGACCACCAGCTCCTCTGACTGTCTGCGACACCTGGCCTCCTTTGAAGCCCCATAATATTAAAAAAATTTATTTCAGTTTTAATTGTGATAAAATACACATATCAAAACTTACCATCTCAACCATTTTAAGTGTACAGTTCAGTGGCATTAAGTGTACTCACATTACTGGGAGACCAATCTCCAGAATTTTTTCACCTTGCAAAACGGAAACTCCACACTCATGAATCAACAAGAAGCCCCATTTATTTTGCACTGACTTATTTATTCACACATCTCTGGTAACCTGTTTGATTGTGTCCGAGGGGGATGGGACAGATCTCGACAGCATGGGTGAATTGTGAGGGGGGCACAATTAGATGGACTCTTCTGGTCTCTCTGGAATTACTCCCCACAGATCTTAACCTCTAGACTTCACTAAATTTACAGATCTCAAGTAAGGCATTTGAATTGAAGTATGAGCACCATGTGACTATAGTCACACACACCTGGCTGTTTGATTACCTGTCATTTCAGATTAGCCCTATCTCCACTGGTTTGGTGATGTTTCTTACTATGTTTATAATCTCATTACTATCAGCAAAGTCCCCGAAGATGGGAGTAACCTATGAAATGTGAACAAGCAGAAGAGAAAGGAATTTTAAAGCCATCCAGCCAAAAAAGTCCAGGAGGACCCTCTAAAGCTTCTGGGCCTGGATAGCTTAACAAACATCACCGTGTGTACACCTGCCAGAGGCTTTGGTGCCAAAGTCATGGTGAATGAATTCCACACGAGAAAGCAAATTCAGCCAGAAAACCTGAGGTTTTGCCTATTCTCCTGGCATCAAGAAATCTTCCTACATTTAATAGGACATGCTGGCCAATTTCTTTTGTTTTTTAAAAAAATATTTTATTTATTTACTTTTTAGAGAGGGGGAAGGGAGGGAGAGAGGGAAACATCCATGTGAGAGAGAAACATTGGTTGCCTCTTGGGTATGTGCTCCTTCCAGGGACTGAACCTGCATCCCAGGAACGTGCCCTGACAGGGAATCGAACTGGTGACCCTCTGCCTTGCGGGATCATGTCCAACCAACTGAGCCACACCAGTCAGGGCTGGCCAATTTCTTTCTCCACGTTAGGCATGTCTGCTGTCTCAGCAATGTTCCCCATCACACACAGTCCATTGAGTGTCTATTCTATGTGCCCTCACACAGTGGCAGTGACTCGATGAAAAAAGATTCCAATGCTTATGACAATCTTTTGATTTCTGCATTTGATAGAGTCTGAGCAAGACACACCTCTTAAGGCCAGTCAACCAAATGAGTCGACTCATTTGTCCTCAACATGGGAAATTCATCTTTTGGGAAGAGAGTACACGATTTGAATACCTGTCAGGAGTGGTCCCAAATCCATTTGTAAATCAACTCAAGATGTCCATAATGGGGCACTGGGAGCTTATAGGGAAAGAGAGAGGAAAATCCAGAGCAGAAGTCAGGTTACCCTTTCTATAGTGCCCACAAATTTGGGGCCTGTAATTTACTTCTAACTTCTGTTCTTTGAATTTTCCCACGAGTATCCCCTCATTGAGCTCTGGGCATGGACGGATGAGCATGCCTGTCTGCGCACCGGCAGTCCCGGTGGAACTGCTCCTGTTGAAGGCTAGTGCGTGGTCAGCCACGCTCCCTTCACGGCCAGTGTGCTGAGCTGCCCTCACAGGCTCCAAGGTTGTCCACAGCCAAATGATGTGGCATGTATTTGACATTACTATCAAGAACAAATGTTGGCAGTTTCAGTATCTTTTGCTTAATGGAAGTCCTTGAAACAAATGAGCCGACTGCTTAAGGCATCTTCCATGGCCCCAGGCTGTAGCACTACTAACAGTGTGCAGTGTACTAAGTAACAATGATCTGACTGGTCTTCTAAGGCGGGGGTCAGCAAACTAGTGTCTGCACGCCGAGTCTGGTTTGTCTTAAAAAAAAGCCTTTTAATTTTGAAATGTAGATTTATAGGGAGTTGCACAGATAACAGAAGTCCTGTGTACTCTTTCCCTGGCCTCCCCCGCCTGCCCCCTGCCATGGTTTTCTCTTACAAAAGGTACACTATCAAAACCAGAGTTGTTGGTGCCGTATGTATGTACAGTCATTTCATCACATGTAGATTCCTGTAGCCATCACTGCAACCACAACACCGACTATTCCATCACCAAGGATGCCCCCTGTGCTACCCCTTTACAGCCAACATACACCTCTCTGCACCCCAGCACCCCCACATCTGGTGACCACTGATTTGCTTCCATCTCTATTATTTTGTCATTTCAAAAATGTGACATAGATGGAATTGCACTGTGACACTGTGACATTTCAAGATTGATTTTTTTTCACTCAGCACAGTGCCCTTGAGATCCATCAAAGTTGTTGCAGATTGTGCCAATAGTTCATTCCCTTCACTGCCGAGTAGATTCCCTGGCATGGACATGCTGCAGTTAACCATTCACCTGCTGCAGGACATTTTGGTGGACTCCAGTTTTGGGCTGTTGCAAGTACAGCTGCTGTACATCATGTACAGGTTTTTATGTGGACATGTTTTCACATCTCTGATAAATGTCCAGGAGTACAAATGCTGAGTCACTAACTTAAAGGTTAATTTTTAAAGAAACTGCCTATTTTCCAGGGTGGCTGTACCATTTTACACCCTCACCAGCAATGTGTAAGTGACCTCTGCATTCCCATCAGCATTTGGAGTTGATATTTATTTTAGCCATCCTAATAGATGTATAACATCTTGTGATTTAAATTTGCATTTCTTTATGGATAGTGATGCTGAACATCTTTTCTGTGCTTATTTCTTAACCATGTATCCTCTTGTGTGAAATGTCTCATGCCTGCTGTCCATTTTATATTGAATTGTCTTTCTACTGTTGAGTTTTGAGAGTTCTTTACACATTCTAGGCACATAGTTGGCAAGTATTTTCTCCCAGTCTATAGCTTGTCTTTCCATCTTCTTCCTAAGTACTTTTGCAAAGTTTAAAAATTCTAATTTATCAATGCTTTCTTTAATGGATTATATATACTTTTGCTGAGAATTCTCTGCTTAACCTACCTAGACCATAAAGATTTCTTTTTCTAAGTTTTGTATTTTACAGTTAAACCTGTGACCCATTTCCAGTTTTATATCAAGTGTGTGGGTTAGGGAGAGATTCATACATGTGCACCTGATACCAACCGCACCAGTGCCCTTTGCTGCAAAGACCATCCTCCACTGTATTGCTTTTGCACCTTTGTCAAAACCACTTGATGAGGTTCTCCATCAGTATCATAGTCGTGATTACTGTAGTCTTGGAATTGGGTAGAATGATTCCTCCCACTTCAACTTTATTCTTTAAAGTAGTTTTAGCCACTTTACCTTTCCTTAGTTTTAGTTCCTTTGCCTTTCCATATAAATTTCAGATCTTTCTTTTCTATTGCTACAAGGGGCTGCCGAGACTTGGCAGAAACTGCTGCCAAGCAGATGAACCAGGCACCTGTGAACTGAGACCTCCTACTAGACCAGTGGCTTTGCTTCAGGCAGTGAAGTCGGGCAGAAAATACCCCCCAAAGGGGTGCTACTAATTTTTCATGTAAAATCAAGATACTGCTATGGTCAGGCTAGCTGCATTCTCAAATGCACCATTTGTTTGACCTGCAAGGTCTGCTGGGCCCGTGACAATTCTCTGATTGCGGCTCACCTACCGTAAATTGAAGATGACACACACTGAGCCTCCTAGGGCTGGCATTCAGTTTCAACAAGAGCCTAGGAACAAAATCACTTTCTCCAGAATGGGTGTACTTTGTGGCTGTGTCCGGCAGGTGGCGACGTTGTGCTGGGAAATGGCCTGAATACTGAGGTCGCCACTAAGTCTTTAACAAAGACAGTGATTTCCAGTAATGGAAAAACTAAAATGTGATGTACCAACAAATTTACTCAACATTCATGCAACTACACAAAATTTTATATGCAACATGTGGACTTTAATATTATAGAATTTGGCCTTTATAATCTAGTTTACACATAAACAAAGTTATTGCTCTTCACTAATCTGTCCTAACTTGTGAAGTGTTGCACCAACAAACCTCCTCCCATAGCTTTTTACCATGTGAAGTGGTGTAAATGGACAAGTCCTCCCTTAAGACAAGGTTAATTGTATCCAGATTCTAGGGAAAAACAAAGGATACTAGAAGTTGGGAAAAAGGTACCTGCACTTTCTCCTCCTGGGGTTCTGTATTGTTTCTGCTGGACTGCCTGAGGGGAGACAAGGAGGCAGGCTAGGGGGTGATCTATGCCCACCTCTCTGCACAAGGCCGTCCCTGAACCTGAGAACCCACCCAACAATTATGAGACCGGTACTTGTGGGCACGTAACACATTCCTTACATTAGACATTTGGATTCGGGAGCCCAATGTTACACTGAATCACCCAAAGGGCCCAATTCACAAGGGAAGACCCCTACTGTGTCCAAAGACTTTTCCCCAGCTGGGGAATCTAAGATGCATGTTAGGAGCTACTGCCAGGTGACAAAATGCGTGGCAGATCACTATACCTCGTCGCCACGGGGCGAGAAGGCCTGGGGATGGGGAGACTAGCCTGTGTGGGTCGTCCTTCTCCTGTAGCCCCTTGCTCCAGGGTCAGCGTCTGCACACTGGCACGACTACCTCTCCCACGGCAGTGGAGACCAGTCAGCGTCCAGCTGCAGCCTGTGGCATATTGTGTCACTCCTGCACCCAGCACGGCATCTTCACCGCTGGCTACATCAGATGACAGGTGCTGGGAGGACGGCCTGGCCTGCACTTCCAGGCCCAGGCAAGGCTTTGCATTCACCCAAGCATTTGGATAGTGTTGTGACGACTTGCAGTCCAACCACATGAATGTCTAATATTTTTGGTGCACTCAAAGCTCTCGCACAGCAAGCTTCTTATTGCTGATACATTGATTTTACGTTTGGGGACTCCCTGACTCAGCAGGTGCAGCCAAACTGCCTTTCAGGTGGGACTCCGGGAATGTTTGACTCCTGGTCAGGAAAACATTCCTTCCTCTGCTTGCCTGCAGGAGTTAGCAACAATCAAGAAACCATTTGGACAGCTTGTTTCGGTCCTGCCTCCTATCCCCCAGCCTTTAAACATCAGCTCAAGCCCTGTTCAGCAGTAGGTAGGACAGTGGGAACCAGTACTCTCTCCCCCACCCCTTATCTATTACTTGGGCGAGAGTGTTCACCACCACACAGATTTCAGAGTCCTGTGTGCCCTCACCCGGTCCACGATTCCTCTTCCAGGAAATCATGTCTGTCAGCATTCCATCCTTACTGTCAAAATTGTTGGGTCTGGGGGTTCACTGTACCCTGCTCACAAATCAGTACGTTAGGCGGTCACCATTTCAGCACTAACATAAATAACGAGACTGCTGGGTCAGAGGTAAAGGGCTCCATCACTTACGGCAGAGCATGCAGAATGAACACCAGCATACTGGTGTCAGTTCTCCTTGCCCCCAGTTCCACAGGAGCGATGTCATGGGCCCAGATGAACGCCAAGCATGCAGCGGGTCTGTGCTGCAGCTGAGGAACTCTGAGTGTCAGGGATGCGATGCTTTTACAGCAGGACTGCTCCTTAAGGTTGCCACCTGCATCAGCGGCCCAGACGATTCTGTTGTCAGGCCTTGCAGTCTCTGGCACACCCAAGAGATGTGCAGGTGCAACAAAACTCAACTTCTTGTACAGTAATTAACCTGGTCTGGGTTGTGTTCTGTTCACTCTTTCATGACTCTCGCTCAGCCCGTCTGTACGCGGATGCCTTGTGTAGGCTAGGCCCTTGTGCAATGGCTGGCTAAAAGATAATATAGAGCCTGGTCAAGAATACTTTCAGTTACAATTTTAAAGACTGAAGAAGAACAATTCCTTCAAACGTTTGGCCACCACTCCATTTGTCAGCCACCTGCCATCCTAAGTAAAAGAGGCAGCAAAAGCAAACTTTTCAGGTCCATCTTTCCTTAAGAAGTGTAACTACTGCCTTGTTTTAGTTCTTAAAACAAGGACAGTCATATAATAGCCTAGAAAGAGCCAGTTATGTCTTTCTAGAAAGAAATCTACTATTCTGGGGTATAACATTCTCAGTGTGAAAAATATTAGACCCTAATCAGTTACATACAAGAACAAAATTAATCCCATCACGTTTGAGGGAATTTAATTTGAAGAAAATCAGCTAACTTGATTAAAATAAAGTCTATAATGTAATGAGACAAAAGTGAAGTAGTTTAAGTAATAAATGTTTAATCAAAGAATTTTACATATTATTAACAGCATTCATTTGGCCAAACATCTACACGGCTGTAGAACCCTACTATATATAAAGTGGGAATGTATCAAGTATAGACTATGAAAGTGCAAATAACAAGTCAAGGTTAGAGTAATTTTTTTTACATTATAAAATTAACTTGTTTACAAAATAGGCTTTGCCAAACTTTATTTCTGAATTGTAAAGTCAGTGACTGTTGTTTTTAAAATATGTACCAAGGAAATACAAATCGGCTAATGATCTTTCCTCTCGCTCCAGGGAGAGCAGCACAGAGACAGGGGCACTCACTGCCTGGGCCAGGGGCCGGAGCCCACCAGCAGCGCAGGCTTCGCCGCAGGCTCCACGCAGCGCAGGCGCACCGACCGCGGCTGTGCAAGACAGGCTCCACGGCACACACAGACTCCTCCTTTTGAAGTTACAACTTGGTCTAAAAACTTATTGGTGTTGACACTTTCAATTCAAAATAAATTTGTAAAAAAAAAATCCTTTAATGGACTGTTTCAGTTTAATATACAGTAATACACCGCAGATAAAAGTTAACATTTACTCTGACAAATTTCAACAGGGCTGATGCCAGCGTCCCCGATGACGGGGGAAGAAACCCTCCTGTGGACTTGTGGCCCCGCAGCCCCGGAGCCGCTCCCACACCGTCTCCCACCCCAGGGGAACCTGGGGAAGACTGAAGAATACAACATCCTCGCCGTGCGAATTCCGAATATGAGAATATTTCAAAAGCAGGGTTTGGAAAATAAAAAGTAGTAAAAAACTGTAATTGTAACTCATGTGACTATCAGTACTAATATAACCTTTCCCCCAGCCCAGGATGTGCCTGTACAAACTTGGTACTGAAATTTTGGTATCTGCAGATTTCTGGTAAGAATCTGGCAAAACATTAAATGGAGCGTTGCATATCTATTTTGCTTATGTTATGCTAGTTGTGGTAATATGTAAGTAAAACAGCCATTCCAACAGTTACTCTAGTTTTAATTACACACTGTATCATTGTATCTTAATTACAACTAAGACCAGTATTTTCTTCACAGTAAGACACTGATAACTAGGAAGTTGATTTTTTTTTAACACTAAACAGTAATCACACAGCAAATTAGTATTGTGCAACAGAATGAACACATGTCAGTATCTGCTATTTAGGCAAACAACTGATCGAATATTTAGTTGTTATGTTTACTGTAAAGGCAAGGCCATGGGTGGTTTTATGGAGGTCTTTGCAGTTCATAGCATAGTCATTTCAGAAGAGACAGTGAAGTTTGAATGACTCACTTATTTAACTGGCAACTATCCGTTTAGGTTAGGCAAAGGCACAGTAACATGTTGCGCAGGATGTTTTATTGGATTTTTTTAATAACCGTGGGATTTACTATAACTCAGAAAACTCCACTTTTTTCTATTTTATAAAACACCATTAAAAGTAATTGCACCCATTAGTAATTAGAATGCACTGTAAAATTGTGAAAACAAAAAACTATGATTGCACTTCCAATAAAGTGTCTCTTAAAATACAGCACCGCTGTTGCTAATCAACCGTATTTTAATATTAAAATAAACTGTTTTAACAGCAGCATTAGGTTTAGTTAACTTAAGCTATAGGCTACATTTATGTAAATGCAGTCTCCATGGCAACAAAAGCCCATTAAAGCCTGGAATTTCACTGCTACCCATGGTGCCTTACTCCAGAGCACGCCGGAGCCGCCCCGGAGCCCTCTAGGGCACCCCACGCCTGAACGCCGTCTTAGCGCACGAGTCAGAGTTTGGCACTAGTGGACTGTAAATAGACATGAGAAGAACTTTTGACTGTGAAAATGTGAAAATGAAAACTAATTACACTGTGGTAGATGCAGCACTAACAAGAAGCTTTGGACACTTCGATTCATACTGCTCAGACAAAAAGGCGGGAAGAAAGTTATGGAAGAGCACGAAGAGATCAAGAAACTCGATGTTTGTTACCAGATCTATCCAAAGTAATGTCTAAAATGAAGATTCCCCCCACCCCACTTTTTTTTGAAAGAGGAAAACCACCCAAGGATTAAGGAGTAAGCCTTTAATTTTAATGTTCAATTTAACTATTGCCGACTTTGGGCTAAACAGGGGACTGCATTTTCTTAGAATGTGGAATCTAACCAACTTACTCCTGCTTGTGTTTCTCTTTCTCTCCCGCTCTTGTTTTTGTCAGTGAAAAAAGGGAAAGCTATCCAATTAAATACAAAAGAGGTTCCCTGTGAGGTTTAACTCCAAAATGAAGCTACTATTCAAGGGAACTCCTTGTATTCAATCCTAATTCCAGTGGTTTAGAATTGAGTTGGAATTAAGTGGATCAAGTCTCTATAAAGCACACTGCACTAGCATACCACCTGTACCTGCAATTCACTGGGAGCCCAGTGAGCGGTGTGCAGCTCACACCAAGTGTACTTGTTCGACCCAGTCACTTGAGGTCTGAGGTGTTTGACTCGAAACATCTGAACTACCCTCCTTGTTGGCTGCCTCATTACCACTTTTGCCAGCTTGAGGCGCTGCTTCCCCAGCCGGAATATTCTCTTCCGAAGAGTTTTCTTCTCCTTTCTGGGTTCCTCTGCCTTCACTGACCACAGCATCTTCAAATGCAGGATCCTCTTCGGGCGGCACCAGTTCCACATCCCTCATGCCTTCGGACCCATCTCTGACACAGGGGGGCTGGGAATCTGCACTGACTTCTGAAGCCGCTGGAGGAATCAGGGCAATAGTCTGAGGGTTCATGTCATGAAACCAAGCCATTATGTTGCCAAGAAGATTATCATTGATGTTGGCATCCTGGCCAGCTGAGTCAGGGTCACTGGACGAGGGACAGAATTCACTTCTTGCCTCACTGAGAGGGTGTGAACTCAGGGTGTCCGATGAAAATGGGTCACTCTCTGCTCCCAGCCTCAGGAGGCTGTCGCCAAGTTCCAACAGCTCAGAGCTGCTTAACACAGCCTGCGGGCTATCTGTGTTCCTGGGGACAGAGTCCAGCCTGGAAGGTAAAGAAGTGCCTATTGCTCCTAAAGATGCTTCATTACCAAGGAAGTCTCTGTTTCCGTCATCGATGGCCAGCCCAGATTCTTGCAGTGACAACTGTATGGCGAGAAGTATATTGGGATCGTCTTCCTCCAAGGAACTCAGAGCCTGAGGGCAACAAAATAAAATCACTCTAAAATTTAAAAGGAAAAATGATTTAATCCAATGAGGTTTACCACTGTTTTTTTTTACCCTAACAGATAATTAATATTACCTCTCTTTTATTTATTTTATTTTTTATTTCAATAGTTTATTTTTCTTGTATTTCCCCCATTACCTCTATTTATACAGAAGAATTATTTCATCTAGTCAAATCTTATTTTAGTTTTCTTTTCCATGTTATAGAGGAAAAAATGCCTTATGATAAACCTCTTTTTCTACAGCACACCCCTGAAACAATTTAGAATGGAAGGAAAAACAAAGAAAAGCAATAAAAGTGAAATTAGGAAACCAGGCTAAACTGAGCAGGAGCAGAGGCAGGGGCCGCAGGGCTGCCCAGCAAAGCTACCTGGAGAGAGTCCTGGTTCTCTGAGCGGCTGGCGGAGGTGAGGTCGCGCAGGGCAGAGCTGTGCAGTGCACTCATGGACGCAGAGCTGACCACGGAGGGGCCCAGCCTGCGGCCACTGCCACCTTCTGGGAGATCTGTTTCAAAGCAAGCAGTACCAGAGACAATCCGGTCATACAGATCTCGCATATCTTTTTAGTTAAATCGGCAATTTCTCTTTCAGTGCTGGTGAAAACCTGTGTTCACAGTTTACCTAGTCTTTCAGATTTCTCATGTGTATTTGCCTTCACCATAAGCAACAATGTATCTCTCAGGCTCCTTACTTCACACCCATGATTATTCTTTGCATTTTTGCTTGCACTACATATGGTTCTATCCAGAAATGCCAATGCTATTGCTTCTTGGCCTTCTGGCTCACATCAAGAAATAACAATGTTACATCTGCTCCTCTCTGTCTTCTTTAAAAAAAAAAAAGGTTTTATTTATTTATTTTTAGAGAGAGGGGGAGGGAGAGAGAAAGAGAGGGAGAGAAACACCAATGTGTGGTTGCCTCTCACATGCCCCCAACTGGGGACCTGACTCACAACCCAGGCCTGTGCCTTGACTGGGAATCAAACCGGCGAACCCTTGCTTGGTTCACTGGTCAGCACTCAATCCACTGAGCCACACCAGCCGGGGCCTCTCTGTTTTCTTAAGCAATAATAAGTAAAAGTGTTTCAGTTTTCAGGGTTTTAGTTAGCTTGTTTTTTTTTTAAAAGACTGTGGGAACTACAATAATAGTCTGAAGAAAAAACCTTTAGGCCCACTGATCCTGATTTACTAAAGATAACCAACCTGCTGGCATTACAGTTTAAATACTTTCAATTATAATTTAATATTTAAAGGTTGGTAATTAATTTCTCTCTATTACCAGAAATTTTCTCTTTTACAGAGTGCTTATAGGAGAACTGAGCCTAGGAAGAAAACATCCCACAACAGCTACAACTTGTGAGTGCTCACTAGGAACTGCTCACACTTAGGGATTTTACGTGCATAATCTCACCTAAAACCCACCACCGGCCCCGAGTAGCACTATTAGTGTTGCGTCTTTAGAATGTGGAGAGTGAAGCTTAGAGAAGTTCGGTGACTCAATTAACATGTCACCCTGTTATGCAGCAGAGATAGGGTCATGAACTCAGATCTGATGCCACAGCTCACGTTCTTAACTCCCCTGGTTTTCCATATCCCGTGACAGTAAAAGCGGCTCCGTACTGATTGTATACCTAAATTACAAACTCCTTCACAAACACATGCTCAGTTTTTAGAGTAAACTCAAGAGAACTAAGAGATTAAACAACCTAACCCAAGAGCTCACCTAAAGTGCCTTCACTGGGCTCATCGGGGTCCGGGGGGTTACTGAGCAGGCTGTGCACATCTCCGCGACGGCGCTGCTGTCTGTGCCTCCTCCGATACTGAAATTCAGCATATTCCTGCATAAACCAAAGGTTATAAAATACAGGAGAGCATGCACTTTTTTTTTAATGCAAATAAAACAAACAGCACACTATTCCAGGAAAAAAAGTGTGATTTTATATACATATTATAAAATCACTTGGCTTTAGAAAAAGAAACTTCAGGTTGTGCCATGCCAAGGGAAAAGAAAAGGGAAAATGGAAAAACAAAAATTTTAAGTGGTCAGTACAACTGCCTGGGTAAACTGGGAATACCTGCAAGCTTCAATGCTAGATCTCAACTGAGCCACATTTCATGTGCCTGGGCCTTGTTATTTAGTAGTGTAATTGATCCTGTGATGATGTGACTAATGTAAGTTAGGATCTCCCTGGAGGTCTGGTTTTTAAAAGTGACTCTGATGTACACAAGAGAAAGAAAGAAAAGCACACATGGTTAAGTGCATGTCAGACTGTTAGACTTTATACTTTGTGGGACTAGCATGTCACACTCACAGGTCAATGACTAGATTAAGGGCAAGTGCGAGCTTAGCTTCAGAATGAGATGCTGCTTGGCTTCCTTCCTGTATTAGCTGACATGTGGGGTTACCTACAAGACAGGCAGGGGGCAGTGTTTTCTATTTCACAAACGGGAAGAACACAATTTGGGCAGATGTCCCTGAGTTCGTTTTACATCTGCTTAACAGTTTAAAGCGGGGTTGCTATTACAAAGGGCAGGACCAGATTTTAGTGACAAAAGAGATGAGAAAAGAGGGCAGTGGGCGTGGCACCAACATAAGAAAGCTAATTTTGGGAATCATTACAGATTCTTTCAGTGATAAGCTCTAAGATACTCAGGTTTATGGTTATCTTGGTTACCTTTGAGTACTCAATATACTTATATTGTGAAAATACTAAAATAAACAGAAGTTTTACATCACAAATAAAACTTTCATCTCATGTCACTCGGGTTAAATTTATTTAAACCCTTTCATCTGTATAAGCAGTTGGACTCTACTAAGAGGTGACACGCATCCTACCAGGTTAGGAACAAACGCATAAATGATACAAGTGCCTGGGGTCGTTATTTAGGCCAGGGGTGTCAAACTCATTTTCACTGGGGGTCACATCAGCCTCGTGGTTGCCTTCAAGGGCTGAGTATAATTTTAGGATTGCATAAATGTAACTATTCCTTAACTATAGGCAAGGAGCTCAGCGCTGCTGCCAGGTAGAAACAAGGCGACAGCCAGGTAAAACAAGGTGATTTAGGGTCTTTAACATTCCCTGCTAAGCTGGGGTCTCACATCCTCTTTGCCTGGAGGCCTAGGATCCAAAACTGGATAACTGTTATGTGTCATCATGGTTCCCTGGACCACTCAGGACACATATTTCATAGACAAAGACGACATGAAACTTTTATCTCAGTTCAAGACTTACATGTAGGGCACAATCTGTTTACTTTGTGTACCTGATAATGGTACAAAGTTATTCTGAACTGAACTATTACTGACCATAGAATATATATATTTCCAATTTAAGAAAACTAAACAGTTTAAAAACAACTGTAAAATAAATTTGTTATATAATTTTGTTATAGAAAACTCACATGGCATTCTCTCAGGATGCAACAGGCTTAAAAAAGTTGTTCTCATAAAATTAAACTTATCTGAAAATTTCCAAGGATTCCTAAGATCTTCAAGTAAGTACATGAAAAGGCTTTACTGGGATATTCCAAATGGTTTGATGAGTGTTAAGGCTACAGGGAAGATTAAGAGGTTCTAAGATTTAGAGGAAAAAAAGCTGCTAGGATATTTTTTTGTTTTAAATAATAATCACTCCCACTTACAGAGCACCAGTTCTGTCAGTGACTTAAAGAGATGCTCTGATCCTGCCAGAACCCGGTGACGTCACCATCCCCATTCTGAAGAGACTGAAGAGGGAGCCGGCCCCCACGGTCTGGTACGTACAGAGCCAGGGCAGGGCCTGCATTTAGGTGGCCTGCAGGCTTCAAGTTATGCTCTTTCCTCAGGGCTCCTCTGCCTTTAAAGCGGTACAAAACAAATACTCATGCCTTAATTAAAAAAGAATAAGATGGATTTAACTTTACTGGAAAAAATATAAAAGTCTACTGGAGTTTGACAACATTATTTTTTCCCCAGAGTGTATATAAAGGCATGAAGCTAACTCTTGAAGATAAAATTCTGCAGTTACTTGCTAGCTGCATAGACACAAAATTTTAGAGTTTCACACTGGGTGGTGGTTCTTTGTACTTGCAATAAGGTTTAGATAAAAGCTTGGTGTCTCGATGTGCCAAAGACTTTAAAGAAGAGAAAAGTAAAAGTGAGTTAAATAAACCTTGTAAAATGTTATTAACTCATAAAAAATGAATTTATGAAGAAACCGTTATTTATACTTTCACAATTCTCAATCTCTAAAGAATGAAAGCCCAACAATTTTATTTGTAAATGCTCACATGTGAGATGGCAAGCCTTCTTATTTCCTATTTTTTACAAAATAAATCTGCTGCCGTCATATTAGCAGGCCCTGAACAGTCAAGGACAAGTATTGCAGGATTCCTGGCGTCACTATGAGCCAGGGGCCACTGGTGGCACATACATGATGGTGACCACACCAGTAAGTTATTTTTGCTAAATTGTGTTTCTACCTTGAAATTCTGAAAGCTTTAGTACTTTTTTTTTGTAATTGAAACTTGTCTATTCCTCCTTTTATGTGGACATTTATCCCAATATCCCCAAAGCTGTAATTATAACATAGAAATAATAAGCACAGATCAGGTAAAGGAAGGGTTCACTGTTTGTTTTACAACAGACATTTAATTAAGGTATTAGCTATAACATTTTTTTGGGGGGGGATTTAAGTGAATTTAAAATTCCCTATCAGAGCTCTAAGCACAAGCTGTTTTCTCAGGTCAGTATTTTCTTGGCTGCATCTACCAGTACAAAAGGCTACACGGTGACCGAAAGTATCCGCAGTGGCTAAAAAGAGAAAGCTATCTGATTTAAATGAGCCACGGTCATCTCCAGATAATGGTCACTTTCACTGTCTTTCAGTTGTAGATAACAAATGGGCTATAAATGATAAACAAGAAATTCATTGTCCTGCCCCCTTCCAAGAATTAAAGTTAAAAGTTTATTATAACATAAGCATTGGATCATATAAAAGAGCAAGGAAGAAGACAAAGTAGAGAGAACTGCTAAAACCATTTAAAAATCAGACTCAACAGTGACAGTCGCGATTTAGATCTCAGAAAATCACAATGTGATTAAGATTTTCACTCTATTATATTTTTATTTGTGGCAACTACTGTTTGCAGTGTATTTTAGAACTTCTGTATTTTAAAATGGCATATAACAACAAAGAAAAAACAAGAAGAATGTGAAAATCTTAAAGAGAAGCAGAAAGCAACAAAGCTAAGCATTTCTTACTGCATAAACACTATTGATGTCAAGTTTTCACCTTAGCAGCTGATTATAAATTAATTCTCTCAGGTTATTGCAATAACTTTTAAAAATAGATTCAGACTGAAACAATTTTACAACTAGAAATGTGCATTTCCAATAAATAAAATTTGTATCTCTTAACCAATTTGAAGATATTTTCCAAAAGTACATGATATAAACTGGCCTTAATGCTGACTATTCGGTAATTAAAAATGGTAACGGGAGATGCATTTAATAATCTAAGGCCATAAATGACTAAATGTAGGCCCTGCAGAGGCATTTTTATTATAAATGAAAGAAAAAACAATGCTGACAACCTCAGGATGTAGAATAGAAGAGGGTGCACATATAAGCAGGGTTGCGATCAGGGAAAATATAATAAAATAAAACAATACCCCCATAAAACAATTACCTCAGGCGATGCAAATCCTAAATATTCCCAATCCCATGTTCCACCAGCAAAGCTACAAAGAAATTAGACACACCATTTGATTCATTGTCAGTAGTGCTACAGAATACAAACAATCCTTTGAACACTACTTTTAATTCCTCTGCGTGGACTGGAACTTGCTTAACCAAAGTAGATCCACTATAGAATATAATTAAAGTGATACTTTTCTTTTTTCCTTTCAAATTCTAAGTTACTTTATGTTTGTGTAAAATGGTGGAAAAATAAAAATCACCATACTACAACAGAGTATTTTATGACTGCTTCTATTTTTAAATGATAAATGTTGATGTAAAAACAGGGTCAAAGGAATTTCTAATGCTTCTAATTATCATGAATAAAAAGGTATATATAAAAAAGGTATGATGCTGTTAATTTATAACAGCATCAGTAGTATAAGTATCTGAAACAACCGAACTCAACTGCTCTTTAATAGAAGATATGGATCTCTTAAATAACTTTACTTATATAGATCATTAAATAACTTGATTAATTTACTACTAATTTCTTCACCTTTTACAAATTGTCCATGACAAGTTGTCAAGGCTTCCAAATGCAACAACATGAGATGTTTATGGCTATCACAACACTACATATACAACTTATTTGAAATGACGCACTGGCATACTCTTTGAATTACGAGTTCACTGAAGTGTGAATTTCACCTAGCTTAGTTTAGTGAGAAACTACACAACAACAAACAAAAAATGAAAAAAAATAGAAGTAGTACTTGGGGGAAGTCACCAAAAAGAAGCTACTATACTTTAATCAGCTATCCATATTTGAAGTGTTATAAAACCTAGTTGGATAAAAAAATAAACCTGCTGGCATTTGAGGCTGGAGCTAGGATGGTTTCCACAATGTGCATCCCTTTTACCTGCGCCTTGGAGCTTCTGGTGAGTCTGCAGGAGCAACCCCCCGAGCCACGGATGCCAGAAATTCCTGCCTCTTCTGCTGGACAAGGCATGCCGCCTTGATAATCTTGTGGCGGGGTGTGCGAAGGTAAGGCCTATTGACTTTTTGGGCAAGGTCTTCAGTGACCATTTCTAGGTCTGTCTATGGTAAGAAAAGAAAAAAAAGATTATAGGCTGGATGGATCAGTCAATAGCAAATCCAAACAGTAAATCCAGTGTCTATCTGGTTTCTCAGTTAACTCTAACTCTTCTAAAGTCAGAAATTAATCCAAACTTTGAAGTAACTTTGTATTTAACATGTTTTTATTTCTCACATTATAGGAAAGAACACCCATTTGCCAGGTGTTTATATCAATGTAGTTGGTATGAATCACAAAGAAGCAGTGAGCTTACCAGCTACATACAAGGAATTTATAATTTGTCTATGTAAAAAAAAACAAACAAGAACTAATAAACTTCAAGTTGAGTCACTGTGCATGCAAATGCAAGACATGTGGTATAGACTACATTACAACACCTGAAAATCTGTGGCAAGACAAGATCCCTGTGATTTGGAGTTAGGCCAGGAAAGCTTTATGAAGAAAATGCATGTTGAACATTGAAAAGAAATATAGAATATGAATTAGCAGGGGGCAATTCAAAGGGATGACATAAAAACTAGCAAGAGGACAAAGTTCAGTGCAAAAAAAACCACAGAGGAATATACAGTGAAGTTGGTCAGTTACAGAGATGTCAGTTGACTCAGGTGTTTTCGTTTTTAAGTCCTGCAACTTTTTTAGCTGTACTCTTAAAAGAATTTAAAATGTGGTAGGAAATGTTTGCATAGCTGAGAATTCATTCAGATCTGCAGAATGAGAAATTCAAACATAAGGAAAGTTTCATTTTATTACTGGTAAACCTTTCTTTATTTGAAAACCATTGTAAAAATGAAAATAAAACTGTTTACTACTCACACAAAATAAGTTAAAACTTAATGAAGTAGTTGAAGGAGAAAACTTGTTTTTCACAATACTGCATTTAAATTTAATTTAAAAAGGATATCTTACTTGCATGAGTTCAAAAATTTCTTTTTTTGTGCTTTTAGGTTCTAAGAAAAATCCATAGGGATAAGAACACTTGAGAATGCGCCGAGTTTTTAAGAGCACGTGAACTGCATCTTCAATGAAAGTGGTATCTGGACAGCCTCCTTCAGCTATGAAGTAAATCAGGCACAGTGAAAACAATTTTTTGCAAATATGCTATTATAAAATTAATTACACAACTGAATTTTCTTTAAAAAAAAAACAAACAAAAACCAACTAAACAAGGATCCCTAAGAAACAGCTTGAAGTGGCTATAGAATATTTATTTGAACTAGATTAAAACCCCACATAACATACTCATATGTGACTTGTCTGCATTTATAAATGAAACACACCATGCCCACGACACTGATGACAGTTGGGAAGGAGCACATACACCGACCCTACATTCCATTCTCACTCCGCTGGCAAACAAATCTAGCTTTAGGTCAACTCAGAGGTCCCATGCTTTACCAAGTTGTGTAGGTTGTCACTGGTGGGACTTTGTTGATTAAAGTTGGAATAAATGTTTTACTTAAAAAAAAAAAAGAGCCAAATTATAGTTATGCCTCTATAAAAACAACCTTATAGGGGAGTAAAAGACAACATTCTGGATAACTAATATAACTAATTCTGGACAACTAAATAATGCTAGTAAGCAGAAAACTTCAGGGAGATGAAGGGAGAGTGAGGAGGAGGGAAGAAGAAACTGCTTTAATATCTGAGACTGTTCTTTCTCAAAATATTATAGGCTTCTCCTTAACTACAAAAAAATCTAAATTAAGCAGTAGAATCTAAATTCATAAGTACTTTTGAAAATAAGATTATTCTGCACACCTATAGAAAGAAATTACATGAGTATGCACACACAATGACATACATACAAGCCCCAAATACCAACCCTAGCATAAGTATCTGAATTAAGATGTAAAAAAAGAAAAAACAAAACAAACACCCCTTCCACATTATGATAAATGAGAAGTGTGTGAAGTTGTGTTTCTTCCTTTCCAATCCTTATATATTTTAGTCCTCTTTCATATCTAGAGCCTGTAGAAGACTGAATAGAATCAGTAGTTCACATCTACAGGTATTTACTGAATGTTTAATGTGTGTTAAGCACTGTTCTCAGCATTGAGAATATATCGGTGATGAAACACAAAAATCCCTGCTGAAGAACTGTAGAACCTGTGAGGGTTCTCTTTTCAACTTCAACCATGGACAATTCTTCAAGAGTTCGATATTGGAGTGATATAGTTACATCATTGCTAAAGTCTAAGAACTAATAATAAGGAGACTAAGCTGCTATTAACACATATGGTTACTGTCTTAACTGGGGAATTATCATAATGAAAAGGGTATTAGTACTTATTATTTTTATAAACTGGAGAAAATACATGTACAATTGATTACAATTTTAGGCTTAATACCTTTTATGTACAAGTTCTATTACTTTAAAAATGTGACTAAAACATGCTAGAACCTGTGCTCTGTGTGGTCATTGTGAGATATTATATTCTGATAATACAATCAGTACTCAATCCATTTTTAGGGATGTTCTTTTCCAACTTCCATTTTACGATCCTTAAGTTTGCCCGATCTTGTGTCTTTCTGTTTTTCAACTCCAGTGTCTGTTATTTACCAGTGGGATGGTTTCTCTCCAAACTGTCCTTGATTTCCATCCCACTAGGTACGCTTCTAAATTTTTTCAAGACTCTTTGGGAATTCAGCCACACAACAACTGGGTGGCACTCAAATCTTGATCTTTTGACTAGATCAGGGATGACTTTAGGGCCCATCCACCTTTTCCAACATTGGAGAGCATCAAGCATCAACAGTGGTACAGAGTAAGCAAAATCATGATGTGTGTGTATCAGCTAATAGGGGAGGCCAAATAAGAGGAGATTAGGTAAGCCGGGTGAAAATCTAATCACAGAGGCCTCAAATGCTAAACTGCACTCTGGGCTTCAGAGAACTCCAACAGAACCAAAATGAGCTAATGGAGATAATGTATTTCTTTAAAAGCCTTAACTTCCTACCAATGGAGTGACTGACTTAGTAAGCACTGATGGCTACTTTACATTAATTATCACACATGCCACTTACAACTTACTTTCTTTGAGAGCTCTACTCAGTTGCTCCATCTTTTCTTTGGCTGTTTTAAGAAGGCGTTGTTCTAACTAAAGAAACAGAAACAAATAATTTATATTGTTCCCTTTATTTATTCACAAGGGTGTAATACAGTGCATTTGAAATGACTGGGGACATACCTGATAGCTATGCTCATGGTTTTTAAACCTTGTGTAATAGTGCATAAATCTGTCAAGTTCCTGAAACCGTTTATGTTTCTTCTCAGCCTAGGAAACAAAACTCCATAAATGACTTTTATAAATGTACTAGCTCTTAAAATTGGGTTTTTTGACTACTTAAAAGACTTTATTAGTAATAGATACTAATGCACACAGATTTGTTGACTATTTCATTGAAAGAAAATAATAACCAATACACTGAAGGCTCCCAGAACAAAGTCCTACATTTGTATTTTCTGTGACAAAGCTCTGAATCCACAATCCCAGAGTGCAAGGCAGAGATGCCTCACCAGCCCTATGCTTACCATATCTTCACTGCTTTGTTACATTGCTCATTACTATGAACTAAATTGCGTCCCCCTAAATTCGTGTTGAAGCCCTAACCCCCAATGTGAGTGTATTTGGAGAGAGGGCCTGTGAGGTGATAAAGGTTATCAGGATGGGGCCCTAGTCTTATAGAACTGGTGCCCTTATAAGAAGAGGTGGACACCAGAGCTTTCTCTCCACATGTGAGGACACAGCAAAAAAAGACAGCTGTCTGCAGGCCAGGAAGAGTCATCACCAGAAACTAAATGGGCAAGAACCCTGATCTTGTACTTCCTAGTCTCCAGAACGGTGAGAAGTTTCCGGGTTTAAGCCACCTAGCTATGATATTTTGTCATAGCAGCCAAGCAGACTAAGATATTTATTATATGCTATAACAAACCTCGTATTGTTGACATTATTTTTGTCATGGAGGTGTAGTGCACAGTAGAGAAAATATAGTCAATAATATCATAATAACTTTGTATGGTGACAGTTACTAGACTTACTGTGATCACATCATATGGTATATAAATGCTGAATCACTATGTTGTATGCCTGAAACTAATACAATATTGTATGTCAACTATACTTTAATTAAAAAATTGTTTTAAGTCATTGTAGAGGAAGTCTGGGACAAATAAGACTTATCTTCAATATAAAATAAAAAAATTTGTTTAAAAAGCTCAAGTTTATGAAGCTATTTTGTTTAAACTAAAGGCTATGCTAAAGTATATTCAATTTAATGCCTCATTACAATGAAGATGGGAAAAGAAGAAATGCAAAATACTTGCAATGGTATTAAGTGGCTTAGCCAGAAGTGTTGGCTGAAACAGTTCTCTTTACCTCCACAGTCATCTCCTTGGACTGCTCCTCCACGTGCTGAATGACCTCATAGCGAGTGCATCTGTAATACCCGCCTGTGGAAGAACTGTGCTTTTTCCATTCTTCTAGGCAAATCCAGCAAAAGTCATACTTGCACTTCAAAAGAAAATATATACGTAAACATCTCTACATGTTAATATGCAAGCTGTTTTCTGATTTCCTCGTCTACCAGTTGGCAGAGATTAAACAATCCTGCCTGTGTGACCAGGCACAAATCTTCTTAAAGACACACCTTCCCCCCCGCCCGCCCCATGTTTCCTCTGGAGGCACTATCTGTACTATTAGGAAAGATGTCAGGTTAGTTTAAAATTATTGCTTTCACAAATTTAAGTTAAATTTAAGTCATAATATTATGAATAATCTCAAAGAATCTTTAAAAATATGAAAGGGTATTCTTTCCAAATAACAAAAACACATACCGAAAAATGTTTCATTTTTAAGTGCATGGTAATCTATGAAGCTCCACCAGTCTATCTGAAAACATCTGGTAACTTTGACAAATTGGTTTTGAAACTGGGAGCATGTTTAAAAAATCTTTTAGTAGAACAGCTGACATAAATCCTGTTCCTCATTTTTAAGAAATTCTCAGTTTCTCAAATTGCCACAATTATTAGACAATGCCAAAAAATGAGCATTCCAGTATGAAAATGCACCCCCTCCTTTTTTTATGCTTATGGGTTTTAAGTCAGGAAGATCTTCCCATTCCAAGGCTATGCTTTCCTCTTGCACTTTAGGTCTATTTCCCTTTTTCAAGAAATGTAAATCTTTGAGCCATTTATATTTTTTCTGCATCTATAGTATAGAGCATAAACTCAACTTCATTTTTTCCCACAAAGCTGTCCAGTTATCTCACTGCCATTTATTGAACAGTTCAGGTTTATCTACCGGTTAGAGAGATGCCTCCTCCACCACAGATTACATTCCCATGAATCTGTGTCTATTTTCTGGGCTTTCTTTCTTTCATTTACTTATTTTTTATTGTTGTTCAAGCACTGCTGTCTCCATTTTCACCCCACCATGTCCCCCTGCCCCACTCATTCCCACCTCCCACCCTCGAATCTACCCCCTTTGGCTTTGTCCACGGGTCCTTTATACATGTTCCTTGATGGCCCTCCCCCTATTATCCTTCTACCCCCTCCCCTCTGGTTACTGTCAGTTTGTTCTTTATTTCAATGTCTCTGGTTATATTTTACTTGCTTGTTTTTGTTATTAGGTTCCACTTATAGGTGAGATCATGTGGTATTTGTCTTTTTACCGCCTGCCTTATTTCACTCAGCATAATGCTCCCCAATTCCATCCATGGGCTCTCTTTCTATTCTGTTCACTGATCTGTAGATTCATGTGCCAGCACTGTGCTGTTTTAATAATCGAGCCTTTAAGGCTCATTCCTCCTCATTGTTCTTTTTCAGAGTTTTTATAGCTATTCTTGGTTTGTTTTTCCACATGAACTTTTCAATTAGCTTATCTAGATGCAGAAACAAAAACCTACGGTATTTTTGTTGGAATCTTTCTATCCAAGAACTTTGTTATCTTATCATTTGTCATCTTTTGTGTCCTACAGAAAGGGCTCTTAAAATTTTCTGCATATCATATACCTCATATACATTAAGTTTCTTTCTACATAAATGAGGCCTTCTCTTTCAGTATATATTCTATCTGGGTCTCGTTGGTATAAATAAAGGCTAGTACTTTATGTTTCTTAATTTTGTAATGTTAAATTTTTATTGTTTGTAGTAGTTTTTCAGTTGATTCTGTGGGTTTTTTAGGTATGTAATCATGCTGTCTGTAAAAAATGGTAATTTTATCACTTTGTTTCTATTTTTTACATCTCTGATTTCTTTCCATTGTCTAATTATATTAACTGGTATCTCCAATCCAACATTAATAATATTTGAGATGGAGAGCACCTTTATTTTGTCCTTGATTTTAGTGACAGTACTTCTAGCTTCCTTACAAATATCATGTTAACTTTTGGACTGAGGTAGACTTCTTTTTTATCATACTGAGGGAGATACTGTCTATTCTTATTTTTTAAAAATCCTAACCCGAGGATATATTTACTGATCTTAGAGGAAGACGAAGAGGAAGGGTGAGAGGGACACAGACACATTGATGGGTTGCCTCCCATATGTGCCCCAACTGGGGATCAAACATGCAACCTAGGTATATACCCTGACTGGAGTTGAACCTGCAGCCTTTTGGTGTATGGGACGACGTGCCAACCAACTTAACAATCTGGCCAGGGCTGTCTATTCCTATTTCTTTGACTGTCTTATTAATAATGGTTGTTGCCCTAATGGGTGTGGCTCAGTGGGTTGGGCATTGTACCACAAAGCAAAAGATCACAGGTTTGATTCCCAGTCAGGGCATGTGCAAGTGGCAACTGATTGATGTTTCTCTCCCTCTCTTTTTCCCTCCCTTCCTCTCTTTCTCTAATAAAAAAAAAATGGTTGATAATTTTTTTTGTCAAATGACTTTTTGGCATCTATAGAAATTACACATGATTTTTCTTCATGGATTTACTAGTAAGATGAGGTATAGCAATAACTTTTAAATATCAAACCATTCTTGTATTCCTGGAGTAAAACCCATGTGGGTCAATTACTCTTACTTTTAATTTAAATATATTTTTATTGCTTTTTAATTGATGGTCAATTACTCTTTTAATGTACTCTGCTGGACATTTGTTAATACCTGTGGGTTTTTTCCCATCTACTATTCTTTTTTATAAAAGATTTTATTTATTTATTTTTAGAGAGGGAAGGGAGGGAGAAAGAGAGAAAGAGAGAAAGATCAATGTGCAGTTGCTGGGGGTCGTGGCCTGCAATCCAGGCATGTGCCCTGACTGGGAATCGAACCTGCAATGCTTTGGTTCGCAGCCCACACTCAATCGACTGAGCTACACCAGCCAGGACTCCCATCTACTATCTTAATAGGACTTACGTATTTATATTTGTAAGATCTATGCTTTTCTTTCAGTTTCAATAATCTTGTCAAGTGCTGATATCAAGATTCTATTCACCTTATAATAATTTGGAAGTTTCCTTATTTTTAACTCCCAGAAACAGTTTAAATCACATTGGAATTACCTACTCTTTAAAGGTTTGACAAAATCCTATTGTGAAACTGTCAGGACCTAAAGTTTTAAAGGGGGGAGATCACTGAAATACAGTCTGTGAAAACAGGTTTGTTTGAATAGCCTTTCTAGGGTCAGTTTTAATAAAAATATGTTTTCTAGGAAAATCAATCCATTTCAAACCCAAGTTCAAATTTATCTTCAAGAGTTGAGTCAAGTTATCTCACTATTTTAGTTTGCTTTAGTGATTATTCCCCTTATGTCTTATACTGTATATTTGAACTCCCTCAATCCCTTTTTCTTATATAAGCTTAGTAGTTTATCTTATTTTTTCTTCAGAAAGTACATTTTGGATTTATTAGTTGTATTGTTTTTCAATTTTTAATTCACTATTTTAAAAAATCTTCTTCTTGGTTTTCTTCCAGTATTTTTGTTTTCCTAATTTTAAGTCATATCATTAATTCACTTTATTTTGTTATTATTTTAAGTGAATAAGGCTGTGTACATTCTGAGCATTGCTTTAGCTATAGCCCCCAAGTTCTGATAAAATAGTATTTTCATTGTCCTAGTTTCCTAGAAATTCTTTACCTTCCTTTTTTTCCCCTCTGAAGTTGAGAGATTTAAAGTTCCTCAATGAAAATGCTTTTGGTAACCTTATTATTAATTTGTATAATTCTGTTATGATTATACAATGTTGCTTATATTATTTTCTATTTTCTAGAATATTACTGAGTTTTCTTTGATGATCAATGGTCAATATTTTGTGAATGCTCCATGGATACTAGAGAAGATAGCACAGTGCAAATTTTTAGGATATGGAGTTTGAATACAGCAATCAGATGTACCTTACTAATTATGCTGTCTTCTATATTAATTTTTTCTCTATGTGACATGAGGGAGCTGAATTAAAATCTCTGTACTCATCTGTCCCTTCACAAACATGTGCTCACACAGTAAACTGTGTGCTTGTTTCAAGGCTCTGAAAGTTCTGTCATTGCCTAGCACAAACAAACTTTGTGCCTGATTTGATATAAGCACCCTTCAGTGAAGCTTTATTGATCTCTCAAAATTAATGGCAAAATTTTCTATCAAAGAGCCACATTTTATATTCTATGATAAGAAAAAGAACATAGAATTTGAATAATTTTTATTTAGTTGCAGCATATAATTTTACAGAGTCAGGTGAAGAAAATTAGTAAGTGAAACAGGTATGAAATAGGTGAAGGGTTTAAGCAATGCTCCCCCTCACCAAAAAAAAAAAGAAAACCTCACAGACACAGACAATAGTATGGTGAGTGCCAGAAAGAATGGGCGGGTGCAGATAGAAGAGAGTAAAGTGGGGATAAATGGTGATGCACAGAGAGCAGACTGTGGGTGGTAAATACATAATACAAATATACAGATGATGTATTATTGAATCATGTACTTGAAACTTATTTAATTAATCAATGTAATTCCAATACATTCAATAAAAATATATTTAAAATTTTTTAAGTAAGAATACAAAATTTAAATAATCTCATGAAAATTATCTAAAGGATAATGAATAGAATAAGGAGTGTTTTTAAAAACAAATTAACTTACTTTTACAGGGCCAAATTTCTTATTTATTTATTTACTTAATGGATACTAATCATACTAATAAGCATTTATTCAGTACTACATATGGTCCAGGTATTGTTCTATGGACTTTACCTATATCAATTGCGTTCATCTTGCCTCCAGGGATTTTAGTTTCAAAACCAAAGTGGTACCACTCTGGAGTTCATTCATGTCCTGTTGGGGATGGAGGCCAATTGGCATAGGCCTGCTAGCAGTGAGGCTTTAAATTTTTTTTTTTTTACTTTTTAATTTTTGTTCAAGTATAGTTGTCTGCATTTTCCCTCCACTACTCTCCCCCATCCCACCCACCCCTACCTCCCACCCTCATTCCTACCCTCCTTTGGCTTTGTCCATGGTTCCCTTATACATGTGCTTAACAATTTGATTTCAGAAAGTAAAAACTACTGAATCGTAATCAACAGTGAAGCACTAATAAAAGTATATTACAATTTAGTCATTGTGTTAGAGCATGAATTCAGTTATACAAAACCTGTCTGTTGTTCTACCTTCATATTTAAAAAAAAATTCCGAAAGTATAAAATTCTTCTGTAGCAAGCCCATTTCGTTCAAGATGTCTTCTATGTCATAGGAAGTACTTGTCAAGGGGAATATAGTCAATAATATTGTAATAAGTTTGCCAAGTGACAGATAATTACTAGAATTAGTGTTATCATATTGTAAGATATATAAATGTTGAATCACTATGTTGTACATCTGAAGCTAATATAATATTGTATACCAACTACACTTAAATTTAAAAAAGTAAAATAAAAAAATTACTTGTTCAGTTTTTGTGGTTTAGTGCAAAATATTTTTTAGATAGTATACTAAACAAGACTACTACATTTACGTAGTATGTAAGGAAATGTTTTTCTTTTTTAATGTAATAGAAGCTTAAACGAAACTCTGTTTAAAAATACACTACTGGAAAGCATTAGTCTGAATAATTCATGAAAAAGTTAACTCACTAAATGCATTCTTATCAAGTACTTACTACTGGTAGGTGCTATGAAAGAAATAATGGTAATGTTGGATCCTGCTCCATTGTTAGTAGCCCAACTGCTGAGTTTTATGGTCAACCTCCTTTTATGGTCAACCTGTATTTCTTTATGCATATATGTAGTCTATACCAAATTTTCCAAGAAAAAACTAATATAAATGTTGGAGGTAAGACCACAAAGTAAATGAAACAATTTTGGCCTAACCAGCTCAAATAATAAGCACTTTTGAACATTTGGCTCAGAATGGTGAACTAAGTTTTTCTTCTTGCCACTCAGGAAATTACTATTATTGTCTCAGTAAGCCAATTTGTTATGTTAATTTTATACCACTCTAGGGTTGTAAAAATCATTGGTTAACTGCCATTATTTTTAAATTCATAATAATAACAACCATTAGTTTCAAGGTTAAAAATCAAGTAATATGTAGAAAGAAGATATTGCTATATTTTATCGGAATCTTCTTAACTATTTGGGTTTCTTTCCCATCCTAATTACAGAAATTACATTGGCTTTCTCTCAATAATTTTAAATATTTTTTATATACATGGCACTTCCAATGAAAAGAAAAATATTGAACCATCATTACAATTTTAAAACCTGTTCATAAGTATAGGCATGAATTAATAAAACATTATTAATCTAATTTGCAGAATATTTGTTTTAAATATGGTTAATTTCTTTCTATGCAACTAAGCCAGGAGGGTAGCTTTCTAAGAGTAATTATTTATATTAATTATTTTTCAGCCAAGTAGGTTTCTATTGGCACTTTCGTTTTCAATATAGTAATAAATTAATTATTTAATTGACAGTTTCATTAGTGACCTAAAGTCTGCCTACTGTCTTGGGTACCTTTCTTATACACACATCTATATATAGATGTGGACTTATGGGGATTGCCTGGGGCCTGGCTATGGTTTTGAGTCTATGCTGTGTGCTCCAAAACCAGCTTTGCAAGAGATCTGTATACGGTAGCTCTCTATCATTTACTATCATTATATATACATACACTAAACTCCCAGGATCCTCATTGGGGAGGGTGGCTGGCAGGGAAGGACTCAGGCATTTCTGATCTTCTGGCTATCTTTCTGATACCACCGAATCCTTACTCTAATTTTTAACATTCACCATGAGTGTAAAGTTCAGTAATATAAATTAATACTTAAGTAATTCGACAAAGAAAGCAGAACGCAGTCTCCTAGAATCCATCTGAAACCCCAAAAGATTTTTATGTTTATAACATTTCTTCTTTGGATTATAATCAAATTAAAATTCCAATTGCAAAACATTGAAAATCCTCTTCAACTTTTTCTTTTTGCTTTTTAAAAAGTTTTCATTTATAACTTTTTACCTTAGCACATTGCATGTGATTGCATCCCTCGTTCTTCTGTATTGGAGACTTGCAGTTGGCACATGGCTTGGAGTTAGTTAACAACCAGAGACAGTTGGCAGCATCCTCATAAGCTTCACTAACTCCCACCACTTTGGGATATTAAGCACAAACATAAAAATAAACGATTTAGTGCACAACAGCAGGAGAAAACCCCCACCCCCAAGTGTTCTTTGCAAGTTGTCTCTCAATTTTAATCATATATTTCTTATATTTCTTTTTCAATTAGGCTCTGTGGTAAAATTTTTAAATTGGTTCATTTTAAATGGCATGACTATAGGGTAAGAAGCTGCATTCCAAAGCTCTATTTATGAAAACTAATTTAAAGGAGATTTCTCCCTAAAGTTGTGTACAAATAAACTCGGGAAGAAAAAACCCAACGTTAAAAAAAAATCCATTATGTTATTCTCTGCTTAAAATAACCATTGTATCAAAGAAAATTATAGGAAGAATGGTTATTTTAGACAATAATTTCTGGAACAGATGAGTTGTACATATAATTACCATAAAGTTTTCCTCATAGTAAAAAAACATGTACATTATATTGAAATATCAACACTTTTTTTACCCATAATTATTTCAGATAAGCTAAAAATAAATCCAATGTGACATGTCTAAAACTAAATTTATCACTGCCCCCAAACTTGCTTTCTCCATCCTGTCCTGTTAAATGATATGATTGTTTACCCAGAGTCAATCCAGAATATCATGTGATCTTGGACACACCCTTCTCTTTCTCTCGCCCACCATGTCCCACTGATTCTGCCTCTTTTCCATACCTGTTTCTCTCCAATTCCAATTTTACTGCTCTAGCTAGGATCCTTCACACCTCTTGCCGAGACAATTAAAACACAGAAAACTAACCTATCTCTGCAGCTCCATCTCCCTCCTCCCAATCCCCACAATACATCCTAGACAGTAATCTCTTCAACACACAAATCTGCTTTTGATCTCTTAGTGCTCCCCACTGACTACTACTGACTACAAAATAAAGTCAAATTGCTTTAACAAAGAATATAAAGCCCTTCATGATATGGCCACTATCTGGCAAGTTTCTCTCAACCTCTCTCCCACACTAACCTTATGCTCTGTATTAAATTCAATTTATCCTACTAAATTCAAGATCAACAATCTTAAGAAATGCCATGGTTTCTATCCTAAAGTTGATATTTTACATTCTATAAACTTTTTCTCCCCAGTGGAGAGAGTTAGGGGCTGGGAAGAGTTTGTGATGCACAATTAAAAACTTATTTTTCCCCGTAAAATCAGTAATCAAGTTAAACAAACAAAGAAACAAACAAACAAACAGACAAAAAACTCTACATGTTCAGGGAAACCTGTTTTCTTTCCTGAAAGAGATGTCAGAAAATCATGGTTAGATTCACTGAAAGTACCCATCCACTCAAGGCTCTGATTATATGCAGAGCCTCTCTTAGAAGGTAAGGGGTTGGCCCTAATGTTTAAAGCAGGGCAGTAATCAGAGGTTTTGAGTTTTGAAGCTTAAAAGGAAAAGTTACCCAAGCCCTCAGATACAAACCCCAGGAGAGGGAAGGAGGCAAAGGCTGGAGTTGACTGAACCCTGGGAATTGGTTCTGTATAGGAATTGGAAGAGCTGAAACTAGGAGTAGTCCCCTGATGGAGCCCAGCAGTGGTGGAGGGGGGCTGTCTTGCTACAAGGAACACTTAAATTTGTGTCAACAATCTAATAGTAGTTCTGCTGAATTGCAAAGCACTGGTCTTCAATTCCACATAGCAAAGAAAACAACAGCCACAATGAAGTGATCAGACTCCACTCCAGTTCCAAACCCACTTGGCAGATGATGGTTTGATTAGCATGTTAGTGGAGAGAATTCTGAGATAGCTGGTGGAAAACAGGAGTTTCAGAAGAAACGTACCACTACACTTATGGTCAAAAAGGTCAAGATGGAGAGGTAACGCCATTTACAAAGGGTATTACTGTAGAACTAATCACTAAGTACAAATTTCTACTTTTTGTTTACATGTAGTAGCCTTTCCCTTCCCTTCAGTGTCAACATTATTTTTAGCTCCGAGGCTCTCACACATTCTTATGACCTTATTGTCTATTGTTATAATAAATAAAGCACAAAGCCATTAAAACAAAGCAGCTGTGTGGCCTGCAACATAACAGTGTTTTTCTCCCACCCTTTGAGAGAATGCTAATTCCAAACTGCATTCTAGCGGACTGCATGAAGTAAATCATGCTCAGGAAATGACTATTATTGCAACAAAAACCTGTGTGGGAATAAAAGCCTTCACTTCCAGTTTTCTGAACATGCTCATTTCATACATCTGCCCTTTTTATGTACTCTTCTTCATCCTTGCAATACTGTATCTCCCTTCATTCTACCTGATGACTCTTCTTCACTCGTAATGACTTCCATACTCTTCCCTTCACTTTGGTTACATGTCTATTAAATCTTGATCTTCTTTCCTTTATAATCTTGTGTGTTTAGATTTCTTTCTAAGAAATATTAACTTCATGTAATCAAATATTGGCATATAACAGAATCTAAGACCTATTAGCAGAGTCAACATGTATGAAAGTGAAAACAAAGTTCTTTTTAAAGACTGAATTCTCAAAAGGACAATCTGAATTCCATTAACCATTTATTTATTATGTACTATGAGTATCAATCTGATAATTTTATAAACTAACCACCATTTCACAGAAAGTGGTGAAATTTCTGCTTCTGCTTTGATTAGGCAAACTAGAGGCAGTTTCAGAACTTAAAAACAGTATCTGAATGTGGAATTAATTCTTTGAACTGATTTCAGTTTACTTTCTAATACTCTTTTTCATTACTTAGATTTTGTTGCTCCTTTTGAGTCTTATAAATTCAGTAACTCTGGAAAACTGGGCACAAGGGATAAATCTTTCTCATGAATCTTTAAGTTTGTTTGAAAATGTTTATACCAGGTATTGAGATCATGAGCCAAGGTAATAAGTAAACTCAACAGAGCATTTAATCATACTTTTGTTTTTTTGAATATTTTTTGTATATTTAATGATGATGTTCTACTTAAGTATTATACTTGGCCTATTACTGTTTGCTTCAAGCCTCACCCTAAATTTCGTGAACTTAAGAGGCCATCGTAACAGCCAACACCTTTAGTGCGAAGGACAACTGGGAACATTCTCTGCAGCCGTGGCGTTGTTTCCTCTGGTAGACTACTTCTCAGGTACCCTTGGTCTCTTTACTCCTATCTAATTTTCTGAAGTTCCTCTGTGTTTCTGAATTAAAACCCTATTTGGAACTTTTTGAGAATGATCTTCAGTTTTTTTTTTTAATATATTTTATTGATTATGCTATTACAGTTGTCCCATTTTCCCCCCTTCACTCCCCTCCACCCTGTACAACCTCTCATGTCCATGTGTCATACTTATGAGTTCTTTAGCTCCTACATTTCCCATACTATTCTTACCCTCCCCCTATCTATTTTCAACCTACAATCTATGCTACTTATTCTCTGTACCTTTTCCCCCTCTCTCCTCTTCCCACTCTCCTGTTGCTAACCCTCCATGTGATCTCCATTTCTGTGGTTCTGTTTCTGGTTCTAGTTGTTTGCTTAGTTTCTTTTGGTTTTGCTTTAGGTGTGGTTGTTCATAATTGTGAGTTTGCTGTCCTTTTACTATACATGTTTTTTCTTTATCTTCTTTTCTTAGATAAGTCCCTTTAACATTTCATAAAATAAGGGCTTGGTGGTGATGAACTCCTTTAACTTGACCTTATCTGAGAAGCACTTTATCTGCCCTTCCATTCTAAATGAGAGCTTTGCTGGATAGAGCAATCTGGGATGTAGGTCCTTGTCTTTCATGACTTGGAATATTTCTTTCCAGCCCCTTCTTGCCTGTAAGGTCTCTTTTGAGAAATCAGCTGACAGTCTGATGGGAACTCCTTTGTAGGTTACTGTCCCCTTACCTCTTGCTGCTTCTGGGATTCTCTCCTTCATTTTTACCCTGGCTAATGTAATTATGATGTGCCTTGGTGTGTTTCTTCTTGGGTCCAACTTCTTTGGGGCTCTCTGTGCTTCCTGGATTTCTTTGAAGTCTATTCCCTTTTCAAGATTGGGAAAGTTCTCCTTTATTATTTGTACAAATAACTTTTCCACTTGTTGCTCTTCCTCTTCTCCTTCTGGTACCCCTATAATTCGGATGTTGGAACGTTTCAAGATGTCCTGGACGCTCCTAAGCTTCTCCTCATTTTTTTGAATTCTTATTTCTTCATGTTTTCCTGCTTGGTTGTTTTTTTACTTCCTTCTGGTCCACTCTATTGTTTTGAGTCCCAGTTTCCTTCCCATCACTATTGGCTCTCCATGTATCTTCCTTCATCTCTTTTATGGTAACCTGCATATTTTCATCTAATTTGCGCCCCAAATCAACCAATTCTGTGAGCTTCCTGATAACCAGTGTTTTGAACTGTGCATCTGATAGATTGGCTATTTCTTGGTCGCTCAAAAGGATGAGTCCTGGGGGACTGATCTGTTCTTCTGTTGGAGACATGCCTCTCTCTGTCTTTCTTTTTTTACCGTCTGGTCACTCTTGTTATGGTGAGGGGTGGAGCCTTAGGTGTTTACCTGGGCTGGACACCCCAGTCGCTAGATTGTGACGTTGTACGTGGGGCCAGGTGCGGGACGGGGAGGGAACAATGGCGGTAGTTCCGTTCTCCTGGGGTCACAGTCCCTTCTCTGGGATCCTGGGTTGCGTGCTCTGCCCTGGTCCACAATCGCTGCTTCACTGGGTCCGCCAGCCGCTGCTTGCGTACTCAGGGTCCACCGCTGCGATCTTACGCGCCCCGATGGCTTACGTGCTGAGTTCGAGCCGAGTTCTCCCCATCACCGCGCACCGCTGCCTACCCGTGCCCGCCGGGCTCCGCTCCTCCTACCGGTCTGTATGAATGGGTCTACTTCAACTTCTTGGCTGTCCAACTTCCATTCGGATAAATTCTCTGTCAGTTCTGGGTGTTATTCTGGCTCTAAATTGTTGTTGTTCTAATCTTGGTTGTGCGTGGAGGTAAGGTGCGTCCACCTATGCCTCCATCTTGCTGGAAGTCCTGATATTCAGTTCTTAAATGAGGTGTCCCTATCTCTGGCAGCCAGAAGTAACCACACATACACCATGGACACTATCCCATTTCCTCCCTCATTGTCAGGATCACTCTCATGTGCAAGGATGTTCTGTCATGGTGCCACCAATAATCTGGACTTGCTGGCCAGGTTGTTCTCTCTCTCCTTCCCTAGCAAAAACTTATTAGTGGATATGGAATAACGGATCCATCTTTAGAACTGTAAAGAATAATTGAAAATAATCACCCATTTCAAAATATTTGCTTTACGTCTCCAATCAAACACTTCTGGCCACTTTCTATTAAAGAATTAAATTATATAGTGTACTAATTACTTCTCGTGGTACATTAACTCTTTCAGGCAACTAGTTAGTACACACTTGATTTTCACATAATGACATCTTAACTTTTTGGCATACACCTCTCCTCTCCCATCTGCACTGTCTGTCTTGCTCAAGCTCTTATATCCTTTTACTTGGACAGTCTGAAGGCATCTCAGAAACAGTGTTCTTATCTAGTGTTTCAATAATCCCTAATTCATCATCCACACTTCTGCCCAAGTGATCTAAGTAAGCACCCTCATTTATTACTCTCCAACCCAACTCCTTATTGCTCCTTCAGTCTCCCTAGTTGTCTATTTTGGTAAAAATATCTCTGATAGTGCCACTTTCCTATTTTAAAAACCACTTTCTGTGGCTTATTCTGTTACCAGGATAAACTCAGATTATTTGGCAAGAATCCTCATGATCTGGCGACACCTACTTTTTCAGTGTCTCAGGATAGAGCCAGACCTCCCAGGATGGCATTTAATCCCGGCTCAGACCCAGTTTGGACTTGTGCCTGTACAGTCTGATCTCTGAGGGCACCTTCCTTTGCACCGGCTGTACCGAACTGTGTACAGTCCCTGAACATGCCATGCTGCTTCACAGCCCTCCTCCATCCTATGCCTGGGACACCCTTCCAATTCTGGTCTCTATGAAGGACATCCATCAGCTTTCAAAATGCAGCTTATCTTCAATTCTTTTATAGAGCTTTTTCTAATCTCCTCCTTTGTCCCTCCCCATCTGCATAATGTACCACAGGTACACTGTTCTCTCACAGCATTTACAAATGTTCTTTTTATTTAGTTTTGTATATAGCTGTCACCATCTCTAAAATGTACATTTTAAGAGCATAGAGGGTATCTTATTTCTGTATTCTAACATAAAATAGTAAAAAATGTTAAATAAATAATGAAGATACCATTTAAAGGTAACAAGGGACTTCTCCATTTTCTCAGCATCTCTTCTGAGCTGTAGGGAACTTCTAAAATTCTACTAAACATCTTCTGATATATGTCCTGAAAGTACCTCAAGTTCAAAATGCCCACAGCGAAACTCATCATTTCCCCCTGAACATTACTCCCTTATCTGAATTTCCTTAGCTAACCAATGATGCCATGATCTACCATCTGGCTCAAACTAAAAATCCACTGTCCTATGTCTGGTCTCTTTCTCCTCCAGTCTATCCTTTCTAGTTGTATATCTTTGATAATCACATACCCCTATTTTTTAAGTGCATTCTATGGCTTATTTGTTACTTGGATAAACTCACACAATTTGGCAAGAACATTCACAATCTGGCAACACCTATCTTTCCAGGCTCATCTCTTGCAATTTTCTCCCATGGACCTTAACTTTAAGCTCCATAGATATGAATAAAAAAAGTAGGTACATGGACAGTAGCAAGCCATCTCTATAGAAACACAGATGTCTCTAGGTGGCAGAAGCAGGAAAAGAAAGCAAAATCCAATTGTGTTGTCATGCTTAAAGGTGTTGTAGATAATGGTATTAATCTATTCATGGAACTGATACATATATACAGACCCACATCTATCAGGAGAATGGGGAAAATGGGCAGGTATTGAGAAAGCAATGACAAGCTATTATGTGGCTTTCAAGAGAAAGACATGATAAATCTGGAGTACAGGAACAATCTATACAGGTGTTTTTGATTTGGGAAGTGTGTAACACACAGCAGATACTTAAAAAAATTGCTGATTGAATGATGAATGTACAGGACACAAATATTTAATCAAACCTCATTATAAAGTATCCTAAGATTATCCACTTCCCTTTGCTTCTGGATAAGGATGTGAGTCTTCTCATCATGTGAAAGGAACCTTGCTCATTAGCGACTAATAAACTGGCATTCTGGTTTACATGGTAGTCTCTTCCCCATGGATCTGAATAGCCGAGTCAGTGCACAAAATGAATCTTGTGAATCCGAAATGCTGAGGAGCAGCTCTTGGGCCATGGAGTACTGTGTAATATAACACAAGCCTGTAACAGGTTTCATGGCTGCCAGCCAGTCCCCCAGAGTCACTTCAGCTGCTGACATGCAAACCTACCACATCTTTGCCTCTGCAGATATGCTAAAACCCCATTAATATCTCACTGTCTTCAGGAAGATTCTTTGACATTCCATCCCCGGATCTGATTTAGTTGTTCTTGTTTTTGTACTCTTATCTTTTTCTTCTTTTGTCCTCCTATCTTTACCCAACTATACAGGGTGGGGCAAAAGTAGGTTTATAGTTGTTTGTATGGGAAATTATATAATAATAAATTATAATACAAGCATTAATCTCTGTTTTGTGTATTCACAACTGTAAACCTACTTTTGCCCCACCCTGTATTAGTTATCATAAGATGTTGCAAATATCTGCTTCTCTTCTAGCCTCTGCACTCTTTGAAGGACGGCATCATCTTTATCATGTACTTTGCTCATATAAGTGTAGGCTGACTGAGTGAATTCATAATCCTGATTTGCAATGCCTCAAACTAACTCCATTATCTAAAAAGTGAAGAAAAAAGTCCTAATATAAATTTCATTTACATTAATTTGAAAGAAAATAGTTGCCATAAAACACTCAGGGGATAACAATTATTGCAAAGCAGATATATTTACTTGTCAAATGCAGGAACTGCTAGTAGGAAGGCTAATTTCTGCTCACCAGACCTATGCCTTGTGTTGCTCAATGCAATGTAAGTGTAAGTTTCCTAAACTGTAAAATGAGATTCCTAATATCAATCTCATAGCAGTTCTGTGAGAACTGACGGAGTAATGAATTTATAGAAGTCTTAGTAAACACAACTACAGACATGACAATTAATGTAAGTCTGCAGAACCACATTAGTAAGAAGTTAATTTGTCTTATTATTCGCTAGAAGCTTTCAGGAAATAAGATGCTTCCTCTCACTACGGATCATACATTTCTTCCCATAAAGGTCAAAGAAGTTAGTTGACCTGCCCCAGAATAACAGGGAAGGCAGTAGTAGGAGCCTTAAATGGGGCTCCTGTTTACCTGTCTGTCTTAGGAAATAAGTCAGTTGGAAACATGGAACTTGGTTATGACTCTCTCTTGCAAAAAACCTGTCACCTCCAAAAGGATGTTGATCAAAAGGGCGATGTTAAAGAGGGGAACTCCATTAACAAACCTGAACATTTCTTAAATGAAGACTCTAAGAAATATGACATTATCTTTTGTATGCTATTAGAAAATGTGCAGCATAGCTATCTAAAATTCCTCTTACATTCTTCTGGTTTCATTTCAGTTATTTTTTGTAGCCAATTTTTCCATGTTTGGCAATCACAAGGCTCATGTGCTTCACCAAGGCACTCCCTAAAGAGGAAAACATAGAAAAGGCAATTGTAAAATATTCTTCATCAACACTCGAGTAAAAGAATAAGTAGAAAGTAACTCTTTCAACTTTAAAGTTGAGAAAACTGAGACACAGTGACTACTGAGAAATGAAGTATTTCAATAGAGGAATTAAAAATATGATCCTGAAGCTTGATTCCAACAGGTTAGTTTTTCTTTTTAACTGGTATATTCATTTACACATTTAAAATAATTCCAAATAAATTACCTAATACTTATAACTTAGTTTTGCATGCCTTAAGAGCTATACAATATATTTTTACCAGTTAGGTTCTGCCCTCACTAATACTTTAAATCCTAGCAACTCGAAGTGTGTTCGTCTGGCTAGCAGCATTATTAGGAGCTTGTTTAACATGCAGAAGAGCAGACCCCACTACACCTAATGATTAGAATATACTTTTTATCAATATTATCTCATGGCCTTTCTGCATTTTAAAGTTTGAGAAGTGCTGTTTTGTATCACATTTGTGTCATTACTTTTACTTCTGAATCCCCAAGTAACAACTAGGGCAACCTAATTTACTTCTGAGTTTGATGAATTCCCAACTTTCTGTTTCACTGGATTTTGGCAAATTTTGATGTAAATAGTTAAGAAAACATATCAATTTACCATTTGTAAGTTAATTTTATATTCTTTCTCTTACTACATAAAATCAAACATTAGATAGGGCCTAAAGCATTTACAAATTATTTGTTTTAATTCAATATGATGCTATATTCTATAGAGCAAAGGTAATTATTACAGTTAATAATAAAATATCTAAAAAACTCCTTTCAATGTTGGCAGACACCGCTGAAGTAAATTTAACATTATAAGATTGGGAAACACATAACAAAACTGAAATTTTTATAATTTAGCAGGAAAAGTAACAAACCGAAGATCAGGCATAATGTGAAAATGGTCACAACACATTATACTGAAAAGCTGGATGTAAAGTTTATATAAAGAATAGTTCTGATTTCACAAATGTATATATTCTTAGAAAAGCCTAAAAGAAATCTAATAAAATGTTATCAGTAGTTAAAAAAATATATATAATTTTTGGGGGAGAAAGACCTAATCTGAAGTTGTTATCATTATTGTTATTTTATTTTTTAAAATAAAATTTATTTTATTTATTTTTAGATAGAGGGAAAAAGGAAGAAGAGAGGATGATAAACATCAATGTGAGAAATATCAATTGGTTGCCTCTTGCATGTGCCCTGACCAGGGAACCAAACCTGCACCTGGGCATGTGGCCTGACTGGGGACTGATCCTGGGACTTCTTGCTTTGCAGGATGATGCCCCATCAACTGGGCCACCATGGTCAGGGCATTATTATTGTTATTTTAAATAAAGATCTTATTTGAAAAGTTTAAGTTTGTTAAGACACGCATCCTGACTCAGAGTCTTACAAACTAAGTAACATATCACTATATTAAGAATGTGCCAATTCTACTTCATATCCATTAGGATGGCTACTATTTAAAAAAGTGAAAAATAACAAGTGTTGGGGAGGACGTGGAAAAATAGAAACCCTTGTGCATTTCTGGTAGGAATGTAAAATGATGTAGCTTGTATGGGAAGCAGTTTGGTGGTTCCTCAAAGTGTTAAACAAAATTATCACATGATCTAGCAATTCCACCTCTAGGTATATACCTAAAAGAAATCAAGGACTCATACTTTTACACCAATGTTCATAACAGCATTATTCACAACAACCAAAATATGGGAACAACCCAAGTGTCACTGACAGATGAATAAACAAAATGCAGTATGTACACACACACACAATGGAATATTAGCCAGCAATAAAAAGAAATGAAATTCTGATCCATGATACATCCACATTGTAATGTGGATGAATCTTGAGACATTAGAAACATTCTAAGTGAAATAAGCCAGACACAAAAGGACAAATATTATATGATTTCACTTCTATTAAATATTTAGAATAGGGGAATTCATAGAGACAGAAAGTAGAATGGTGTTTACCAGTAGCTAAAGCAGAGGGAGGATGGAGAGTGTCTGCTTAATGGATACAGAGTTTCTGTTTGGGAAGATGAAAAAGTTCTGAAAATGCACACATTATGAATGTATTTAGTACTACTGAATTACATACTTAAAAATGGCTTAAACCTGGCTGGCGTAGCTCAGTGGATTGAGCATGGGCTGCGAACCAAAGTGTCACAGGTTTGATTCCCAGCCAGGGTACATGCCTGGGTTGCAGGCCATAACCCCCAGCAACCGCACATTGATGTTTCTCTCTCTCTCTCTATCTCCCTCCCTTCCCTCTCTAAAAGTAAATAAATAAAATCTTTTAAAAAATGGTTTAAAGAAAAAACAACAGCAACCAGTTACTTTGAAAATACTTTAGTTTCCCTAAATTCCTGACATCACCAAAGCTGGAATTTGGGAAACCTTTTCTGTAAATGCAGTTTTATAGAGTTCTTCAGTAACTCAGTGGTAATTTAACAGTTATTCAAAAAATCATTGGGTTGCCCTGGCTGGTAGCTCAGTTGGTTAAGAGTGTCATCTGGATATGCCAAGGTTGTGGGTCCGATCCCTGTCAGGGCACATGTTGAGAGTCAACCAACGAATGGATGAGTAAGTGGAACAGCATATCGGTGTTTCCCTCGCTCTCTCTAAAATCAATCAAAAACATATTAATTTGATTAAAAAGGTAAGTAGATATATTAAATTTACTTTAGTACATATTAAAATCAATTCTCCTTTCCAGAACTGTAAAAGATATTTGTAATAACTGTTAATTTTAAATTGGCACATATACTACCATACACTAAGTATTAGAAAGATACCACAGACGAAGGAGCAGTGTTTCCTAGAATCTGTATTCCTCGTGACTCATTTAAAACAAAAATTAAGGTGTAGAAAAGCCTTATATCTTTGTAGTACCTAAAACAAATCAAATAAAATGAATGAAATAAATTATTTTCATTAAGTTTAAGACTTTCCAGTACTTCTGGCCAAGATGGAGGTGTGGGTAGATACACTTTGCCTCCTCACACAACCAATAAAGGACAACAAATTAAAAAACAAAAACAGAACTGTCAGAAAATGGAACTGTATGGAAGTCCAACAACCAAGGAGTTAAAGAAGAAACATTCATCCAGACTGGTAGGAGGGGTGGAGAGGACACGCAGCAAGGTGGTGGCTGGAAGACTGGGGCAGGCAAGGTGGTGGCTGGTGGTCCCACATTTGTGTGCGGATAAGCTGGGAGGAACAACTGGGGAGTGAGACAGACTGTGCAACCCATGGTTCCAGTGCAGAGAAATAAGGCCTCAAAACCTCTGGCTGTAAAAACCTGTGGGAGTTGCGGCAGTGGGAGAAACTCCCAGCTTCACAGGAGAATTCACTGGAGAGACCCACAGGGTCCTAAAATGTACATAAGAACAGTTACCTGTTCTGCAGGTAACTGAAGCCTAAATTCCTAAAGAAAGTTTTTAACCAAGACACCAATGACTGATGACAAGTACTTTTGCCATGTATAATGTACACCCACATTTTTGGTCCAAACTTTCAGGCAAAAAATCTTTCATTTTAATTTTTAAATTCAATTATTTGTTTATTTAGATACTTTTTTCATTATAAAGGAATTTTAGCATTTATTTGTGAACATATGGATATTGTTACTGCTTTCTAGAGTTACACTTTTAACACACAAGCATTAATAAAATAATTAAAAACATTTATAAAGATACAGAATTAGTAGTATCCATGTATGATCTGAATCCTTATTTTTCCCTCAAAAATTTGGGCAAGAAAGTATACATAATGCACAGCAAAAATATGGTATTCTGACAGACCTGGTACCTGTTGCTGAAATTGCACTGTACCTCAAAATGTCACTAAAAGCAAGTGAATGAACTGTAAGGGGAATTTTGGCACATAGTCAACTGAAATTCAGAGATACTAATAAAGTGGGTTAATTCAGGAAATAGGTGCTTAGTAAGAAATTACAAAGAAAAAAATGGTTGTCATACCTAAAATCCTTAACCTTGTCTAAATATGATGGTTAACTAGTATCAGGAGACCAAGGAATGTCTTTACTTGAAAGTCTGTCAATACACACAACCACTGGCAGAACAAAAAGAAATGCAAAAGTGAAAATAGCATTTGGCTCAGCGTTTGTTCTGCCACATGTACCTGGAGCAACAAGGGTGGCACTGCTTTTACTGCATGTTAGTGCTACTTTAGGTTTTATGTGTTATTTGGTATGATTTCATAGGCTATGAAACCTATGAAGACTCAAAATTTCCTATATAAATTAATGGTAACTGCTTCTTTACTTTATGTCATTTCTGCCTACTCTGCCCTACTTTAGGGTAGTGGGGAAAACCTGTATTTAGATGGGCATGCTACTGTGTATTAAAGGACATGATATTTAAACAGGATCTTGTTACTGATCTCTACCAAATAAATAGCATCTTGTTTTAATTCCTGGCCTAGAAAGGGTTGAAGAATGTTCTGTTAGCTGGAAGGACTCTGATACTAAAATAGCTGAATACTGCCAGTCTGGAAAAATCTTTATTTCCAGAACCACAGCTATTAAGCTAAGAGTTTCAGACTGATTATGCAAGAGAAGATGAGACTCAACTATTAGGCCACAAACAAGGACAACCTCATTTATTTTGCCCAGTGGACTCTTTTAAAGAGTCTCTTTTTCTGAGAAGTCTATGGAGAAAGAGATGAAGCATGAAACTATTACTTTAACTCAATCAAGATTCATGATCCTACCGAGGGAGGATGTGTTACCAAAATCCTTATTCTGGGTACTGGAGGAAAACAGAACAAGCTGATGACAATTTTAATGCCAAGACATTCACTTTTAAAGTTTCCCCAAACACTTGACAAGCCTGCACATTACTGGAGGGGTAAGCGGACCAGAAACCTGATACTGTGATTTCTCACCAGGTGCACCACTGTGATTCAAGCCTTCCTATCAGGGATTCAAATTTGTTTTATGGTTGTGGCGACACTATTTCAAAGGCATAGTTTCGGTAAAGAAATGCTCCATAGCTGTGTTAAATATTAAAAACCTCACCATTTTACTATTTAGAATATTCTTGCCAGGCAATTTTAGTGAATAACTCTAAAATATGTGTGACTTCTATGGATTTAGAAGAGATGAAGTCCAAGTAAGTTTCTCAGTTTCCAAAGGAGATACTGGTGATAAAAGGGACCAGGAGACATTCAGGAGAAAATAACCATTATACAAGGTTAATTTTGAGTTTTCACAGGTTAAGATTTTGGTGCCCAAGGAGTTGTTTGGTGCACAACAAATCTTTGAAGACTTAACTAAGAAAGACTTTGTGTTAGTTCAGAGGGCAGAGAACTAGTAGCTTAATATATGCAATAAAAAGAAAATCCAAGGGGAGAAGGTCACTGGCTCAAGGAGAGTCCATCCAGGTTCTGAACACTGTCTAGGGATAATGCTGTCAAGTCAACACAAAATGCAATTCTACAGGCGAAGGGGAAAAGCATTCTAGGTTCAGTTATGAAGGGTCCAGAACTGGTTGATGGGCACTTTATAACAGAAAGGGCTAGCTTGTGGTAGGAATGGAAATAAATGCCTACTCCTACCTTCCCTCCTAACAATGAATACATTCAGTTGTATTCAGGCAGACATTTCTCGTGGGTGACTCTCAACTGATTTTGTCACATGCAATTCTTAAAAAGAAGAAATTATTATTGCCATTTCTTGTAGTTTTTATAATCATCTTTAGAAATATATATAAAGATCTCTTCTGTAAAGCTTCCTTTTGCATGAAGCAGATTGTGCTTCTCTCTAAAACACTAGAGAAAGGCAGAATTCTACTTAAAATTAAAAAATTTTCAATTTATGATTACAGGAAAAGCTCTACTATAGAAATAATAGCAGGAAGCTATGAATGTAAAACAAAGAATGTGGCTATATTTCAATAAAACTTTATTTTAAAGTGTGGACAGTAGTTCAGTAACACCTGACCTAGAGTTTAGTGCTATTTATGGATTGTCAGGTCAAGAGATATTTTTAGCTAATGCTAATAATGATTAGGATAAGAAACTGATCTTTCAGGGTAGGAATATTTTATTACTATGCCTTTTTACTATCTAGCAATGCTACAATTCCATTTTGGTTTCTAATAAGTAGACAAAGAGTAGAGTATTATGTGCATCTAAAGTGTATCCTTGCATATATAATAAATCTATAAATGAGCAAAAACCAGAATACTATTTATTTTTGATCATTTAATTAAATAAAACAAAAGTGGATTATCACTGAATCTATTCTGAATAAAGTTAAAATGCTGATGTCAGACAAACATACACAGTTACATAGCCCTCCTATTACTGATTTATCATTAGTTCATACTTACTGAGGGCTTATCAGACACTGGAAATTAAACAAAGACACACAATGTAGTTCCTATCTGGAACTGTGCATTAGAATCATCTAAGAGCTTTTTTTTTTTGAATCCTACTCCAAAACCTACTGCATCAAAATTCTGCTAGGGTTTGGGATGAAAATTTGGAAAAGTTGTCTTAGTAATTCTGGGCTTCTCTGGTTAAGAATTGCTGCTAGAGACATTAAAGGAAAAAATTGCAACTCTAAATATTTTCTAATCTGTGGCCAGCAATTTGATATTTAAGTTCAAGTGAACAGGCTCTGGAATCAAACAGAAGTGGGTTCTAACCCCACTTCTGCCATATGCTAGCTGCACAACCCAAGACAACTTCTCTGTGCCTGAGTTTCTTTATCTGCAAAATGGGCATAATAACAGCACTCAATTCATAGCAAAGTCAGAAGAACTCTTTATGTCAAAATATTTGGCACATTACTCCACACATATCAAGCACATAATAAGTGTAAACTCAATACACATTTTTAAATTAATAAGAATGGTATCAAACACTATAATTTAAAGGCCTGTCTGACTCAAGGTACAAACTCTCTTTAAAAAAACTATGAGAAAGATGATTAGATTATTTCCCACTTGTCTTGCACTGACCAGCAGAAGAGGTGTCCTTTTCCGCAGTCCACGGCAGGAGCTCTGAGCAAAGGGAAGCTGAGTGTATCAGACCCAGATGTATTTGATCCTTGTTTTGTCAGTCTGACTGCTCTTTCGCAGCCTGGAGTAGGACACCATTTAATGGCAGGATTATTTTCAACAAAGGCCTGTTTAAATAGAATAACAAAATACAACAATCAATATTTTTAACTCTGAATTCTAATATAGTATGTTCCAATGTCAATTTACTTTAAAGCCAAAAAAAAGAGTGAAATAATAAACAAGGTGTAGTCAGTCTCAAATGCTTAAAATAGTACAAGTGTGAAACAACTCTTTATTTAAAGTATAACTGACATTCACTATTATATTGGTTTCAGGTGTACAACATAGTGATTTGACATCTGTGATCACCACGACAATTCTAGTAACCTCTGTCACTGTACAAAGTTAATACAATATTATTGACTATATTTCCTATGCTGTACATTACACCTCTGTGACTTAATTATTTTATCACTGGAAATTTGTACCTCTTAGTGCCTTTCAACTTTTTCATCTATTCCCCCAACATCATCCCCTCTGGCAACCATCAGTTTGTTCTCTATATCTGTGAGTCTGTTTCTGTTTTGTTTCCCTTGTTATTTTGTTTGGACCCTGAGATCCACACATAAGTGAAATCATGAAACAACTTAGTAAGAAGGAAAGAAGGGGCAATTACCTAGTAATGGCATGATTTTTAAAATTTATGTTTTCTTTAGTCTAAAAACCAGGATGTAGATGATAATGATAAAGTAAAAATGCAATTATTCATGCAGAAAATGTGTAATTTAGAAGTGTTCTCATACAATGTGGCACTTTTTTGATGAACATAATTATAAATAGAATCTTATATGTGATTATTAGTTGCATTCGAACAGTGAATTTCTAAATGGCATCCTAATAACACATAAAAATCAGTATTATGATGCTTTTTATCTAAAGGAAACAATAGAATTTCTTTTTAAAAAGTGTACATATTAGGGTTTAAAACACAACAATTCTGCACAAAGCACTTAAAGTGTAACTTTTAATTTATACAAAAAAGAAAGTGGCTTGCATATGCTCCTGAATAAAAACATATAGAAAAAAGATGCAATAAACAGTAAACTTATTAATTGAAACTAAAAGAAAACCCCATAAATTTCTAAGTTGATGACCTTTATTTCTAAATATTTATATTTAAGAGTGTAAATTATCATGCCTTTTGGAAAGCTTAATTAAAGTAGTACTGTCCGCCCTGGCTGTCAGTAGATTGAGCGCGGGCTGCGAACCAAAGCATCGCAGGTTCAGTTCCCAGTCAGGGCACATGCCTGGGTTGCAGGCCACAGCCCCCAGCAACCAACCGCACATTGATGTCTCTCTCTCTCTCTCTCTTTCTCCCTCCCTTTCCTCTCTAAAAATAAATAAATAAAATCTTAAAAAAAAGTAGTACTATCTACTTTGAACATTATTTTTATAAATCAGTTATAAAAATACAATAGGCAAATCAGTAAACAGTTTTGAGCAATAGTTTTATTTCTTTTGGTAAACTGCTACTTTAGCTTTTCTTTTATTTTTTCATGATTATAAAATAGTGCTTTAGCTTAAAAATTTAATTAATGCTACCATTCATTTATGCAATTTTTCTGAGACAAAAGGAAATTGCATTTCCATTATGCAATTTTTGTTTTCAAAAATAAAACAAATATATTAAATACAATCTGTTGTAAAGGTTTCATAAAATTAAAATTAGAGATATTGGACAGATAATTGCCAGCATACCTTAATGTCAAACTGTAGGTATCGTTTGTCCATCTCCTTAGAAACTACACTTTCTATGATATCCACAGGTACAAGTTGGAAGCAATCATATGCAGGGCAGAAAATGTTGTGAGCTTCACCTTCTTGAATTTTCAGATTCAAAAATCTGTTAAAATGATCAATTAATAAAAAATAGGCAGAGATGTAATTTGTTTACAGTCTAAGATTTTTTCTATGCTTAATCTTCTGTTAGAATACAACTAAAATAACACCAATGAACCAAGTACGGAATATCAACTATAATACATTGATTGATATAATTCACAAATATTGAACACTAAGTGCAAAGTCATTCATTATACATGTATGAAAATATACACACATGTATTTGTATATTTTATATATTTTTACATATCCTTGTTCTGCTTTATCTTTTAAAATTTGAAACAATATATTTATTTAACTTAAAAAATTCAGGAATAACTGGTTTAGAAAGGTCATATTCAATTCTCAATATTCTACACCTTTAAATAAAAGGGAGCAATCATACAGGGTTAAATAATGCATAATTCCAGAAAATTTGGGGTGGCACTGAAATATAGCATGCCTTTTTGAAGAAAAGGTTTTCTGCTTGTATTTCATGAAGACAAGTATTAAAATGAGCTTCATGTCCTACTCTAGTCACACTAGTTGAGGTAGAAGAGAAAAGCATCCTGGAAAGTGGCGGGAAACTAGCCCAAGGTGAATTAAATGGTTAAGAACAGGATTTTGAGTTAGAGAATTCCAGGCCTGCCACTAACAAGGTATATGATCTTAACTTATTTTAGCTGTTCTGTACCTCGCTTTTATTACCTGTAAAATGGAGATAATAATCTGCACTTCTCGGGATTGTTATACTGATTATATAAATCGTGTAAAATATTTGTATGGTGGCAAATAAAAATTCATAAATTTTAGCAAAGGTTTTATTGTTTCTCTCTCTCTCTCACTCTCCTCTCTCTGTCTCCCACCTCTTACTGTTGGCACAATAAACATGCTCAAGTTTTACCCATTCTGAAAACTTTTCTCAACCAATGACCCTCTTTAGTTGCACTTTCCTTTCACATCAAAATGCAATGACTTGTCACTCCTTCCTCAAGTCCATCATCCATTCACTTCTAAACCCACTGGCTTCTATCTCTTCTTCATTGAATGGCTGGATCTTAACATGGCCATTAAGACTACCCATAAGTAGCCTTGGCCAGGTAGCTCAGTTGACTACAGTGTTTTCCCATTACACCAAGGTTGCAAGTTCGATCTCTGGCCAGGGCACATACAAGAAGCAACCAATAAATGCAGAAATAAATGGAACAACAAATTGATGTTTCTCTCTCTCTCCCTGCTACCCCCCCCCATCAAAAAAGACTATCCTTTAGGCCAAACTAGTCAAGAAATCTCAGCTTTTATTTTGCTTTAACTTCTCTACAGCATCTGATAGTGCTGAATAGTTCCTTCTTTCAGATTCTTTCTGGCTCCCAGAACTTTTAAGCTTCTTTCCTGGCATTCTTCTTACTTTTGGTTGCTCCTTGTCCATCTCTTTTACTAGTGCCTTTTATTCTCCTGATCACTTATATTTTACCATTCTCTAGAGTTTTCATGCCAAAACTCTTCCCTTCCTATTCCATACAATCTTCTTGGGTGATCTAAATACCCCTAACAGAAACTACCACCTACATGCTAAAGACACTGAAAGCTCAAGCCCAGATCCCCCTTGTCAGTTATAGATCTTAATCACACACATTTTTGTTCACATACCCCAAAGGCATTTGAATTTCAACATGTTTAAAATCTTCGCCTCTGTTTTCAATGTTTTAAACTACACAGGCTCCACAAAACCCTGATATATTCCAATAGAAGGACATTCTATACCTTAGTTACCAGTTAAAAGTTATTTCTATTACTCTGTGTCAGGAAAAACAATTCAGCAGAAGGATGAAGAATTCAGGGCAAATGCTACAGAGTGGCTGTTCTCAAAGTGTGATATGTGGACCTGTGAGGGTTCCTGAGACTTTCCAGGGGATTTATGAGGTCAAAACTACTTCCTCCCTTCCCCCACCCCTTCTCTCTCTTTCCCTATCAGATTTTTTAAAAATCAAATTTATTGGGGTGACACTAGTTAATAAGATCATATACTATTTTCAAAATGGTATTAAGACCCCATTTACTTTTGGTTAAAACTGCTGGTGCCACCCTGGCAGGTTGGCCCAGTTAGTTGGAGCATCGTCCCATCCACCAAAAAGTTGCAGGTTGCATCACCGGTGGAGGTACATACAGGAGGCAACTGATCTCAAATCAATGTGAGAGAAACATCTCACCCCCACCCCCACACGCCCTCTTTCTAAAAATAAAAGAATTAATAAACATATCCTCAGGTGAGAATTAAAAATAGAAACGACTGCTGATGCCATAGCATAAATCATGATGGTGACATTACAACTGTACTAATAGACTTTGTATTCCTCACTACTCCATATTCACAAGTAACAAACAAAACCATGCCTGTTTCATTTAAGAACACCCTTGATAGAGCAATAAGTTATTCATTATTGATTTATTATTTAATTTTATTAAAACTTAGCCCATGAGTATACATACACGTCTTGGGTATTCTGTGCAAAGAAATGGGAAGTACGCATACTGAGCTTCTGCTGCATACCAAAGCAGGAGGGCTGTCTGAAGGAAAGCCCTTAAAATTTGTCAAGTTATAAGTTACCTGCTTGTATCATGGAACACTATTTTTTTTTTGAAAGAGTGACTACAAACAATGATTATTCAGACTTGATTATATGATAAACTACTTCTGAAAATGAATTAAGAAAAAAAGTTGAGGGTATTCGTTGACAATAATAAAATTCAAGCCTTCAAATAATACTTGGAATTTTAAAAAATTCTTATTTGCTATTGTGAGCTTCACAGCTTCCCAATATTTAGAGACTTTTCTGGAAACTGGTATCAACTAATGTGACTTTTTACTATATTTATGTATAGTGTAAAATATGTCAACACTGGAAGATCTGAATAATCCAGTGAACCAATATTTTCCAAATGATGTTACAAAACCATGCAAGAGTAAAAGAGCTATGAAAAGTGCAACACAGACCAATGGATTTTAATGTAAGAGTATGAAAGTCTACTGATGTGGTTTTAGATTTTATACTGCAATTAGCCATTAAGAAACTACTACTACTTGATGGATTTTGATATATATCACCGATTATCCACATTTCTCTGAATATTTCTGTAATTTCATCTGCACATCAGTGTGAGGCCAGATTTTCTTTATATATGTTTGACCAAAACAATACTGTGTAATGAGAATACAGCTGTCTTCTATTAAGCTAGACATTAAAGGGATTTCCAAAAAGGAAGAAAAATACCACTCTTCTGATTTGCTTCCATTTTAAGGGAAGTAGTTATTGTTCATAGTTAATGTTATTTATGTTAACAGACAATGGATTTATTATTTTAAAGTGATTAAAAATATTAATTTTTACAGTGCTTATTTCTAATATAGTATATATGAAAAGGCACTGCCGATATAAACAGAGGCTCTTTAGAATACTCAATAATTTTTTAAGCCTGTAAAGGGATCTTGAGACTAAAAGAGAAGTGCTAATTGTAGAGTTCCTTTTTCACATAAGAGGAATCTCTTCATTTTAGTTATGAAGAGGTTCCCTAGAAAGTTGGACATAATTCATCTTATACAACCATGTGTAGCTTAACAAGGAGGAAGAGTCTGAAGAATGAGTCAACCGATGATTTCATCCTTGTGTGAACATTGTGGAGTGTACTTACCTAAACTTAAATGGTATAACCTATTATATACCTATGCTACATGATAAGCCTATTGCTCCTAGGATACACACCTGTGCAATAAGTAGTACTGAATATTACAAGCAGTTGTAATGAAATGGTAAATATTTGTATGTCTAAGAATAGAAAAGGCACAGTAAAAATACAGCATAAAAGATAAAAAGTGTGCACCTGTGTATGCACACATTGAGGGGAGGGGGCGCTGTGGAGGGAGGTGCCTCTGGAGAGAGAGAGAGAGAGAGAGAGAGAGAGAGAGAGAGACAAGATGTCAGGAGGAGGGAGCGGGGAGAGAGAGGGAAGGAAGTGAGGGGGAAGGAAAGGGAGAGCACAGATCCAAAGAGACCCAGAGAGATGAAGCTTGGCATGAAAATAGTAAGAGGGAGAGGAAGAAGACAGAAGAGAGGGAGGAAAAGGACTGGGAGGAAAGAGATAAAGAGAAATGGAGAAACGGGGAATGAGTCTGTGTGCATACATGCATGTATGCGTGCGCAGCAGGGGGACAGCATGCTACATCTCCTCAACTACTCAAAGCACCCACAGCGAGCAGTAAATCTGACATCATAGTCAGGCTCAGCCTTTCCTTCCAACACAGCAAACAAACTTTTTCTTAAAATCCATGATAATGTTATAGGACCACCTTCATATATTGAATTATGTGGCTCTTCACCGATCAAAACGTGGTTACGTGGAACATGGCTGCAGTCCCCTGACAGGGTGCATGACTTGCTTAGACATAGTTACTATATGAAGATATTTTAAATTTTATTTATTCTAAATGTATCAGAGCAAATTTCATTACCTCTGGGGAATTAAATGACAGAACTGAGAAGACCTCACTGAAGACAGAATTTCTCTGTGAGCCATGCTCTTAATCCTCATTCAAATACAATTTCCACTAAATTTCCAAGCAGAACATGGAGTTAATGAATGTGAGTAAAAGAGAAATCTGGGGCAAACTTCACTTATACTTTTATCTTGTAGATCTGCTTCACAGATTATATCCTAGATAGGTTTCTCTGCTTATTACCATGCTTAGGATAATAATAACTAGCATTTATTGATTGTCCCTGTTCTAAGCATTTTACATATATTAAGTCATTTAACACTAAATTGACAATAATCTATTAAGTACTTACTATTATCATCATTTTATAGATTACAAATTTGAGGCACAAGGCAGTTACCACTTAACTAAATCCACAACCAGTAAGTAGGAGGAAGAATATTCTAGGTTGGATAGAAAACAGTAATTTCCCTTTCATTTAAGCTCTTGGCATAGATGCTTCAAAGCATCTGGTTGGACTGATGAGATAAGGGGGTAGGGAAGTCCAAGGTAAATGGAGAGGTTTTCAAGCTATCTAAGGACCTTTAAAAATTCTTCTTTGCTTCTTGGACAGAGGGGTGTCTTTCCTATATGCCTATGAGATATGAAAAGACTGCAATCAATTTAAAAATGACTTTATCAACATATGAATCACACAACCTGAAACTTGTTTTACTGGTGCTTGATTTGGCAAGAACTGCTTGGCAGGAGTGCGCGGGAAAATTCTAGGTAGGCTGATAAGGTACCCTGGAAAACAATAATTAGATCTTCCAAATTTAAATCTTACCATTAACCTCTCCAGGCTAGTCTGTGAAGAGTATGGGAGATGGTTTTTGTGACAGGAGTTAAATAAGAAAGGTCAAGGAAGTTGAAAAAAATTCAAGTAAATCCCTGGCAGGGGGAGAGGTGTGTGTCTGAGTTTTCACATAAAAACCAAGGTCAACACTAGCAATCCTGGTAGAACCCAGGTAATATTTCCTAATTCAATACAGTTACTAGTTCACTTTGGATTGTGAGCTCTGACCCTGACCAGTTAGTTTAGCTGCATCAACTGTAGTGATTGGATCCCATGTAATTAGACTCTGAGTAGAGTCTAACCTATATTTTAAAATAAACAATCAGGTATTTTTATTTATTTTTTTTAAAAAGCACTATTTTCCCCCCTCTAAATGAAATCTTGCCTCATATTCTGATTTGAGAAAAAAGACAACAAAATGTACGCAAATGAAACTAGAGTGACAGAAAAGAGATCAGTGTTGCCTACAGTTTGAAAGGAGAATGGGGCAGTGAGAGATAAGAGGGAGGCAGAAAAAGAAGGGCTGGAGGGATTTCAAGGAGAAATGAGGAAACTTCGGGGGATGATGGATATAGCCATTATCTTGGTTGTGGTAATGGTTCATGGGTATATATATATGCCAAAGCTAATCAAATTATTTATTTTAAATACGTGGTTTACTGTATGTCAATTACACCCCAACACACTTGTTTAATTTGCTTAAGTTCTTGCTCTCTCACCCAAAGTGGTATTCCCCAGCTCCCTGAACTTGATACTTGGCACTCCATTTAAAAAAATAGCTTGAAAACTTCTAATTTTTAAGATTTCCTTAAATACTAATGACATGCTTTGCTTAGATCATCAATCCGCAGATTTATGTGTCTCCAGAGAAAACATGATGTTGTACTGCTCATTATACTAATTTTCATTTTGTTCATAAACCTCTCCTGAGAAGTGCAACATTAGAGCAAAGTTAATGGATGTGAGAAAGTATAAATATTGGCAAGGTAATAAGAAGGAGAATAAACATGAGAAGCAAAATAAATTTTCCACTTGTAATATATACCCAAGCATGCCTAGCAGAAACATTTAACTAGATAAAAAAGCCTAGATAAAATCTGGAGTGCTTTTATCACATATTTTGAGTGGTCGAATCATTCAACAAACATCAAAATTTGAATTGATTAAAGAGGAATTTTAAACATTCATATTCTTACAGATTTTCAAGGCTATTTGCTTGTTACAAAAAATAGAAAGCATAAAAATAGATTCTTAAAAATTCTTGGGGTATATTAGGTGTAGGCTTGAAATTTATATGTAATATAAATTAAGATACTAAGAAAATGTATTTACATATACCTGCTTTGTTCCATAAACTATCTTACATTAAGCTAAATAACACTAATTACTAAATTAAATAATTTTACTAAATTAATCATGGGAAAATGTTAAAATAAGAAAAATAAAATTCTTCCTTAGTGAAGTATATTTCAGCATAGCTTTGCAATCTACATCATTAAATATTGAAAGCAAACAATTTTATTACCAAATCAGAGTGCTATCATGCAGTAAGAAATACTAAGCTGCATATATACTCACGACTCCCAACATCCTCTACAAAAGTCATGTCCACAGGGCATATCCACTGGGTCTTCAAATACAGAAATACTGCACATACAGATGTCACACTGGAAATTAAGAAGAGCAATGATTTAAACAAAGTCATATGTTAAAGTCATATGTTGGAGAGAGACTAATACATTCATTTGTTCATTAGTTTAAGGCAAAAACACTAGTCTAATAAATATAAAAAATTAATGTTTCAAAGTTATGAGGGTGAGTTAAATTTAGTGAGCCTACCTTTGAATAACAAGTATGCCTACTTCATTTTAAATGATTGTGAGATATAAATATTTCAATGAAAAAGTCAAACTCTTACATTTGAAATTTATGTATTAAATTAATCAGTGAGTATGTATTTAGAAAAGGAAATACAAAAAACAAATCATTACTATCTATTCAGGTCAAGATCAAATTGCCCATTTAAAAATACCCACTTCAATATTATGTCCTTCACCCTATACTCTCCCCAGAAAATCTAGAAAAGCAGAGTATCTGTTTTTTCATCTAGCATCTGTTTTTTCATATGGCAACTCAGGGTATTCAGAGTAGCAATTTAAGGATTTCTACCCAGGGAACTCAATTACAAAGCTCTGTGTCTTCTAAACAACCACTTAGTAGAAGTAAACTTTATAATGTTACAAATACAAATTACAAAAGTAGGAATCTGTTTTCAAAGGAGACCTAGATAAAATCTGGAGTATTTTTATCACATATTTTGAGTGGCTGAATCATTCAACAAACATCAAGATATCCTGTAACAGTACACCAATATATTAACAAATGTTAATAACATTTTTATGGAAATATATCTAGATGACAAACTCCAAAGGCTTTACGAAAACAAATACATGATTATCTAGGTAGTATAAATGTCTTGAAGAAAATATAAAACATGTTTTCATATTCTTGGTTTAAAGTGCCTATCACAGTATCATTTTATAATATTTCAGCATGGTGTTTAAAACCTCCAAGCAGCTACAGTTTTAAGTGGCAATATAGTAGGTGGTTTTTCTAAGCTCTTTTGTGTTTCCTGTTTTGAAATGACAAAAGAAAACCTTTGTTTCTCAGTCTGTAGTTCTGAGATCACAAAAAAATTCTGTGATAACAAATATTTACTGAAGTGTGAGTGAAATAATGGAACCCTTTAAGAAAGGTATAGGGTTTGATTACAAGATTATGGCTAGAGGGTCTATGAAATAATTTTAAATAATTAAAAAGTTAAATACAAAGCTATGGGAAGTACACTGAATAACAAACCATACCAAACTGGTGTCCAAATCCCCAGGAGATAAACTCATTTCATCGGGAGAGGTGACAGAAGAGCGTGTAGTTCTTGGAGTCCTTGGCGAAGGGAGCGTGTCCCAGGCATTATACCCACTCGGCGGCGGGGTTGGCATTTGAACACCTGATCGTTGGCAGCAGTTCTCTGGGTTGGACATCCAAGCTTCAAGTAGTTTCTCCCTGTCCCAGTCTTTAAGAAAAATGGAATGAATATCTCTCAAAAAACAGAATATATGGTGTTTTAAGAGCTTCCTAATTACAAAAGAAAGTGAGGATAAATTAAAGAGATATAGGCCACCCAAGAAAGAACAATTATTTATATAAAGTAGTAATTGCAAATAACTACTCAGGTATGTTAATCCATTAATATTTTTAAACAGAATTTAAACTTTTATAGTCTACCATGGATTACAACCTCACATGTAACAACATAGTTAAAATTTCCAGTCATCTCTACTACTAATAAAAAGAAGTGGTTCACTTTCAGAATTTACTAAATTCTTGTTGGCACAGGTTGAGGTAGCTGTTTTATTCTTTCAAAAAAATATGTAATTTTGCAATTATCCTCACTGGTGTCAAGTGGTAAAATGATTGTACAGCTTACTATAAACATGTTAAAATGCCAATAAACCCTAAAAATCATTTAATAAACAGCTTGAAAGCAGAATGAACTTCTGAAGGGATTATAGTTATAAATAAAATTTTAGTAAATCAAGTATAAATTCTGTATTAAGTGAGCTCCAATCTGACTGAACTACAAAAGATTACCTATCAGCACTTGTAACAGTCAAGTGAAGCATGGTATTATAAAGTCCACAGCCATGAAATCCTAACACTTTAAAATAATAAACCTACATATTTAATTGTCTTGCTAGGTGGTGTTTTACACACATTATTTTATTTATTCTTCCCAACAAATTTTCAGTCACTATTTAGATGAAGTAACCAACACTCAGGGAAATTATATAACCTATCTAGGCTCACACAGATAGTGAAGGATTTGAAACCAATTTCTGTCGCTCCAAAGTGTAATACAATAAAGTACAGGGTAGTACTGCAGGGTAGTGCAGTAGTACTACAGAGTCAATTATTTATCATAGGCTCATTCTATAGAATTTTACAGTTCAAACATGAATGGCTGTAGAAATTTTCTATACAAGACTTTTTTCAATCACGTTAAGTCAACCTACTTGGTGGTTTAAACAGGATAATTATGACTGAGACATTCAATGTCAAGAAAGGGAATGTACTTCCACCTACCATATATGCATAGAAATATAATGGAAAGACATGAGCAATTCTGTAAATTTACAGTATACCAATGTATAAGTCTGGGGAAATGGAAAGTAAGACTGTAGAGATTTGATTACAAAGAGTAAGAAAAATCCAACAACTGAAAAAACCGACATGAGTACATTCCAGAAAATGTTGCTAAATGGACCTCAGTGTTTTGATAGGTCATTACTTAAAAAGTTAAAATTACTTCTCTTAGAAGAGTATAATTATTGACCTGATTGGTGTGGCTTGGTTGGTTAGGCATCATCCTGAAAAACAAAAGGTCATCAGTTTGATTCCTGGTCAGGGCACATGCCTGGGTTGCAGGTTTGGTCCCTGGCTGGGGCACATACAAGAGGCAACTGATATATGTTTCTCACAATGTTTCTCTCCTGCTATTTCTCCCTCCTTCCCTTCTTTCTAAAAATAAATTTAAATAATCTTTTTTAAAAAGTATGATTATTAGCCCTCGCTGGTGTAGCTCAGTGGATTGAGCACGGGCTGCAAACCAAAGCATTGCAGGTTCGATTCCCAGTCAGGGCACATGCCTGGGTTGCAGGCCACGGCCCCCAGCAACTGCACATTGATGTTTTTCTCTCTCTCCCTCCCTCCCCTCTCTAAAAATAAATAAATAAACTCTTTAAAAAAATGATGGAGATTTAAAATTTTTAAAAAAATTTAAAAAAGTATGAGTATTTTTCAAAAGTCTCTATTATGTAACTTAAAATTTTTTAAAGATTTATTTACTTTTAGAAAGAGGGGAAGAGAGCAAGAAAGAGAGGGAGAGAACTATCAATGTGTGAGAGATCAATCAGTTACCTCTCACATGCCCCCAACTGGGGACCTGGCCCACAACCCAAACATGTGCCCTGACCAGGAATCAAACCCGGGACCTTTGGGTTCACAGGCCAGTGCTCAAACCACTGAGCCACACCAGCCAGGCTATTATGTCTTCAAAAAAATATATTGATTTTAGAGGGAGTAGGAGGGAGGGAAGGTGGGAGGGAGAAAGAAATACTGATTTGTTGTTCCATTTCTTGAGGCATTTATTGGTTGATTCTTGTATGTGTGCCCTGACCAGATCCAACTGCAACCTTAGTGTATCAGGATGACACTCTGCCTGAACTACCTGTCCAGGGCTCCATTAGTTCACCTTTAAATATCACTTTAATAAAGGAATAAAATAAGAACTACTATAATTCATATACAGAGATATTAAATATGCTAAATTTTAGTCTTATCTACTAGCAAAATTTCTGTTTGGTTTCCATCACATCATTCATTTAGCAAATCCTTACTGAATACCTTCTATGAGCCATGCATTGTGTCAGGCAGTAGGAATACAATGGAAGGAGAAACAGGCACGATCCTGCCTTCATGGAACTTATACTCTAATAAGAAGGAACACATCAAGTAAATTCAACGTATTTAAAAAACAATCATCAATGTCAGAAGAGACATGAAGGAGAAAGAAGTAGAGAATCCTAGTCAGGGAGGTCAGAGAAGGTGACTCTGGAAAAATGGCCTGGAGTAGACATCTGAAGGACTTAATTAGATAACAAGGAGAGGGCAAGACATTCTAGAATGGTGGTACACAGCATGTCCAAAGCCTTTCAGTGGCATCCTCATGAGATTAATAAAGTCAATGTACCTGGGGCATGGACACCAAATAGAAGCACTGTGTGTGATGGGGTTGAATGGGTCATGCAAGACTTTATTTAATTACACTGCTACTATTAGTTTAGGAATGACAGGAAGTCAATGAAAAGTTGGGCATTGGGTTAGAAACAACAGGTTTTCACAATTGCATTTGAAAAGATGAGTCTGACTACAGTATGGAAAACAAACAGATGAAGAAATTGGATAGGGCAAGAATGGATGACCAGAGGACAGGCAACTGGGTAGTACAAGTGAAAGACGATGGCAGCTAGGGTGAGGTGGTTGGCTGTAGTAGAGACAAAGAGAAAAGGAGAAGTTTACAATTTGAGAGGTGAAACCAACAATTTTGTAAAAATAAGACATAGGGTTGAAAGGAGAGGAAATGTCAAAGTTAGTGTCCCAGGCTTAATTGGTTGGCTGGTGCTGCCATCTATGCAAATAGGAAACACCAAAGAATCAGCTATAGGTGGGAGAGCGTGATTTTTCGTCTTAGGCATGATGAGTTTAAGGTGCTTTTGAGATACTCAAGATGTGTTTCTTTTTAAATTTATTTTAAATTAAATTTATTGCAGTGACATTGGTTAATAAAATCACATAGGTTTCAAGTGCACGACTCTATGGTACATCATCTGTACATTGCAATTTGTGCCCACCGCCCAATGACAAATCTTCCCCGCTTTTAAATGGGCAGTTGAATATGAGGGTATATCTTGCATAAAAAAGGTCTAATTCAGAGGGAGAAATCTATACTTATAGAAGCCCTGGGAGAAGATACCATTTTGTAAGGAGAAAGTAGAGTGAGAAGTTGTGGACTTCTGATGTTTAATTGTCAATAAAAGATCATGAGCCTCCAACAGAGCTTTAAAAATACTTCAATATAAGTTTACTCTAAGCACAAGCAAAATTAGCCTTGGTCTCAGATTTTGTACATTTTACTTATTTTCTCATTAGGTAGTATTCAATTACATAAGTTACCTTTATTACTGAGGAAATGCTCAGAGAATGACCTTTGTATTCTTAAGAGAGTCCTCCTTAAAATTCAATTACTACTTAGCAAATACTGCCAAACATTTTTGTCTTCTGCTTAATCAAGATCAACTTCATTACTTTGGGACTAAATTTGACAATAGATAATATAATCTTCAAATCTATTTTTCCTATTTAAAGCTGAATGAATGTTACCAAGGATACAATCTATAAATCTTCCAAATAGTTCAGTTTAATAGCTCTGAAACAGAGCCTGTCCTGGTATTGAAAGCAATTAGTATAAATTATAGCTCTGTACACTCTCATTTTATTCACTAACATCATTTATTTTGGTATATCTTACTTAATTATCAAATGTTACTGATATTAACTAAACAAAGATGTCCACTTGAAACCTGTATTAGCCTTTATTTTATGCCTTAAGAGGGAAATGAAATATAGAACTCTTAAGTTATCCAGAAACTTATCACAGAATAGACAAATGCTAAGTAGGAAAAAATCAATTAGATATCACTTTATTTGAATCGACACCTATTATGTGAAAGAAATAACTTAAAGAAATATCAAGTGTAAAAATGGATTTGATCATTTAATAACCATTGATGATATAATGTGTAAACAAATAGAGATAAAAATGTTTCTTTTAATTACAATGATATTACTGGTAAAGTTAACCTTAGATTCTATATAATACTGTAACTTAAAATTATGATATATTATCTAACTGAATGTACATACCTATGGCTGTAGTACATAAAAATGCTATGGTGTAAAACTGCTGCTTACTGTTAAGTGTGGCCATATGTCTGCATTGTGACCAAGGGAATATGTTGAGGAGTGTTGTATGCCACATACAAGACTGGCTCAAAAACTTCCAAGTTTATTTCTCCATGCACTTCCCTCTTTTTGACTGGCTGGCTGGCTGGAATGGAGATGTAATCCCCAGGAGATAACTCTCAGAAACCCGCTTTGGGTAAGATGCAGAGTCTCAATCAGTGAGGGCCCTTGAATAAATGTAAGGAACAGAGTCCCTGTCCCACTCCTAATCATAGACAGAAACATTTGTATTATTACATGATTAATAAATGTTTACTGTATTTGAACTTACATTTCTATTTCAGCAGTTAGCCTACCCTAACTATACAACCATCACGTCACAGCTCCACACTGATGGACAGCTTCTACTTTTCTGCCAGCTCTACATTATATTTAAATGTACTCTCTGTATTTAAAAGCTCAAGGATATACCTCCTGGTGTTGTGAAACTTACCCTAAAGAAATACAATTTGAGGTATTCTGCATTTTTTTACAAGTTTAAATATAATGACTGTTAAGCATTCTTACTGGCTAAAAAGAAAATATTTCATCTTTTTTTTTAATTTTATTTTAATCATTGTTCAAATACAGTTTTCTCCTTTTTACTCCCAATCCAGTCCCCCCTCCCACCCTCCCCACTTCCCTCCCATTACCACAAAATATTTCATCTTTAAATTCCATTATTTTAGTCCTGGCTGGTGTGACTCAGTAGATTGAGTGCCAGCCTGAAAACCAAAGAGTCCTGGGTTTAGTTCCCAGTCAGGGCACATGCCTGAGTTGCAGGTCAGATCCCCAGTAGAGGGCACATGAGAGGCAACCACACATTGATGTTTCTCTCCCTCTCTTTCTCCCTTGCCCTCTCTCTAAAAATAAACAAAATCTTTCAAAAAAATTCTATTATTTAAAACGCTATTCTGGATTTCTAATTTTCATTTTTGACTCAGGTCTAAAATTTTTTCGAAGGATTCACTTCAACTTTATAAAGATGACAATGGAGAAATGTAATTTTATAATAAAAAGATGAACTTTTAAAAAATGTAAAAGTAACATTTAGGTATATTATCTATTCATTCTATTACTATTTCTGAAGACAATATATGTCAGATATTATAAAAATAAAAAGAAATAAAAGTTGCCTACGAAGAGCTCCTAAGTTAATAGAGAGGAAAAGCAACAATATTATCACAATATTGTATTCTAAGTGTATGACTCATATATGCACGGGATCTAATGGGAATAGACAGGGAGGGTCTCAGTGCAGACTTGGAACCAAATAAGCAGTAACAGTTTCCTGAAAGAGGTGATTTCTAAAGACAAGGGCAGGTAAATAAAGAAATGGGCAGACTAACAGGCCAGTAAAGAAGCCTGGGTCATGAAGGTCTGCTAGGGAGTTTGGGTGATGGTAAGTCTGTGGAAAGCCAGTGAAGGGTTTTTCAGCAGGGAAAATTTCATTAAAAAACAGTCTAATAGCAATAAGAAAAATTAATAGGGCGAAAGAGAAAAGGAAACATTGGAAACCAAGATTTGGGAGACTACAGTTAAATGAGCAATAATGACAGCCTGAATTTAAGTTGGTGGCAGTGGGAATAGGTACAACTAGGGAAAGTGGGAGAAGGATGAGAGATACTTAGGAAGAGAAATGAGAAGACCGGAGCCAAATGCACTAGAAATGGAGGAGTCAAGTGTGACTCTAGTTTTTGGCTGGGTAATTAGATGAATTTTGGTGCCCATGTATCAGACAGTGAGAGAAATGAGTTCAGGTATAGACTTCCTTAAATTGAGGAGAAAAATGTTAAACAGACATTTAGAAATACAGCCTCAAATACCTTATTAAGGTCAGGTTGTAGATATACTCTGCTGTTCAAGTGGTATTCGAAACCACTGGTTTCATTAGTTAAATGTGTGAGGCTATGTTTCTCAGAGAGAGCTCACTCAGTAGGCTTGTTTACAACACCTTTGTTTATGCCTTATCCCCACCTAATGACTTAAGACTCTCTGGAATTAATCCTACGAATCTCTGGTTAGTTTCCCAGGCAATTCTTACTTACACTAAAACTTGAGACTCGCTAGTATATAAAGTGGAAAAGAGTGTCAAGTACAGAACCCCCAAAAATATCAATATTAAAGACAGCAATTCTGGAGGGTTATATACCAGCTTATTCACAGTGGTGATCAATGGATGATGAAATATGGGTTTTAAATTTTCTTCTGATTAACAGATCATATGAAGAGTTATGGAAGTCGACATTCCATTTTAGTATAGATGTGATTAAGATTTATAGTTCACATAGACAGGTAAGCCTTAAAATGACTGGACCTTTCTCTTTTTAAGAGTAATTTTTAAATCAGAAAAAAAATTGTCTTTGAAATAAGCCAAATGTCAAATATCAAGTGTGCAACGAGAAGGTCCATCTCGGCAGGTGACAACTCCCAGAATGACTATGTAAGTGTCAGAATTTACAACAAGCTGAATACTTTTCCTAAAGTAATGTCCTCAAAACAACAAACAAACAAACAAACAAACAAACCTTAAGAGGGATAGTATATTGTGTTGACTCTACAATTTTACTTTGTGCATTTCATGGTGAGAAACCGCTTTTACATAAAATAAATTGGTAATAGTAATAACACAATTGTTATGTATTTAATTGACTTTAGTAAAAAATGTTAAAACCAGGACTAGGACTATGGATTCCAATTCTCAAATCTGCTAAAATCAGACAGATTTCTACAATTAGATAATTTGTAAGTTGATTTAGTAGCTTGATTTTTAAGTAGAAAGTTCCTATTTCTCCCCTATGATTTATAGTCAGTTTAAACTTCAAACTACAAAATATTATGAAGATACTGGGTACTGTACAGTAAACACTGCCCCCCAAAACAAGATCAGGCTTGTTTAACAAACTACTTTGTTCTATAGTAAGATCATAAAGTAGCCATTTTTTTCACTCTGAGAAGTTTCAAAAGGCGCCCATGTTATCAGAAGCATGACATCTGTCTTATTACCATGAGCTCGAAGTAAAGCTTCAGCAGTGAAGAGTGGAGCCTGAAGCATGTCTGCTGTTTCCACAATAAGCATATCCTTCAATCTACGAAGATCCTGAGGCCTTAATCCTTCATATGGCTTTCAAAAGAAGGGAAACAAAGTTAAATTGGCTGTTATACTCTTAGGGAGTTCTAAATGCCTGTATGCAAATAAAATATTACCATTTCTTTAAGCTTTCAGCTTCAGTTTGGTTATTGATATTCAAAAGATTCTGTATGTTCCAATATCATGGACTTCAAACTACTATTTCACAAGCCTTTTTTAAACTGGAAAGCTGATTCCAGGGCATTTTAAAATAAAAGTATCATACTATAATAACAAAACCATTTTACTTTACAGTTTTGAAAATTTGGATAACAAAACCCCCCCCTATAATCCCACCACTGAGCAATAATCATAATTAAAGTTTTCAAGTATATTTATCCAGTCTTTTTTGCAGACCAACTGTATGTGAATATATGTGAGCTCACTTAGGCAGTTTTAATCATTGAACCACCAAGCATTTACACTTATTAAGATCCAATTTAGATTGCTAGTGGGATTGTATAAGACCTATGACTGTATTTTGCCGTGTATAATGTGCACCCACATTTTTGGCTCAAACTTTCAGGAAAAAGTCTTTCATTTTAATTTTTTATTCTGATTTATTTATTTATATTTAGAAACAAAACTGATTATCGCATTCCAAGGTATTATTTTGCATACAGATATCATTACTGTTTTCTAGAGTTATACTTTTACCACATAAGCAATAAGTAAAAAAATTAAAAACATTTATACAGATACGGAATTAGAACTACCCATGTATAATGCACATTCTTATTTTTCCATCAAAAATTTGGCCAAAAAAGTGCACATTATATGTGATGAAATGTGGTAATTAACTTGGAGAGAATTAACTATGCCATACTATTCAGACTTCTTACAGATAAACATATTATTTTCAATGTTTATTCAAGTGTTCATTAATGCTGTTTAGTTTTCATATAGGTAATATATCAACTCAGGTTTTTTGTTCTTTTATCATCCTTTATCTTTTTTTTTGCTTTTACAGAAAACATAAAAATAAAATCACATATCTCACTACTCATAAATAATGATTGATAACATTTAGACCTTACTTGTTTCAAGTCCTTTTAAAAAACAAAATGAAACAAAAGAAGCAAAAACCTCATAATCTGTGACATTTCCCCATTACATTTCCCCAATTTTCCTCATCCTTGCTCATGAATTTGATTTACAGCTCTCATAATATTATGGCATATCATTATACATATATCATTAGGCAATATGCTTTTCTTTATTTTCATTCAATATTGTGTTTTCATTATGAATATTGATGTACATATCTATTTCAATCCTTTGAGCAGTTATGCTTACTGCATGCAGTTACACATAGAACTAACGGCCACAGCTTCAAAAGCAGCAGAAATTCCCAAGTACTTATCAGAAAAACAACCACTGAGGATGTCCTCTGGTAGCATCTACCACGGTCTCCAGAGACATCTGGGCGATTAGTAAATTCATCCTTTGCAGTTGACTTACAGGCATTTTAGAATTAGATTTTATCTCTTCTTGCTTTGTTTTTTTGGTATCATGGAAACCATTTAATCAATTCTTAGTTAACCCTGTAAAATTGGGACTCTTATTCACCAGGAATAATTTCTCAGCTGACACAAGTTTCTTAATCCTTAGATGTATTCTGGCAGGAACGCGTATGTAAGCAATATTAATGACAGAAAAGAGTAACACATTTGACTACATAAATATCTGCCAAAATTTAAACATAAAAATTGCATTACTTTTTAAAAGTGGCCAAGGCTAAAAGAGAGAGAGAAAGACAGACACTCAGTTGTGGTAAGGTTGCAGTGAGGTGGCCCTCCAATACACTGTGGGTAAAAATAAAAATCGGTACATCATTTAACAACCAAACATGCATCATGAGTCTTTTATACAGTCATCTTTTGACCCAATGATTTTACTTGTAGGTATATATCCTAAGGTAGAATCATAAATGTGGGCAAAATTGGTTGTTAGCCATGTTTGCTATAAAACTGACAAAATGAAAAGTAACCCAAAGGTACGTTAAAGGAGTTATAGGACATCTACAAATTAGAACAGTCACCAGTCATTCAAAATGATTCCCATGATGATTCTGTCAATATCAAGAAATGTTAAGGAAAAAAACCCTTACAAGATATAAGATATAAAATAACATTCCAGTGATGAAAAATGGAAAGCAATCCTGAACAATGTTAAAAGGATTATTTATACGTGGTAGAATAATAAACATTTAAATTCTTCATTCTGCTTCTTTTTATACAGAACATGTTTTGCGGGAAAAAAATAATTAAAAAATAAAAGAAAAATCACTGCGGATATTAAAGAGCTTTCAATGGTGGCACTGCCCATACTCGATCAGTCTGCAGTGTTATTCCTTTTAAAAAATGATAGTGAAAACTGATGCAATACACAGTTCATATGACACTACATTAACAGCCTACTGCACCTTGTATGTGTTCAGCTATACTGCCACAAACCTCTACATATACAGATGTCATGTGAACTCAACTAGAAAAAAATGTAAACTAAATGATTCTGTATAGGGGGAACATTAACAACCAAAGAAAAAAGTTGCAATTGAATCCAAACTTTCATTTGAAAGGCCCCCCAAACCATCATGTAAAGTTTGCTTTTAAGCTAATTCATGAACTACACTTTCTCCTGCAAAAACGTAACAAGTCCTTTTATGGTTAAATTTGTAGTACTCACTCTAGTATAGAAATTATACACGACATATAACACTGCTTCTAGGAAATGAGTTCCAAATTCAGACTTGAGATTCCAGGTACCTCTCCCAAATCAGCAAAAGGGTGAATATTTCGTGATTATTTCTAGTGGTGGCAACTGGGTATTTCCTGGTATTGTTTTGTAAATATTCTTTTTTTTTAGAAAAGCCATCATTCTACCCCACTTATGTTGAGTAAAAGAAGATTTACCTTCAGAAATATTAACAAAGGGATAATATAAAGCAATCTGCATAGATTAAGTTTCTTTAAAATTCAGTTTCAAACTTATATAGGTTACACTGAAAGAAAAATAGTTCTTGAAGGAGAAAGACATACAGCCTTCATGAACACGCAAGATATTCACTCTGAATCTCTGTAACAGAACTATAATTAGGTCTTGTGAAGCATTTCAATACATCCCTCAGTCCCAAGTGGGCACTAGCCCTTTCTTCTGCAGGAAGGATTAAAATGAAGGTGCCTTTCTCTTTCCTGTGCAAAGATAAACTGGTTCTATTTTCAGATTAAACACAAACCAGAAATAACCTTCAAAGTAATAAGTCCTGATACAAAGAAAGAAAAATGAAACTAATTTAAAAAGAGACAGTGAGGATGAAAGTGGCTCCTTTGCATCAGTATCTACTACTGCTACCAAATAACACTAAAGAAATGTGAAACAGCCTAACATACAAGCTGTACCACTTGAATACCATGTATAAAGTGACACTATCTTCAAAAACTGTTTCAGAAAAGACTACGACAAAGGAGCTATGAAAGAAGTATTTGTTTTTATTTTTTCTCACAATGAAAACAGCTTTCCCCTTGATTACACAGGTAAAATATGTTCACTGTTAAAAAATGGAAAAAAATCAAAATGAGTACTTATTCACCCAAATATATCAGTAATTGTTAGAAATCTAAAGAAAGGCACTCGGGGAAAGGAGAGGATGTTCCCAATTTCTTTTAATACCAATCTTTCTTTAACCGATTCATGAGCTTAGCCTGGGAAAGAGGGGGAAAAATAGCTCAAGTCTTTAGGATTCGCAGACCCTTTCCTTCTCAGTTTCCCTGCTTCTTACTCAGCTCTTCTCATCTGGGGATCAAGATCTAGGCTTTCCAGATCTGTACTTTGACTTACTAAGAGGAAGGCAGGTAGCTGCTCACACAAAGTTAAACCTTAGGCTAACTGGAGTAGTCAGCTAAGCATAGTCCAGCACATGGGTTTCCTACCAGAAAAAAAGCCTTGAGCTTTCCTGAGCTCTAGATTGGGAGGGGGATGGGGAGTCTTTAGATGACTTTAATAGCAGCACAATGCTGTTTCCCGTTCATTTACCCAAATGTAATTGTGCTACCCTCCTATACAGCTGGTTCTTTACTAGTCCCAATAGTAGAAGTCGTAAGAATCAGGCTCAGCTCACTTTGACCCTGACAGGTCATTCCATTATTTTCTGGTTTAACTTCCTCACTTAAAAAAAGAAGTGGTTATGCCCTGTCTGGATAGCTCAGTTAGCACATTGTCCCAATGAGCCAATGTTGCAGGTTTGATGCAGGTCAGGGCACCTACAGGAGTCAACCAATGAATGCATAAATAAGTGCAACAATAAACTGTTGTTTTTCTCTCAAATCAATTTAAAAAAAGAAAAAAAGAGAAGAAGGGGTCCTAAATATCATTTCAAGGTTACTAAGTGAATTCAGCAACCACATGAAAGTGCTTAGGACATCAGCACTCTATGTGTATTTACTCTGAATAATCACTCCCATCAAACAACCCAACTGAAGAAATACAAAAGATAAAGAAATGTAAATCTTTTAATTCCAAGAAACGCAGTTCTTTTCCCCATTCTGGAGAGTACAGCAGCTCAAAAACTGCTGTGAATTCACAGGAAAGAAAAAATAAGTAATACAATTAAACACAAAAAAAGTTATATAATTTCTTTTAGAATCAAGCTAGCACTGAACATCAAATCAGAATCACTGGGGAGAAAAAAAATTATTGTGCCTTCTAATTTCTTTATTTAAGAATATCTAGCCTTGGCCAGATGGCTCAGTTTGTTGAAGTGCCATCCAGACACACCGAGCTGCATGTTAAATTCTGGGTCAGGGCACATACAGGAACCAACCAATGAATGCGTAAGTAAGTGGAACAACAAATCGGCATCTCTCTCTCTCCCCTCCTTCCTCTCTCTCTAAAATCAATTTTAAAAAAAGAAAGAAAAAAAGAAAAAGAAGTTTCTATTGGTGCCCACTATGTATCAGTGTGTTAAGACACTGAAAATACTCTGTTGAATAAAGCAGTTATGGCTCTGGACCTTGTGGAATTGACAATCTAACAGGAGAGAAAGGTAATAAATAAGTAAACAAATACACAAAACAAAATAATTATAGTGCGTAATAAGTGCTAAGAAGGATGAATAGGATATCATAGTAAAGAAAAATGGAAGGAGAGGGACTTATTTTAGAAAAAATGATTAAAGACTGCCTGTCTGAAGAAGTGATATTGAGCTAGCCAAGAGACATGGGAAACAAAATATAAAAGTCCTGATGTAGGTATGATAACAGAGCAAAGCATGCTAGGAGAAAAAGTCTGAGATAATGTTGAAGAGGCAGGTATTAGTAGCCAGACCATATAAGGTATTATATATATCTGAGCAAACAGTTTGTATTTTAAGTACAATTAAAAAGTTACCAAGTGATTTAAGAGATATGACCTAATTTAAGTTTAAAATTGTTGCTTAGGCTTCTGTGTACAAGATGGATCCTAAGGAAACCAGAATAGAAGGAAGGAGACCAGTAAGAAAAAACTATTACTTAGCTCAGATGAGAAGGGAGGGTGGTAAGGGCCTAGGGAGGTAGGAGTGGAGACTGGGAGAAGTAAATTGATTTGCTGTAATTTTTTAAGGAAAACCGACAGGATTTCCAGATTATCTGGACGTAAGAGTGAGGAAATCAAGAATTCATACCTCATTTATGCCTGAACAGCTCAGTGAATGGAAATAATGTTTACTCAGACAAGGAAGACTTACGCAAGTGTTAATGTCCATGACAAGTTCAATTCCATCATAGAGGGGAAGAAAGTCATAATGCAGTGGGCTGAAGAGTGAGTGGAAGGTGAGGAACTCGGTGTGCACAGAAAACTCTCAAGTTTGTTTTTCTCATATGAGCATCAGAAATGTGGGCTACAACTGAAGGGGGGTAGGGACAGGGTTTGGGAAGAACGGTCAATGGAAAGGCTGCTCAGCTGTTTTTGCTTTTCAAGATAGGAGTTACCAAGCATGTGTGTTGATAAGAGCACTCCAGAAGACAGGGAGAGACTGAGGGGCAGGAGGACTAGAGTTCTGGACTGGTAGGACAGGCGAGGATTCATATCACACATCAGCATCTCTATTTATATGTAAGTAGACGTACACATGTTAGAGGAAAGACTTCGCTTCCAGGGTTTCTAGGTGTATTTTTATATTTATGGCTATGCAGGTGACAGGATTGTTAGCATGTTGCAAAAACAACAACACAAACTGGACTATACAGAAGTAAAAAACTAATATAAAATCCATACAATTTTTTAATTTAAAAAAATCTTACCTCTCGTTTGTCTAATGCAGCATATTCAGCTTCTATTTCTTCGGCTTCAGGATCTCGTGAGAATACCATCTGAGATTCCAGGTTAAGGGCCAAATCTTTGTGGTGTTGCTTTTCAGCACAATCACAAGGCGTATCTTTATTCTCATTCTCAGCAAACAAGTCTCCTCCATGTTTTACCAATAGCTAAAAGAGATTTTTTCAAAAACTTGCAACCACAGATCTCAACAGTTATTTTCATATTACAAATTTAAAACTATTAAAAATATAAAGTAAACACAACAAAAATGCAATAGTATGTACCTGAAATGATAAAAGTTATTTAGAAACTAGTCGCTTCTTATTTTAAGATTAGCATTTCTTGATTACCTGTATTAAGATGACTTCCTTTGGTTAAAAATAAGAACAGCAACAACGCCAATTTCTTAACCTTTAAAAAGAAATTCTTAAGCATTTTGTCTAATCCAAACATAAAGTTTTACTCAATAAAAATGTATTCAATGCTTTCACTTCTATAAATTTCTGGAAATCATTCTTAAACAAGAATATTTTAACCACTAATACCTGGATTGACCTGACAGAGTGGACAAAAATTTTCATTTGTATTATTCATTATCCAAACACTGAAATGAAATTAGGATGAGCAAGTCACTGAAGCAAAACTTTTTTCGGTATTCCTCAAACTAAGTGATGGTGGCCTCTTGTCAAGATGCTGGAGTAGGTAAAGGCAGTGTTCACATCCTCCCACAACCACATCAAAATTACAACTGAACAGCTATTACTGAGAACAGCCTGAAATCTAGATTTCAGAAGTCCTACAACTAAGGTATATATAAAAGAGCTGCCACATCCACACTGGTAGTGGAGTGGAGATGTAGAATGGGCTGGTCTCATACCCATGTGCGGCAAATAAAAATCTAGAGGGTTGTGTTGTCTTGGCTGCAGAAGTCCCTCCTGAGGAGCAAGGGGTCCCAACCCCACACCTGTCCCCCTCCCCACCCAAAGCCCAGGGTTTTAGTGCTGGGAAAAGAAGCCCCCATAACTCTGGGCTATAAAAACCAGCGGGGATTGGGGCTGAGGGAGATGAAGGGCTTCTGGAGTCCCAGGTGTTTCTCTTAAAAGGCCCGCACTGGACTTACTTGCTCTAAGAGCTCCAGTGCTGGGGCAGCAGCTCAAAAGGTACCAGGGACATACAAGGAGAAACTGAATTGTCTGGCATCAGGTCAAGAGCCAGAGAAGCAGCTTTTTCCCAGACAGAAATGCTGGCAGAGGCCACTGTTCCATTGATAAGTGCCACTCCCCAACCCACCACAGAGCCACAGATGGGTACTATATCTGAGTCTCCATCAACTTGCTAACATGGTTCTCTACCCTGGTGATTCCTAAGACCCCACCATACCCAAATTTCGGACCAACTGCTGTTTCCAGTGGCTTTTCCATACAAACAGCCCATCTTAGCTCATGCTGCTAACTTTCCTAAAATCTCTCAACCAAGCAGCATATGGCCTCAGCATGCCCCATACCACTCACTAAGTGGCTCCATGTCCATCATTAGCAGTAGCTAGCTTTGGTCACTAAGTGGCTCCATGTCCATCATTAGCAGTAGCTAGCTTTGGTTTGCAGTTTGGCCTCTCCTGGGCACCCCCAAGCCCAGCACAAGTAGGGCCCATCTGCAGATCACTTTGTAGCTCACGCTAGATGGCTCTGGGCAGAACACAGGTGGCAGATGACCATGGTGTGCACCTCCCAGGAGGCCCAAAAGCCAGTGAACCTGATGGACAGCTTCAGACTACACTGAAGCAACCCACCATGTCCACCAGCAACACACTCAAGAAATGGGCTTGGTGGGTACCTGAGCCCAGATGAAGCGAGTTCTCTGCCATGGGGTTGTTCCTTGTACATCTTCCATGGTGGTCCAGGCTAGCACTCACTGCTGAACTGCCTGAGGGTAAGTCCCTCCCGCTGATGTGACAACAGCCAGCAAGGCTCAACTATAAGAGGAGAGTGCACATTGCCCACGTGGGGGGCACACCTGGAAGGCCCAGGTTGGGCAACTAGGGAGGCTGTGCCACTGAGCCCTCTACAGGACACCTGCTACACAAGGCCACTCTACCAACAGTAGGAAATAGAGTAGCTCTACCTCATACATAGAAACAAACACAGGGATGCAGCCAAAATGAAAAGACAAAGAAATATGTCCCAGATGAAAGAACAGAACAAAACTCCAGAAAAAAACAAAACAAAATGGAGAGAAGCAATCTACCACATGCAGAGTTCAAAACACTGGTTACAAGGAGGCTCAATGAACTCAGGGGAAGAGTAAAGAAACTAATGAGAACTTCAACAAAGAGAAACATAACAAAAGAGAACCAGTAACAACTGAGGAATATAATAACTGAAATGAAAATTATTATGGGGATAAACAGTAGAGTAGGTGAAGCAGGCGATCAAATCAGTGATTTGGAAGATAAGGAAGTAGAAAACACCCAATTAGAACAGCAAAAAGAAAAAAGAATTTTTAAAAATGAGGATAACATAAGGAGCCTCTGGGACAACTTTAAGTGTACCAATATTTGCATCACAGGGGTGCCAGTAGGAGAAGAATGAGAGCAAGAAATTGAAACCATATTTGAGAAAATAATGACAAAAAACTTCCCTAACCTGGTAAGGAAACAGACATACAAGTCCAGGAAGCACAGAGTCCCAAACAAGATGAACTCAAGATGCCACATCATAATTAAAATGTCACTGGTTAAAGACAAAGGGAGAATCATAAAAACGGCAAGAGAAAAGCAATAATCTGATTCCCTTAAGACTACCAAATGATTTTCAATAGAAACTTTTCAAGCCAGAAGGGATTGGCAAGAAAAATTCAAAGTGATGAAAAGCAAGGACCTACCACCTGCATTATCTTTTAGAACTGAAGAACAGATAAAAACCTTCCCAGATAAGAAACAAGCCAAAAGAGTTCATCACCAAAGCAGTACTACCAGAATTGTTAAAGGGTTTTCTTCACAAAGAAGGGAATAAAAGATAAAAATTATAAATAAAATAACAATGAATACATGTAAGGGGGGACCCAAAAACCCCAAAATATATTTATAAGAAATAGTGCATTTATTCTTTCATGTTTAAACATCAGTTACCTTCAAGTACTCTCCATTTTTTCTACTGTTCAAAACAGTTTTTGAACTTGTCGATTTTGATAGCTTTTAGTACTTCTGCTAGTTTTTGTTTCATCTCTTCTATATTGGAAAAATGTGGACTTCCGGCAAGATGGAGGAATAGGTGGACGCACCGTACCTCCTCGCACAACCAAGATTAGAACAACAATAATTTACAGACAGAATAACGCCCAGAACCAGCAGAGGATTTATCTGAATGGAAGTCGGGCAGCCAAGAAGTTGAAGTGGACCCGTACATCCAGACTGGTAGGAGAAGACGAGCCAAGGGGGGGCGCGGGGCTGGCACGGGTCGGCTGCGTGCAGAGGTCGGGGAAAGTTAGGCGCGAAATCGGCGTGAGAGCCATCCGGGGTGCAAGAACGCAGTGGTGGTCCCTGAGTACGCAAGCTGCGGCTGGCAGACCCAGAGGGGTAGCGATTGTGGGCCAGGGCAGAACTCGCAGCCCGGGAGCCCAGAGAAGGGTCTGAGCCCAGGAGAACGGAACTACCGCCATTGTTCCCTCCCGTCCCCGCTCCTGCCCCCACCCCCACATATAACGTCACAATCTAGCGACTGGGGTACCCAGCTCCAGTGGACACCTAAGGCTCCGCCCCCCGCTGTAACAAGAGCGACCAGACCGGGAAAAAAAAAAAAAAAAGGAGAGACAGGGAAAAATATGTTTTCAACAGAGCAGATCAGTCCCCCAGGACTCATCCTTTTGAGTGACCAAGAAATAGCCAATCTATCAGATGCACAGTTCAAAACACTGGTGATCAGAAAGCTCACGGAATTGGTTGCTTTTAGGCGCAATTTAGATGAAAGGATGCAGGTTACCATAAAAGAGATGCAGGAAGATATGCGGAGGAGAGCCAATAGTGCAAGGAAGGAATATGAGTCTCAAAACAATACAGTGGACCAGAAGGAAGATAGAATCAACCAAGCAGGAAAGCATGATGAAATAAGAATTCAAAAAATTGAGAAAAAGCTTAAGAGCATCCAAGACGCCTTTAAACGTTCCAATATCCGAATTATAGGGGTACCAGAATCAGAAGGGGAAAAGCAACGAATTGAGCATGTATTTGAACAAATAATAAAGGAGAACTTCCTCAATATGGCAAAGGGAACAGTCTTCCAAGAAATCCAAGAAGCTCAGAGAGCCCCAAAGAAGTTGGACCCAAGAAGAAACACACCAAGGCACATCATAATTACATTAGCCAAGGTAAAAACGAAGGAGAGAATCCTAGAAGCAGCAAGAGGTAAGGGGACAGTCACCTACAAAGGAGTTCCCATCAGACTGTCAGCTGATTTCTCCAAAGAGACCTTACAGGCAAGAAGGGGCTGGAAAGAAATATTCCAAGTCATGAAAGACAAGGACCTACATCCCAGATTGCTCTATCCAGCAAAGCTCTCATTTAGAATGGAAGGGCAGATAAAGTGCTTCTCAGATAAGGTCAAGTTAAAGGAGTTCATCATCACCAAGCCCTTATTTTATGAAATGCTAAAGGGGCTTATCTAAGAAAAGAAGATAAAGAAAAGACATGTATAGTAAAAGGACAGCAAACTCACAAATATTAACAACCACACCTAAAGCAAAACCAAAAGAAACTAAGTAAACAATTAGAACAGGAATAGAACCACAGAAATGGAGGGCACATGGAGGGTTGGCAGCAGGGGGGTGGGAGGAGGAGAGAGGGGGAAAAGGTATAGAGAATAAGTAGCATAGAATGTAGGTTGAAAATAGATAGGGGGAGGGCAAGAATAGTACAGGAAATGTAGAAGCTAAAGAACTCATAAGTATAACACATGGACATGAACTAAAGGGGGGAAACGTGGGTGGGAGGGGGTACAGGGTGGAGGGGAGAGAAGGGGGGAAATGGGACAACTGTAATAGCATAATCAATAAAATATATTAAAAAAAGAAAAAAAAAAGAAAAAGAAAAACGTTGCCCTTTGAGGACTTTTTCATCCGGGGAAACAAAAAGAACTCACTTAGGGCAAGATCAGGTAAATAGGGAGTGCGGGGCATGGGGTCACGTCATTTCTGGTCAAAAACTGTTGAACACTAAGCACAGTGTGGGCAGGTCTGCTTGTAAATCACCCATCACAAAATGGGCAAACACGCTGAAAGAGTCTTCAAAAAAAATTCACTGAAGCCGAACGCAGCCTCTCACAATAATGTCAGCTGGTACACTGATACAGATGGGTTCCTAGAACACTCACCTAGTGGGAGAAGTCTGTATTACAAGGGATCTGCCCTCCAGAAGACAAATCTCTTTTTCTGGCCCCCCACTCATATCTACCAACAACTTATTTTTTTGAAGATTTTATTTATTTATTTTGAGAGAGGGGAAGGGACGGACAACAAGGAGAGGGGGAGAAACATTGATGTGTGAGAGAAACACTGATCAATTGTCTTGTGCAAGCCCCTAACTGGGGACTTGGTCCACAACTGAGGCATGTGTCCGTAGCAGGAACTGAACCAGCTATCTTTCTGTTTGGAGAAGATGCCCAACCCACTGAGCCACACCAGTCAGGGCTATCAACAACTACTTTAAATGCAAATGGTTAAGTGTTCCAATCAAAAGACATACTGTTGCTGAATGGATAACAACACAAACCTTTACATGTGCTGTGTATAAGAGACTCACGTCAGGTCAAAAGACACACACAGGCTGAAAGTAAATGGATGGAAAAAGATATTTCCTGAAAATGGAAATAAAAAAAGGCTGTGGTAATAATACTTATACCAGACAAAACAGACTTTAAAACAAAGACTATACTAGGAGACAAAAAAGGACCCAGTGATTTCACTTTTGGGTATCTGAAGAAACCCAAAACCCTAACTAAAAAGACATATACATCCATATGTTCATTGCAGCATTATTTACAACAGCCAAGATGCGAAAGCAACCTAAGTGTCCATCAATAGATAAATGGATAAAGAAGTGGAATAGATAAATGGATATACAGTGGAATATGACTCAGTCATAAAAAAGAATGAAATCTTGCCATCTGCAACAACATGAATGGGCTTAGAGGGTATTGTGCCGAGTGAAGTAAGTCAGAGAAAGACAAATGATAAATGATTTCACTTATATATGGAATCTAAAAAACAAAATAAACAAACAAGCAAACCAGAAACAGACTCATAAATACAGAAAACATTCTGAAGGTTCCCAGATGGTTAGGGGATTGAGGTAAAATAAGAAGTACTTGGTAGTTACAGAACAGTCTTGGGGGTATAAAGTACAACATATGGAATATAGTCAATAATATTGTAATAACTATGTATAGTGTCAGATGAGTACTACATTTATCAGGGTCACTTCCTAAGTTATATAAATGTATAATTGCTGGGTAGTTATCCTAAAACTAGTGTAATGTTGTGCTAACATAATATTGAGTGTTTTCTAAATGCCATCACTATGCTAAGCACTCAAATACACATTCTTCTTTAATATTAATCACCCCATGTGACAGAAATATAATGAGGTCTGAGAAAAGTTAAGTAACTTGACCAAAGTTACCCAACCAGTAAGTACTAGAACTGGGATCCAGGTCCAAGTTTGACCAAGTTCTTAATGATGACTGGATTATTATTACCAACATAGAGAATAGGTCAGTGATTTTCAACCTTTTTCATTTCAAAGTACACATAAATAAACTAATTACTAAAATTCACAGCACACCAACCCCCCCCCCAAAAAAACCCCAAACTTTTGCAGATCTGACCAAAAAAAGAAAGAAAGAAAGAAAGAAAGAAAGCCAACCCCAAAACAAACCCAACGAAGTAGGTAAATATAATTTTGATTCATTCACATTGGATGGCTATTGTTATGCTGGTTGCTGTCATTTTCTTATTTGACAATCTAAGGGAAAACAGGTCAGTGTCTCTAACTAAATAGTCAGGTATTGCATATTTTAAAAATTCTTGCAGTACACTGGTTCAAAATTGCTGGGATAGGTTGATCACATAAACTAAAAATGTCACGTGCATCCTATGTCCACCATCAAGTTCTGCCCAGGCTCTTTCTTATAATCTACATATAAAACATTTTAGAGGTTTTAATTTTGTATGGGAGTTAATCATAAAGGTAGTTTCTTTTCATTTTCTTCCAAGAAATTTTCTTTCTCCTCACTGCAACAAACACACAGATCTTCCTGTAAAGTGTCTCATTGCTTTTGGAACTGGAATACATATGGTTCCTCTACAGTCATCCTAAGAGAGCCAACAAGATTAAGGGACTTATATCAATGCCAAACTTGGAAGTCCTGGGCTAGCCTGACAAGCTCAAGAGATAAAAAAAGACATTAACTTCTTGCCCTAGGCTAAGAGTAAGCTTCAGAGCTAAGATGGTTTAAAGTTGTTTCTTTTTTAAGTTGTAAAAACAAGCAAATGGATCAAGAAGAATTATGAAACAAACTTGTGGCCACAATGTTTAAAATATTCACCTTTCACAGAAAATTTGCTAAGCATGGCTCTGAACAGTCACTGTTAGAGTCACCTTCTAGAGCCTGAGAACAACTCCTATGAGCTGCTATTTACCATCTAGAATCTTCTTTAGTCAAAGTGGTATCTGAGGACCAGTGATGTCATCACCTGGGAGTCTGTTAGGAATGCAACATCTTAGCATCACCACCTGGGTGCCCCTCCTACTCCAGGCCTCTAAATCAGAATCTGATTCTGATTTACAGGAGATTCTTATGCACATGAAAGTTTGAGAAGCAATGACATTAAAGTAGAACCTATGTGGCTGAAGAATTTGATGCTAATATTACCTATTCTCCTCAATATTGAGGACTTACAGTAAGTCTACAGACTTACCATACTTATTGCAGAGTCTATTACAGTTTGTAGCTTTTCTGCTTCACAGGTTATCTAGTACCTAAACACAAAATAAACTATTTGCTTCTGACTGCTACAAAAATAACAGGGCTGAATTTATTCTGGTTCTTTACCCAAGATCACAGAAAGTAATTTCTAAAATGCATACTGGGATAGCTTTCAAAACCATAATTTGATTTACTTTCACAACAAACATTACAAGAGATTCTAAATATTAGCAAACAAGATAAACTATCTTGAACTTACAGCCTCAGTCTTTAATAAAAGCAAAGACAACAAGTTTAAGAGGCTGTGCCATTCCAGAATATTGGTAAGGGAAAGCTTCTTAAAAGCTTCTTAAAAAAATGTAACAGAGTGAAGACTGCATTGAAGTTTAAAGAAAAAATGAGCCTGGATGGTGTGGCTCAGTGAATTGAGTGCTGGCCTGTGAATCAAAGGGTCACCAGTTTGATTTTCACAGTCAGGGTGCATGCCTGGGTTGCAGGCCAGGTCCCAGGTAGGGGGTGTGCTAGAGGCAACCATACATTGATGTTTCACTCCCTTTCTTTCTCCCTTCCTTCCCCTCTCTCCAAAAATAAGTACATAAAATCTTTAAAAAAGAAAGAAGGAAAAAATGGATGTGTAAAGAAAGGATGTGAAAAGAAATCTCAGGAGTGAGATTTCTTGCCTTGATTGGTAATCTGTCTTCACAGAGATTCCCCAAGTGAGGTTGACCCCCAAATGAGGTTGACTGCAGTGGGAATGAGAGAACCACAGACCTGTATCTCACTGGTGTTCCACAGAACAAAGGTATCAAGGTCTGGGCAGTTCTAAATGTTATTTTTTGCTAAATGTTAAAATACAGCACAGTATTTTGCAAATGCAGCAGTAAACAGGATGAACTGACAGAAACAATGGGATGACAGTGGCCAAATGTAAAGAGGACCTCCATAGGTAATCAGCCAAATAGTGTACATAAGCAATGGCTAAGCCTCCCTTTGAGGAGAAGCTTTAGCTATGAATCCCCTGTCTCCTTTATTTATGGCACGTAAACAAAACAACCTTGCCACAGCCATGTCTTGTTTTTAAATACAGCACCTCAAGCAGCAAACCCCTTGAGTTCAGTAACAGGATCATCAACGGTGTCATGGCTAGCTATGTGCAACGCACAAAGAATAACGCATATACAAGATCTCCAGTACCAGGCAGTCCAGGCCTGCGGAATGTTGTTTGAAGAAGACTGGTAGGGACACTTCACAGAAATGACCCCTGCTCCTGGAGGATTCAAATACTTATTAGTGTTAGTAGATGGGTTGAAGCATTCCCATGTCAAACTGAGAGATGCAATTAAGTTGTAAAGGCACTGCTTAAGGAAATAATACGTAGGTTTGGATCCCCAGAACTTTCTGCGTGACAATGGGCTTTCACAGCTGCTTTAATAAATGGAGTAGCAAGAGCTCTCCAAATTAGGTTTGTCTCACATTCTTCACGGAGACCATAGTCCTCAGGAAAAACAGAATGATGTATTTATAAACACTCAAAGAGACCCTGACCAAACCATGCCAGGAAATCTATGAGACCTGGCTTAAATTTACTACCAATTGCCCTAAACAGGACCAGGGCAGCACCTAACCAGAATCAGGATTAAAGGAATGCTTACATTCAATCCTTTTGAACTTAGCTATGATAGGCTCTTTTTGGGCTCCCTCAAATTTTGGAAGGCCCAGACCCATTTATAGAATAGGCTGTTAAACACATTACCCAATTAGGAAAGGTAACTGAAAACTTAAATAAGTATGCTAATCTGATTTTATCCACACCAACACATGATCCAGGGAACTGGGTATATTTAAAAACCTGGAAATTAGCATCCCTGCAAGATCAACCAGACCCAATATGGACAGGTCCTCATTTGATGTAATTAACATACTCATCGTTCTCTTAAACGACAAGATATAACTTCCGGGATACATCATTCTTTAGTGGGGCCTGCTTTACTACCCAGTGAGAGCAAGAAACCAGTTTCATAGTACTCCTGTGAACCTGTCTCACCACAAGCTGTTCTTCAGAGAAGGTAAGTGATGAATGTCATGCACTCTTGTTCTCAGGAATCCCAGAACCTAGGGGACCCTAAGACTTTCCCAAATCAGGAAGCCAGAGAATTTCACTCTCTAATTCAAAGATGTACTGATACTTGGCAGAAAGCAGTTACAGAAGTATGACCCTTGATTCTATTCCCTAAAGAACGAGGAGTGAAAAATGTCAAGGGGGGTCTTCAGAAAGGACAAGGGTCTGGGCAGTTCTAAATCCTATTCTTGCTCAATCAACATTGTAAATGACCAAATATTATACATAAGTGATCATTAAGCTTCCCACAGAGCTTTAGGTATGAACCCTCTGTCTTCTTGTTGCAAACAGTAAAAACAACTGTGCAACAACCACATTTGTTTTTTAATAGAGCACCCAAGCAGTGAATCCCTTGAGTTTGGTAATACTGACACCTGTGAGGAGACTCGTACTCAGTGATGAATGGAGGGTCCACATTTGTAGCACTTGTCTTGGCAAGGATAATCAGCATGTATGCTACCTTTGGCACAGAAGCTAGCTAAAAGCAAGACTGCATGACACTGGAAGAATACTTTTAAAAATATTTCAGCTTGCTGACTTTTAGGGCATAAGTTTGGGGGATGCCAGTAAGTGAATGATATATTAGATGGAGATTATCTGTTAAATTGTTGCTGCATAAAGACAGGTGTTTTGCTCTTACATACGTAATAGGGAGTTACATCTGGTTCTAAAGAGGTAGCTTTTAAGTGTTTCAACCAAAGCATTCTAAGTATCATTTACCTCACTCTCAAATAAGGAGGACTGCATACTTTATTTGAATGTGTTTTTTAGCCTCTCTTGCACATTTGGTGGTACCCAAAATATTCTAACTGAAAAGAAACATCCAATTATCACCATCTCAAAATATATGTTCATCTATTCTTCCTTTCTTTACATTCACAATCCCAAAGGAAGAGGGGTAGAGCAGCCCTTAGTACTTAAGACAAATTCCTCCCTACCCCTTTGATCCATAATCTAAATGGTCGGTGACTCTGGACAAGCCAGTTAACTTCTGTAAGTCTCAGTTCACACAGGACCATCTGTAAATGAGGCTTATATAATCTTGAGAGAAGATGTTCTAGTTACAAAATTACAACTTTATCTATCTGTTCCCTGTATGACATTGAACACTCCATTACTCCCTCCATCTTCACGCTGACTTTCTAGTGGCTCCTGATTCAGGGTTCCCCTATCTTAATTCTGTTATTCTTCTAGCTACTTTCCTTTCTTGCTCATCCACATTTCTCAAATTAGTGACTGACATCTACTCTCTGTACCTCCTCAGCAAATGACTTAACTACTCCCAGCAATCTCATCTCTACCTTGACCATTTCACCAAAACAACATTCCTGACAGTCATTAATATCTCTCAAAGCCAACAGCTTTTCCCAGTCTTCTAATTCCTTTACCTTTCTGCAGCATGTCGCATGACTGTCCCTCCACCCCACCTCTGAGATTCTCTTGGCATCCTTGACACTTCATTATCTTTGTCTCCTTTTTGTTTCCTTTACAGGCCACTTCTTATCACTCCTTTTAAATACAGGACGTCTCCAAATTGATGCTGTGACTTTAACAATGTAATTTTATTTATAATCTAAAGTCTGTTCCTTTGATTTCTCATCTATACCTTATCTTGCTTTTTAGTTATCAACTCTATGCAAACAACACTCAGTTCTACATCTATAGCCTTTACTCCAAACTGCTCTAATTTTCAGTAGCTTGAAAGCCATCTCAAGTGGATAATCTATTACCTCAATCTCCAAACTTATAAATGAAAACTCAATATATTCACCTTTCCCTCCAAGTAATTTCTTCACCTCATCTCACTTTTTAAACTGTCTGTTAATTGTTCACAGGCCTCAAAGTCTCAGGTTCAAAACCATGTTCATTTTACTTAAAAACAAAGTTAACTTATTTTATTCTAATTATAGATTATGATAGTAAGTTGTTATAGAAAGTGTGGAAAAGTCAAAGAGGAAATTATATCATTCAAAGGTGGCTCACCACTGTTAATATAATATTAATGTTTAACGTCTCCATCATTAACCGTTCTCTGCCTTGCTTTCTTGTATCAACTGACCAAATCACCAAATGCTACCAGATCTGCACAATGTTCCTTGCATCTGCCTTATTTTGTCCATTTCCAATATCACCACACGAGTCCAGGCTTTTTAGTGTAATAATTTTCTAACTCCTATCACTTCAACCAGTACACTGGTTTGCAACCTGGGCTGCACACTGGAATTATCTGTAGAAATTAAATACTACTATTGAGGATCTACCCTGAGAAATTCCAAGTTTAGTAGTCTGGGAGGTACAGCCTACACTTCACTATTGGATTTTTTGTGCAGCCGTGGGTAGAACCACTGTTCCAGCACAAAGGTTTTCTTGCTGTGTAGGAACCATCTGGGTAGCCTGATAGTCATATTTAGAAGATCTGGGGTGGGGGTTAGATATATGTACTTTTCACAAGTGTTATATTGTAGGTGCCCACAGGCTATGCTCCAAGCCAGGGCTTCTCAAACTTTTATGTGGATATCAGTCACCTTGGGATCTTGTTAAATTACTGACTGAGGTTCAGTTAGTTTGGGGTGAGGCATGAGATTCTGCATTTCCAACAAGTTCTGGAATGACTGATGCCAACAACGGTCTGAGGACCATTCTTTGTGTAGCAAGACCGTTAAGAAACACTGCTTTAGAACTACTCCATTAAAATCTGTTCTACATTATAACCATTAAACCTTACTGTATTTTCTTTAATAGCATTTCTCCAGTCAAAAATTTTCAATGACTCAATTTTCTATAAATAAATCTCAAATTCCTGACCTTGGCATTTAGTTTTTTCTCCTTGTTATGACTCTATCTTCATTTTAAATTATCTGTCTTATCATTCCTCCAAAAAATAATACTTCAATCTGTATTATGTTTGAGACCTAGAACAGTGCTTTTCAAACTGTAACATGCAAAAGGATAACCAGAAGAACATGCTTAAAACATTCCTGGAGTCAAGTGTAGAAGATTCTGACTTGGAATCTGGAGGTCTGGTGAGCTCAATAATTTGTATTTATAATAAGTTCCTCGTAGTTACTGATGCTACAGGTCTGAGGGCCCCATTCTGAGTAGCTTCCTCCAAATACTTAAACGGAAATCATAACCACTCAAACCTTACTACTACCCTATGAAGTCTTCCAGGTTAAGTAAAACTAAATGGTGTTTCCTTCCTTTCAGTGCCTATCACAGTTATTACCTAAATGATTAATATGGCCTTTGGCATCATAATATTGTGGAGGCAATAAAGAGATTATATCTTTCAGAATTAAAAATTAAAAAGCTGAGGCCCAGAAAGGAAAAGTAACTGCATTGCTGAGCTGGAACTACAGATTCTGTATTGTTTTCAGTTTTAAAACTCTGTGTTAAAAACACAATATAATTAGATAAAATTTTGCAGTAAGAACTGTGTATGGTTTTTGTGGCTTTTCAATGAAGTGTGAAATACTCGGATAGCCGCCCAAGTGCCAAATAGGTCCTGTGGCTGTAAAGGAAAAAGTGTGACAGCATTTCTAGTTTTCTAGTAACCTCTATTTGATCTGACCAGCAGCTAGAGTTAAAGCTGTGAATATGTTCAGAATCATGTCATCTGCAAAAAGTGACATTTTTACTTCTTCCTTCCCAATTTGGATGCTTTTTATTTATTTTTCTTATCTTATTGCTCTGGCTAAGACTCCCAGGACTATGTTTTATAAGAGTGGTGAGAGTGGCCCTGGCCAGTGTGGGTCAGTTGGTTGGATCATCATCCCATAAAATGAGAGAGGTCAAGGGTTCAATTCCCGTCAGGGCACATTCCTAGGTTGTGGGTTGGTTCCCAGTTGGGGCGTGTACAAGAGACAACCAATCAATGATGTTGTATCTTATCAAATGCTTTTTTCTGCATCTACTGATAAGATCATATGATTTTTATTCTTTGTTTTGTTAATATGGAGTGTTACATTGACTGGTTTATGTTAAACCATCCTTGTGCCCCTGGAATGAACCACATTTGATTGTGATGCATCATGTTTTTAATGTATTGTATTTTAGTTGCTAGTATTTTGTTTAGGATTTCTACATTTGGCAGTTGCCAGAGGGAAAAGGGTGGGGTGGGGTTGGGGGCTAATTTACAGTGATGGAAGACAGTTTGACTTTGGGTGGTGGACACACATTGCAGTATACAGATCTAGTATCATGTAAATGTGCACTTGAAACCTATATGATCCTGTTGACCAATGTCACCCAATAAACTGAACAAAATTATTAAAAAAAAGAATTTAGCAGCTAAAAAAAGCTATGAATAAACAGGTAGAATAGGAATGCATAAGAAATACTTAAGAAAATACTCATTTTTAAAAAATGCTTTTCACAAAGAGTAAAGCCCTATCAAAAAATGACCTCTGTCACACCAACCATTTATTGAATCATTGTGACAGGTAAAGCACTAATATAAGTAAAATGAGGCCAAAGACTAGGCTTCTCCAGGGAGTCAGCCAAAAGGAAAAAAGTCACTGGATTTTAAATGGGCCATGCTAATAGACCTAACCCATCATTCCTTTCCAAAGTCCATCTCTACTGCAAAGTAGGAAAACAAAAACTCTCAACGACTAAGAAAAAAAATGTATTATTTACTGTATTAAAAATGTATGTTTTAAAAGAGTTTCATGTGGGCATCCATTGCATGGCATATTGTAAGTTCTTGAAAGCATATAGGACTGGCTACATATTGCTAATGTTATTTCATATATTTAAAATAAGCTTCTAGAGCACAGAGTCCTTTACATTCCTCTCTCTATTCTTTATATAATTCAGGAATCCACTGCAAACTAAGGCCCATGGGCCAAACCCAGCCTGCTCCTTGTTTCTGTACAGCCCAAGAACTAAAAGCTGTTTTCACACTTGAAATGGCTGAAAAAAATCAAAAGACTATTTTGTAATATGTGAAAATTATACAAAATTCACGTGGGAACGTCCATAAATAAAGTTTTATTGCAACACTGCAGCACTCATTTGTTTATGCATTGTCTGTGGCTTCTTTCAGCCACAAGGGCAGAGCTGAGCAGTGGCCTAAAATATTTGCTATCTGGGCTTTCCCAGAGAAAAAGTCTGCTGATCTTTGAAACAATCCTTTGAAATATGAAAGAATTAGAATTGAAGGGCTTTATTTACAGTTTGCCCTTAATGACTGTTTAACATATAAGCATTTCCAATTTTCAAACCATTACAGCCCACTACTATTTGTATTATTACTTTTATCTCATAAATAATTCTGAATGATTAATATTTGTGAAACTCCAGATTTTCCTACTTAAGGAAGTTCTGAAAAATACACCAAAGTGAGGGTTCCATGTAAGACCCGGTATTAGAAAAAGTGAATAGAAATAAAAAGGAAGGGCTGGCTAACAAGGGACGAAGAAGAGCTGTATTCTGCAAACAGGTGGCATGAGTTCAATGCAAAAATCAAAACAAAAACCCCAAACCCCCTCTAAAATAAAACAAAACACAGTCCAAGGTAAATCCAGGTATCAAGGGATATGATAGTACAATAGCATCATTAATAGAAACAAGGCAGTCAAGAGAAGGAGCGAGTGGCTAAAGAAGACAGTACAGTTTTGGAAATGGTGAACTTGACAGAATGCTGAAATGACCATATGATGAAGTCAACTAGGTAAGAAGTAATGTAGAATGGGAAATTTCAGGGCTGGAAATTCCAATTCAATATCCCATATATAGCCACTGATACACCTGGAAGTTCCCAAAGCTCTATGATTGAGAAGCTGTAACAGGGTGCTAAGCTAGAGGTCCCCCAAATGGGAAGTCCCCTACTAACCAGGCTTGGGAGGAAAAGGAAGTAGAGCCGGGCAACAGAGAGTTTTTTGCATATCTAAAAAACTTGGCAAGTGTTTTGGTAATGCTAAGTCCCCTGGTTACTGCACCTGTGCCAGCAGCTTGGAGGCAGGCAGTTCCCAAGTCACAGGGCCAAGCCTGCCCAGACTAACAATGGCAGCTGAGAAAGGCAGAAGAGACCAGAGTACTTGCAGGTGTAACCCTTTGTGGGAAGAGTCGGAAATGAGGTTACTGAGAAAGATCCCCCTGGGATTTAAATCCAAGCACAGGGCAGCCATGCTCTCTGTCTCCCTCAGTCATTTGGGAGTTCTTAACCATGAGGCTTGGGAAGGAGAAGCGCCTCATGACCATGTGGCTTGGGAGCAGTCTTGGCCATGTGGTTTGAAAGGATGCAGAAGGACCTCCCCTACCAGCCCACCATGAAGAGCAGCCATGAGGTTTTGGATTAAGAGCAGGAGCATAGCCAAGCACAGACGACTGGAAGAAGCCAGAATACAGACAGGAACCTGCCCAGCTAAGCTACAGACTTCTATTTCTTTTCCAGAGAGACAGTTCCTGACTGGCCTGGTTTTGCAAGGGGGAAGCAGGACTATGTGATTAAGGGTGTTTTTTTGTTTCTACAGGGAGTGGGATATAATGGCAGAATTCTGCCAGTATTCCAAACCTGTATAACTTTTGAATAAATAAATAAGAGTCTAGCAATGGGAATCACAGATTTTCAGTGGCAGGCAATAGAACCCAGAGCACTAGAACTCAGAGTGGTTCTGTTTCAAGGCTCTTATGTTATGTTATGTGTGTCCCTTAAGCTTACTATGAAACATAATTATTACAGGGAGAAGGTGGCATTTTAAAGTAAATAATTCAGAAAACTGTGCTTGAACAACTAAAATGAAAAAAATAATAAAAAAATAAAATTTAAAGTAAATACTTCATTTCTCTGGTTCTAAATAATGAGCCACAGGAAACTTTAAATTATTAAATACACATGAAATTGTCAACTGACAACTTTATCAGCTCTGTCCTCAAATAAACAAAAAAGAAAAATATTTTCAGCAAGTAGAGAAGATATATTTCTTTTTTTTTTAAATATTTTATTGATTATGCTATTACAGTTGTCCCATTTCCCCCCTTCTCTCCCCTCCACCCTGTACCCCCCTCCCACCCACATTTCCCCCTTTAGTTCATGTCCATGTGTCATACTTATGAGTTCTTTAGTTTCTACATTTCCCGTACTATTCTTGCCCTCCCCCTATCTATTTTCAACCTACATTCTATGCTACTTATTCTCTATACCTTTTCCCCCTCTCTCCTCCTCCCACCCCCCTGCTGCTAAGCCTCCATGTGCCCTCCATTTCTGTGGTTCTGTTCCTGTTCTAATTGTTTACTTAGTTTCTTTTGGTTTTGCTTTAGGTGTGGTTGTTGATATTTGTGAGTTTGCTGTCCTTTTACTATACATGTCTTTTCTTTATCTTCTTTTCTTAGATAAGTCCCTTTAGCATTTCATAAAATAAGGGCTTGGTGATGATGAACTCCTTTAACTTGACCTTATCTGAGAAGCACTTTATCTGCCCTTCCATTCTAAATGAAAGCTTTGCTGGATAGAGCAATCTGGGATGTAGGTCCTTGTCTTTCATGACTTGGAATATTTCTTTCCAGCCCCTTCTTGCCTGTAAGGTCTCTTTGGAGAAATCAGCTGACAGTCTGATGGGAACTCCTTTGTAGGTTACTGTCCCCTTACCTCTTGCTGCTTCTAGGATTCTCTCCTTCATTTTTACCTTGGCTAATGTAATTATGATGTGCCTTGGTGTGTTTCTTCTTGGGTCCAACTTCTTTGGGGCTCTCTGAGCTTCTTGGATTTCTTGGAAGACTGTTCCCTTTGCCAAACTGGGTAAGTTCTCCTTTATTATTTGTTCAAATACGTGCTCAATCTGTTGCTTTTCCCCTTCCGATTCTGGTACCCCTATAATTCGGATATTGGAACGTTTAAAGGTGTCTTGGATGCTCTTAATCTTTTCCTCAATTTTTTGAATTCTTATTTCATCATGCTTTCCTGCTTGGTTGATTCTATCTTCCTTCTGGTCCACTGTATTGTTTTGAGACTCATATTCCTTCCTTTCACTATTGGCTCTCCTCCGCGTGTCTTCCTGCATCTGTTTTATGGTAATCTGCATTCTTTCATCTAAATTTCGTCCAAAATCCACCAGTTCCGTGAGCTTTCTGATCACCAGTGTTTTGAACTGCGCATCTGATAGATTGGCTAGTTCTTGGTCACTCAAAAGGATGAGTCCTGGGGGACTGATCTGCTCTGTTGAAAACATAGTTTTGTTTTTTGTTTTTTTTTCCCCCCTGTCTCTCCCTTTTTTTTTTCCGGTCTGGTTGCTCTTGTTACGGTGGGGGGCGGAGCCTTAGGTGCTCACCGGGGCTGGGCACCCCAGTCGCTAGATTGTGACGTTTATGTGGGGGTGGGGCGGGCGGGAGCGGGGCGGGAGAAAACAATGGCGGTAGTTCCGTTCCCCTGGACTCAGACCCTTGTCTGGGCTTCTGGGCTTCGCGTTCTGCCCTGGTCCACAATCGCTACCCCTCTGGGTCTGCCAGCCGCAGCTTGTGTACTCAGGGATCACCGCTGCCTTCCTGTGCGCCGGATGGCTTTTGCGCCAATTTCGTGCCAAACCTTCCCCCGTACCTCCGCGCGCCGCTGACCCGAGCCAGCCCCACGCCCGCCCGGCTGGTCTTCTCCTACCAGTCCGGATGAACGCGTCTACTTCAACTTCTTGGCTGCCCGACTTCCATTCAGATAAATCCTCTGCCGGATCTGGGTGTTATTCTGATAGTAAATTATTGTTGTAAATTATTGGTTTTCTAATCTTGGTTGTGTGAGGAGGCACGGTGCATCCACCTATTCCTCCATCTTGCCGGAAGTCGAGAAGATATATTTCCATAAATATAAGCCCTTAATAATGAAAAAACCCCAGCCTGGCCTTAACCATGGAATAAATTAATCAAAATAACCTTAAAGGCTAGACTCTGAAATGAGATATCTTTTACTGCTATCATATTAACAGAAAATCAGTGCTGAAAGGGTCTTTTGAGATAATTTTGATAGTTTCCTTTTGGGTGGTTGGGAATGATAATCTCCAAGAGGCTGAGTGACTTGAGCGACTTACTCAAGGTCCTGCAGAGAGTCACTGTGAGGACCAAGGCCAGACTCCACACCAGTACTCTCATTATCAGAGATTATCAGAGATTATTAGCTTTATGAAAAAGGGAATACATATCTGAAAACACTCTTCTACTCAATCCAAAACCTTTATATCTTGCTTGGTACTAATGATGACTATGGAAATTAGAAAAACACTATAGAAATGTTATAATTATTATTCTTATGGCCATAGGGACTAAAAACAATGACACAGCCCAGTAAGTAGTTTAAGAAAAAAAAAAAAACATTTAAATCACCCATGAGAGTAAACCTTATAAAAGATGTCTAAGCCTTTCCTGTTCATCAGAGGACCAGCACATGAAATGAAGGTAAACAAAAACTAATACTCTAAGAAGGGCAGTTACAGAGTCGAATTTTTAAATACATATATTCCATGCACTAGTATTAAAACCACAGGAACTTAGTTAATGTATGCTTCTCTAGGAAAATCTTCTAGTTTAATTAACAGTAAGCATTACCAAAGTCATTCAAGGCCTAAGGCTGGGCTAGTGTACAGTTCAGTATATATTGCAAGAGATTCAAAATAGTATTATATTGGTAAAATGATATGCCAAAGTTTGTTGAAGAAAACTAGAATATATGTAACCAAAGTATTTATGGGGTTCTATTAGGGATGTTTTACATTAAGTCAAAGATCTCCCTCCTCTGAATATAGAAAAATAAAAAAAGCCATCAAATGGTATGTTAATGTGATATGCTGATAGAACTAGAACTTAAAACATACACACACATTCACACCAAGCAAAACATCAGGCCTGTCAGATATTTCAGAATAAACCTGGCACTGATTTCATTCACTGAGAAAAAAATAATGCTGGTAAAAACATTACACTCTCTCTTTTTTTTTTTTGAACAATTTGATGAGGATGTCATGGCAAACATACTTCGAAATCCATGATTACTAAAGCAATGTTTATAGAGAATTTTTGTCAGTAAGATATTAAAACAGCAATTGAAGAGCATTATTACTACTGCCAAGAATGAGCTATTATCTACCCGAAATTACTTGTGAAATATGACACAGTCCCATCAGTAATAGTGAGTCACTACAGCAGGGATTCTCTCATAGGAGGTGGGCACAGAACAACAGACAAAAAGCCTTGTGTAAAAGCCTCAGGAATTCTGCTAATAGCCCTGCTTTCCCCGAAACCCTTGGACATCCTTCCACCACACTGTGAATCAATGTTAGAAAACACTGCTTAAAAAAATAGTTTCAAGTTACTAACTGCTTCTGACTAACTAGTAGGCAAAGGTGACACAAACCCAAGAAAGGAAATGAAAGACTCTAAAAGATTAACAAGTATAAAAAATAATAGCAGTAAATAAAAAATAAAATCAGAAGGGTTCTAGAAGTGAAAAGAATTGACACTTAGGATACACTAAAGAAATCATATAAATAACTAATCTTTTAACCTGAGTAAGAAAATGAAGGATATTCATATTTTTGGTATCTTTATCAGTTCAGAAGTATAAAGTATATATACATGACTAACATTAAGAAAACACCAAATTTTCAGATATATAGTTTAATCTGATTAGGATTCTTGCCTTTTCAATACAGATCTACCTTTTTGGAAAGGTAGATACTCTGTGATCCAATAGTGCTCCCCACTCACACTTAAATATAGCTATACAAAAGAGCTTCTATGAGTTACATATAAATTGACACAAACATAGCTGAGAAAAACCTGTTGTATGTGGTAGTGATGATACTATAAAGAGTAATGTTTTTAGCTTAATTAAGATCCCACATTATATGGCTGACCTCATCTAAGCCTGTTGTTAGATATTATATATACATATATGAAATATATAGAAGAAAAAACACAATATAACGTTTAGGAACACTTTAATACATATTAAACAGAAAAAAGAGCACATTTTAAAATTATCAATGGCTTTTTAAAATACCCCAGTAACTGTATTAATTAATATTCATCCCTTGCTTAGGGAACTGATCAACTGTAGATCTATAACCATAGGTCCCATCACCAACAGTTGTTATGTCCAATATGCATAAATTTCCTTATACAATGGCTAATAAAGAGCAGCCAAAAAGTAGAACATATCTGTACTAAAGCTATTACACTCAATATGATACTGTTTAATTGATGGCTATTATCTTCAGGGATGCTACCAAACTTTTAATTGCTCTTGATCCCATTTTATTCCCAAGGCTGACTATTTAACTGTGGGTTTGTTCTTAATATCCTCCTAAAACAGGGGAAACATTTTATTTAAAAGTAGTCCTGGTTCTTCTAGAACCATAACAGGGATAAAAATGACTAGTTAACTATTAAGATAAGCAAAGTGAACACTGATTATTCCATATTACCAATACACAAATTTTACCATGCAGAATTCTAAAAACACAAAGTTTTACCTCCACACAGGTTTTCATCCCTGAGGCAGCAGCATAGTGCAGGGGTGTGTTTTTTTTGTTATCTACAGCATCAATAGCTGCTCTCTCATATTCCCCTTGGTCAAGTTTTGCTCCTTTCCATCTTAAGATCATCTGCAGACAATCTGCTCTTCTGAAATCATCTTCTGCAGGGCGTGCTAGGCGAGGATGAAGGGCTCCTTCAGATATCATAATTTGAGGTCCCATACACAACAAATGCATAGATGTTTCATTGTGCACATTCCGTTTATTTGGATTTCCATCTCTACCAAAAAGAAAAGTCCTGAAATAGTACAGGAAAAGGATAAGAACCAGTTATTTTCTACTTCAAAATAAGAATACACAGAAAATAAGAAATTTTAAAGATGACCTACTTCTAAGTTGTTAATACAATTTTGAATTCTTGTTTCACAATAGGGTGAATGACTAATTCTTGGTTATAAAAACCTTATTTTAGAACAATACTAAAAATAACAAACTGAGTATCTTTCTACTATTTGCTAATAAAAGAAGAGGACACAGGAAGAAGGAAGAAGGGAAAAGAAGGAAGATGAAAGAGTAAAAGAAAAAAAAGAAAAGAGAAAAGGGGGAGGAAAGAAAGAAACAGAAAGGGCCACTTACAGACTTACATGTTATTAACAGACGCCTTAGAGTACATTATTGAACATTCCATACCAACTTTTTTCCTTTATTTTCTGCCCTATTTCTCTTGAGTACTTATTTATTTAATAAGAATGGTGACAATATAAGCACCACAAGTAATGTGTAAGTTTAGGACTAAATTTTTAAATCTAGGAAAAATAGCTCTACTTAAAAGTCATCAGCTAGTGTTTATAAAGTACAATCCTTTTTGAGGGGAATAAATTGTGGTTAGTTTTAGAAGACTGAGATATAATTCCAAGGTTGTAGTCTTTACCGGTAATAGGTCTAGGGTACTCCCTTAACTACTGACAAATCAAGACCTGAGAGTTGTGCCTATTTCTTAATCTATCTTCGAGCTAGAATCACAGGCCATTTCAGATGCTATAATAGGATACTGGAAAATGAATTGGGAAAAACCTGTTATAATATAGTCAGCTTATACTAGAACGCACAAATACACTATGAAGTGAACATATAGGTCTCATATCTGAAGACAGAGCCTACATGTACTGTGGAGGGCTGATTTCACTAGCAATGGACTATGTTCATATCCAGAACAACATACAGGAAGGAAGCACAGCCAAACCCTAAGCCCTAGCTACATTAAAAAGTAAACAAATGATGACAAAACCCCCTGACCATAAAGAGCTGGCTGCAAGCTAGCTGCAAGCTAGCCTGCTTTTCAATTTGAATTTGTAAGCCAAGCTGGAAATTGCTCATGAGAAAAAAGCTGAGTTAAGAAAAAAGTTGAGTTAAGAGGTCCTAAGGCAACAGAAAGTCCCAGGCAACTTTTACAACTATATATCTCTCCAGTTCTGATCATTCAAGACTCTAGAGCTCGTAACAGAGTAAAAGGCTCAGTCTCTTTGACTCTGTCTTGTTCAGGTCTGCACTGTTCCCACAGCCTTTGGGCTACATAGTCTTCAGGCTAATAGCCCCTGCTTGTGATAAGCTAATCATTGGAGGAATTCTGTTTGGAGCTCGATTTTTTTTTTTAAACAAAAATAGTCCCTGCCATTTTCCCTTCCCTTGACATAAAGAAAACTGAACTCTGTACTTTAAAAAAAAATTTTTATTTGTCTTAGACAGAGGGAAAGGGAGAGAGAAAGAGAGGGAGAGAAATATCAATGTGTGGTTGCCTCTATGTGCCCCTTACCGGGGACCTGGCCCACAACCCACGAATGTGCCCTGACTGGGAATTGAACTGGCAACCCTTCGGTTCACAGGGTAGCACTCAATCCACTGAGCCACACAAGCCAGGGCTGGACTCTGTACTTTCTTAAGATGGATTTGAAGAACTACTAGGGCTCCCATTTTCTCAATAGCCTTCTCTATCAATAATCTTTCCTTACTCCCAACTCTGATGGTTTGAGTTTTGACCTTTGATTTTTCAAAGCATCAGAGATAAGGACTTGGGATCAGTAATAAGCAGTATAGTTCTTCAAAATTGCTCTATTAGATTTTTAGCATCTACATTTAAACAAATTGTCCTGAAAGGAGTCAGGAGGTCTTTGAAGCAGAAACAAATGAATTACTATTACTTATGATAACTATGCCAGTTCCTCACACCTCAACTCTTCCCACTGGGGCAACGCAATCAAGGGCCAAATGTAACGTCTTCCTACATGTACTGAGTTCTGCACTGTAGGTGAGTGTGGTAGGCAGAATAATTCCTCTACTCCAAAGAGGTCCATGTCCTAATTCCTGGAAGCTATGAATATATTATCTTACATGGTAAAAGGGACTTTACTGGTGTGATTAAATTAAGGTTTCCTGGATTATCAGGGTGGACCCAATGTAATCACAAACCCTAATAAGAGGAAGGTAAGAGGGTATGAGTTAGAGAGATTGGAAAATGCTATGTTGTTGCCTAGAAAGATGAATGAAGGAGCCACTAGCCAAAAACACAGGCAGATTTGGAAGCTGGAAAATAAAATTCCCAATCATATTTCCCTATATTTATAATGGTTGAATTATAGCAGATTATAATGGATAAGTAAAATTAATACCATGCTCTTAAAAATGTATTCATCAAAATTAAAACTTCTTGCCCTGGCAGGGTAGCTCTGTTGGTTAGAGTGATGTCCCAATACACCAAGGTTGTGGGTTCAATCTCTGGTCATGCTACATACAAGAAGTAACCAATGAATGCACAAATAAGTGAAACAAGTTGATGTTTCTCTAAAACAACAAAAAAATTAAAAGTAAATAAATAAAAATGAATTATAAAAGACTGAACCCTCTTGAATACACTGACAGCTATGAGAGGGGAGAAGGGTTACAGGGCTGGGTAAAAAAGGTGAAAGAATTAAGCAAAAAAAAGAAAAAAAAGCCCTTAGAAACAGACAACAGCATGGTGATTACCAGAGGAGAATCGGGGTGGGGAGAGGTAGAACATGGTGAAGGGTGGATAAATGGTGATGCAAGGAGACTTGACTGGGGGGGGGGGGGGGGGGTGAACACATGACACAGTATGTGTTACCCTTCTTAAATTATTTTTAGTACAGTTTCTCTTTTACTCATGATGATGGCTCCACTTCTCACCCCCTTGTTGGAAGCAAACTCAGTTCTTGAATTTGTTTTCTTCTTCATATACATTTCCTTCTTTAGAGAACACATACACTTTATAAGATGTAAAGTATTATCAGAACCTAAATGACAGGCAATAGTAGAATAATGGGTTCTCAAAAAGGGCTTCTACTATTCCTCCTGTGATAATTTTTAATTCTCTATCAACCTGTCAGATTTCTCAATAGACCTCTAGACATATTCTAAATTCTTATAGGCCCCTTTCTCTTGCATATTCCACTATCATCTCATATGCACTTAAACTCCCTCAAAATAACAGCTTTCACTCCCAGAGCTGTAATTTCTTGCCATAACACTCTTTTCTTAGTGACTAACATATACATACACCTCTAGTTCCTTCTGAATCTTCTGTTTTATGAAACAAACATTTATTAAGCAATATTCACTTGCCAGGTTCTATTCTAGAAGTACGGCATATTGTGAAGACAGTAAAAACTAGAAATCAATAATTGGAAACTTTTAATTCTCAAAGTTTAGCATTAATATGATCTAATAAAGATTTCATATTTTATTTATACCAAAAGATAGCATATTTTTATTTCCAAAAAAGCAAAAGAAGCTAGTCTGTAAAATCTAAGGAATAAGTATTAGAATCCTTATTCTATACAGGACTTTCCCAAGAAGATACAACTAATGAATTGTATACCCATCCAAACAAGCACATGCTGATTCCAAAGTCCAAAAGTCTTTTTGTTACATTAAGTAATAACTATTTATGAACATGGATTTAGTTTCCCTCAAAAGAGGCACTGTGGTATGGTATAACGTATATAACCATTTGGGTTCAGAGAGATATGAATGCAGATGGAACTGCTGAAACTGTATTCTACTCTTCTTTTACCATGTTATTCTGCCTAAGAAGGAAGGATATGCCTATTGTTGCAGGGGCCATAAAGCTAAAGGAAATGGAGATAAAATGACGGCCTTAATCCAAATGGGTGCTTTATTTTACAGGTACTAAGCCCTTGACAAGGTATATCTACCTTTATCTACCTATGTATATCATGTGTTACTAATCTAGCCAAGCTGAGCCAGGGTCTATGTTAAAGATAACAAGCAGTTACCCCAGATACACGAGGCAGCATGAGAAAATAATGACCATAAACCTGTTAGAAAGTTTAGCAAGGTTAAATGCAGTGAAATATTTGAAGCAATCTAGAACACAAATAATTAAAACAGAGTTGCTATTTTGCCCAGTGCTGATGAGTAAATGCTATTTATCTTGATTCTGCATGACAGTGTTAAGATTAATTTCTTTAATTCCAAAGCCACTAACATTTAAATTAATTTGACTTTTGATTTTCTCTGTACTATCTAAATAAGTTTTGGGGGGAAAAAAGAGAATACACATATTAAAAATGAGAATTGCTTACCCTTGGATAGGAAAACAATAAAGTAATTTTTGATTCTAGTATAGAGTATTAAAGACTTTAATAAAGAAATGATTTATTTCTTTATAAATTATCATTAATAAGCCACCAATCTCTAAACAATTAAAAAAAATCCACACTTTAGCCTGAAGTTGAATGTTAAATATAAAGTAAAATATAACTTTAAAAAAGTATAAAGTATAAATATAAAAATATAACTTAAAAATATAACTTATAAAGTTCAGTATAATGTATATAGCTGAATCATAAAAGTAGTACAAATTGGTAGCTAAAAGAGAATATACAGTTGCCCTTTCTGCAGGTCTTTAAATATTCATTCAATAGAATGTTAACCACATGATGGAGACAGACAGATATATTCCTGCTTAGAGGAACCAAGGATATTGACAAGATCAGCTGTTCTTAAACTTTTTGGTCATAGTACCCTTTTACAACTTTAAAAATTCCTGAAGATTCCACCCTGGCCAGTGTGGCTTAGTTGGTTGAAGTGTCATCCTGTAAACTAAAAGGCCGTGAGTTCGATTTACTGTAGGGCACAAGCCTGGCTTGCAGATTCAGTTCCTAGTCTGGGTACATACATGAGGCAACCAATAGATGTTTCTCTCTCACACTGATGTTTCCCTCCCTTTCTGCCTCCCTTCCCCTCTCCCTAAAATCTATAGACATGTCCTCAGGTGAGGATAAAAAAAAATTACTGGAGATTCCTAAGAACTTCTGTTTATGTCAGTTATATTGATATTAGCATATTAAAAATTAAAACAGAAATGTAAAAAAATACATTAAAAAGTAAAGCTATTACATATTAAATAGTCCTACCATCTTAAAATGAAAAATATCTATAAATTTTTTAAAAATTAAGTGAGACAAATTTTTGTTTACAAATGTTTACAAATTTCTTTTAATGTCTGGCTAATAAAGGACAAATTCTCATAGCATTCAATCTATTGTAATATGTTGTTTTGGTTCAAGCATGTGAAGAAAATCCAGGCTTTATATAGTTAGAAAAAGTGTAAGTACTTTAAAATTGCCTTTTCAGGTAATTGTGAATACTCATATTTGATATTATACCAAAAATTCAACAAATTGTCATTTTTGCTAATCAAACCTTAAAGATTATATTACAATGTAGAATCTAAAATTTTATCAATGAACTTCTTGTACTGTTGTATTAAAGTCCATTGGTCTACCTTTCATTTTGAAAATATCTTTCACCCATGCACAATTTTTAAAAATCAAATACTGATCTTCTGAGAAATACTGATTCACCAAGTTATGCAAATTTTCTAGATGTTGTCACATTTCATTTCACAATATTTTTATAAAATCACATTAGTTATTAGCCTTGGCTGGTGTGGCTCAGTGGATTCAGTGCCGGCCTGGGAATCAAAGGGTTGTCAGTTTGATTCCCAGTCAGGGCACATGCCTGGGTTACAGGCCAGGTCCCCAGTGGGTGGCGCATGAGAAGCAACTGAATGATGTTTCTTTCCCTCTCTTTCTCCCTGTCTTCCCCCCTCTAAAACAAAAAATAAAATAAATAAAATCTTTTTAAAAAATCACATTAGTTTATATCACTAATCTTATCAGAAATCCTGATTATAATATTTCCTTATGCAATGACTTTGTAAAACTTCTTTTTACTTTATATAAGATATTGTACTATGCAGGAAGTACAGAAGAGATGCTTTTACAAAGTTGTAATTTAGGTAGGCAGAGAGAAAATATACAGTTATAAAATACAATTGATACCAATAGACAACCTGTCTAGACAGCTGGGAATGGGCTGAGGGCAGTGAATAGGAGGGGCTGCCAGAGAAGATGGAGTTGGGTAACGGGAATGGAACTTGGGAGCTGCTTGTGCACCAAGCCTTGCCCCTGAGGACAGAAGCTGGATGTCACAACACTGAGAGTGTGGTATGTAGCCAGACAATACCTTCACGAACTGACTGGGGCCATGGCAAGGACACGGAGTTATGTTTCCATGTTGCCCAGGTAATTGAGAGCATGCCTGGTGGACACTCTGCCCCGGTGTGGAGGTCCTGCTCCTGGCTGCAGATGCCCTGCCCAACCCTTTGAGGCCACCCTCCGTGCTGCCAGAGAGGCTATCCAGGGTTTCCAGGGTCCCTTTTCTCAGGCGGTTGCATTCTGCTGGTGGGCTCCAAGTGTGGGCAACTCGCTTTAAGTGGGGACTAGGGCACAGCAGGCAGGGAGTTGATGAGTGCTATGGGAGTCTTCCCCATCAGCCATGATGGCAATGGAGTGGGCAGGGGAGGTTCTTACACTGAGCACACACAAGGCTAGGATGATAATTTGATAGTGGAAAAGCTCTCCTATTCCCTTCTGGTACAAGGCTGGAGGTGGGACCAGGGGAAGGCAGGCATATGTGCGATGAAAGTTAAAATGGTAGAAGGGGAGGTGCTGGACCAAAGAGGACTGTCAGTCTAGTATGGGGGAAAAAGGGGGACTGATTGTGAGGCAGATCCACCCAAAGCAGCAGAAGTTTAAGGAAGTTAATTGGTAATTCTGAGAAAGCAACTGGTCCGTCCCATTCCTAGTATAAACCCAGGAGGATATTTAAACTCACTTGTGCTCGTTGCTTGGGACATGCACTTGGATGGTGCACTGGCCTGTCCTTTTCATGTGCCATGTGACTGTAGAAGTCATGTGGCCCATGGCCTCCAGGAGAGAGTCTCTATCTCTCTCGCTGAATGCTGATGGAGCATACACCAGTGCATTTTTGTGCTCTCCGGCCCAGGAGCACGGGACTTTGCAATCCCAGAAGCTGCTTGGCCAATGGCAGCCCGGCTCCACATGTAGCCACCAGGAGGGAGCCTGAAGCTGGACAGCAACTGGGAACAAGCTAAACTACCTGGATAACCACTTAGCTTCGGCCTAGGTCTCCACAGGATGGTACTCTAAAATGGTCCAGGAACTCTGGGCACTGCCTTCTGTTTTGATCTTGCTGAGGAGGGCTGGATTTTATGGAGGAGGTGAGCTTTGAGACGGGTAGTCCGCTATTATCCCACATTGTTAGGCATCTGAATAAAAATGCTTTTCCCTCCTTACCAGCCTCTGCCTCTAGAGTTTGCCTTTAGTGGTGGTAGGTAGCCAAATCCCCATTTTTGTTCAGTAACACAATGAGAGAGAGTATACCAAACAAGTAAGACAAACAAAAGAAGAGCCATATAACTTCTTAAAAATAAAGACTGAGGTGCCTGTGCACTGTGGCAGGCTAAGAAGATAGATAGGTCCTGCCCAGGACCTTGAAGGAAAAGTAAGATTCACATAAACAGAAAGCTGAGAGGAGTGGGGAAGGGGTACTCGGGCAGAGAGAGCCCCATAAACATGGCAGACAGAATATACATGTAAAACATAGCAGCTAAATTTGAACAATTTGTAGAAAAAGAAATTTTAACAGGTTGAAAGTTTTTGTCAAATTCTAAAAAGCTTTGAATACAGGTTTAAGAATTATATTTCACCATGTAAGTAAAGAAGTGTTTCTTTTTTTCAGTTCTAGCACCAGACTGCCACAGCCACATACTCTACTTCTAAAAAAACTAAGTTGGTTTTGGAACTACTTTTCTATCCTGTGCTTCCTTCATTTTATAAGCTAGCAAATATCAAATTTAATTCCCCTGTAATTAGGTAAGAATCCTTGAATAAATATATTTGCTGTCACCAATGCGTATATTTTTTAAAGTTTCTTAGTATTTTTTAAATGTTAAGGAAATGTTTTGCTTTTAGAAAAGTCTTTTCAAGTAACTAAACCCCATTAAAAGAAAGGAAACTTAAATCTGATCATGACTAGATAAGGCAAAGGTATCTGTTTTGCCACTTAAACTAGTGAATCAGAGTTAAGAATTTTGGTGTAGGTACCATTCCCTGCAATTTGTTGATAGATGACAAGTACTTTTCTTTTTTCTTCATTTTTATTGTTGACACTATTACATATGTCCCATTTTCCCTGCCTTTGCCCACCTCCACACTGCTGCTGCCCTCCCTCCCCTCTGGCCATCATCACACTGTTATCTGTGTCTAAGGGTAATACATCTATATTCTTTGGTTGATCCTTTCATCCAGTCTCTTCCTGCTCCCTCCCCTCTGACAACTGTCAGTCTGTTCCATGTGTCCATGCCTCTGTTTCTATTTCATTCGTCAGTTCAGTTTGTTCTTTAGATTCCACAAATATGATCATATGTATGGTATTAGCTGACAAGTACTTTTCTAGAATCAAAATCATTGAAATTAAACACTAAACCATTGCCAGGAATTCATACAATGAAGCATAGTGAGTAGCAAAATGTATTTACAGCAACAAGAATGTGTGAACCAACGTCATTATTAAAACTTTTAATCAATTTATGCATAATGTTAAAAAGTCAGGCCCTGGCTGGCATAGCTCAGTGGATTGAGCGTGGGCTGCAAACCAAGGCATCACAGGTTCGATTCCCAGTCAGGGCACATGCTTGGGTTGCAGGCCACGGCCCCCAGCAACCACACATTGATGTTTCTCTCTCTCTCTCCCCCTCCCTTCCCTCTCTAAAAATAAATAAAATATTAAAAAAAAGTATTGGCTCTGGGGCTTTGATTTGTACTTCTGTTTGAGCCATTTAAAAAAAGTCATACATAACAATTTAAGCATATTCAGTGTTAGAAGTTTAATTCACTATAATACCAGGTAACATGCACAATATGTGTATAACTTTCAAAGATCAAGGTTTCCCCTCCCCTTTCACTAATTTGTTATCAACTGGTTTACAGTAATACTCACCCTAATATCCTGTTCATTCCATGTCTAGCGGCATAGTGTAACGGAGTATTGTGCTGGTACGGCTCCCCATAAGATGTATTTGGATCAAGGGATTCTTTTAGCTGAGGGTTGTTTTCATATATTTGGCAGGCCAGGTTTTCATCACCATTGATGAGTGCTTTACGAAATTTGGTGGTTGTATTTCCCATGTTTTGTTTTGTTTTTTTCTGACAGGCAGTGGCACTTTTTTCCTTCCCCCTTCAGCCACTTCTTGAATGCTTCTGTAACATGTTTCACATTCTATTAAAAGAAAAAATGATCAAATTAGACTGGGAACCAGTAATTATGAAGCAGTGTCCTGAAGAAACTCACAATTAGGAACACTAATAAAATCTAGGAAGAGGATGTAAAGTGACAAATCATATTATATTTTACTAAATATATCTTAATATCAAAAGAAAATCTCAAATTTTTAACATTGCCCAAATTAACTTCTTGTTAAACTGTAACCTTTCCTGTATAAAGACTGTTAAGCTTTTGCAGGTTGCACTTTGTATTATAAAAGTCATTTACATGTGTAGAGAAAAAATTTTAATTTTCTTCTTCACATGGGCAGGAAATGAGCTCAAATAAATTTTATGGTTGAATACATTTAAATCTCTGTATAACTATGTATAAATCTGACTCAGCCAATTTGTGGGGTAGTGAAAAATGCAGATTTTGCTCATATAAATACTCCAGAATAGATGTTAAATTATAGTAAAGAAAAAGTGAAACTGCTCAGTACTCATAAAGACATCAGAGAAAAGACTTTACAAATGTAAACACTACAGGACTGTAGAATGACCTGATGAGATAGTTACAGCAAACTAATAAAACTGACTGTACACAGAAGAATGGAAACATTATTCTACCTTATGACCATTAAATTTATTTCCCTCTACTATAAAGAATTTAAAACAAAGCTGAACACATCAAATACTTATTCATACTATGTTTAGAAAGAGGTTATGACAATGCTCATATGAGCATTGACCTCTAAAGCAATGTGAATGGGGGAAGGAGAACATGGAAACAATTACTGGATTTGGAGTTTGAAATCTCATATTTACCTACCCTAGCTGTGCAATTTTCACCAAGTTATATACCCTCTAAAAGCCTCAGGTTCCTAACTGCATGGTAAAGGAAAATGACTACTTCTTAAGGATGGCTGTGAGGACTGTAAGAGTTACTTTATTATAAAGTACCTACCACAGTCCTTGACTAGTATACTCAATAAATGCTAGTTTTGTTCCATTCCAAGAAATAATTCTGAGTCTACTCTTGAACAATAATCAGAGTAAGTGATAAAGGAAACAGCATATGCAAAGGCAGGTATGAAGTAAAAGGCTTATTCAAGGTGATAAAGATGGAGTTCAGGGTCTCTAGTGTTGGACTAACAGGAAATAAAACTGAAAACTGGTTGGGTCCAGACTAAGAAACTTTTACTTTAACCTGTAAAGAACATATAAAGGCTTTTATGAAGGGCAATGATGTAATTATTTTATGCTTTAGAAAATGAATTATTGTTACAGTGTAGAAGATAGACTAGAGGGAGAAAAACTTAGAAGCAGAATACAGGAGTCTATCATGTTACCCAGTTAACTCAGTGGCAGGCTGGACATTAAAATGTAGCTTTAAAAAAAGCTGGAAATAATACATACTTATTCAACACAGGCTTTGTATCAGCAATAACAGTTTCAACGGAATACAAATTCAAGGACTGAAAAACAAATTGAGTTTGTTTTTTCTTTAAGTTTCCTATAAAACAACGTATAGCTCTGGCTATACATTTAACAGCCTGGACAACTTCAGAGTCTCACTGGCCAAGCTACATCCCAGACCAATTAAATCAGTGTCCAGTGGGCGGCTCCGAGGTATCGGTAATCAAGCTCCATGGGTGAGCTCAAAATGCACACACCACTGCATAAAAAAAGCTCCTGAATCTCTCTAGCTAAATGTCATATCTGAGTATGAAGATCAATGTGAGCAGGCAGGGTAAGACATCTGCTGCATCTATTTTAGAGATATGTATCAACTACCTACTTAGTATAACAGCACATTTTCTGGCATACAGCTATACTTAATGAGGTCAACATTTGGGTCTTTTAATGGTTGTCACTGATTTTTTACTTTAAATATTCAAATATATGCATAGATTTTTTGAAAATATAAAGAAAAAGGATAAACAACTTATGGTCTGTTTACTGGAAGATAACCACTATTGGCATTTTGGTAAGTAACCATCTTATTTATGATGTATGTAAATATGCTTATGTATGTATATATACTACAAATATTTATATACATAAATTGGATCATGCTGCATAATTTAAAAATTTTTATTTAACTTTCTAGAGAGTTGCTGAATCTTTAGCCTTAAGTATTCCTTTATCATCTCATCTTGAATGAAGAGCAAATTCCCCCCTCCCAGGATCTATGCTTTGATATCACAATATACTGTAGCCACTTTGGGGATTTTTCAACAACAGCTTGGATATTAGTTTTGTTTTGTTTTGTTTTTCATAGAATCTAGGAGCCATGTGATTATCTTCAGTGAAATAATTTGTTTAGTTGTACTGTGTTAGCACTTTAAGAGTTTATTATTCATCCCTGGCTGGTGTAGCTCAGTGGATTGAGCACGAGCTGGGAACCAAAGTGTCCCAGGTTCGATTCCCAGCCAGGGTACATTCCTGGGTTGCAGGCCATAACCCCCAGCAACCGCACATTGATGTTTCTCTCTCTCTCTCTCTCCCCCTCCCTTCCCTCTCTAAAAAAAAAATAAATAAATAAAATCTTAAAAAAAAAAAAGAGTTTATTATTCATAACAGAACTCCATTCAGTTCATGGCATATTTTTATCTATAACCAAATAAAGAATATTATCATCTGGGTTCTAAAGGGTTTTCCCTAGGGATTTGGAAACTTTCAGTTGTTTGGTTTTATCTTTCTTCCCTGACAGACTGTAGCTCAAATTATGAACATTTTCAGAGTTTTAAATTAGACTAATAAATAACACATGTTCTCTGATTTACACTATTATTTTAGAGAAATATTCTGTAAGACAATAATTTCTATCCAATATGTGAAAGAAAAACGCATAAACTCAATGATATCTTGAGGATACTTATTCAGAAAAACAAGATACTTTAAGAAAATCAGTAACATTCTAAAATGTCCATTTAAATATTGCCGTTACTCATGTTGAAAGCATATCAGAGTCTGGAAACCTTTTTGTGGTTCTCAGTCATTTTATAATGTTTCATTTTTAAAATGAGTTCAATAAGCCTGAAACTTACCAGGAAATACATCATTTAAAGCAGTCATAGCTCCATCCCCCTTCAGATTTATTTGCCTAGAAATTTTTGAGATGTGTCCTTTCACTTTTTCATAGCTCCAGCTAGCATAGCCTGAAATGACTTCGCTCTTTGTTTTTGAATCAAACCCATAAGTGCTATTTTTCCAACTCCAACATAAATCTATATACAGAGCTTTAAGAAGCAAGTGATGGATTACCAAAGAGGTAAAAATAATTATTTATTTTGGGCTTCTAAGTTATACAGGAAAATCTAGGTGAAGTTTCATCACTTAATAGTAAAACACAGCACTTAGTAAGTATTTAATGGAAAAAGTAACAAAAGTATACCTGGTCAATGAACACCACAGAGCTTTCCCTAATGCTTGATTAACTTTTTATTGTGTAGGGCTCCATAACTCTTGTTTTTTTAAAAAATTAATTAATTTATTTATTTTTAGACAGAGGAGAAAGGGAGGGAGGAAGAGAGGGAGAGAAACATCAATTTGTGGTTTCCTCACATGCGCCCCCTACTGGGGACATGGCCTGCAACCCAGACAAGTGCCCTGACTGGGAATTGAACCAGCGACCCATTGGTTCTCAGGCCAGTGCTCAATCCACTGAGCTACACCAGCCAGGGCATATGACTCTTGTCTTAAGTCTGGCTCTCAACTTCTCCATTCATAGGTTAATAATCAGATGCAACAAAAACTCTAGTGCACTTAAATAAACTATTCCTAGAAATCTTTTATAGAAGATGAAATGCTTCAGAAATAAGTAATGCCTAATTTATCTGTTTCCACAAAGGTAAATTATTTAAAAAAATTTTTTGATCCTCATCCGAGGATATGTTCATGGATTATAGCAGTGGAGTGGGATAGGGAGACAGGCAGAGAGAGAGAAACATTGATTAGTTGCCTCCTATATAATACACTTGGACGAGGATCAAACCTGCAACTTAGGTATATGTCCTGACCCAGAATTGAGCTAGCAACATTTTGGTGCATGGGACAACACTCCAACCAACTGAGCCACCCAACCAGAGCCACAAAAGTAAATACTTTAAAGTCATAATTATGGGTTGAAGTTGTTGACCTAAACAAAATAATTGGCTCTCATTCTTCATTTAAGTGGAAGAAAACCCAACATTACACACACACACATACACACACACACACACACTCAATTCATCCTTCTGCAACTTTCTGCAGATAAGAACAATTGATAAGATCAACAAATGTAAATTTTAAATTCACAACTAAACTTCTCTGTAGTCAAAATAGAAACAAGTAGGAAGTTCATTCAAACAGTATGTCCCAACCCCAGCCCTCTTGAAATCAGCGAGATGTTTCTCAAGGAAGAAAATTCCAGAAAGCTCTACATCCAAAGAAATGCTCTAATTGTTAATGCAATAATACTCAACAAAGAGAAGAGGATGGTTAAAAAAAAAAAAGACTCTAAGAGAACTGTTAAGGGGTAAGGTAAAAAAAAAAAAATAAAATAAAACAATAGAAGGAAAAAAGCCATGAAAAGTCAATACACTATAGTAAACAGAATCTATGTGGACAAGTATTAAGCTATCAAGTCTGTTCATTCACTCATTCAATAAGCATTTATTAACGTAGTAATTTTCATTGATCGCCATGCATGAGAATCACTGCAGGAGGTGATTTCAGTTGGTCTAGGAGGACAAGGACAGAATGAAAATTTTAAAAGCTATCCAGTTTACTGTAACATGACAGTCACAAGTCAAATTAAGGACCATGAGCTGGTTTTGAAACTACAGTAAACTAAAGGTATTGGCAAGAACCGTGACAGCAAGGAAAAGGAGAGTAGGAGTCAGAAAGACCTGTGCTCGAATTCTGTTTCTATTTCACCAAGTAATGTAACCTCTTTGAGTTATTTACTCACCTGTAAACCACAAGTATTAATATCGACTTTTTTCAGTTAGTAAATATAAGTGAACAGATAGAAACCAATGCATCAATGGTGTTTATACTGCAGTGAGAGAGGAGAAATAAAAATTCTAAAACTGATTTTATTCTGTTTGCAATAGGGAGCCATTACAGATTTTTGAGCTAGATCTTTTTCAGGCTTTAGTATTTTTAGAAAAATACATTTAAGATTTACACATGTTGATGCATTAAGCAATAGTTAATCTTTATTGCTGAGTAGCAGTCTGTTGTGTGGATGTGCCACTGTCTGTTTAACCATTCACATGCTGCAGGATGTGCTGGTTGCTTCCAGTTTTGGACAACTTAAGTATGTTTTAATTTCCCTTGAGTAAATACGCAAGAGTGGAATTACTGGGACATGTGATAAGTTGTTTAACTTTATAAAAACCATTATGTTGGTCAGCATTTGGAATCATCAGGTTTCTATTTTTTCCTTTTTTCGGCAGCCATTCTATGGGATGTATAGTGGCATCTCACTATGGTATTAATTTCTAGTAGTCATTCCCCCAATGACTACTGACATTGAGCATGCTTTTATGTATTTATTTGCCATGAGTATTTTTTGATTGATTTGTAAATGTCTGTTTAGATCTTCTGCCCATTTTTAAGATAATCACCGCATATCAGTTCTCTGGGTATTCTGTAAAAGTCCTTTGTTGCAAATGTAATTTACAAACATTTTAATTTATAACTTCCTTCTCTTTTCATTCTCTTACCAGTGTTGTTTACAGACCAAACGTTTTAAATTTGATAAATTTATCATGTGTTCCTTTTATGGACAAAGTCATATGTCAAACTTTGCCTAACCTATGTCACAGAGATTTTCTCCTTTATCTTCCTCAAGAAGATTTTTAGTCTCAGGTTTTACATTCAAGACTGTGATCCAATTTGACTTAATTTCTATATAAGGTATGCATTGAGATTCATTATATTTTATATAAAGACAGCCAACAGTTTCTGGCACCATTTGATTAATAGAGCATCCTTTCTCTACTGAATTGCCTACCTTCCTTATCAAAAAGCAAATGAGTAGCAAACCAAATTCAGTAATACATTAAAAGGACCATACCACATGATGAAGTGGAATTTATTTCATGGATACACAGATGGTTCAACATCCACATATCAATCGATGTGATACACCACATTAACAAAATGAAGAGTAAAAATCATATTATCTCAAAAGATGCAGAAAAATGCATCTATTGAGATGCACTTGACAAAATTCAACATCCATTTATAATAAAAACTCTCAACAAAGTGGATACAGAGAGAACAAACCTCAATATAATAAAGGCCATGTGTGACAAGCCCACAGCTAACATCATACTCAATAGTGAGAAGCTGAAAAGCTCTTCCTTTAAGATCAGGAAGAAGAAAGACTTTTATTCAACATGGTTTTGGAAGTCCTAGCCAGAGCAACTGGGGAAAAAAATCCAAATTGAGAAAGAAGAACTAAAACTAACTATAACTGTCAAACTGCCACTAACTGCAGATGATAAATTATATACAGAAAACCCTACAAATTCCACCAAAAAACTGTTAGAACTAATGAATGAATTCGTAAGGTTGTAGGACACAAGATAAATATGCAGAAATCTGTTGCATTTCTGTACACTAAAAACAATCAGAAACAGAATTTGAGAAACAAACCCATTTACAATTGCATCAAAAAAAATAAAATACAGTCATGCACTACATAACAATATTTCACTCAATGATGAACTAATTGCATATATGACAGTGGTCCCATAAGACTAAGAGAGCTGAAAAGTTCTTATTGCCTAGTGACGTCATACCCATTGTGATGTTGTAGTGCAAAGGCTACAAAAAGCAACAAGGCTGTGGTTGAGATGGCAAACAACTTTAATGTGGGTGTGGATGAGTGTGGCATTGAGGAGTTCCTGGAGGTGGTTCCTGAGAAATTGACTAGTGAGTTGTTGGAACTGGAACAAAAGCAGATATCTGAAGAAAAGGCAAGAGTAAAGGACACTGCCAAAGAAGCAAAAGAACCCCAAGAGAAATCACAGTGAAGGGTTTAGCAGATTTTACACACCTCAACACCTCCTTAAAAAGTTTGCAAACATGGACAACACTGAAGGGTATTCATAATACTCACGGTGCATTATCTGCTTACAAGCAAATCTATTACTCAAAAAAAAAAAAAAAAAAAAAGAAAGAAAGAAACCAAGTAAACCACAGGGAACGCATTTCTGAAAAGAATGACACTTGAGGAAACTCAGGTCCTTCAGGAGGGATTCCAGAAGGCAGCACTGTTATCACGGCAGACGACAGCTCAATGCATGCTACTGCCCCAAACCTGCCAGTGAAACACAGGTAGAGGTGGGTATCAATGAAACAGTGATACTGACAACCATGACCCTGTGCAGGCTTAGGCTAATGAATATGTTTGTGTCTATATTTTAACATAAACGTTTATAAAGAAAAAAATTAACTTAAAAATAGATAAAAGTTATACAGCAAAGAAACTATTTTGTACAATGTGCTTGTGTTTTTAAGTTATTACAAAGAGTAGAAAAGTTTAAAATTGTTTAATAAGTAAAAAAGTTACAATAAGGTTAATTTATTACTAAAAATTATTAAATTAGTGTAGCCTAAGTATATACTATTTATAAAGCCTACAGTAGTGTACAGTGATGTCCTAGGCCTTCACATTCACTCATCATTCACTGCTGACTCATCCAGAGCATCTTCCAGTCCTCCAAACTCCCATTCATGCAAGTGTCATATACAGGTGTACCATTTTTTTATTTTTTATACCTGATTTTTACCTTACCTTTTCTATGTTTAGACACACAAATACACTGTGTTACAACTGCCTGTAGTATTCATGACAGTAACATGCCATACAGGTTTGTAGCCTAGGAGCAATAAACTATGCACATAGCCTAAGCTGTAGTAGGCTACACCATTCGCATTTGCGTTAAATCACTTTAGGGAACTTGCACAAAGACTAATGTGGCATTCCTGAGTACGTATCATTGTTGTTAAGCAACAAATGACTGTACTTAACTCTACTGTAGCTTGAAAGTCATAGGCAGTATGTAATAGAATAGGTATGGCAGTGTTTGTACTTCATTTACAAAAACAGACAGGGGTATTCTGCCCATAGGCTGCAGTTTGCCAACTCCTGGGTTTGGTGGAAGGAGCACAGCAGAGAACAATTTGGAATCCCACATTTACTATTTCCTAGTTCTAGCACAAATCATTTAGCTTCTCTGAACCTCAATTTCTTCATCTGTAAAATGGCAGTAAGACCACCTACCATGCAGTATTGCCATGATTACATAGCAAGCACTCAATAAATTTTATCTTCCTTCCCCTGTCAGGATCTGCAAGTCATTGGTAGAGTCAGTTGCTGCCTTTAAAGAATTCAATAATATTCTCTCTTTTTAAAACAGTAATCTTAAGAAAAATGTCACCAACTGTATGTTCCAGATCAGGACTAATTTATAACTGGTAGTCTAGACTTGATGAGTTATTAGGTGTTTGACCTTTGGCAATTTAAAAAAGTCTATTTTTTCAACTATCTTCTGAACCAAGGTTAACTACATTTTCACTATTTTTTTAGGTCACTGTCAATATTAACAAGTTTCTCCTATGTAACTGCACTTAAAAATACTAAGTAAACTGACACAGAATTTAGTGCAGGAGCAGTACACAGGATCTCACACTGGGAGTACTCATACATGAAATGAACACACATGTAGACACATCTTCAGTAGAAAACAAGAGATCTTAGTCTAAAATGTTGCTAAAAATGAAGTATGGTTTAAGAGATGTGGGGTTTAGCCTGCCTCATTGCATATTAAGTCAACGTCAAATGTGGCTTTATTCCTGGTGGCTTCCTGGAAGAAGTTCATGAATACCCACAGTTTACAGGAAAACTTAGGAGTATTAGAATACTGTGACAATGATCTAAGCTGAGAAAAATCTTTTAACAAAGAAAGCAACTTCCCTGTAATACACATTCCAAAATGAGAATGAACTGCTCTTATTAAAATAGCTTAATATGGCAGAATTCAAAATAAAATGGCTACACAAACACAAAAGCATTATCATGATAGTACTAAAAAACTCTATGTGGTAGTTTGGCTGCCTCAGTTTTCTCAGCAACCAAGAAAAAGGAGATAATCCAATATATATGTTCTGGCTGCTCTTGGATACCTTTTATGTCAATATGGCTTTCACAGTGTGGAAAAGGATGCAATAGTTAGGGAAAAAAAAAAAAAAGACGAGAAACCTCTTTTTGCCAAACTGGCAAGCGAACACTGAAAATAGTTAGCACGAGGTTCCCAAGTAGAAAAGAGTGCAAACTTGGGACACAACTACTGTGTGAAGCATCACTCTTACTTAGTTCTATTTCCTATCAAAACATAATTAGGGCAATGGTCACAGAACACAGAATTCTCCACACAAGTACATTTTTCAGATAGCTCAAATTTTTCTTGGTCAATATTCAGCTTTCATACATATGACTTTTCAACTACTCGAAATGTTACGTGTTATATTTTAATCCCCTCTCCACAACTATTTTTCATACTTTGAATTCAGAATTTCACAGTGCTAAAAACTAACATTTCAGGCTGTAATGCTATGGTGCTGTCAGGAAATAGCTTAATTCTATATCTCTGTCTATTCAGCAGTGAGCTTTCAAATTTTTTGAATAACGTGTTTTTCTTATTTCATATACATAAGTGAAAATGTTAAATTGGTAGTCTTATATCTTGGTATTAGGAAGCCAAGGTCTTGAAGTTCATGCAATTCAGAAAAAACACAAAATTATTATTGCCTAAAAAGGCAAACCTTTAGCCTCAAACCTAGTCTGACTAACTTAAATCAACTGTATGAGGTCTGTCCAGAAAGTATCCAGCCTGTACCACGGAACATACTGTCATCTATTGATGAAGATACCAGATACAAGAAACACTGTACACAGGACAATGACACCTCAGTCCCCTTCAAAGAAGGCACCTTGGGACCTCACACAGTTCCAGTCACCATCAGCTGTCCCACTGTATTTTCCTGTATCTTACTGACAGGCTGAAGTTTCTTCCTTTTCAAAGGTGATTCTAGTTTTGGGAAAAGCCATAAATTGCAGGGCAAAAAATCTGGGCTGTAGGGGTGCTGAGTCACCTGGGTGATTTGATGTTTCGCCAAAAAACTCTGCATGAGATGCGATGCAAGAGTGGGTGCGTTGTCATGATGAAGCCGCCAATCATCAGTTGCCCACAGCTGTGGCCTTCTGAATCATCGGAATAGTATCTGCAGAGGAATGTTTGAGCTTAAGTAAAACTTCATGCAGATTCATTGCTCAACTCAGTCATTCTGAATGTGATGGCTACACAGTAAACATGCTCACACAATGGCATCTACCACCCCCAACTGACTAGCACAGTGAAGTGGTCATTGTTCACACACACACATTCTAGTCCACTCTCCTTGGCTACCAGGTTACATTGATGTTGCCCAAACTGTTCTCATTATATTAACAATGGTTGGACTTTTTCCTGAACAGACCACATATATTCAGTTAAAAAAAGACAAAAATTGTATACTATTTATGGAAGTTTGGAAATTTGTAATCAAATATTGTTGTAAAAGTAATTTACTATTAGCAAGCAGTATTAAATGCTTGAATTTTTTTAAAGTATACTTTATTGATTATGCTATTACAATTGTCCCATTTTTTTCCTCCCCTTTATCTCCCTCTGCCCTGCACCCTCCTACCTCCACATTCCACCCCCCCACTTAGTTCATGTCCATGGGTTGTACATGTAAGTTCTTTGGTTTCTTCATTTCCTATACTCTTCTTAACCTCCCCGTCAATTTTCCACCTACCAATTATGCTTCTTTTTCTCTGTACCTTTTCCCTCCATTCTTCCTCCTCCCCATCCCCACTGACAACCCTCCATGTGATCTCTTATTTCTGTGATTCTGTTCCTATTCTAGTTGTTTGCTTGGTTTGTTTTTGGTTTTTAGGTTCAGTCGTTGATAGTTGTGTTTGTTGTCATTTCACTGTTCACTGTTCTGATTTTCTTCTTTATCTTAGATAAGTCCCTTTAACATTTCATATAATAAGGGCTTGGTGATGATGAATTCCTTTAACTTGACCTTATCTGGGAAGCACTTTATCTGCCCTTCCATTCTAAATGATAGCTTTGCTGAACATAGTAATCTTGGATGTAGGTCCTTGCCTTTCATGACTTTAAATACTTCTTTCCAGCCCCCTCTTGCCTGTAAGGTTTCTTTTGAGAAATCAGCTCAGTCTTATGGGAACTCCTTTGTAACTAATGGTCTCCTTTTTCTCTTGCTGCTTTTAAGATTCTCTCCTTATCTTTAATCTTGGGTAATTTAATATGATGTGTCTTAGTGTGTTCCTCCTTGGGTCCAACTTCTTTAGGACTCTCTGGGCTTCCTGGACTTGCATGCCTATTTGTTTCACCAGAACAGGGAAGTTCTCCTTCATTATTTTTTTTCAAATAGGTTTTTGGTTTCTTGCTCTTCCTCTTCTTCTGGCACCCATATGATTCAGATGTTGGAACATTTAAAGTTGTCCCAGAGGTTCCTAAGCCCCTCCTCATTTTTTTGAATTCTTATTTCTTTATTCTGTTCCAGTTGAATGTTTATTTCTTCCTTCTGTTCCAAACCACTGATTTGAGTCCTGGTCTCCTTCCTGTCATTGTCAATTCCCTGTATATTTCTTTTTATTTCGCTTTGTATATCCTTCACTCCTTCCTCTATTTTGTGTCTGTTCTCAATAATTTCTGTGAGCATCCTGATTACCAGTGTTTTGAACTATGCACCTGATAGTTTGGCCATCCCTTCATCCCTTAGCATTTTTTCTGGATCTTTGATCTGTTCTTTCATTTGGGCCATAGTTCTTTTCCTTGGTGCACCTGTTACATGGTAAGGGGCAGATCCTTATGTATTTGTGAGGGCGAGGCGACCCACATATCTCTGTTTTGGCACTGTATGTGGGGAAGGGGTCCGAAAGGGTACAATGCTGCTTGCTTGGGTCTCATCCCACTTTCAGTCACTTCCCCCATTACCCACAAGCAAACTGGGTCCTTCTGGTGCTGATTCCCGGGTAGGTGGGTTTGTGCATGTTCTAGGACTCCGTGGGTACCTCCAGTGGATTCTCCTGTGAGGCTGGGAGTTTCTCCCACTGTTCCAACCCCCACAGACTTTTACAGCTAGAGGTTTTGGGACTTTCTTTTCCTATGCTGAAACCCTGGGTTGTGCAGTCTGTCTCGTTCCCAGGCTGTTCCTTCCACTTTATTCCAACAGAAATGTGGGACTGACCGGTCTGGCAGCTGCTACCTCATCCACCCAGTCCACTAGCCACCGCCCTGCTGCATGTCCTCTCCGCCCCTCCTATAGGTCTGGATGAATGTTTCTTCAACTCCTTGGTTGTTGGACTTCCATACAGTCCAATTTTCTGGCAGTTCTGGTTGTTTTGTTTTTAAATTGGTTGTTGTCCTTCTCTTGGTTGTGCAAGGAAGCAAAGTATATCTACCTATGCCTCCATCTTGGCCAGAAGTCAAAAGCTTAAATTTTTTTAAAAAAAGAATTTTAATTGGAAGTTTTGTGTTTAAACTTCAGAGAATAGAACTGCTCCCTACAAACATATCTGTAATAATTATGTTCATTCAAATTTAGAAGTTTACAAAACAGTATTAAAAGAGAACAATTCCCTTTCTTACGCTAACCACAAAGAATAAATACAAAATTGCTATAATAAAAATATTTTTTTACATTATCCTGGTTGGAAAAGAGCCCCCTCTCCCACACTGTTTTAGTCAGTTTACCTGACTTTGCTATATCCTCCATTGTGAGGACTCATTTAAATTATTATTGTTATGGGAGAAAATCTAATGGTATTACATTGAGTCAAGGTCTAACACTATTTAGCTTTTAGGGGATCTCACTGTTTCTTATCTATTGTCCTGCTGAAACTGAAAGAATTTATGAAGTTAAAGAAAGTTTATTCAATATTACAATTTTAGCCCTGTTTCTCTGAGGATTTGCTAACCTATTGTGCAGAAAAGAGTTATTAACATTCCAGGTCTAAGATAGCTATCCTTAGAAAGTCCTGCTTACAAGATTGGCCCTTGATTGGTGTCTGGAAACTTGGATTTAAGGAGTGTCTACATCATTGTATAACTGATAGGTGTGGCTCACAGTACCTAAGTTGTTTGTATAAACAATGTGATGTATGCTAAACATTTGCTTTTCTTCTGGGAGTCTGGAATTTTGGTTCATGCTGGGCAAAATGTACCTACATGACCAGCCTTAAATAAAAATCTTGGGTTCTGTCTAGTGAGCTTCATTTGTACAAAACATTTCACATGTACTGTCATAATCTGATGCTAGAGGAATTAGACATATCCTTTTTGATTCTATGGGAGAAGAATCTTACAAGTTTGTGTCTAGCTTCCTCTGAACTTTGCCCCATATACCTTTTCAGGGTGCTGATTTTGCTGTAATAAATTTAGTATAGAAATACAACTACTTAATGCATCTTGCGAGTCCTACAAGAGAATTACTGAACCTGGCAGTGACTTTGAGGACCACCCCCCACAACACAGTAATGTCAGAAGTGGGATTTGCTAGACTATCCTGGACTCACTAAAATATACAAAAGCATTGTTCGAGAAACGAAAGAATAAAGGAGTAGGGAACAATGAGCTTTTGGTGCCTGGGTAGCTATGAAATTATCCATGATATGATATAAGCAGGCAAGCTAATTTCAGTTATAAGAGAAGGTTGCCTATGAAATTTGAAAATGTAGACCCATCCCCAGGGAAGTCAGTTTGTTGATCCTCTGGTTGCTTTTGCCTGTACTGGCCAAAATGAGGGAAAAGAGAGAATTACACCCCAGGTGATATCATTGGTTTTTGTTATTTTCTGAAGGGTAAAGGATAAAGAGCCCAAATATTCCCAAATGTCAACTTTGGGTGGGCCAAAAATATTGAAAGTTTACATTGTGCTCTACTAAAAGTGAGAGAGGAAAAATGGTGGAGGGGGATACATTTCAGGGCTCTTTAACCTAGCTGCTGCTGCAACAGAACCCCTACCCTCTTGCATCACAGCCAGGATATAATCCCAGGCCAACATATACACACAGCTGTAATGTTAACCATGTAAATGCCAAATTTACTTCTAGGATTATTTAAATAAATTTGCAATCAGGAAAAAGTTTTTTTACAAACTGCTTCTTTGTATTTTGTGGCTATTGCATCTGGATGAATGTATGAGAAAACTATTATAAAATATTATATGCTTGTAATTTTACAAATTCTAAAGGGACGATCCCAATCAGAAAGCAGCAGCAAAGAAAAAATGGTAATGGGACAAAACTTCCTTGCTTTTTACTGCTGGTGAGCAGATGCAATTTAAACTCTTTGAGTATCAGAACCAGAGTAAGTCTCCATAACTGATGATTTTTGCCTATTGCAGCCTCTGCAAAAAAGGAGACAATATAAAAAGAGAGGCAATCTCTAGATGTAGATAGACTTTTAGAGTTATAAAAAGCACTTTTTAGTTGCCAATGAGCTCTTATGAAATCAAGTTTCTGATCCTTAGAGGCAGAGGATTCTTCAGCCTGATAGGTATATTTTTGAGTGGGTCGATCTGGACTCTCAGACTGACAAGATAAAAGGGCTAAGAAAGCCCTGCTGTTACTTGAATTTGGAACACAGCTGTATGGGCTTGTAGAGCCTCAGATTTGCAAAAGACTAACTGCTAAGTTTGTTAAAATACTAAATTCACAGTTCTTAATTGCCTTGGCCTGACTCTATGCTAAAATATGAAGCTATCTGATATGTGCAGTTTCAGCCCCAGTACATGCTCTGCTGAACTGAAAGCAGGCAGAGAGGCTCAATGAACAAAACTTAAGACTCTGGGAACATTGCAGATTTAGGACACTCCTTTGTGGGGCTTTAAACTACCAAAACATCGCTGGATGCTGACTGGACTGTCTGGGACGCATCCACATGCCCACAAGAAACTACTTCCTCTCTGATGGGCCCATCTAAAATTAGGCTACTGATCAACGCTACATTTCTGATGTAGGAGCTAATTCCATTCCTAACATGGGATTCCTGCCAAAAACTGCAAGCTGGAGGAGAGCACATCACAAGGAATGTGACCCCATCTACCCACTCCACTCCTGACAGATTGGATTCTAGACTCCCATTGGGGGATGGCCCACTGCTGTCGACTTGTGTTCAGGTTTCCAGATTAGTTATAATTTACAACAAAGGACTGATAGCCTGACTGTACTACCCTCACCTTTCTTCTGGTAAACACACCTCAGTGAGGCGTTTTACCATATTTTGCCATGTATAATGTACACTTGTTCGCCCAAATTTTTTAGGGAAAAATACGGATATGCATTATACATGGGTATAATGATTACATGCTATGGGTATAATGACCCCGTGTATAATGTGCACAAAAAATGTGGGTGTATGTCTTGGCTGGTGTGGCTCAGTGGACTGAATGATGGTCTACGAACCAAAAGGTCACCGGTTCAATTCCCAGTCAGGGCACATGTCTGGGTTGCAGGAAGGATCCCCAATGGAGGGCATGCAAGAGGCAACCACACACTGATATTTCTTTCCCTCTCTTCTCTCTCCCTTCACCTCTCTAAAAATAAAATAAAATCTAAAAAAAAAAGAAAGAAAAAGTTGGTGTACATTATGCATGCGTGTGCATTATATACAGCAAAATAGGATAATTATAGCTAAATACAGCTTATCTTAAAAAAGGGATTGACCTTTTCTAGGCTCCTCACTAAATAATTAGGACACACACACAAAAGGGGGAAGTTATGTTAACCCCATTTTGAAAATTTTTGAATAGTCAGGATTTAATCCTAACCCTAAACATAATGTGTCTTTCTGGTCGAATTATATAAAACTTTTTTGAAAATGTTTCTGTACCTCTTGCACTCAATCTTTGTGGATAGAAGGTCTTTGTGAGAACAGGGGATGACTGGAAAATGTAAAGCTATGACTGTTAAATGGGACACAATCATTTTGTAACAACAGGCGAAATAAAAACCTGGCACCTTGGAAGGCTCGGTAGAAGGTATTAATGATCTGTTTCTCAGAACTATTCTTGAAAGTTCTCCTTTTCTTGAAGAACCTCCCAATGCTGCCTTTCCAAGAGGCTGTAAGCATTCTGAGTTCACACTGACTGCTGAGCTGTGATCACACCTGACAACCAGACTATAAGACAGCAGAAGACAGCTTAGTTCCTGCACTTTCTGTGCACAACACCTCTAGATGTCATTCATATTTGTGAGGTGGATGAACTGATGTCACTGGTAAAGCAAATCTGTTTAGAAGTGTGCCTTGAAGGCAGTCCTGAAACCAAATGCTGGACTGAGTTAACTGGGCCAGACTGGGAACCTTAGAGTGGGAGATCCCACTCTAAGAGGTCACGCTGAGGGCTTTGTTAACCTGTATCACCTAATAATATATGTACTGCTTGGGGTATCCTAACAATTGTTAATTCTTTGTTTCCAAGGGTATTATGTGTAGTTAGTCTCTGGAACTGTACTTTTTTGTGTGTAAGCTATTAGGACTCATTCAGCTCTAAAAGGCATTTCGGTCACTTTCCACTTAGTCTGATTTGTGCTATGTCTATATTGATGACTTGGTCTACATAAAAAAGAACTTAAATACAGAAACTTAAGAAGGAAGCCACCTGACTAAGATAGATCTTTATGATTAATGAAAGTTAACCAACTGAAGGTTTAGGCTCTAAAAGGCATAGGCATAAAGATGCCTCAGCCAATTACCAAGGGAATAGACTACATAAAAAGAGTTACCATAGCCGGCTTAAGATGGCTATCCTTTGAAAGGCCTGCTTGTACTGACTGGCTGTCTGGTTATCTGGACACTTGGATTTATGGAGAGTTCTCACAATTCTCTAACTCAGCCATTTTTAACCTTTTTCATCTCATGGCATACATAAACTAATTACTAAAAATTCTGCAGCACACCAAACTATATTTTTTGCCGATCCAACAAAAAAAGGTATGATTTTGATTCATTCACACTGGATAACTATTGTTGTACTGGCTGTTGTTATTTTTTTAATTTGACAATCTAAGAGAAAAAAGGTCAGCGCCCCTGACTAAATTGTCAGGTATTGCATATTTTAAAAATCCTTGTGGCACATAGCACACTGGTTGAATATCGCTGTCCTAACTGACAGGAGTGATTCAGTGTGCCGAAGTTGTTTGTACAAATAATGTGGTATATGCTAAACACTTCCTTTTCTTCTAGGAGTTTGGAATTTTGGTACATGTTAGGCAGCAGGTGCCCATGTAACCAGGCATCAATAAAACCTTGGGCAGGGAGTCTCTAGTGAGCTTGCTTAGCAAACAACATTTCACAAATATTTTCATAACTTTATGATTGGAGGTATCAGGCACAGCCTGTTTGACTCTATGAGGAAAGGATTCTTGGAAGCTTTCTCCTAGATTCCTTTGGCTTTGCCCCATGCACCTTTTCCCTTTGCTGATTCTGCTTCATATCCCTTTGCTGTAATAACTCTTAGCTGTGAGTACAACTTAGTCCTGTAAGTCCTTCCAGCAAATCACCAACACCAGTGCTAATATTGGGGACTCCTGACATAATTGTCTTACATTAGAAAACTGCATTAAATTGTGTCAATATTTGAAAACCAATTAATGTAATTCATTATGTCAGTGAACTAAAACCAAAAAATCACATGATCATATCAATTGATATAGAAACAGCATCTGACAAAATCCAACACCCATTCATGATAATTTTCAGTGAAGTAGGAATAGAAGGGAACTACCTCACCTTGAACAAGAACATATACAAAAGAACCTACAGTTAACATCATAATGATAAGATATTAATACTTAAAGCTTTCCTACTAAGAACAGGTACAATGCAAGGATGACCCTCTCACTACTCCTTTTTAATATCATACTGGAGGTACTAGCTAATGCAGTAAGACAAGAAAAGGAAATAAATGGCACAAAGAATAAGGAAGAAACAAAACTGCCTTTGTTCACAGATATCATGATTATGATATACAAAAGAAAATACAAAAGAATAAACCAAAAAACAAATTTGTAATATACCAGGTTAACATACAAATGTAAACTGCTTTCCTATATACCAGCAATGAACAAATAGAATTTGAAATTAAACACACAATAGCATTTACATAACCATTCTAAAAATAAAATACTTAGGTATAAATCTAACAAAATATGTACAAGCTCTATGAGGAAAAATGCAAAACTCTGATGAATAAAATCAAAGAAGAACTAAAAAGATGGTTAAATTTTCTATAGTCATGGACAGGAGACTCAATATTGTCAAGATGTAAATTCTTGATCTATAAATGCAATGCAATACCAAAAAGAAACCCCAGAATGTTATTTTGGAATTATCAACAAACTGATTCTAAAGTTTATATGAAGAGGTTAAAGATCCAGAATAGCCAACATAATACTGAAAGAAGAAAAATGTCAGAGGACTAATACTATCTGACTTCTGACACACTATAAAGCTATAGCAATACATTAACAAAACAAAATACGGTAGACAGTCATGAAATAAGACCAACCTAAATATAGTCAACTGATCTTCGATGAAGGAGCAAAGACAGTCACTTCAAGAAATGGTACTGAAACAATTGACCATCCACATGCAAAACAACAGCAGCCCAGAATCTTACACCCTTTATGAAAATTAACAAAGTGGGTCAGGTCACAAGGATAAGACAGTAGTGAAGCACGTGGAAGTTAGACTCACCTCCTCCCAAGACCAAACCAGAATTACAACTAAATTACATATCAACCCCAATAACCAACTGAAAACTAGCTGAACAGAAGTCTTATAGCCAAGGATATATAGAAGATATAATATTGAGACTGTTAGAAAGGGTGGACAAATAAAAAAGGCTGGCCCAGAACCCACGTGCAGTGGTTGAGAATCCACAGGGGTATCTCAAATGCAAATGTCCCTTTGAGTAGCAACAGCCTCAACTCCAGGCTGGGCTCCTCAGCCCAGAGCATCAGTGCTGGGAAGAGGAGGCCACATAACATCTGACTGTGAAATCAGTGGGGACTCTCCAAGTGAAACTGGAGATAGCTGGAAACCCAGGCACACTCTTAAAGGACCAGTGGACAAAATCACTTGCAGGCACTCATTTTAGTCTCTGGAGTAGGGCACTTGGAGGGGACTGGAGTCATACAGGGAGAGATTGGGTGATTGGGATAGGGCTAGAGGAACAGCCACCAAAGTCCCTGGGTTGAGTCCCTTTCCCACACCGTACACAGACACCATCTTTCATGGGTGGAGCACACCCTTGTACATGGCAGTAGCCTGGGGAGATGTACTAGCTCTATCCTGTTGACTCCCTGAGGTGCCATGCTGTGGAGTTCACACCCCTTGCAGGGATCAGGTGGAGGCCAACCTGGGCCCATGCTGCAGTCTTTCTTGAAAAACTTTTGAGAAAACCTAGGCAAAATCAGGGGGTGCCAGAAATACACAGGGAGAGATTTAGCTGAGTGGCTTTAGAACGAAGGCCATTTTTTTCCTGCATGCCCAGTAGACACTACCGTTCCTGAATACAGCCCTCCCTCCACAAGACCAAATCTCAATTTGTTTTAGCTTGAAATCTACTGGATCAACCCTGCTGACACCCTGAGATGCTGTTGGCCCACAGCAAAAGCCCGCAGCCCCCAGGCAGGTAGCAGCTGGCCTTGTCATATCCTGAGATTCTTGCTGAGTGGCCTCATTCCCAATACTGGGCACTTACCTAGGTTTTGGGTTTTGGTCCCTGCTTGGTACCTGGTCAGGGCACATATAGGAGGCAACTGATCAAAGTTTCTCTCACATCAATATTTTTCTTTAATATAGCATATTTTCGGACTATAAGACACACTTTTTTTTTTAAACCACATTTTTTTGCTTCAAAATCCCCCCCCCCCTTTCCTCCTCTAAAACCTAGGTGTGTCTGAGGTCCACACCGTAAGACACACCTAAGTTTTAGAGGAAAATAGGGGGGGAAATTTTGAAGCAAAACATGTGGTAAAAAAGTGTGTTTTATAGTCCAAAAAATATTGTGTGTGTGTGTATATTTAGAAAGACACTATAATTCCTATGTCATGAGGGAAATTTAATTTAAAACAAGATACCACTAAATGCCTATTAAAATGGCAAAAATCTGGAACACTGACACCACCAAATTCTGCCAAGGATTTGAAGGATTTGAAGTAATGGGAACTCTCATTCATTTCTCTTGGGAATATAAAATTGTAGCCACTGTGGAAGATAGACTGGTGGTTTCTTATAAAACTAAACATACTCTTACCATATGATATATTCGGACAGTAATTGTGCTCCTTGGTATTTACACAAAGGAGTTGGAAATTTATGCCCACACAAAAACCTGCATATGAATGTTTATGGCAGCTTTATTCATAGGTGCCAAAACTTGGGAGCAAATAAGATGCCCTTCATAGGTGAATGAGTAAACAGAATGTGGTACATCTAGAGAAGTACTGTTCAGTACTACAAAGAAATGAGCTATAAAGCTATGACAACATATGGAGGAAACACGGTCACATTACTAAGTGAAATAAACCAACTTGAAAAGGCCACAGACTATAAGACTGCAACTAGATAACATTCTGGAAAATGGAAAACCATATGGAAACAGTAAAAAGATCAATGGTTGCCAGGGGTTGGGAGGAGGAAGGGATGAATAGGTACAGCACCAGAGGATCATTTAGGGTACTGAAAATACTCTGTATGGTATTATGAGGATGGATACATAACACTATACATTTGTCCAAACTCTTAAAATGTACAACGCTAAATGTAAATGAACCCTAAGGTAAATTATGGTTTTAAGGATTATGATGTATTAATGTTAGTGCATGAGCTATAACAACATACCACTCTGGTGAGTGATGCTGACAGAGAGGCCACGCACATGTGTTGGTGAAGGTGACATATGGGAAATTCCTTTCAATTTTTATGTGAACCTAAAAAGCTCTAAAAAAATAGTTTTAAAATAAGACTTGAATCTTAATCTTTGTACTAATCCCTCTGCATTTGTCTCCTTAACTCTTCAATGGGCATCAGTTGTTGTGAGAAAATTAAGTATTTCAGCACAGTATCTAATATAGAAGGCATTTAACAAATATGTACTTTCCAGTTTTTTTCTTTCCAGAAACTTTTTTTCTGCTTACTTACTGGTTCATAACTTTAGGATGGTTGAAAGAGCTCAGTATCTGACCACTAGATAAGTGCTGAATGACTGTCCAAACTGAAACTGTAAGACAATTTCCAAAAAGTGTCTTATCATTACCTCCTTCCAATGGATTTCTGAATAGTCCTGGAAAGTAGAGTTACTCAGACTAAACCAATACACCCATGCATTAAAATAAAGCAAACAAAAAGATAAGGAAATACATGTTAGGCATATACTAAAATTTAAAACAGGACAAATTTATATTAGTCTTTTATGTCCACAAAATTAAGGAATCTGAATAATTTTAAACAAGATTTCTAAAATTTACAGAGAACTCAAAGAATTAACCCAAACCCATGTTCAAATAAGCTATTTGAAGATCATCAACAGCGTATGAGAATGAATGACTGATTAACCTCTGATGTCACGATCCTTTTTTTAAATCCTCACCTGAGGATATTTTTTTATCATTGATTTTAGAGAGGGAAAAGGAGAGAGAAAAAAAAAATCAATGTTCAAGAGAAATATCGATCAGCTGTCTCCTGCATGAACCTCAACTGGGGATTAAGCCTGCAACCTAGCTATATTCCTTGACCAAGGACTGAACTGCAAGCTTTTGGTGTATGAGATGAAGCTCCAACTACCTGAGCCCCCTGGCCAGAGCCACAATCCTACTTTAATGGTCTATAAATAAACAAATATATTTATGCACACACATACAAATACCAACACATACATATAGAATGCAAGTGTGTGTATACCAGGTTATAATATATAAAATTACTTCTTACATGGGTTATAGCTTTAAAAATATTAACATATATTGTCTCAGAATAACTTCTGATAGGTACACAGAACACCTGTAAACTACTTGTACACTGATGCTTGTTTTGGTATTATATATAACTGCATGGCTTGGCAAAAAGCAGGGCCCACTATAGCATAAAATTGGCTGAGTAGTTTCACTGTGGACCCCAACTGTTGATCATTTAGCTTTATTCTTTTAGACTAAATGAAGGAAGGGAGCAGGGGGAGCTCTCACCATTTAGTTTGTATGCTTCAGCTTAATCTCATTTCAGAATGGTGCCTCACCTCAGCTGTCTGTCCCTGTGCTTATGGCACACTTCGTCCAGCTAATATACCTCCTTTCTTCTTCCAGAACACCAGAGCAATAGCTCAGTTGAACAGAATGGGGCAGAAGATCTGGCTAAATTTACTCCTCATAAAAACTGTCAATCTCTGCTTTTTTTAGCCACATCCCAGACGACTTCATTCAGTAACCAGTGCCTACAATTCCTCTGTGGGGTTTTTTTTTTTTTTTTTGGTACTCTTTAGCACTTATCATACTGCTTTATCTTTCCTTTAACAACTGCAGAATTAGGTTTGAACTTTGTTTAATTTTGCACTTGTCTTTTGTGTGTGTGCTCTCTAGCTTTCGAAAGCTTTTTTTTTTTAAGATTTTATTTACTTATTTTTAGAGAGAGGGTAAGGAAGGAAGAGAGGGAGAGAAACATCGATGTACAAGAGAAACATGGATCCACTATGTCTCACATGCCCCTAACCACGGACCCGGTCCCACAACCCAGGCTCGTGGCCTGACCACAAATCTAACCAGTGACATTTAAGTCTCAATCCACTGAGTCATACCAGCCAGGGCTCAAAACTTTTTGAAGTCTTTTGTCTGCTGTAGTCTCCTCTCTTATTCTTTTCACCTTAACATAAAATTTTAATATAACATAAAATTTACCATTTCAATCATTTTTAAGTGTACAATTCAGAAGCATTAAGTATATTGATATTGTTGTGCAACCATCACCAACATCCATCTCCAGAAATTTTTCATTTACCCAAACTGAGAATCTATAACTTTTAAACAGTAATTCCCCATTTTTCCCTTCCCCCAGCCCCTGGCAAATTCCATTCTGGTTCTATAAAGTTGTGTGTGTGTGTGTGTGTGTGTAATTCACTTTTCTAAAATGGAGATCAATCTAGTCCATTCAGTTCTAGGACAAAGTCTTTGATCGTCTTCACCTCTTCATTTCTCTGTTCTCACTTTCTAGAACTCCTATACAGTTAGATCCATTATTTCACAATGCATCTCCTGACTATATAATGTTCTAAACTTTCTCTGGTTATTTTCTTTTTTCTCAAGTTTTAAAAATTATATTTTGATTATGCTATTACAGTTGTCCTGATTTTTCCCACCCAGCATGCCCCACTCTCTCAGGCAATCCCCCAACCTTGTTCATGTCCACAGGTCATGTATATAAGTTCTTTGGCTACTCCATTTCTTATACTGTACTTTACCTCCCCATGGCTATTCTTTAACTACCTATTTGTACTTAATCCCCTCACCTCTCCACTCATTATCCACCCCCCCATCTCTTTATCTTTAAACTTTGGCATTTTAATTTGATGTGTCTTGGTATGGGCTTCTTTGTGTCCATCATTTTGGGACTCTGTGCTTCCTGGACTTGCATGTCTATTTACTTCACCAAACTAAGGAAGTTTTCTTTCATTATTTTTTCACATTCGTTTACAATTTCTTGCTCTTTGTCTTCTCCTTCTGGCACCTCTATGAAGCGAATGTCAAATTGCTTAAGGTTGTCCCACAGGTTGCTTATATTATCCTTGTCTTTTTGGATTCTTTCTTTTTCTTTTTGTTCTGATTGGTTGTTTTCTGCTTCTTTATGTTCCAAATCATTGATTTGATTCTTGTCTTCATCCACTCTACTGTTGTTTCCCTCTAAATTGTTCTTTATTTCAATTAGTGTATCCCTCATTTCTGCCTGGACCTTTTTTATGCTGTTGAGCTCCTCACAAAGTTCCTTGAGCATCCTTATAACCAGTGATTTGAACTCTGCATCTGACAGATTGTTTATTTCCATTTTGTTTAGCTCCTTTTCTGGAGTTTTTGTATTTCATTTGGGCCATGTTCTTTGTCTCTCCATTTCAGCAGCCTGTGTTTCTTTCTATGTATCAAGTAGAGCTGCTATGACTCTGTGTCTTGGTAGTGTGGACTAATGTAGTAGGTGTCCTGTAGGGTTCAGTAGCACAGCCTTTCCTATTGCCCAAACTGGGTACTCCAGGTGTGCCCTTTGTGTGGGCTACCCTCCTCTTGTAGTTGAGCCTTGACTGCTGTTGGCAAATCAATGAGAGAAATTTATCCAGGCAGCTGCAAGGACTGGCTGTGACCACTAAGCACAAACCTCTGCCCTTCATGGAATATCAGTTTTGCAGGGGCAGGGTGGTGATCTTCCAACATTGTCTATAGCTGTCCACTGGGTGCACTGGCCTTGGGGTTTCCCAGGTAGTACAGGCCAAGATCCGCCGCCACCTGTGTTTTGCCCAGGGCCACCCTGCACGAGTTATAAACGATCTGAGATGGCTGCTACTTGTGCTGGGCTTGGAGATTTCCAGGTGAAGCCAAGATGTGAATCTAAGCAACTAATTCCAGGCCTGGGACTCACTGAGGCCAATTGCTGTTTGTTTAAGAGGATTCAGGAAGTTGTGAAGTCTGTTCCAAGACCAGCCATTCATATGGAAAAGCAGCTTGAGTGGGCTCTGAGGGGGAGGGCTGAGAAAAGAAACAATGGCCTCTGCTTGCCTGGATGCCTCCCACTGCATGCCACTGGTACCCCTCAAGCCACTACCCTGCTGCCAGAGCCCAGAGGGAGTTGGTATGCATAGGCAAGTCCATGTATGGGTTCTTTAAGAGGAACTGCTTAGGCCTCTAGAAGTGTCTTCCCTGCTGCTTTTTGCAGCCTAAAGTTTTGGGGACTCACATTCTTGGCACTGGAACCCTAGGCTGGGGGATGTGGTTATGGGGCTGGGATTCCTGGCTCCCAACATATCCCTCCCAAATTTTTATCCACCACAGGTGGATGTGGCACCAGCCTGTTCCAACTCTGTGCCCCTCCTACCAGTCTGGATGGATGTGGTTTCTTTAAACCTATAATTGTCACACTTCTAGTCAACTTGATTTCTGACAGTTCTGAGCAACAGTTGTTCTATATTTTAGTTGTAATTTTGTTGTGGTTGCATGAAGAAGCAAGCCACATATGCCTACACTGTCATCTTGACCAAAAGTCATTCTATCTCTTTTCCTTTTTGTTCTACTTTTAGGAAGATTTTCTTAAGTTTATCCTCCATCTACTGTACTAAATTTATTTTTTAAAAGATTTTATTTATTTTTAGAGAGAGAGGAAGGAACGGAGAGGGAGAGAAACATCAAGTGTGAGAGAGACATTGATCAGTTAGTTGCTTCTTATACACCCCCAACTGGGGACAAGGTATGCAACCCAGCCACGTGACCTGACTGGGAACTGAACCACCAATCTTTTGGTCCGCAGGCTGGTACTCAGTCCACTGAACCACGCCAACCAGAGATATTGTACTGAACTTAAATTTCAGATATCATATGCTAATTTCCATAGCTCTTTCTTGTCATCTGGCTGCTCCTTTGTCTCTAGTATCCTAATTTTTGGATCATGGATGTAACATGCCATCTCTATGAAGATACTGATCTTTTAAAAACTTTTGTAGATTTGACATAGAGATGTCTATTCTCCTCAAATTTACCTACAGAGTTAATGTAATTACAATCAAAATCCTCCCAGGACTTTTACGATATAGACCAGCTGAGTCTAAGATTTACAGTCAAGTCATACCTTGGTACTCATTAGCTTCATAACTTGTCAAACACTGCACTTGTCACAGTTTCACAAGAAAAAAATATTTTGAGCATTTGGTGCTTGCTTGGGACTCGTCACATTTGCTAGAACTTGTATAAGTCACAACACCGCCCCACAAGAAAAAATGCTTCATTGTTCAGTGCTCATTGTTTTTGGTACTCATCATGAGTTCCAGAATGAATGAACGATGAGTACCAAGGTACTACTATAAATGAAAAGGCAAGGGAACTGAAATAATTAAAACATTTTAAAAGAATAAAATTGGAAAAAAACACTAATTGATCTTATGACTTACTCTAAAGCAACAATAATTAAGACAATTTGGTACTGACAAGGAGATAGACACATAGATTCATGGAATAAAAAACAGTCCAGAAATCCATACAAATATGGTCAATTCATTTTTGACAAATATACTGATACAATTCAATAGTTTGTTGTTTTTTTAAACCAAATGGTTTTGGGACAACTAGTTATCCATGTTCAAAGAGAGAGCGGGAAGAGGAGAGGAGGGGAAGGGGAAGGCAGGGTGGGACACTTGAGGAACATAGGTATTATGGTAGAGAGAGGCTGAAACAAATAAATAGGGGAGATGGGTGGAGGTGGGCAAAGTGGGTAAAATGGGGGACATTTATAAGTGTTGACAATAAAAAATTTATAAAAAATAAAATAGTCTGTGAAATAGTTTAGCTGACTTCCAGTCAAGATGGAGGAGTAGGTAAACATGGTTTGCCTTCTCCCACATCCACAGCAAAAACTACAATTAAACTGCAAAACAACTATCACCAAGAATCATCAGAAAATCAAGCTGTATGGAATTCCAACAACCAAGGAAAAAGAAGTCACATTCATCCAGATGAGTAAGAAGGGTAGAGACACAGAATAGTCAGTCCCACACCCATGTGTGGTAGATAAAAATTGGGAGGCATACCTCAGGAGTGAGAGATCCCAGGCCCACCAGACCGCCCAGCTCAAGACTCCAGTGCCAGGATGGTAAGCCTCATACTTCTGGCTGTAAAAACCAGTGGGGGTTGGAGCAGCAGAAGAAACTACAGGATTCTCAGGCATCTCTTCTTAAAGGGCCCACAGTGGACTTAAGATTTACACAGACTAACTCCCCCTGGGCTCCAGCACTAGGGCACCAGTGCCATACAGGGAGAAACTGCAGTGTCTGGAATCATGGCAAGTACCAGGGACAACTTCCTCCCAGTCAAAACTCCAGAGGCTAGGCAGCAGCCATTGTCACTTTTCTGAGCCTTCCCCCACAGAGTCACAGAACAACAGCACAGGTTGCCCTGCCCTGACGATTACCTAAGGCTCTACCCAACACAACTTATGGGTATACTTTTGTGTAACAGGCAACACTACTGAAAAAGGGAGTCAAAGCAGCTCTACCTAAAACACAGAAACAAACACAGGGAGGCTGTCAAAATGAGGAGACAAAGAAACATGACCAATGAAAGAACAGAAATAACTAAACAAAATGCAGATAACCAATCTATCAGATGCAGAGTTCAAAACACTGGTTGTTAGGATGCTCAAGGAACTTAGTTGAGGACCTCAACAGCATTAAGAAGACCCAAGTAGAAATGAAGTTTACACTCAGTGAAATTAAAAAAAAAAAAAAAAAAAAAACTACAGGGAATCAATGGTGGAGTGGATAAAGCCAAGAATCAAATCAATGATTTGGGACGTAAGGAAAAAAAAACATTCAATTAGAGCAGCAAGAAGAAGAAGAATCCAAAAAGATGAAGATTATGTAAGCAACCTGTGGGACAACTTTAAGCAATCCAACATTCGCTTCACAGGGGTGCCAGAAGGAGAAGAGAAAGAGCAAGAAATTGTAAATCAATGTGAAAAAAATAATGAAAGAAAAATTCCCTAATTTGGTGAAGCATGTCCAGGAAGCACAGAGTCCCAGAGAAGACAGACAGGAAGAGGCCCATACCAAGACACACCATGATTAAAATGCCCAAGGTTAAAGATAAAGAGAAAATCTTAAAAGCAGCAAGAGAAAAGCAGATAGTTATCTACAAAGGAGTTCCCATTAAGACTGTCAGCTGACTTCTCAGCAGAAACATTGCAGACTAGAAGGAACTGGCAAGAAGTGTTCAAAGTGATGAAAAGCAAGGACCTACAACCCAGAGTACTCTGTCCAGCAAAGATATCATTTAGAATGGAAGGGCAGATAAAGTGCTTCTCAGTCAATATAAAGTTAAAGGAGTTCATTATCACAAAGCCATTATTATATGAAATGTTAAAGGAACTTATTTAAGAAAAAGAAGATCAAAACTATGAACATTAAAATGGCAATAAATTCACAACTATCAAGAATTGACTCTAAAAAACAAACTAAGCAAACAAGCAGAACAGAAACAGAATCATAGATGTGGACATCATTTAGAGGGTTACCAGCTGGGAGGGGGAAGAGAGAGAATGGTGGAAAATATGCAGGGATTAAGTACAAACTGGCAGGTACAGAATAGACAGGGGGATGTTAAGAACAGTATAAGAAATGGAGTAACCAAAGAACTTACATGCACGACCCATGTACATGAACTAGAGGGAGTTGGGGGTTTGCCAGAGGGAAGGGGCATACCAGATGGAGGGTGGCAAAGGGGGAAAATTTGGGACAACTGCAATAACATAATAATAAAACACATTTAAAAAAGAAGAAATTAACCATGACATAAGGTGCAAGTACAATGTACACAAAATTAACTAAAAATGGTTTACAGATCTAAAAGCGTAACTTAAAACTTTAAGAAGAAAACAGGAGAAAATCTTCATGATTTGGGATTAGACAGAGTTCTTAACATGACATTAAAACATGATCTACAAAAGAAAAAATGATAAATTAGATTTTATTAAAATTAAAAACCTTTATACTGCAAAGGACACTGTTGTCAAAGAGACTGAAAGGACAAACTACAACTGGGAGAAAATATTCACAAATCACATAACTGATAAAGGAAAGACCACAACATGGATGAACCTCAAAGGTATTATGCTGAATAAAAAATCCAGTCTCAAAGTTTTACATACCATATGATTCCATTTACACAATATTTCTGAAAAGATAAAACTATAGTGGTGAACAGATCAGTTACCCCAGGGACTAGGGGTGGAATGGGGTATAACTAGGATAATGGAGTTTTTTGTAGTGACAGAACTGTTTTGTATTCTGATTATGATGGCGATTAGACACTGTAATTTATTAACATTCATAGACCTTTATACCAATAAAAGTCAATATAACTAAATAATTTTAAAATTAAATTGAAAAAATATTTCCTCTGTTCCTTGATTATCAATTATTTAAGTATCCCTCCTGTTTGTTTCAGCCTCTCTCTGCCATAACACAGATGTTCCTCAAGTGTCTTTTTGGCACACTATCCACAGTGAAGTACTTAAAAATGACTGGGAACTGTATTGTGAATAGTTGGCAAGAAAGAGAGTCAAATGCTTTCAATTGTGAGAAAGGAAGAGAATACTATGCTGATGTAACCAATATACTATGTATTGGGTGATGCTAAATAACACCTTGGAAGTTATCAATGAATCAAGTGGCCTTGGGTTTATATAGAAGAAGATCAGAGTAATTCTTGTTCATATTAGGGCTACAGGTACCCACCAAATAATGCTAACAGAAAAAGAATTTTCATTACACAGCTTTTCAAAAAAAGTCATATACCTACTCGTTCTTCACATATTTCAGATTCTGTTATTGGGCAATCACTATGTGTCAAAAAGCACAATACAAAGACACTTTTTTTTCGTAGTTCCACTTCCTTTCTGTTACTTAAAAAATAAATCAAAATACAAAGACATTTATTTTTCTATCAGGTCCTACCTTCTTCTTTCTAAATGAAAGATCATTTCAAAATCATAGGCTCATCTGATGTTAGTCAAACTCTTCTACTGCTAAATAACTATAATAGCTCTGAACCTAAGGAAACTGGTTTAGAATCTGGGGTCATTTTTCTATTTTCCTGTCCTTCAATACTATCCCACTGATTCAATCTAAGAAACATGCTATTACAAAGAGATTTCAGAAGTGAACCTATCCTACAAGCACTGTATAATACTTTCAATTGTATTGTAAGACGAAAGATACAATTTCTAATGTTCTTTGTGCATGAAGTCAAGCATTAAGAAAACTGGCAAACACCCTGTGTGGTCTGTTGCCATTTCTGCAAAAGCATCTTCTTGCGATGAATAATTTATACTTTAGAGTAATGCCTTCCCCAACCATCCTACCACAAGCTGCTCTAATAATGAAAGGTATTTCTCCCTTAAATCCCTTGAACAAAACATACCAGACAAAAACTTAATGTAAGATAAAGAAGGAAGAGATGTAAGCTGAAAGGAAATACCCACAGTCCATGGTGGTAGCACTGCTTTTAAGTCAAAGGACACTAATTAACAGTAAAGACAAATTCTAAAGGATTAGAGCCTTTTACAACATGATTGCTTCAGTTTTTAATTCACTGATTTTACATCATACTTATTTTACATAAAGACAGTCATATTCTGTTAAAGATCAAAGGTCTACAAATGCTTTCATACATTATCTTCCAGCATATTTTTATTTACCCAGCAGCTGTTCCACCCTTCTCTGGTTAAGAGCAATCCAATTTTTCTGGAGAAATCCCCTTCCACCACAATCAGGACATGCTTTAGGTAGGGTCAGCTCCTTTCCAGTGGTGAGCATATGGCTCAAATCTGGCTATTCAGTGTTTGCTATTACCCTAACCACACTCATTGGTTCATATTATGCAAATTCGACCACTGACTTAATTCTAGGACTTTTGTTGGAGGAACCAAGAAAGAAGTATTTCCTTCTGAATGAAGACAGTCACCACTCTTTATGGTATGAGTTTTCTCCCATTACCACTGGCCCATAGCTACCTGGACTAAGTTAAGGATGGACATCTGACCCAAAGTGAAACTTTCAGGCAAGCCAGTAAGCTGTAGCCTATTACAAGATCTGGTTCAAGAGTTTACCCCAAAGGGAAAGCTCTACATTAGTCACTAATTTAACCAATCAGATTCTCTCTCACACAGAATTTGAAGGTATGAGAAAGGAACAAGAATGAACTAGGAACTGGGCTTTCATACTTTATTATTTCTTCTCAATCCTCTATAACCCTTCCCTCTAGACCTACCCTCTCGGGTCCCATTCTTATCTCATGAACTAAGCAGAAGCATACAAATGAAATTCCTTCATCTTCTCATAGTCAATCCTATAAACTTATTTGCATTCATTATTCTTTTCTTCTGTTATAGAAGGAAAGGGCATCCATTCCAAAGCAAAGGCAAATGTTCTATTTATGCCACGGACCCCTTAAAATCTATGTTCTTTCACTTACCTTACCCCATTCCTGTGCCATCAGTTCCCCAAAATCTAGAGAATGATCTAGGACTAGATTACTTATCAGCATGCAAACATGTTCTATTATTTTTCCATCATTAAAATATCTCCTCCCTTAAAGGATGGTCTCAATAAATGCTTGGTCAACTGTATCTACACTGGGGGAAAAAAAGTCTTGAACCCTACATAAAACCCCACACAAAAGTCAAATTCCAAATGAATTACAGATCTAAATGTGAAAGGCAAAACAATAGTGCTTTCAGAAGAAAACATGGGGGAGCAGCTTCATGACTGTAGGGAAAGCAAAAGTATCTCGAATATGACAGTTAATTACTTCACATCCATAGTGTTATTGTCTTTTCCCCCCAAATTGTTTCAAATCTCTACATTTTTTAAAGATAACACACCTAATTAGGGTTTTACCTCTGCCACAATCCTTTCATTCCTTTTTACAGAAAAACCACTATCTTGAAATTGGTAGAATAATCTAGCTATTCACCAGCAGAACAGATAAAATGGTGGTTAATCATTCAATAGAATACTATGTAGTACCTAAAACATATAAAAAAATCTATACGATCATTGTATAAAAGAATGTTTATTTTCCCTCACCCAAGGACATTTTTTTTCATTGCTTTTAGAGAAAGAGGAAAGAAGAGAAAGAAACATAGATCAGCTACCTCCTATATGCACGCTGACGGGGGATCAAACCCTCAACCCAGGTATATGGCCTGACCAGGAATTGAACCCACAACCTTTTTGGTTTACAGGATGATGTTCCAACCAATGGAGCTACACCAGCCAGGGCAGGAATGGTTTTTAAAATCCAATCAAAATGTAAACTTGTGAGTAAGCAGTCCTATACTTCTTTATATTTTCCATAAATGAGTTAAAACACTCAAGTAGAAAAAAATACAGGCCCCAAATATAATAATACTTAAAATCACATTTGTCCTGAGTTTTCTTGGAGGTGTTCACTGAACCCATAAAAAAGCAGCATAACTCTGAACATATCAGAGTAAGAAATTTATTATCTAATCTATGTATTTTGCTGACTGTAAGCATAGCTATCAGCTAGGACTCAATTCATCATACTGAGGCACTTCAGCAGCCTTTTTACACTAACTTCTAAATAAAAGGATAAAACTTGAAAAAGGTGTTGAGAGTAACACTTCTTCCCCATTCCTAATGCTTTCTTCCATTTGCAAGGAACCCAAATGAGTATCTTATTCCTGAACCTCATGTACTTCAGGGATTAGGAGAGAAAATACTGGATATGCTAACTGTTTTTACCTTAATTGGTTCAGAACCCAGGGAAGGAATATAAGTCTTCCCAAGCTTCAACAAAATATCAGGCTTCTCAAACATCTTTTAGGGAAGTTGAGAAACATTAAGTTTTACCCCTTTACACAAAGTATCACTGATCCTCATAAAAATGAAACTTCCAAAAGTGACAGCCAAATTGTACTATATAAACGTAAGCTATAAAGAACACAATTCCCACCAACGAATTAACTTTGCTTTTCTTTGAAGAAATGAAATTTACAGATTTAATATTACAGAGTTAATTTTCAGATAATGTTGTTAATGACAATATTCAACAACAGTGCAATACATATGCAGACGTTGTACAACTACTTCATCCAGATAATGTGGCAATTTTTCTGACAACATTTATCTTCCTGGTTATATTCCATCCAATAGACAGACTGAGGAGAAAGCCTGGAGCTTCTTTTGATCTTTTGTGTCCCAACCTGAAAACCTTATAATGGTACTCCAATCTTATTTCACAAGGGTTCTGAGGAAACTGACAAATGCCATACTGATAATTACTAAATAAGTGCTGTGGAAGGCATACAGTATATACATGGAAAGAATATAAGCTTTGGAGCCATGAAGAGCTTCTAGGCTCAAATTCTAATTCTAGTCCTTACTTGCCCTCATTTTGTAAAATAGAAGCCATAATATAAGTATACTGCCTCACACTGTTGATATCTAGTCTTTAGTCACTTTAAAATACTGCTTGAAAACAGGAACTATTTTACACACTTCTGTAGCCCCCATTATATTCATACAGTACTCTATAAATTATATACTTACTTAACTAACATGGACTAGATTTTAATACACCAGATAAACTTTCTACCTAATAGGTGAGGTGCCCTTCCTTCCAGATCTCATTCCCAAAAACATCCAACCCACTCCACTCCAACTAACTTAACTTCATTAAATCTGATCTTGTCCAATTACATTTTAAAACCTTCCCAAGGCTCGAAGCCCTTAAGAACTTAAGGAAAAATCCCCACCAAGACCAGAATTTATCTCATCACTGACTCTGGTAACTCAGACCTATCTCTAAACTACTAAAGCTTCCATAATGTTCTTCCCATCTCCCACTATAAGCTCCTCCCAAAAAAGCTAACTCCTACTAGTCACCCAGCTTGAACTACTAAAGCTTCTGTAATGGTCTTCCCATCTCCCCCTATAAGCTCCTCCCCCAAAAAGCTAACTTCTACTAGTCACCCAGCTTAGAAGCCATTTTTCTATCAAGTTTCCTGATTATACAGTTCACCAGCCCTCAACAGTTAGATGTCCTGCCTCCCTAACTTGATAATACACACAGTTACTATATAATTCTGTAATCAAATGTTTTGCTTCCTCAGTTATCTGGTAAACTTTTTGAAGATAAGGATTACATAATATTCAGTTTTATACAATCATATAAAATATCTGTAATATTATTTATTGGAAATGATGATAAAGTCTGGTGTCCTCAATACCATTAGTTTTCTATTTGATAATCATGTTTATTTCCTTGTTTGCTTATAAACAACTTTGGGGGAAAAGCCATGGCTACCCAACATGTTAAAGAAAAAGATTCCTAGGCCTTATTCTGCACACATATTTATGACACAGAAAGCAGAATCAGCATTATTTTTGTCAAAGAACAGAAAAGATATTTCACCAGAACTTTTTATTCTTTGGGATCTGCTTTGTCTTGGACCCATCCCCAGAGCTTACAGTCACCAAACTGGATTTTACCCCCAGTAAAAACAAGCAGAGCCATGGATAATGAGAGAAGAAATAGAAGCTGCTGCTCAGTCTGGAATGCCATCCTGGGGACCAAAAGGTGACAAATACCTGCTATGGTGACTAAACAGAAAGACAAATGAGTCTGCATTCCTGATAGCATCATGGAGCTACCATACCAGGGCTGAACAGCCTACCTCTAATTTCTCATTACTTAAGGAAAAGGAACCACATAATTTGTTTATATCACTTTTAAAATCATCTTTCCTAACTGATAGGAGAGATAATACAAAGTTAGAAGAAAAATTAGGGAAAAGTTGGTAAAATGTAGGAGAGAGATATTCTCATCAGAAATTGTATTTAAAAAGATAGACATTAATGATTATATAAAATACCTCCCCAAAAAATGTATGGTAAGCAATACCATAAACTAAGACAAAAAACAGAACGCAGACTGACAAAACATATTTGCAAACAAAGCTAAAGATTATATCTTATATCAAAGAGAAGCAACAAATTGATTAAGGAAAAAATGAGCAAAGATATGAATAGGCAATTCAGAGAATTGAAAAACCAAAAGGACCAACAAATATATCAAAAGATGCTCTCAGCTTCATAAGTAGTTAGGTAAATGTAGAATTAAGTACCTAAGAAATGTTTTTATACTCACTGTCAAAGGAAAGCATCAGAGATAATTACTGGGGGGAAATTACTCCGACATTCAGATGGCAGAAGGAATTGTGGCAACATTTCTTGAAAATAATCTGGCACTATTTATTAAAATTAAAATGTTATACACTATAATCAAGATATGCACTGCAATCTTGTTCACAGTAGACAACTAGAGGCAAACAAATGTCCAAAATGAACAGATATGGTTTCAGATTATCTGCTGCTACAGAACAAACCACCCCAAACTTAGTGCCTCAAAACAATGTTATTATTTCTCACAATTCTGTAGGTTAGCTGGGTGGTTTTTTGGCTGTTTTCACCTCTGGTTCCTCTGCAGGTACATTCTGCTAAAGGGTCAGCTGAGCGAGTAAGTCCGAGACAGCTCACTTTCATGTTTGCTGGTTGATGCTGACTGTCAACTGGGGCATCTTGGTTCTCTTCCAAAAGACCTCTCATCCTCTTACCGACTAGACCAGCTTTTTTACATGATAGTCGCAGGAAAGCATTCCTTGAAGACCTCTTAAGGACTAGGCTCCAGAACTTATACATCATTTTCACCATATTTATTGGTCAAAGCAAATCACAGGGCCAGCCACAACTCAAGTGATGTAGAAATAAATTCCACCTCTAGATAGGATAAGCATCACAGTCACATTGCAAAAGGGAATGCATACATTCCAGGATGAGAGGAATTTATGTCCATTAGGGGTGTGTGTGTATGTGTGTGTGTATGTCTGGATATACACACACACAATGGAATACAATATAGTTGTTAACAAACAAGATGCAGAACCTTTACTATTAGTATGTTATCATTTGTGTATAGATAAATTATGTATATATTTTATCAGACACATGTCTGAAAACCCTTGGTAAAATAGTCAAAAATTAATAAAATACTGAGCCATGCAAACTAGTCAGCATGCTGGCTGAGGATACAGGGCACTGAAGGCACATTAGGAAGGCAAGCAGAGGTGTGAGCCAACTGGTCCACAGTGGAGAATGATGGGGTGCTACGTGGGAATCGGGAGTTGCACAGAGTTGCAGACCCTGTGAGGAGTTATAAACCCACAAAGAGACATAGCCAGCAGACCCAGCAGTCAATGATGCAGGGTGGTCTACATGGCAGGGAGAATATTAACACACTGAGCAAGTAGGTAAAACAGCGGATAACCATATTGAGCCTATGTGAAGCCAAGTTTCTCACTGCCAGAGAAGACATTTATAAACATGAAAAGGAGGAAGGCTAGAACAAACCCTAGGAAACTGAACAGGAACTGGAAGTATTGGAACCTAACTTATGTTTTTATAATATAAACACACAGGTAGAGAAATAATTTTTTATGTATATGAGTGTGTATATTATACATACATAGATGTGTGTGTATACAAATCATATTCACATACTCATACATTTCCTGGTTTCTGTAAGTAATGACACCCCAGTAGTAAGGAGCACACTAAGCCCCTAATTCTTTGTTTTTAAATACCATGTTTTACAAAAATAAACAACAACCACCACCACCAAACAGGGCTCCTTGGAGAAACAGCTGATTCTAGGACTAGACCAGGCAAAGTACAAGATGAACCAGGAACAGTATGTTCTGCCAGAAATGCAGAATGAATGAGATGGGCACATGATAAATAGGCATGGGAGCCAGCTTGCAGAGGCTTTTAATGGCTAGATCAGGGACAATTTAAATAGTAAAATAAACAATAACAGTAATAAATCACAACACACTAAAGATCATTGAAAACTATGAGTCCTTACTGATTTAATAAATCACTAAATAAATGGTGGAGTAAGGAAAATTCTAACTTAGACACAAAAAAAATGCCAATACGTGTAAAAAGAGTAACACAAATAAAGAAACATTATTTGGCAATTATCATAAAAGTGATTAATTAGAGTGGGAGTCATCAATGACACTCAGACTAAGGCTAGTGAGAGAAACAGGATGCTGGCATAATTTTGGTACACCTCTCCACAAATACTGATCAAATACAAAAGCACACCAACACGAACGCAATGTTAGCATGGCGATGTTTGCCACTGCATGCCTCTGCATGCAGTGCACTGAGAAGGGCACGGTCTCATTTTTGTGGTATTCCTACCAGGAACACATGACCTGATTGGAGTCATGAGGAAACATCACATGGACCTAGGTTGGGGGTCATTCTATAAATGTAGGGCCTGTACTTTCTAAAACTGTCAAAAAAGCAGCTGAAGAAGTCTGAAGAGACATGACAATAAAAACAACATATATTCCTACATAGGATCCTGTACCAGAAAAGAAAGGTATTGTTGAGATAGTCGATGAAATACGAATAGGTTCTTTGCGCTAGGGAGTGGTGTTGGATCAATGCCTATTTTCTGAGTTGGAGGGTTGGTTATATGCTGGTTATATCAGCGTGTACCTTGTTTCTGAGATAGAGAGTGCAGGGTTTATGGGTGATGGAACACATCTGCAGCTTGCTCTAAAACACAAACACAAGGCCCACAGGCTGAATCTGGCCCTCCACCTTGTTTTATGTGGCCAGCACCTTGTTTCTACCTGGCAGCAGCACTAAGCTCCTTGTCTCCAGTTAAGGAGTAGTTACATTTATAAAGTCCTAAAATTATATTCGGCCCTTTGAAGGCAACTGCAAGGTTGATGCGGCCCCCAGTGAAAATGAGTTTGATACCCTTGCTCTAAAAGGTTCAGAAAAAAACTATGATAATGAGTATGTAATACATGTATGGAGACAGAAAGAGAGAGGGCAGGTGATGGGAGAAATGCAGTAAAAATTAACAGTGGTGGAATCTGAGTGAAGGAATACCTTGTACTGTTCTGGAATCTTCTCTGTAAACTTGAAATTATTTCAAAATAATTTTAAAATATGAAATAAATGTATACTATAGAATAGCTAGTGCTAGGGCAAATGATAATCAGCTATTGTCTGAGACCACGACAAAGAATGAAAACCCTGGCTTACTATATTTATTTACATTCCTTCCTTTACAATACTCTGAGGGGATACATTAACAAGGAGGGCAATGTTTTTATGCCTAATTGGAAAAAAGTATCTTAGTGTTTTCAAATGAACCTTCCTTTCTGTTCATGGACTTTAAAGAGGTACCTTACAGTTCAGTGAGGAAAGGAATCCTGACTTATTCATCTTTTTGGTCCCAGCATCTAATACACTTATAATTTAGTCATTGTTGTGTCCTTGAACAGGAATTCTACACCCAATATTGTTCCAATCAGAAAAGAAAGTGACCTGATTATCAAAGATTCTGCTACAATGAAAACAGAGACTGTCTATGTGAAGTTAAAATACATGTCAGACTTAGCCTAAAAAATTATTGAGGATTACCTTTCTTAGGAATTTAGAGGAGGAATAATTATTTGCCCTAAAGTCCTAAAAACGGAAAGTGTATAACCAGTAACAAAAGGTCTTAGCCTAAAGTCTGGCAAATTGTTGACAGTTTTGGGTAAATAATAACAATATTAATAATAATAGAATTCTTATAATACAAAAGAGACTTTTGGTTGAAAGAGTTGACAGTGGAAGAACATCTTTTAACAAATGTGAAAGGGTCTAAAAATGATTAGATTGAACCATATCAAATTGCTGATAAAGCATATATCCTATTAATAGATGAGTAAGATTAGATTTAAATCTGAAGGAATACATTTTCATTACAGAAATCAAAGCTCTCCAAGGCATTTAGATAGCTGTTAAAATTAAGCTAAAAAATGTTTAAAGCTGAATAGATTTCATGTATCTCAATACTGTCCTTCCTGGATTATACACACATTGTTTAATACATTATAGACCCTGAGTCCTGACGCTGAACTAGCAAAAAGAGTTATGTATGCCAGAAGACCTGTTACAGTTAACCATTATAAACTTCAGAAGCGTCTTTTCAAAGGTTTAAACAACCTAAAATTACCTTTTGGTAACCATTCATCTACTTTAGAAAACCAAAGGTACCTTACAGAATTAGATTGTTTCAATTTAAAGCCTTATTAGGTAATTAAAAACTGTTTTAACTATATTACAACTTCTTCCCCTGAAGGAGAAATTGTAAGGTAAAATCTTTTCTAGCATATTATATATAAAACAACATTCAGCATTAGTAGAAACCAGAATTTGTACGGTTTTAAAATGGAGATAAATCCTTCTTAGAACTATTCTAAGAATTAAATGAGCTCTGGGGGTGGAGGGATCAAGAAAAAAATTAAAAGAACTCAAGGACATGGCCAATGCTATGTCTGTTGACTGCAGAGGGGGTGGGGAGTGGGTGGAGGTGGTGGAAGGTATAAGGGGGGTAAATGGTAGTGGAAAAAATACAATAAAAATAAGTTATAAAAAAGAATTAAATGAAATAATGTATATAAAGTACTTAGTATGGTGGCTAGGAAGAATTATGCACTCAATAAACAGCATTTATGGTGTTTATTCTTATAGGAAGGATGTGAAACAACCCTAAAACACAGTCAAGTGACTTTAAAACTTATTAGAGAAATCTATAAAGGCACACAGACAGAGTAAGTTAAATATCTTAACTTAGCAAATTCAATGAGTGAAGCAATCTTATTTATCCTTATAGTCCCAGAATCCACCACAGTGCCTGGCACCCACAGTAGGTAGTCAATAAAGATTTACTGAAATGAAACAAGAAACTAAGTTTTCTGGAAAAGAAACAAAGAGGTAGTCTGAGGTTGTCTGAAAATGAAACTGAGTCTACAAATTACTATGCCTAAGCAAGTCACTTGAAAAAAGAAAATATGATTCCTAAGCATTTTTAGAACCATGCAATAAAAACTCACCTCAGACTGGTCTTTTCACCTCAGACTAGTCTTTTTAATGACTGCGCCACTCTCAACTCTGTTTTGGCAAATGTGTCACATATAGTCTAATATTAGAGAGGAGTATTTTTAAATTTCATTTAAAAAAAACTGTTGTGTTCATCCTCAAAGGTGAAAAATGTACCAAAAGCATTGAGGAATCTTTTCTAACTTCCATTCAAGGTGAATCAGATATATTTAATTTCTATTTCTTCCATCTATTTACACACAAAAATTAGCTTAAACTTTTACTTACAAAAGTAAGTTGTAAACACACGTATTTTACTTTCACAAGCTCAAATGCACTCCCCAGACAAGAAAGAGGAAAGAAAGAAAATCCACTCTCTCAAAAGTGGGCAGTAGTACAGAAATACAAAATATGTAGCAAAACTTCCATGTCTCAACAGTCACCTGTTGGAGCCCACACTTAGGCACAGTCTGCTCAGTTTCAGAGACCCTATGTAATGAAGACTCCAGATCCCCAGTGCAGTGGGCAAGGGAAAAAGTTTAACATGAAAATACAGTCCTATTTCCATACTCTACCTCCACGAATAACAGAAATCAGTGAATTTTTTTAAAAAGACCTTTTCAAGCTATTGCCCATCACCTCACTAATAATACACTCCACTCTATACAGTGTTTGGCTTCTGACAGTGGTCATTAAGGTAATTTCCAGAGAGGCAGCTGGAACTATATCTTCTGAGCCTACTTCAAACCAAAGTCTGTGAACAGTATGAAGTTACAAATCAAATCACAGTCCCACATCAACTGCTTGAAGGTTTTGAAAACCAACCAACAAACAAATCCTTAAACACATCTACCTTTAACAAAACAACGTTTTCAGGAAAAAGAAAACAATGGTTGACAGTCAACATTACAGAACAGTTTACAGAATAATAACAAAGAACCTGTGATACACAGAGTAAACTTATTCTTAAATTATCATTTGTTTCCTATAGTGCATTGAAAAGTAGCAAATGCATTAAGGCCTGTAAGAGCTTTTGTCCCATCACTAACAACATTAAAATTATTTTTAAATCTATTTTCAAACAATAATTTGTTTTAAAAAGCAAACCAAATTTTAATGAGTAAAACTGCCTAGTCCAAAATCTGGAAATACAGTTAGTTTCTTTTTAAACAAAGCAGCAGGAAGGTCATATATAGAACCAAGGTGTGTAACATCTGTAGATGTTGATCCAAATGTGTTTTTTTTTTAAAGGCGAGGCTCTCTGGAATTAAGGATTTCAAATAATATCTTACCAAATATAATCTGATAGAATCTTTAAAAATCACGTTAGTGGTTTTTTAACCACTAACAAAACAAAATCTTCCAATACAAAGATGTTCACATTATACACTTTGTAAATTAAGAACTAAATGTAAATCCAAAACACATTTGAATCATCAGACTTTTGTTTTCACTATTAAAGATCTTACGGAGTGGGTCTTCATTTCAACACAAGACTGTTCAATATGCCATTCGTGTGAATAGAGTTTGTAAGAAACATTCTCAAAACGTCCTCAGGAGATGCTTAATGACAGTTCTAGTCCCAATTTTCTGCCACTCAAAGAGTAACGTACAGAAAACGGCTTATACACAGTTAGGAAGGGAGAGGAATGAAGGTCCAAGGGAGAGGCCCATTCTTTTGTTTTGGTGGCAGAAGCTGCAAAAATAAAGGTTCTCAAGAGCCATCTGTACCTACCCCACCCATCACAGCCCTGCAGAGCACTTTCATCCTTCCGCTCAAGACTCTCTAGCCCTAGAGATCCCGTGGCTCTCCACATCTCAAGGGATGGGCGGTGGAGGCTGTGGGGTCTGGGGTACCGAAAGAAAGAGGAAGGATATAGACCCTTTAAGGACAGTGACGAGAAGATGCATCTAGAATGGGGAGGATGGGACGCACCAAACACCCGGAGGCTTGCAAATTCACTGGGAGAAAAGCCCCACGGGGAAGACACAGGACGATGCCTGTTCAGGAATGGGGACGGAGACAGACAGACACACAATCCTCCACAGGACCTGGGAGGGCGTGAACTAGGCAGCCGAAATGGGTTGAGACACCCTCAAACAGACCGGTACCGCGAAGCTCAGACTTACGGTTACTTCCCAGGCTGAGGGTTACGTGTCGGAGGGACCCCGCAGTTCCGCCACCGCCGCCGCCGCCCTTGCCTCTCTCTCGGAGCCGGTGACCTCAGGTTCACACACTACCCCCCGCCCCACCCACCTGGGCAGGCGCCCCCTACTCGCTGGCCCGGGTGCGCTCGCCGGGCGGAGGCTTTTCGGGCCGAGGGTGCGCACTGAAGACTCGCGGGCACGCAGCGTTAGCCAGAAGCGCCCGCGGCGAGGCTCAGACTCGGCGGGCGACCCCCATCCTTCTCCCGCCCGCCGCGCAGCCCCACTCAGGGGAGGGGAAGAGGAGGCGGTGGCTCTTGCCTCCGCCTCGCGGTCAAGTCCGGCTCATGCTCCAGCCTTGCGTGTGCGCGCGCACAGCCCCAGCCGCCTTCCTCCCCCTACCCCGCCTCCCGCTCAGCCGCGCGCCCGCTGCCACCACCTCAGAACCCGAGTCACCCGCCACCAGCCCCAAGCACCAGCAGCCCCAGCGAGAAGCAGCAGAAACGGCAGCTGCACGGCCGCCGACCCGGAAGTTCTTCTACAGCCAACCGCGTTGCAGTTCGGGTGTGAACCCGGAAGCGATTTCCTCGCCCCGGTAGCGGCGGGCTGGAAAGCTAATAAGGCCTTTAAAAACCTGGAACCCCTTAGTTTTGGGAGAGAATGAGGGGTACATGGTACTGAGCTGCGAAGAGAGGGAAGGACAATAGAAAGCCCGTGGGCAAGAGGTTCTCCGAGTCCAGACAACCGAGATCTAGAGGTGCGGGGTAGGAAGCGCGGCCAGACACGTCCAGCAAATTCGAGTGGCGACACCGGGTTTCCTTGCCACAGGAAGTCGGTCCTGGCCGCTGCTAAAAAGGAAAGGAGGAATGAAAAAGCTGTGAAGATCTCCTGCCCCCAGGTGACTGTCCCACCCAGTGAGTTGAATGTAGTGCCCTGGGAGGTGCTCGGCCGCCCGCTCGGGTGAGACGAGAAGCAGCAAGATCAGACTCCAGCGAGAAAACGGAGAGGTGGGAGGCTGTACTCCACATTTAGTTTCTCCAGGCAAGGAATTTATTTCTTATAAGTAGTTACAAACAAACCAAAGCCACTTTTTGGGTTGCAGCATTCTGAACAAAGAGGCGTGCACATCCTGGTAATGGACGTTGATGGGTGGGGGAGGAAAAACATCCCAGGCAATGTGTTTGTTTTTGTCATTTCAGGGAAAGCGATTCACAATGCCATTTCAACTCACTTCCCCTCGCTACACCTCTCTCCATCTTTTAGGGCTTTTGGTTTTCTCTCTTTGCTTTTTCTCCACGTTGCTTTTAGCTTCACCAGAAGTCTTCGATCTAGCTGGCCCGACTCAGTATCTCACTTGCATTCCCCTCTCACTGTTAGAGAATTATGTGTCTTCCCATTTTCTCCCTTCATCTGGTCTTTTAACTGCTTTGCCATCCTCATCTTATTTTGGGGAAATACCCAAAACTCAAAAGTGTTTTCATAGCAATGTAAAACAATTCATTCCGTAATCTTTTTCTCTTAACCTCATGTTAATGTATTATTTATTTCCCCCTTGGAACTGGGTTATAGAATACAGTAACAACTACTATATACTATAGCATATTTAGATATATTAGGGATGAAATGATGCTTCCCCAAATTACCTCATTAAATGTACTTGGTCTTCACTGTAGGAATTCACTTGGTTCCCAATTCCAATTATTACTTAGTTCCTTCTCTGTTAGCCAAAGTTAATATAATTGCCTTGAAAAGCTATTTGAAGGTTATTAAATATTGTAAATGGCAGGGTAGAGTGTCAATATAAAGAGTTTTAAAATTATTGATGACGCTTGTTGATATTGATAAGCGGTGACTGGTAGAATTTTTGAAGGGACAAGGAGAAAGCAAGCTGAGGTAGAAGTACTAATAGGTATTTTTGATTCTACTTTATTATTATTTCCTTATATTGCCATAAACCAATATAAGCAGAAGAATGAGGTTTTTATAATTGAAATCCTGTAGGGGAATTCTTACTGATAATTTAGTTTCCATCTCTTCTCTTTAATGTTATCTATGTTTTAAAATAATGGATTTGTTTCAGCAGACTGGGTCAGGGTCGAGTAACTTAGCCCCTTTACCTTAGCTTTTTCTTCTGTAAAGTGGGGATAATAATAATTTCTACATCATCAGGTTTGGACGGGTGGATAAAATAAGTTAGTATGGAGACCACTTAGCAGGGTGTCTGGCCCATAATAAGCATTATAGGTGTTAATTTTATATTATTTTAAAAGCATATTAAATGTTATTATTTAGAAATTGAAAGCAATAAAAACTTACGGAGAGCTTGATAAAAATTCATTTTGGCTGATGGGGATAGAAATGCATTTTATTAGTGGTTTTCAACTATGGACAGTAAGGTTTTGGGTTGCTTTAGTTAAAGTTGGGTTTTAAAAGGTTGAGAAACATTGCTTAAGGATGGAGGAAGAAGCATTTTTTTTTGTCTCAGGAATATCTTATAGTTCCCTAAGACAATGTTCTAAATTTTTTTTTGTTTTTATTTGTGAAGATAAACTTTCTGACTGTTGGTAATTTCCATTAGCATGTACTTTGCAAACTGGTAAATCATCCTGTTGGCTTTGACTTCCGATAACTAAATTTACGATCCCGATATTCACATACGGAATCTTTTCCTCCATTGCAAAAGTCTTTAAGTTTGTACATCTGTACTCTACATAGCAGATGTTTCTTATTAAAGACACTGGCATTTTGTTAAACAGGACTGTCTAGCATAGTGAAGAGATGTTAACAAACCTCCCCCTTGGGAACTTAATGGCATTTGTACACCTCCCCTCTCCCAGTCATAGTGACAACCAGAAATTCCCCTACATATTTTCAAATGATCCCAATTAGGTACTTTTCCAGTGGCAGTTGTTTTAGCAGAGGCATGCATGTCCTTTCCCAGTAGTGGATGTTAACGGGAGGACGTTGATGGGTGGTTCCCCAATTGAGAACCACTTTTACATATTTGTAAGGCCTCATTGCTTAGGCAGCGTATCATCATTTATGCTTGAGCATTTTCCAGAATAGAATGAACCATATAACAAAATGCTACATATTTCCTATTCTTAGTAACTTGAACCCTTATTTACAACTTAGTCTAAGCATATTGCAACTCTAGTTACACCTTTATTATTTTTAACCAAAGTTACTCTCCCAGTTCCTTCAGGTGTGTTTCTGCCTTAGCAGTTTTGCATTCATGTATTAGTGGCTTTTCTTTCTTTCCTAACTTAAGCCATTGTTTCCTTTTTTCACGTCACTGGACGTATGCCAGTTTCAAATATTAAAGTATGAATATTTCTTGAAAATAAATTTTTAGAGTCTTTTGGGGATATGTTAACATTAAATGATGTAAAAACAAAAGACTATAACCCTCATGGTTATGACTTTTATTCACATCTTTCTATCTTTTAGAGAAGTGATGAGCAGAGATAAAGCATTTTGCATGTAGGTAATTTTTAAAAAAATATTAATTGATCAGCATAGGATTTGATTTGCTTTACATTATATTTAGAAAACTAAGAATTACTTGATTTCTCTTTTAAGTGCTTAATGGGAAAAAAAGGTTTCTGTAATTGTGTCATGCATGTTATACAATGTCTTTCTTTTGAGGGCTTGTAGTCTTCAAGGAGGCATCCATACACTTCATGATTTGTGAGGTTTTATTATCTTGAAGTCATTGTTAATCTGTGGAGATAATTGCTAAATAGAAATTCTAAGAAGAAAGGGGATATGTTTTTCACATAGTATAGGAAGCTCTACTGCATGAAGTGGATTTAATGGAAACTGAGCTGAAAAAAAATTTTGTGAGAATGCATGATAAGTTTTCAGAATTAATATCTCAGTCCTAATGTTTTACTGTAGTTTCTCTGGTGAAATGTGTATAGTTTCACTGGATCTAAATCAGTGAAAATTTTTATAATTTAAAATACATTTTAAATGATTTAATTATTTAAATAATATTAAAGTTTTTGTGCAATAATTTTAATGGTTGTTTTAATCTTAGGCTAATGTTTACTTAAAAGGACAAAAGCTTCTGGATTTTAAAAGAGTTTTTAAAGAAAATTTTCCAGTTATAAGGCTTTTGTTGTTATTGTTATTTAAGGAGGTGCATAAAGGTCCATTAAAGATTCCAAAATGACTTCATTAACTTCAGTTGAAAAAACAGAATAAAAATTCCTCTGTCTCTTAAGTAACATTCAGAAATGTTCTTGAAAATGATCTTTTTTTTTCCCCTCTGTCTCTATGAGAGTTGGGACAAGAAAGAACTCATTAAATATGAACAGATCATTTTAATGCCTAATAATCTTTTTTTTAACTAAAAAAGATTAATGTCAACATGGATGGGAAACTTCTTGTTTGATGCTCTTTTAGAAATTTGCTGCCATGTAAATGAGGGGAAACATTTTAGCCATTAAAAAAATGAATAATAGTACTTAATGAAATAGAACTACTAAATGAAATTCAGCTACTTGTTGGAAATTGCTCAGTGGAGATGTGTATATAATATATATTTGGAAGAATATTTTTATTATCTAGGGAATTATAATGGAAGTGGAAAATACTCTTATACCTTTGTCAGAAAGCTTTCATCAACTATCCAAATGTTTTTGACTATAATGGGCACCTCCAAAGGGAATTTTAAACTATACGTTAGCTCATCCAAATGTCAAATATGAAAGTTCTCTGAAGATTCTGAAGAAAATGTCAGTGGCAGCTACCTATTTCCAACTTTAAAACTATTAACAATATAACATTCACTTGTATAATTTGTAGAAAAATAAGTGTTTAATATTCTGAGTCACTATTTCAAGTCAATATTTACTTAGTACTTATAAGACATTTTTATAATCTGCTTTTTTAGATAGAAAAAGCAGATTTTTATGTAGTTAAGCCTTCTGAAAGTATGTATCCTCATTTTTTTTAACTTTTAATAGAAAAGGAAAAAAGGACTACAAGGATGTCTTAAATTATAAGCTAAGGTTTTGAATAGTTCAATGGTAAAATAGAACCAGTCATCTCTGGCTTGCCTTTTAAAGGGTAAATATGTATTTTAAGATAGGAAAAGCAACATCTTATTTAGTTGTGTTACTAAGTGATTATGTATCCTTTAATTTAATCTTTCAAGGCATTTCTTTGTTTGTTTTGTAAAGCAATGGGAAATCCAGAGAACATAGAAGATGCATATGTTGCTGTTATTCGTCCAAAGAATACTGCCAGTCTAAATTCCCGGGAATACAAGGCTAAATCATATGAAGTGAGAACAATTTACTAATGTTTGATTTGCTACTATTGAATTGTCAGTCTCTATTATCATTTTTATTTACATATAGTCTTACTGTATCCTGTAAATTCTCCTTGACAACCTAAGATCTTGACAAGCTAGTTTCGAAACCCTAGATCTCTGCCTATCACTGTCTTTTTGATTTTGCTGTATGCCTTTTGACCATTTTTCTATTCATTGATACACGTAAGTTATTAGATATTAAAAAGTATTTGAGTTTTCCTTAGCATTTATAGATTTTGTTTTTAGCACAATTTGTGGAATGGCTCTCAAAAGTAAAAATAAATTGCAAAAGTCAGCTTATACAAAATTTCAATCTATACATTATTTTTGGTTATTTTTCCCAAAGAACAGTTTTTAACAGTATGCTAAAAAGTATCTTTTTACCTTTAATTTTTAGGAGATTACGTTACTTTTCTACAGTTTTCAATTATACTGGGTGGGGCAAAAATAGGTTTACAATTTGTATGGAAAATAATGCAATAATTAATAAATAATAATACAAGAATAAATTATGTTTTGTGTTCTCACAACTGTAAACCTACTTGTGCCCCACCCTGTATTACATGTGTTAGTAAATGTGATTGGGGGAAAGGGAACAAAAACAGAATTGTTATCTTCCTTATTCAACAGAGTCCAAACACTATAAAATACATCTAACCCAGGGGTGTCAAACTCATTTTTCACCAGAGGACACATTGCCCTCACAGTTGCCTTCAAAGGACCAAATGTAATTTCAACTCCTTAACAGTTCAGGAGTGGTTACAGTTATACAGTCCTAAAATTATTTCTGTCCTTTTGAAGGCAAACACAAGGCTTATGTGGCCCCGGGTGAGAATGAGTTTGACACCCCTGTTCTAATCTAACTCCAGCTTATTTAGGTAGTGTGTTGCTTAAATTACTTTTGGGGTGTTAGTTATCTGAAATCTATTAAAGGATATTGCAGGGGTTCTCAGGAGGCTGCTGCTTTAGCAGTGCTCTGGCATCCTGGTTCTCAGTCCTGGCTGCACTGTTGAATCAATCACCTGGGGAACTTGAAAACTTCTAGGGACTTCCGGCAAGATGGAGGAATAGGTGGACGCACCGTACCTCCTCGTACAACCAAGATTAGAAAACCAATAATTTACAACAATAATTTACTATCAGAATAACACCCAGATCCGGCAGAGGATTTATCTGAATGGAAGTCGGGCAGCCAAGAAGTTGAAGTAGACGCATTCATCCGGACTGGTAGGAGAAGACGAGCCAGGCGGGCACGGGGCTGGCTCGGGTAGGCGGCGCACGGAGGTCGGGGGAAGGTTTGGCGCGAAATCGGCACAAAAGCCATCCGGGGGCGCAAGAAGACAGCGGTGATCCCTGAGTACGCAAGCTGCGGCTGGCAGACCCAGAGGGGTAGCGATTGTGGACCAGGGCAGAACTCGCGGCCCAGAAGCTCAGACAAGGGTCTGAGTCCAGGAGAACGGAACTACCGCCATTGTTTTCTCCCGCCCTGCTCCCGCTCCCGCCCCGCCCCCACATATAACATCACAATCTAGCGACTGGGGTGCCCAGCCCCGGTGAGCACCTAAGGCTCCGCCCCCCACCGTAACAAGAGCGACCAGACCGAAAAAAAAAAAAAGGAGAGGCAGGGGAAAAAAAAACATGTTTTCAACAGAGCAGATCAGTCCCCCAGGACTCATCCTTTTGAGCGACCAAGAATTAGCCAATCTATCAGATGCGCAGTTCAAAACATTGGTGATTAGAAAGCTCACGGAACTGGTAGATTTTGGACGAAATTTAGATGAAAGAATGCAGATTACCATAAAACAGATGCAGGAAGACAAGCGGAGGAGAGCCAATAGTGAAAGGAAGGAATATGAGTCTCAAAACAATACAGTGGACCAGAAGGAAGATAGAATCAACCAAGCAGGAAAGCATGATGAAATAAGAATTCAAAAAATTGAGGAAAAGATTAAGAGCATCCAAGACACCTTTAAACGTTCCAATATCCGAATTATAGGGGTACCGGAATCGGAAGGGGAAAAGCAACAGATTGAGCACGTATTTGAACAAATAATAAAGGAGAACTTCCCCAATCTGGCAAAGGGAACAGTCTTCCAAGAAATCCAAGAAGCTCAGAGAGCCCCAAAGAAGTTGGACCCAAGAAGAAACACACCAAGGCACATCATAATTACATTAGCCAAGGTAAAAACGAAGGAGAGAATCCTAGAAGCAGCAAGAGGTAAGGGGACAGTCACCTACAAAGGAGTTCCCATCAGACTGTCAGCTGATTTCTCCAAAGAGACCTTACAGGCAAGAAGGGGCTGGAAAGAAATATTCCAAGTCATGAAAGACAAGGACCTACATCCCAGATTGCTCTATCCAGCAAAGCTCTCATTTAGAATGGAAGGGCAGATAAAGTGCTTCTCAGATAAGGTCAAGTTAAAGGAGTTCATCATCACCAAGCCCTTATTTTATGAAATGCTAAAGGGACTTATCTAAGAAAAGAAGATAAAGAAAAGACATGTATAGTAAAAGGACAGCAAACTCACAAATATTAACAACCACACCTAAAGCAAAACCAAAAGAAACTAAGTAAACAGTTGGAACAGGAACAGAACCACAGAAATGGAGGGCACATGGAGGGTTAGGCAGCAGGGGCGTGGGAGGAGGAGAGAGGGGGAAAAGGTATAGAGAATAAGTAGCATAGAATGTAGGTTGAAAATAGATAGGGGGAGGGCAAGAATAGTACGGGAAATGTAGAAACTAAAGAACTCATAAGTATGACACATGGACATGAACTAAAGGGGGAAATGTGGGTGGGAGGGGGGTACAGGGTGGAGGGGAGAGAAGGGGGAAATGGGACAACTGTAATAGCATAATCAATAAAATATATTTAAAAAAAAAAAAAAAGAAAAAGAAAACTTCTAGGACCAGGATACTACTCCCTAAACATTCTGATTTAATAGGTTAGAGATGAAGCTGGGCATTGATAATATTTTAAAAGCTTCCCAGGTTATTCTGATATGCAGTTAGGGTTAAGAAAGACTGTTGGCTTATTATATTCTAGGGCAAATAAATTTAATTTAAACTTTCTCAATATTATTTTTCTTATCCAAGATTTTATTGCATGAAGTTCCTATTGAGGGACAGAAAAAAAAGAGAAAGAAAGTTTTGTTGGAAACTAAACTTCAAGGCAACAGTGAAGTAACACAAGGCATATTGGATTACGTAGTAGAAACCACCAAACCAATTTCTCCTGCAAACCAGGGTATCAAAGGTAGGAAACTTCTTTCTTTTTCTTCCTTTCTTTTCTTTTCTCTTTTCTTTTCTTTTCTTTTCTTTTCTTTTCTTTTCTTTTCTTTTCTTTTCTTTTCTTTTCTTTTCTCTTTCCTTTCCTTTTCTGTCTCTTTCTTTCTTTTACACGTTTACTTTAAATGCTTATGGAAAAAGACATTTAAAATATATATTAATATCAATTTCTTTTTATGTTCCTTTCTATTTAAAAAAACTTGGAAAAGACTCAGAAGTTTGTTGTTTGTTTGTTTGTTTTTAGTTACAGGGTGGACCCTTGAAGAAGTAACTGGAGTAGAGAAAAAGTAACCTTTAATATTTTTAAGTTGAAAAATATTTAATGAGTGTTAATGAGTTGTTTGGTAGAGACAGAAAAACCTAAGTGGTAACATGAAAACTAAAAGTACAAACTACTTTTGGTAGAAGTATAGTTTCCTAGGTATCTTTGAATTGCTATTTTTATTTCTGTACTCCAGGACAGAGAAAACTATAAAGCTCTCTTCATAACTAAGTAAAAGTTAAGATTCATGGATTAGAAAGAGTCCTATAAGTTACCAGGTAGCAGGGGTTTTCTTCCTATTTGGTCACAAGAAGAAAAACGCTATTCAAAGAGCCTAACTGAATTACAGGAGAATATTAACCCTGAAATTGAGGCCCTATTTAAAATGTTGGATAATGTATAGCCTGTGAAACTGATTAAAAAGTAATGATCCGTCTTCTCAGGCCATAATCTCACAAGAAGCAGACACATTTAGAAGTTGCAGAAATTATTAACTGTGTCCAAGATTCAGGCATTACAATTAAAAAAGGTAAAGGTAATTCCAGTTAAGTAGCAGTTGAAACAGTTGTTAGTGAGGTAAAAGCATACATACCTCTTTAAAGCTTACTTAGCGTTTTTTCTGTTTGTTCATTTTTATAGCTTGGTTGTCTAACTCATCTGTTTTATTAGTACAGAAACTGTTTTTGTTGCAGAGATAAGGCTGTATCCTGTGGTTTGATTTATTAGTTATTTTGGATATTCGCTAGAGATAGCTATAGCCTATTTTTCATAACTTTTGGAGGTATCATTTACTGTATTTTACCCTCCTAGGAGGGCCCGGAGGGTTTTTGTGGGTTGGGGATCTAAGTAAGCATTGTAACCCAAGATTATAATAAGTACCTGCATAAATTTACAGATCTTTGATATATATTTTGAGTACCACAAAGAGTATCTCCTTTCTCTATCAGATATGATAGAGAGATTGATCGTATCTAAAAAGGGGACTAGGCTTGTGGGTGAGAAAGGCATGCAGAAGGCTATCTTTGGATGCCAAAAATTTGTCGGTCTTTTCTTTCACGGTCTTAATCTTTTCTGATATTTTCATCCAGACTTGTTTTACTATTGCTAAATTGTTGCAATTAGCAGGATCTATTTTGAGATCAAATTCCTGAAACCAAAGTCCAATTAACCTAAATCATATATTTGAGCTGAGAGAGACAAGCTAGAATTTGCTGTGAACTAGCCAAACTCTACCACTCAGACCATCCACTCCAAAGAAGGGATGGACGTGGTGGTGTTAACAAAGATGTTTGTTCCCTGGCCCAGAGGGCAGGGTTGTTTCTCTTAGAAGTCATGAGTGGATGGGCACCCTGAAACGTGTCTAGCATAGTTATGCCTTGTATACTTAGTAAAATGCACTTATATTTTTAAAGAGAAATTAAAATACAGAAGTTCTACTTAACTAAACAGATAATTGTATTAATGAGCCATACCATATCCTAATTACCATAGTCAATTGAGTTTTTCTAAATGTATGAAATATTTTTATAGTTTATGATTCCTTACATGAAAACCACAAATGATTTTACCATAGCAGTTATGCCTTTCCTTTTTGTTCAGGGATTTTTATAATTTACAGAACACTACCAAAGTTACTTATTCTTGAATTTGTTAAATTGATCCTATGAGTTGGTGTATGGTCATTTTCACATCTATAAAAAGACATAGGTTGTCACCTGCTAAAATAATATTCCCATTAGTGAAGAAGTTAAGACTAGAACCTTCATCATTTCCTAATCCATAGTCAGCTTTTATTTTTTCCCTGCAACAGATCTCATAGTCACAGCTATAATTGGCAAAGTAGGCAAGTGAACAGTGGAGTAGAACTGGATCTGGCGAAGCCACAAGGCAGGAAAGATTAAGACAAAACTTCAAGCCAGACAAAAGAAATATTGCCTCTGAAAATTAATAGAATGTTATTCTGTCTCTAACATTTCTACTTTGTACAATAATTCATTTTATAAAATAATTGGGGTCTATAATAATAATGAGCCATAATAATCACAAATGTTGATTCCAGTATTTTGTGAATAAATGAAGCTGCTGAACCCTTATATTATCTACCTGTCCACAGAAGACAGCCAGCCAGTGTGAGGAACAAGGTTCTATTTCTTGGGGTGGAGACATTGGAAAGTTTGACAAAAATTATGACAAAGGTATCTAGAGCATAAGAGGTTTTAGAATACAAGACTTGTAGGTTATTATTTATGTTCTCCTTGCTACCAGATCAGGAAAAACAGACTAAGTGTTGGTTATAATTCAAAATAACAGTTTGTAGTCCAATCAGATTTTATTAAAAATCTGAAATTGAGGGCAGAGGTTGCAGATTAAGTGAAGAGGTGCTAAACTTTAAGATTTTGCAATGTATGTATACCACCTACATCCCCACTGAGTGAGGAAGTATATGCCTCTTGAGCCTGCAGGATGCCTCGGTGTTCAGTAGCTCAGGCAGTCCTTAGCAGGACAGTATTTCTTGTTATTCACCAGAAGATTCTCTTCTATTGTGTTAAGACCAGGACCTCTAATCTACTGTTTGTACACAAAATGAATATTTTCAAAATTACCAGTTTTTATTAGGACAAATAATAAAATTGACTTTTAATATTTTAATTGGTCTCACTGCCTTTTTTTTTTTATCTTTACCGACTTTTTAAAAAAATAATTAGGAAAACGAGTGGTGCTACTGAAGAAATTTCCTCTGGATGGGGAGAAGATGGGCAGAGAAGCAGCATTATATATTGTTCCATCAGTTGTCAAAGGTAAAGTCCAAGTTTTATTTTACGAATCGTTTTGTGCCTTGGATTCTAAGTTAAAATCTATTGTGGACCCTGACTGGTATGCCTCAGTCAGTTGAGCATGGTCCTGCAAGGCAGAGGATTGATTGTTCATTCCTGGTTGGGGCATATATGCCTGGGTTGTGGCCAGGTCCCAGTTTGGGGCACGTGGGAGAGGCAGCCAATCAGTGTTTCTCTCTCACATCCACGTTTCTCTCCCTCTCCTTCCCTTCCCCTTTCTCTAAAAATAAATAAATCTTTTTAAAATATCTATTGTGGAATTTAGGAATTTGCGCTCATAGTTACTACTATAATACTGTTGTAAAATACATGTTCTTAATTAATAGATGGGAAATTTGTTACTTAAATAAAGATATTTGGATTTTGAAGTAATAATCAGGCTTCTGGAAGTGAACAATAATGTTTTTGTTTCTGTGGGAAACCATGTATTGAAACTAAAACTTGTCAGGTTATACTAAAGGACTTTTCAAGGATGTGCTATAGATAGAATGGAAATAGATATTTATTTTTGAAAATTAAGATATTATGATCAGGACCTATGTTTTCTTTGGGACAAGAAAGTGTCGGTAGTAGTTCTAAAACACTCTGTCCAACTACAGTGGCAGTATCTTAAATGGTGTTAGAAATCTTACTAGTCAAAGTTTTATAACATTGAGAAAGAGGAAATAATTTCAGTTCTCCATAATTCTAAATATTGCATTCACCCAAGTGGATAAAGTCACAGAGCTGGCCGTTACTTGAATCCATGTCTTCTAATTCCAAATCTAAAATAATCAATACTTAACCATGTTTTTTTAAAAAATATACTGTAACTTTTATTTTTTAATTTTTAAATATTTATTTATTTCTTTATTGAGAGGGGAACGGAGGGAGAAAGAAAGGGAGAGAAACACCAATGTGTGGTTGCCTATAGTGTGCCCCCTAGTGGGGACCTGGCCAGCACTCAAGCCACTGAGCTATACCAGCCAGGGCTAAATATACTGTAACTTTTAAATAAACATGCAGTTGCAAACCTTTTATATAATGGTTATGATGGCATAATTCTTTATTGTTCTTTTCCAGATAATACGAAATATGCATATACTCCTGGATGCCCAATTTTTTACTGCTTACAAGATATTATGCGAGTCTGTAGTGAATCCAGCACTCACTTTGCTACTCTTACAGCAAGGATGTTAATGGCCTTGGATAAGTAAGAACTGCCATTAAAAATATTTTTTAATAAATAAAATACATGTTGATAGTAAAAAATAGCTCTGATAGATACCAACACTTTTGGAAGAAAATAATGAAATTAATAATATGTACGTAAATAAGTGGTAAGTTTTTTAAAAATTAAATTTATCAAGGTAATATTGGTTAATAACATTATGTAAATTTGAAGTATACGACATTAAAATTTGTTATCTGTATACGCTATTGCATACTCACAACCTAAAGTCCAATTCCTTCCTATCACTATATCTGACCCCCTTAAAACCAACTCACCCTTACCCTACTCCCCTCTCTCTCTGGTAACTACCATTTCTGTTGCTTATAACTGTGAGTTTGTTTTGTTAGTTCACTCATTGCTTTTTGTTTTATATTCCACATGCAAATGAAATCATACTGTTTTTGTCCTCTGTCTGACTTACTGCACTTAGTACAATTCCTTCAAGATCCATCATGTTGCAGATGGGGATGTTTCATTGTTTTATTTATTGCTTTGTAGTATTCCATTGTATATATATCACATCTTCTTTATCCAGTCATCTGTTGATGGACACTTAGGTTGTTTCTATGTCTTGGCAATTATACGTAAAGCTGCAAATGAACATGGGGGTACATATATCTTTACCAGTTAGTGTTTTCATACTTTTCAGGTAGGTACCCAGAAGAGGAATTGCTGGATCATATGGTAATTCTACTGTTAATTTTTTTAAGGAAACTCCATACTGTTTTCGTGCAGTGGCTGCACCAATTTACATTCCCACCAACAGTGCCTGAGGGTTTCCTTTTCCCCACATCCTCATTAATACTTGTTATTTCTTGGCTTTTTTTCTGCCATTTGCTTTTTATTTTTATACAACTTTTTTTAATTGTCTTTTTTTCCATTACCATTTAACCCCCATTATAGCCTCCTCCTCCCCTAATCACCACACTGCTGCCAAGTTCATGAGTCCTTTTACCTATTTGTTGGATCCTTTCACCCCCTAACCCCTGTCCCCCCAACACCAGGAGCTGTCGGTCTGCTCTCTATCTGAGTCTGTCTTGCTTGTTAGTTCAGTTTGTTCATTAGATTCCACATATGAGTGAGATCATATGGTATTTGTCTTTCTCGGACTGGCTTATTTCATTTAGCATGATGTTCTCCAGGTCCTTCCATGCTGTCACAAAGGGTAAAATTTTTGTCTTTATTACAGCCAAGTAGTATTCCATTGTGTAAATATACTATAGTTGTTTTATCCACTCATCTACTGATATACATTTGGGCTGCTCCCATATCTTAACAATTGTAAACAATGCTGCAATGAACATACATAATAGCCATTTTAACAGGTATGTGGTGGTATTTCATTATGGTTTTGATTTGTAAGAAATGGTAAGTTTTTATAAAACTAGATTTAATAATGAGTTGCTCTCATAATGAATCACTCACATTAGTGAACAAGTCTTTTAACCTACCATGCCCATGCCTTCGTCTTTCTGTAACAACAGGGTTGATATACCTATATCTAAGTGGTTTAAATTTTGAAAGTGCTTTGTATTTTTTGAAAGGGGCTTTTATTATTATAATAGTGTATGTATTTTTAGAAATAGTTTGCAGTGTCCATTAACAAAACTTTTTTTAAAGATTTTATTTATTTTATTTATTTTTTTTTTAGAGAGGGAATGGAGGGAGAAAGAGATAGAAATATCAATGTGCAGTTGCTGGGGGTCATGGCCCGCAACCCAGACATGTACCCTGACTGGGAATCAAACCTGTGACACTCATTAACAAAACTTTTATTGATAGTAAATGAAGTCCTTTACCAACATTAATTAAAGTTATAAACATCTGAATATTAGAAAGTATCACGTGTTAAAATTGGATAGTATTCTACTTTTTTTCTTCACTTTTGAACAAATACTTCTGTTTCTTTTTTCTATTCTGCCAGGTGGTTAGATGAACGTCATGCACAATCTCACTTTATTCCAGCTTTATTCCGACCGTCTCCTCTTGAGCGGATAAAAACTAATGTCATAAATCCTGCATATGCTACTGAATCAGGTCAGACAGAAAACTCACTACATATGGGCTATAGTGCACTAGAAATAAAGAGTAAGATGCTGGCCCTAGAGAAAGCAGATACCTGTATTTACAACCCTTTGTTTGGATCAGATCTTCAATATACAAATCGGGTAAGAATTTAATATATTTTGGCTCTGATTTCCAAAGACATTTCATCTCAAATGTCAATTTTTTTTCCTGAGGTAAAAGCACCTGTTACTATTGTTATAATTAAGATGACATCCATACTTAGCTCTTTTTATATGTATTAAAGTTAAATATCTAAAGCTCTTAAGGGTTTTTTGTTTGTTGTTAGTTTTATTTTGTTTTGCTTTTCCTTTCTAGGTTGATAAAGTGGTAATTAATCCATACTTTGGTCTAGGAGCTCCAGACTACTCAAAAATCCAAATTCCCAAACAGGAAAAATGGCAGAGAAGCATGAGCAGTGTCACAGAAGACAAGTACTTGTTTTGGTTTTACTCCACATTGCTTTTTTAAAAACTTACATTCTACCATTATAACATTGCTTAAAATGATATATGTACTTAATATGCAATATAGCCATTGCATAAGTGATGTTGTTTGTAGCTGCTCAGTGATATATAGCTTTCAATTTGTTTTTTTGAACAGGGAACGACCATGGGTAGATGATTTTCCTCTCCATCGGAGTGCCTGTGAAGGAGATTCAGAATTATTAACTCGTCTTCTCAATGAAAAATTTTCAGTCAACCAATTAGATAATGATCACTGGGCACCCATTCATTATGCATGCTGGTAAACATTAACTTATTTTCCTTTTAAAAGAATGAATCCTTGGTTATAAATGTTAGCGCTCCTTTTCAAAATTATTCTCATTCCAGCCTCTTTTTTTTTCTACCATGTTTGTCTTATGAGCTTTCTACTTAGATCTTTAATTACCATATCTGTGCATCCATTCGGAATTGCCAGGTCTGCCTTGAGGGGAAATAAGTTAGTATTCTCGGGCATTATCAAGTCATATCAAAGGATAGCTAATGACTAGCCAAGTGTCATTGCACAGCACAAGGTCCCTTATTTATTCTAGCAATTTTTATTGTTTTGTATTGGAGTTATGTTTATTTATCTTCAGTATAAAATTTACATGTGTTAACTACTTATGATTGGACCTCATATTAGAAAAGTACCCTTTTAGTTAAAAATCCTCAAAAGCTCTCATTAGAATCAAAGCCTTCCTTTTTGTGTGTGTGTGTTTTTTTTAAGTTGAGAGGGTTAGCTCCTGGGATTGAGGTTAGCTCTTTCCACTAGTTGCCCAATATACTTCTTGCTCACCTACTCTTCTCACAAGATAGTAACTTTTCCCCTCAGTTGAGCCAAGTTCTTAAACTTGTGTTCATAGCAGTAGTTAATGATTTGCTATAGCCCATCCTTTAGAGAGGATGTAATGCAATTATTTACCATCATTTCTTATGGAAAGGTAACTTACCTTATTGGTTAAAATGAAATTCTTTGGCTGAGTTAAGAAGTGCCTATATTATTTACTGCTTGTTAATTGTCCACACTTCTTAGCTGCATGACATTGAGCAAGGTACTTCACTTCTTTGCTTCTCTGTTTTTGTTTTGTCATCTGTATGTAAAATGCATTAATTAGATCATTTCTACAGTTCTTTTCAGCTCAAATTCTTTTGGTTTCACTAATTCCAGTATTTGTGATCAAGAAGCTAAATAGAGTTGGTTTAAATATACATCTTTTATCCCGTAAAAATATGCCCCTTTATTCAGTAAATATGCTCTTAATTTTTTTTCTCTTAAAAAGATTCTTTATTCTATAAATGTGTTCTTGTTTGCCCTTTACAAAGAATTTTTATATCAGGTTTGGAGTCACCCTAAATATTCTTTAACTAACAGTTGTTTCTTCAAATTACTAGTAAATACTGCTAGCAGCCACACTGCTGAAAAAAAACCCACATTCTTTACCTGGAACTAAACAGGAAGAGGTAGAAAATATAGTTCAATCCCCAAGAAAGTACATGTGTAACTGGGACAGAGGCGGTGAATTTTAGTTTAAGAAATCCAAATTTATATTTGGCTATATTGTTGCCCTTTGTGAGAGGTGTAGGCCAGGAGTTATTTCTCCTATAAGAAAAGAATGGTAATATTTTCCACTACCTATTACGTAAAAACAGAAGTATGATATTGTATTTAATGTACTTTGGATTGTCCCTAGGTTTCAGTCCCAACTCTTTGTTCCTAAAAGTATGACCTTTAGCAAGTTACTTAAAGTTTCTAAGGATTTGTTTAGATACAAGATGGGCTTAATAATAGTACCTTTCTTAAGATTAAAGAAGAAAATGCAAATAAATGCTTCGAGAGTGCCTGGCATATATAGTCATGTAAGCTTTTTACTAAATAGTTAAATCAGTCTTCATTCAAATTCACATCAATAAAATGGTCTATTTGATTAAAAGTATAGCAAGGTGACCCATACCTCTTGGTGTATTGAACTTGGTTATTGTTTCCTAGCTGACACAAAGTTAATTTTATCAAAGGATAAAATTCTTCCTTAGTGTTTTGTAGTAAACAAGATTCTCCAAGTAAAAACACTGAAGATAATTGAATTTTAGATTTAGACATGAAAATCTTTAAATTATTACAATACTTTAATAATAACAGCCAACATTTATTATTTTGGAAATGTACTCTTATAAACTAATTGGTATGAGGATTGAGGAGGGGAATACTATCTCATCAAGGGACTGGGAATTGGGGCCTATATTTATAAGATTAGAAAAGATATTTTACCCCTCTTGGTCTCTTTCCTCATCTTTAAAAAGGATTTTTTATTAGATCAGTGGTTCTCAAACCTTGGTGTCAGAACCCCTTCTCACTCTAAAAAATTACAGGATCCTAAAGGGCTTTTGTTTATGTGAATGATATCTGGTGTTATCATATTAGAAGATAAAACTGGAAAATATTTTAAGTATTCATTAATTTATTTAAAAATAACAATAGCCCTGGCTGGTGTAGCTCAGTGGATTGAGCACCAGCCTGCAAACCAAAGGGTTGCTGGTTTGATTCCCAGTCAGGCCACATGCCTGAGTCGCTGGCCAGGTCCCCAGTAAGAGGCATGCCAGAGGCAACCACACACTGATGTGTCCCTTCCTCTCTCCCTCCTGTTCTCTCTGTCTAAAAATAAATAAACTCTCTTTTTTTAAATTTTAAAAATAAAATAACAATAACAATAAAGAGCTATTAACATACCATGATTTTTTTGAAATATACTTCCCAAAATTACAAAAATTAATAAGAATAGCATTGTTTTACATTCTTGCAAATCTCTTTATTCTCCAGCTAAATAGAAGATAGATGGATTTTCACATCTGATTCTACCTTTAATGTGTTGCAATAATACATATCATGTAGCTTCTATTACACTTAGGAGAAGATGAGACTGAAAGGGGCAAATAACATCTTATAGTATTACTATGAAAATATGTTTGACCTAGAGAACACCCTGAAAAGATTTTAGGGATCCTCATGGGTTCCCAGATCACTCTTTGAAAACCACTTAATTAAGTCACCCTTAGGATTGCCCCAAGCTTTTAAAATTCTCATATGGTAACCATGTACCTAAAAACTTTTCTACAGTCTCCATTTTCCAAAACTAAGTTGGCTTTCTCCCCATATGGGTAACTTTTGAGACACTCAATAAATGTCTCACATCCCATGTTCTCTGACCTTCTAAAATTATTGTCTTCTCTTTCTGATCGTACCTTTAGGCTTCACATCATTGCTAGCGGGTGTTTTAGAACTATGGTGATTTTACAGATTACTCCCTGGATTTCGTTTGGGCCTTCACTGTAACTTAGTTGTTTATCCTTTCTGTCTCATTCATCATATCAGCCTTTTAGTCCTCCCCTACAAGTGATTATAAACCTTTCTACTTTTAAGCTCCTGAACTCCTACTACTTTCTTTCTTTACTCTCATCAGTTTTATTCCTATTTTCAAAGAAAATTAAAGGATTCAAAATGTTCTCCATCCCTAATCAGTTTAGTTCCCATCTCTCTCCCCTATCATAGGATATACAAGTAAAAATCCTTGTTCCTCATTAAATTTACTTTCTCCTATTCTGTACTTACTTCTTGCCTTCCAACATATATGGCTCTCTTTCTCCTTGAAAAGAACCTGCTGCCTCTTCTGGACACTGGCATGTTTCTTTCCTTCCTTTTGTAGCCAGACTTCACATGTCAGTGAGCTACTCTCACACTGTTTATGTCCTTAACTTTCTTAATTTTTTCTAAGTTTTTAATTACTTTCCCTGCTCTAAAGAATTTAATACTGTTAAATACTCCTTCATTCTAAGAACAAATTAGAGTTGAAAGGGCATAAGGGAGCCATAATGAAGGTCAATATAAATACAAGCTATTATTGTTACATTGTCCTTAAAATTACTAAAATGCTGGCCTCCATTCTGTTACCGAAGCATATGTTCTAGTATGGAAATTGCTATACTAAGATTCCGAAAACTGAATTTGAACTCTGGCTAGTAACCATAAGGCCTTAGGCAAATTGCTTAACTGGTTCAAGCTTTATTTTTCTCATCTGATCAAGAAAAATACCTTTGCTTACCTCGTAAGTTGCTGTGAAGATTAAGCAATTATATCAGAAAGTTGAAAATTTTAAAGCATCATACAAAATGTATGTTTACATTTACTTTTATCATAACTTCTTGAATTGCTTCCTTAGTGCTTTTTTCCTGTCCTGAAACAGTGTTTTTCAAGATGCATTTCATTGTTCTAAGATGATCATCTTTCTCTAAATTTTCACTCAGAAAGATTTTATTCATTCTCCAACCCTTAATAGTAATTCTTTTTGGTTGGAAGAATTGTGTATTCTTCTTTTTATTATTATTGTTCACGTACAGTTCTAGTTGAATGTTTATTTCTTCCTTTTGTTCCAAATTGTTGATTTGAATCCTGGCCTCCTTCCATTCACTGTTGATTCCCTGTCTTTTTTTCTTGATTTTATTTTGTGTAACCTTCATTTCTTCCTTTATTTACTTATTTACTTATTTTTGCCCTATTCAGTGAGTTCTTTGAGCATCCTTATCACCAGTGTTTTGAACTCTGCATCTTATAGGTTGGCTCTTTCCACTTCATTTAGTTATTTTTCTGGAGTTTTGTTCTGGTCTTTCATTTAGGCCATATTTCTTTGCCTCCTCAATTTGGCAGCCTTTCTGTGTTTGTTTCTGTGTATTAGGTAGAGCTGCTTTGATTCCCTATCTTAGCAGCATGGCCTATGCAGCAAAGGCACCTATAAATTGTGGGGGATGGAGCCTTAAGTAATTGCCAGGGCAGGGCAACCTGCTTCATTGCTCCATGGTTCCAGTTGTGGTAGGGGTGGGTGCCAGAGAGGGGACATCACTGCTCCCTGGCCACCAGAGTTCTGCCCAGCACTTGCCCATTTCTAGTCAATTTACCCACTTCCTGTGTGCAATTGGTGCCTTGAACTGCTTCCCTGGTGTTTGCCTACGTTTTAAGTCCTTGTGAGCCCTGTAGGCAATGAAAATCCGGTGGTTTCTTCTGCCCTAACCCCCACTGGTTTTTACAGCCAGAAGTAATAGGGGTTATCTTCCTGATACTGGAACCGTCTGCTGTGTGGTCTGGCCTGGGGCTGGGATGACTCGCTTCCAAGATATCCCTCCCAGTTTTTGTCTATCACACATGAATGTGGGACTGTTCAGTCTACCTCCACCACCACCAGCGCTTGTCCATGCCACACTGCCTCTCTCTCGCCCATCTTCACAACTCCACCCCTCCTACCCGCTTCCTACCCGTCTGGATGAATGTGGCTTCTTTAAATTTTTGGTTGTCATACTTCCACTCAGCTTGATTTTCTGGTGGTTTGGGGTATTATTTGTTTTTGAGATCTGGTTGTAATTCTTTCTATGGTTGCATGAGGAAATGAAGTGTCTCGACCTACGCCTCCATCTTGACCTCTTGATTGGAAGTCAGCATTTGTCAGTGTTCTAATTCCTTGTTCTCTGACTAGAAAAATTTTAGATTTCTTTGAGATGTCTTCTAAAATTTGTAGTTTTAAAACATTTGAGGTGACTTTTTAAGGTTTTTTTTTCTAGGCTTGGAAAAGTTGAGGCTACTCGCATATTGTTAGAAAAAGGAAAGTGCAATCCAAACCTTTTAAATGGACACCTTAGTTCTCCTCTTCATTTTGCTGCTGGAGGAGGACATGCTGAAATAGTACAGATTCTGTTAAACCATCCAGAAGTTGACAGAGTAAGTTATTTATTATTTTTAATGTTTAAGCAATGAATAACAAGCAGTGAATGACACTAAAATGTTCAGTAGTATACTTGAGAGGTTAGCAGGAAAATAAGTTTCATTAACTGTATAGAATAAGTATTATGTATAAACTTTGCTTTTGTATGTAAACATTTCTATTGTGGTAAGATATACCTTGCGTAAAATTTATCATTTAAGCCATTTTTAGGTGTACAGTTAAGTGGCATTAAGTACATTCATATTGCTGCACACACATCACCACTATCCATCTTCAGAATGCACATAAAATTTAACATCTTTTCATTTTATATTCTGTTTCCTCCAAAATATATTTAAGAGTGAAAAAGATTTTATACACACTTTGTAGAATTTGTATTGAAAAGTATTTGTGAAGGGAAAAATAATAGTTTTAACAAAACCTTTGTTGTATTTATAGTCAGAACTTTTCAAAAACTATCACATTGATTAGTGCTTTAAGTATTTCATATTTGGAAATTCATGTTTATTTTAAGTATAGCATGTACTAAGTATGGTTAATATTTACTTACTACTTGAGAAGAGTATTATTTTAATCAAACTTTGATTGATTGAGTCATATTTACCCTTAGATTGCCATGTATTTGTAATGCCTTTTTTTCTTTTTCCTCTTTTTCCCCACACTTCTAGCACATAACAGACCAACAAGGAAAATCCCCTTTAAATATTTGCGAAGAAAACAAACAAAATAATTGGGAAGAAACTGCAAAATTGTTGAAGGAAGCCATTAACAAACCAGTAAGAGTTATCTTCATAGTAGAGCCAAGCATCCTACTCAAATTGCTAAGTAATTGAGGATCTGTGGCAAGAGTGGAAGGATGAAAGGCTGGATGGCTCTTTACTGCTTTTATAAAACCTCATGGTTAGACTTCATAAGTATTGAATTTGTTATCATCCATAACACTCAGACATTTTTTCTTGTATAGCAGAATGAAACTTGCATAAATAAATCTTTTAATCACCTAAAATTAACCTAATTTCAAGTGTAATCTCTACTTGTGCTAATTACAAATTGTAATCTATTCGTATAGGCATATGTCTCTACTTAGGCCTTCTCAGCACTATTTTTTATCTGTAAATACATTAAACATCATTTATTAATTTAGTTTCAGAAAGTTAATTATCTTACAGATTCATTTTCCTCCTCAAGAAAGTGAATGGATTAAAATGGGAGAGAGTTCCTAGCGTTTTTGTTCTGCATCTTCAACCTGGCTGTTCCATCTAATTATGTTTAAAATAATTAATAGTGACATTATGGTAGAAAATAATTGACAATTAGAAAAAACTCAGTCATAAAAGTTATAGTGATAATAAACCTATCATCAACTGAAAAACGGCATAAAAACTTGCAAACCCGGTAAAAGTATTCATACCAACAGATACAGGGTAAAATTTTGATACCAACATATATAACCCATGTCTCTGAGCCTTTCTAGACATTCCCACCAACTACACCAATGATTTTCAACCAGTGGGTCACAGCTCACTATTGTACTGCAAGAATTTTTAAGACATGCAATACCTGACTTTTTTGTCAGGAGCACTGACCTCTTTTCCCTTAGACTGTCAAAAAAAAAATGACAACAGCCAACACATCAACAGCTGACCAATGTGAATGAATCAAAATTACACCTAATTTTTTTTGTCAGCTTGGCAAAAAAAAAAACAACACATTTTTTTGGTGTGCCACAGAATTTTAGTAATTAGTTTATGTGTGCTGTAAGATGAGACAGGTTGAAAAATCACTGAACGAAACAATAAGTCTTTCTTGAATATTTCTGTGAATTTAAGACTATGAAATGCTAGAAGTGATAAGAAATCTATGATCTCTCCTTGAAAATGTAATCACACACACACACACACACACACACACACGTTGTTAAAACACTATTCCATGAACACCAGACTAGGGCATGAAAATAGATAAGTGGTATAATAAGTGAAATATAATATAGACATCCTTATGTGATATAGTGCATTGCAATTTATTTTCTAATTGTATATGTAGTTAAAACACTTTTGTTTCTTGGCGTGATTTTTATATTGGAATGTATAAGATGAAAGGAATTAAGTAATTTTATCCAAAATGAACTGACCTGGAAGTTGTTAGGAGTTACTATTTACTTCTCATAACAACAAAAATGTATTGAGAATGTCATTTGTCTCTGGGATTTTCTGAACTGGAGGAAATAAACTGGTTCAAAGTCCGTTGCTCATAATTTCTACCTGCAGTCTTCTATCACAGAGTCTTAAGACAAATTATTGCTGATGTACATTTCTGCAGTATAATTTGTGGCGCAGTAGACTCCTGAGGTCCTTGAGTTAACACCATTAGTTAACCAATATACATCCCCCATTTGACATTTACTTCGTACATAATGACCTTAAAATATCCTCTCCAAAACTTTTGAGGTTGAACATTTTAAAAAGCCATTTACCTTAGTTTCCATGGAATAGCGAGAGGAAAACATCTTAGAAAATATGAATAATGGAAGTAAAATTGTTTTAAATATTGCTAGCAGATTCTTACTTAAAGCAGTGTTTCTGGTATTTTCCATCCTAGAAATCTATATTAGGCAGATAAAGTTAAAATTAAATTATTTTGTTGGACTGCACTGCACAGTTTGTAATCAGGTTGCATAATCTATTATTCCTTGTTCCAGTATGAAAAAGTTCGAATATACAGAATGGATGGATCATACCGTTCTGTTGAACTGAAGCATGGAAATAATACCACAGTGCAGCAGATAATGGAAGGAATGCGTCTCTCCCAAGAAACACAGCAGTATTTCACTATTTGGATCTGTTCAGAAAATCTCAGTAAGGAAGTTGTTATTTTGTTGTGTAAACCTCATTATTATTTTTTTTTGAGAGTGGCTTGGTAAATTTCAGTATAGCATCAATTTATTACTGACTTTTAAATTTTGAAATGATACAATGTTCTTCTCTTTTATATGAATTGTTAGTGCTCAAACTGTTGAAACAGATGAGCTTCTGGGCCCACTCCCCACCCCCCAAATTCATTCAAGCAGTGTTTTAAGTGGTAAAAAATAAAACATTTCTTCTCTGTCAATGGAATTTGATTTGAATCCCATTAAACATGATGCTTATCCAACTTCCCTTTATTTTCAGTAGTCAAAATAATACAAACATTTTTTGTTTATATTAATTTTATTTCATATCTTTTTATTTGAAATCAATCTAATGTCACTATAGATTTGTCTCAAAGTATTGTATATATAAAGGATTTAATTAAGGTTGTGATTGATCATCTAATGATTTAATTGTACTTTTTTAAACCAAATACTACTGATTGTATCATAATTAAATAGGCTCTCATGGAATTAAAGATCTTAAATAGACTTAGTAAATTTTATTTCCTTTAAGAATTATTCTCATAATTCTTATTTCTTAAAGACAACAGCAGTTAACATCACCCTAACTGGGATGGCTCAGCTGGCTGATTGTCCTGCAAAGTGAAAGGTCGCCAGTTCAATTCCCAATCAGAGCACATGCCTAGGTTGCAGCCCAGTCCCTGTTTGGGCATACAAGAGGCAACCAGTCGATATTTCCCTCACATATTGGTATTTCTCTGCTGCTTTCTCCCTCCCTTCCTCTCTCTAAAAAGTAAATAAAAATTTTTAAAGGTAATTAACCTCAAGTTGGGTAGAGATATTGCTAAAGTCAGTGTTGATTTAAATTTAGACTTTTAATTTGTGTTTATTTGGTACTTACTTATGTGCAAAGAGTTTAATATAAAGTTTCTATGCATTGATATAATTTGTTTGTACATTATCATCTGTAAAGGACTGATGTTTTTCAGGCCTTCAACTCAAACCTTATCACAAACCCTTGCAACATGTTCGGGACTGGCCAGAAATACTTGCTGAATTGACTAATTTGGATCCCCAAAGGGAAACACCACAGCTTTTCCTAAGAAGAGATGTGAGACTTCCTTTGGAAGTTGAAAAAAAGGTTTGCTTGGAAATCTTATTAACAATCATTTAAATGTGCAGAATTTATTGAGTTCCTATAGTAGGCACTAGAGTCAGAAATTGTGCTCTTCCTGTACCGGTAGGGTTCACTTCCATTTTTCTCTTCAATGCTCACGTCCCTTCGGTAAGGGGTAGAGTTTGAGTCAGACTGCTTTACAAAACCGCTGGATGGTTAATCTGTTTTTACTTTCATTGTCTTAGAATACAAAGAAATAAGAGAATCTATCCTAAAAAGAATTAGCAACCAGATGGGAGACAGATTATACAACAAAATTTTTTTCAAAATAAGAAGTACAGTGTCTAAGATAAACTTAAAAAGGGGCTAATCACTTGTGTACATTTCAAAGGAGCAAAGAGATACATTGGTGTGAGGGAGAAAAGAAAAGAACATTCTAAGTGGAGGTTATATTTGCAAAGGGGACATAAAAAATTGCTCAACAGTCAGTAAGTAGCTGTTTTCAATTCAGGCAGAGAACTAGGCAAATACTAAAATTAGGAAATGCAGTTCACATTTGGTAATAAAGATTTGTTCCAAACAAGTATGTTTGGATTTTAATTAGACTGTAAATGTTAGAGGAGAGGTAATATAATGCCATCTGAAGGATGAATAGACAAGGAAAAAACCTAAGGGAGATATTATAAGCTAAACTTGGTATAATAGTCTAAATACAGTGGCAGCTGTGGAAATGGGGTAGGAGGGGAATTTCAAGGTCTCATAACTGTGAAAAAATATACAGTGTTCTCCTGATTCTTTATTCAAGGCAATATTAAACCAACAAGGATAGGCAAATTTCAGCACAAGAAAATTTCAATGACCATGTCCAAACTTGGTAAATTTTTTGTGTCTAACTATTCATATTCTCCCTCTTAGGTAGATTTGATCCTGTTAGTGAAATATGCTGAAATGATATAAAACTTTGTATGAAGTATACCAAAAACTAAGATTTTGATTATTCATTAAAAATATAATAGCATTACAAATATACCCCTGGCTGGTGTAGCTTAGTGGATTGAGCGAGGGCTGCGAACCAAAGGTTTGCTAGTTCAATTCCCAGTGAGGGCACATGCCTGAGTTACAGGCCAGGTCCCCAGTGGGGGCCACATGAGAGGCAACCACACATTGATGTTTCTCTCCCTCTCTCCCTCCCTTCCTCTCCCTCTAAAAAGTAAATAAATAAATAAAATCTAAAATATATATATATTAGCATTACAAATAGAATGAAGGGAAAAAACACATGATCATCTCAATCAACATAGAAAATGAGAAATAGAAACTTCCTCAATATGCTAAATGGCGTTTATGAAAAAAATCACAACTTGCATCATACTCAATGTTGAAAGACTGAAAGCATTCCTTTTCAGATCAGAAACAAGAAAAGGGTGCCTATTTTCACCACTATTTAACATAGTACTAGAAGTTTTAGTCAGAGCAGTTGGACCCTAAAAAAAGGAAAAGAAAGAAAGACATTTACATAGGAAAGGAAAAACTAAAACTATCTCTATTCCCAAATGACATGATCCTATATTTTGGAAATCCCAAAGAATCCACAAGAAAGCTATTAGAGTTAATAAATGGATTCAGCAAAGTTCTAGGGTACAAAAATCAGTTGTTGCTATGTATCAGCAACAAACAGTCCAAAAAAGGAAATTAAAAATCCATTTAAAAAGCATTAAAAGAATAAAATACCTAAGAACACATTTAATAAAAGAGGTTCAAGGCTTATACAATGCAAACTACAAAAACATTACTCAAAGAAGTTAAAGAAGACTTAAGTAACTAGAAAGACATTCTACGTTCAAGGAGAATGTCTACGTTCAAGGATAAGAAGATTTAATATCATTAAGATGATACTAGCAAAGTGATCTGCTGATACAATGCAGTCCCTAACAAAATTCCAATGGCCTTTTTTTTGTGGAAATGGAGAAGGCAGTCCTCACATGTGGAATTGAAAAGGCCTTGAAGAGCCAAAACAATCTTGAAAAAGAGTAAAGTTGGGGACTTATATTTCCCAATTTTGAAACTTTAATACTACACCATAAAGCTTTTAGAAGAAAACATATGGGTAAATCTTCATGATCTTAAATTTGGCAGTGGATTTTTAGATGTGACAAAAGCATGAATAACAAAAGAAACAGATGGATTAAATTTCATCAAAATTAAAAACATTAGAAATCAAAAGACATTGTCAAACAAGTGAGAAGACCTATAGGATGGGAGGAAATATTTGCAAAACACATCTAAAAAGGGTTAACGATACAGAATATATAAAGAATTCCTACAATTCAATGATAAAAGACAACCCAATTAAATTGGGCAAAGGACTTGAAAAACATTTTTCCAGGGAAAATATACAAATGAGAACTCAGTTCAAACCTATTAAAATGGCCATAATAATTTATAAAGGAAAATGACAATATTGGTGAGGATGCAGATAAATTAGAATACTTGTACACTGCAGTGTAAAGTGGTACAGCTGCTATGGAAAAGAACTTGGTGATTTTTCAAAAACAGTGAACTGAATTACCATAGGATCCAGCAATTTCACCCTAGGTATATATTTGAAGAATTGAAAACAAATTAAAGGGATACCTGTAAGCCAATGTGCATAGCATCATTCACAATAGTCAAAAAGGTAGAAATGGTGTTCATCAACAGATAAGTGGATAAACAAAATGTAGTATATACATACAATGAAATATTCAGCCTTAAAATATAATAAAGTTCTTATATAGACATACTGTAACATTGATGAACACTGAAAACATTATGCCTAATGAAATAAGCCAGACACAAAAGGATAAATATTGTATGATCCTACTAATATTACATATCTAGAACAGGCAAATTCAGAAAGTTCATTCATTAGTGGTTGCCCCAGGTGAATGATGGGGGGAAAATAAGGAATTACTGCTTAATGGTTACTGATTTTGTTTGGGTGATGAAAAACTTGTGAAAATAGTGGCTGGTGATGGTTTCTCAACATTGTGACTATAATAAATGCCAGTGAATTGTATGCTTAAAATGGTTAAAATGGAAAATTTTTTGTTACATGTATATTAACACAGTTTTTAAAAATGTATTAGATTCATGAAATTTATAAATAATCTAGCTATACTCAGTCCCACCTAAGAAATGTTAAAAGTTGGCTGGCAGATGCCCTGGCTGGTAGATGGTATAGCTCAGTGGATTGAGCACCAGCCTGCAAACAGAAAGGTTGCCAGTTCTATTTCCGGTTAGGGCACTTGCCTGGGTTGCAGGCAAGTCCCCAGTTGGGGAGGGGCAAAAGAAACTGATCACTGTTTCATTGGCACATTGATGTTTCTATCCCTCTCTTTCTCCTCCCTTCCCCTCTCTAAAAATAAATAAAATCTTTTTTTTTAAATTGACTGGTACAGAAAAAGAACAATAATGATAATACTTAGAATATAACGTTCATAATTATGTTATAAATAATATAAAGTAGGCTCAAGTGGGAAAAAAAAGAGGCTTAGTAAGTACTTAAGGTAAATCAGAATACCATGATCATCTGATAAATTAGTTTTGTGTTGTTTCACCCATTAGATAATTAAATTTCTATTTGTACCATCTGAAAAATAGAAAAATGGCAGTTATTGGTTAGCATCATTCCTTTAAAATGAAAATAGCCTGATTTCATTTAAAAAGAACAATTGTTGACTAACACTTGCTGAAAATACAAAGGAATTATAAATCAGCTGAAACTCTTCAAATTCATTCAGTCAACTTATTAGAAAAATGTTTCAATCTTTTTTCCCAACATTTATTTTGAGACATTAAAAACCCATAAGAAAGTTGAAAAAGTAATAAAGTTTATACCATATACCATTTATTCAATCACCAATTGTTAATATTTTGCTACATTTACTTCATCTGTTCTCTTTATGAACCATTTTAAAGTGAGTTGCAGAAGTTATGGCACTTCATCCATGCATATGTCAACATGCATCTCCAAAGGACATGCCTATATACTACAGTACCATTTACCACCTAATAAAATTAATATGTCCATAATAACATTTAATATTAGATCCATGCTTTGCATTTATCTCTTTAGTCTCTTGTAGTCTAAAATAATTTCCTCCAATTTTTTTCCATGAAATTCTGTTTTTTTATATTATGGAGTATTCTAAGATATTATTTTAATTAGTATGACAAAAATAATTACCATAAGGAATTTGGATCTTTGTGAGTTATACTTGGAAGTATTTTAAGTGTTCATCAGAAAATCTATAATTGATGATTATTTGAGTAGAACTGTATATTCTGTAGGCTAGCATTTCTAAGTCTTTGTTAGTCTTATCAGATAAAGTGAAACTTTAAAGTTTTTAAAATATAAAAAAAAGCATGCTCTCCTTTAGTGTTATTTGAAAGTGTAAAGTATTTTTACTCAAATAAAACACGTTTGTCTTAAAATAAATTTTTTTAAACTATACATACCCTTCTGGGAATTAACATACTTGTTTTCATCTTCTTTGAGGTTCACTACTATTGTATGTAGCATAGATAATAGAAAAATGTTTGAGGAATATAAAAAGTATAAACTCATGCTAGAAGTTATCCATGTCCATAAACTGATAAAAATTTTATTGGACGGTAAATCAGAGGTTAGCAAATTATGGTCTGTTGTCATAGCTGAGTTGCTGCCTGTTTTCACGTATCCTGTAAGCTATTAATGTTGGTCATGTCATGGGGAAATTTTATGAAATTCAAATTTCAGTATTCATGTATAAAGTGTTACTACAATACCGCACCCATTTGTTGATATATTGTGCTTTTACGCTAACAGTAGCAGAGTTAAATAATTGCAAGAGATTGTAATCACAAAAACTTAAAATATTCCTGTTGGGCTCTTAATAGAATAAAGTTTTCAACCCCCTGCCCTTAAGCAATAACAGCTTATGTATGTACAAATATGAATATTTGCTTTTCCATATTAGATAATGACAAGGTGTATATTTGTAAAAGGAAATTGTAGCTTAATAACCAAATCATATTTTTTTCTTTTAAGATTGAAGACCCACTGGCTATTCTTATTCTCTTTGATGAAGCCAGATATAATTTATTGAAGGGATTTTATACAGCTCCTGATGCCAAACTAATAACATTGGCAAGTTTGTTGTTGCAAATAGTTTATGGAAATTATGAGAGTAAGAAACACAAGCAAGGTTTCCTAAAGTAAGTATTTCATATAATTGGTGGTCTTGTGTATGCTTAAGATTCAGTTTAACCAAGAAAGTTTAGAAATAAATATTTATACATTAGTTTGGAATTAAATACAGTAGGCCCTCTGTATCCATGGGTTCCACATTTGCAGATTCAACCAACCACAGATTGAACCCACACATACAGAGAGCTGACTAAGGGACTGAGCATCCTTGGGAGTCCTGGAACCAACCCCCCTCAGATTCCAAAGGTATAACATTTACTATAGAATGAGAAGGGAATACAAGATATAGAATGAGAAGGGAAGGAAAAAAAAAACCTTTGGTAAAGCATTCTTGAAGTTATATTCTTTTTTAAAATATAGCTTATTGATTATACTATTACAGTTGTCCCATTTTTTCTCCCCTTTATTCCCCTTCACCCTGCACCTTGCTCCCACCAGCATTCCACCACCTTAGTTCATGTCCATGGGTCGTACATTTAAGTTCTTTGGCTTCTTTCTCCATTTCCTATACTATTCTTAACCTCCTGTCTATTTTGTACCTACCATTTATGCTTCTTATTCCCTGTACACATTTAAATTTTATTTATTGTGGTATTTTCAATTTTCAAAAGTATTTTGCAGTTATTATAAGAAGAAAGAAGAAACATTTCTCTAAATTGAGCAATGTCAAGCATGTGGCTTTTGTTTAAAATTTTTTTTGAGCTCTGATATTTTGTAGCATAATATTTTTTAGCTTTAGCTCAAAAATTAAGTTACTTAAAGCCTTTTTTGTCTAAATAATTATATTACTTTAGCTACTAAAGGTAATTCATTTAAAAGATGTTGGCATATTTGCTTGCAGTGAAGAAAATCTAAAATCCATTGTACCTATTACCAAATTGAAAAGTAAGGCACCTCACTGGACAAACCGAATACTTCATGAATACAAGGTAAGCTGTTTAATAGAACTAAAAAGACATTTTATAACATAGTTGTGATTTTGTTAGTATTATGAATATGTTTTAAACATGGAACATTAAATATATAGTCCCGAAATTAAAAATTTATCTTTTGGTTCACATGTCTGAAACTGGAAGAAAGATATTTTTATTTTTAATAATGTAAACTCTTTTAGTAAATACCTTCCTTATGCTAGATAATGACTAGTAATTTTTAAAAAACATGAAATAATCTCTGTCCATGGGGCATTTAAAAAACCTGGTAGACAAAAAATATTTTTAGGCCTTGATAATTGTCTCTTTTTTTTTTTTAATGTATGATCTCAAAAGAAAATTTTCTTTTGGAATAATGTCACACAATTTTATCCTTTGGGGGCAGCCTTAATTTCAGAAACTGTTTAGTTGACCTATTTGGATTATCAAAGCTATGTTCTCCTTTCATATCTCTTTATTTTACTTTATTTGGTTTTAGAATCTCAGTACAAGTGAGGGTATCAGTAAAGAAATGCATCACCTTCAGCGCATGTTCTTACAGAATTGTTGGGAAATTCCGACATATGGAGCAGCTTTTTTCACAGGACAGATATTTACAAAAGCAAGCCCCAGCAATCATAAAGTCATCCCTGTGTATGTAGGAGTGAATATAAAAGGACTTCATCTTCTCAACATGGAAACTAAGGTAGATTTTCAGCTGTTTTGATCAGTCACATTGTATGTCTAAAATAATAGTACCAGCTTACATGAAGTATCTAGAAATGGCATAGATTTAAGTCTGTTTATGGCCATTGCATTTTTAATAGCAAAGGATTGGTGGTCATGAAACTAAATAATTATCAGTAGTGGTTAACATGTCAATTACAGTACATTTCTACATTGAAATACTTTTTGGCCATACAAAAGACTAAAGAATATTTATTTTTAAAGATTTTATTTATTTTATTTTTTAGATGGAGAGAGAGGGAGAGAAACATTAATATGTGGTTGCCTCTTGTATACCCCCTACTGGGAATCTATCTATCCTGCAACCCAGGCATGTGCCTTGACTGGGAATCGAACCTACAACCCTGTGGTTTGCAGGCTGGCACTCATTCCACTGAGCCACACCAGCCAGGGGTAGGGCAAAGAATATTATTGTGTAGAATAATCTCCAACATTTAGTGAAAAAGCAAGGTGCTGAACCTTATGTATATGCCGCCCTTTGTGTAAAAACGAGCAAAGTAGGTATTTATCCAAACGAAACCAAAACACCAACTTAAAGATGTATGTACCACCATGTTCAATATAGCATTACTTACAATAGCCAAGATATGGAAACAACCTCAAGTGTCCAATGATGGATGAATGATAATGAAAATGTGATATATATATACACACAATAGAATATTATTCAGCCATTAAAAACGAAATCTTGCTCATAGTAACAACATGGGTGTACCTCGAGGGCATTTTGTTAAGTGACATAGGTTAGACTATGAAAGATAAATAACATGATCTCACGTATGTGTAGAATATTAGGGGAAAAAACAGGCTCATAGATACAGGAAACAGATTGGTGGTTGCCAGTAAGGGAGGTGGTTTGGGGGTGGACAAAATGGGTCAAAAGTTGCTAACTTATGGTTGTAAAATAAGTCATGGGGGTGTAATGTACAGCATTGTGACTATAGTTTATAATACTGTACTGAATATTTGAAAGTTGCTAAGAGAGTAAACCTTGAAAGTCATCACAAGAATAAAAGGTTTTCAATTGTATGACAGATGTTAATTAGACTTACTGTGGTCATCATTTTGCAGTATATACAAATTTTGTATCATTATGTTGTACCCCTAAAATTAATATATATCAATTATAGCTCAGTTTTCTAAAAATGGGGGGAAGTGTACACTATATTTACATAAATACATATTACTTGTGAAGCATAAAAACTCTCTTGAAGCCTTTAGAAAAGGGAACCAGGTAACTGGGAACAAGAGTAGGAGGGAGACTTTTCAGTCTGTGGCATTAACTATGATTATATTATATACTTTAAACATCAGTTAGATTTAAATGAAAAATATACATATTTGAAAAAGAAAAATGTACTATCTGACACAGAAGCTTCCTTTCAAAATTAGAATTAGTTGTAAAAGCCTTTTGGGGGACAGGATGAAGTGTTGGAGGGATTAGGAATATCCATTGGAATACATCAGCTTGTTGCTGTTTTGTGCTCCTTTTTCCAAAGTCACTACAGTATAAAATGTGGGGGTCATCAGTTATTTTTAGCATATTTAGCACATTTCGTAGGATTATCAGCTTTCTAGTTTGTATAGGGAACTAATAAAAATCAAATGACCTGGCCAGGTGTATTAAAATTTATTTTTCAGTTAGACTCCATATACAGTATTATATTAGTTTCAGGTGTGCAACATAGTGATTAGCCATTTAATTACTTTACAAAGTGGTGAACCCAGTAATTCTCATACCCTCTGATACCATCTACAGCTACTATAATATTATTGACTGTATTCTCTATGCTGTACCTGACATCCCTGTGACTTTTTATATCTGGCGATTTATACTTCTTAATCTCTTCTACCTCTTCAACCACCACTCCAGTGACCCTCCTATCTGGCGACCATCAGTGTGTTCTCTGTCTATGAATTTGTTCCTGTTTTGTTTATTTTGTTGTTTGGATTCTACATGCGAGTGATACCATGTGATACTTGTCTTTCTTTGACCTATCTCACTTAGCATAATTTTTTAAGTCTCTGATGTCAGCTTACTTTTGGGTCATTTGCTTATTATTTCCTATTTAAACTGTTTTATTCACACAAAATAATTTCTTATTAGCTTGTAACCACTTTTCTATTTATGTTGTTAAAATGAAGGAGAAATTCCCCTCACTGTTTCAAGAAATTTTTTGGAGAATTTTATACCAATTTCTACAAATCCTTCATTGAACTGGATGGTATTGCTGTGGGTATAATGCTGAGCCTTTTTTCTATACTGTATTTTACGTTTGACTTTTAGTATTCAAATGATGGTTCAGCAATATTATGAATAATATTCTGGCCTGAGGGTTGAGGGAGAGTGTCAGGTAGAGAATGATAATTATTATTAGTTTATCAGTTTGCTTTTTCAGGATATGTTCAATTTCTAGAAGTACAAGTAGAAATGCTGTGCTCGGGAATACAAAAAGATGATTGAACCCAAACATAATGATGTTTTCTGTCCACATGATCATTATCTTGTGCTCTGAGCCACTTTTAAATTGATAGCACCTCTGAAAGCTCTACTTGATTACATTTTCTGATGGTCACAGGTGGGAGAAATCAGTTTGACCTCAGCTGTTGTAGATTCACCAGCATCTACTAGGACTGAATTGGGCACGTTTACTTAAATAAACAGCTTTATCTGTAAAAATACTTTCATTTGCATTTAAAACTCCACATGGGATAAAATAGCTTCAAAGATTATTTCTCAAGAACAGCCAGCCATAGAATAAGCTGTGGGCTTTTTTTTAATATCAGTTATTTCTACCTTCTCAATAGTGTGGTAATTATAGAGGGAGAGAGGTGAGTGGAGGTGGTAGAGGGGTTGGATTAATGGTGGTGGAAAAAAATAAAATAACAAACCAAAAAACATTTTAAATTACAGGAAAAAATTATTTCTACCTTCTGTAATTTGTTTTTGAAATAATGAAAGTTGCCCAGTCAGATAATATAGCTCAGCCAATTTCATATGCTCATCAGAGACTTGTCTGTCCTACTTACATAAAATGTAGACACTACTGAATAAAAACACTGTGTTGTGATTCAGTGTTTTACTGCAGTGAAAGCGTTGCAGTCTTCATAACTGAACTGTACTTGATATATCTGTAACCTTAATAGTACCACTGCCACACCCTGGCAGTAGATTGCCTTTTGCTGGTGTCAGTTTATTTTGAACATAATGCCCCTCTGAAATAAAAGTGCTTATTTAAATACCCATATGATGTCATTCTTTGTCAACACCACAATTTCTCTTGTCTGTCCTGGCCAGCTATGTGGTACTTTTAACTTCTGTGGTTTTCCCTTTTCTCCTCTCAACTATTCCTGCCATTTCTCTTGTTCTGTTTCATTTCACCTGCTAATGAGAACTACTTTTTCTTTCTGAAGCAGATCTCTCAAAACCATAATGTGGACTCGGGCTCTTCAGCCCCATTCAACTGTTTTTATTATTGTGGATCAAGAATTCTGTTTCCCCTGTACATTGTCTTTTAACAACAAAACCTTTATTTTTAATATATGGTCTCAGTAATTTTGTTGATAATTTGACTTCCATATAATTGAGTTGGTATACCACAGATATACAGTATTTTTTCTTATACCGTTTTGAGGCTATGTTAATGGCTATTTCTTGCCTCTTGATTAAACAAATTTCAAGTGACTGATCTTCCAAAGATAGGCAGTTTAACATAGTATGATATCTTTACTCTATGTTTCAGTGTGCACCTTGGTAAATAGCTATTTTAGCATGTTTTATCTATAAAGTTATATTTTATACTATAAATGTAAATAGCTATTTTTAAGCAAGAATGTTACCAGTTTCCCATTCTATATGATAGACAGGTAAATTAATAATACTGTGTTTTATTTATAGAAGCTCACTTTTAAAATACACTAAACTGTTACCTTTTTAGAATGGCTTATTATTTATAATCAATAAGTTAAGAACTGTCATAGAAAGCCCATGTTTCTAAAATAGCTTCAAGGGACGAAGCTATTTTATATTTTAAAGAATGGCATGGACACTTTGTCTATACAAACAGTATATATTTAGGGCAAGGAAATACAAGTTCCTGCTAGGAGAAAATTATTTTATTTATTTTTTTAAAGATTTTATTTATGTATTTTTAGAGAATGGAAGGGAAGGAGAAAGAGATGGAGAGAAACATCAACGTGTGGTTGCTTCTAGCATGCCCCCTAGTGGGGGACCTGGCCTGCAACCCAGGAGTGTGCCCTGACTGGGAATCGAACCAGTGACCTTTTGGTTCACAGGCCAGCACTCAATCCACTGAGCCACACCAGCCAGGGCAGAAAATTATTTTTAAGTAATCCAAAAAATATATTGAATACCTCCCTACATATACCATTATGTTAGGAAGGTATAGAAATAGGTTGCTCCAATATTGTGGGGTTTTTTTTTTAATTAAAAAAGGAACATTTTAATTTGCATTTGTATGACCATTTATGCTACATAGTATAGTGTTTACATATGTAACCACTATTACATAATAGTGTTTACGCCTCAAATTTATGTCTTATTTATTTATTTGATCCATAATACTGTGTTTTTTAAAAGTTCTATTGAATTTATGAAGGGTATATTTTTCAGTACATTTATTTTTGCAATAAATATATTGGGGTACTTATTGTCAGTGAGATGAAATTGCCTGAATCAACATGTTACCCCTATTACATAAATTTCAAATCCAAAGCTCATGTGAATATTCAAAAGGTACTGAATAAAGTAAAAGGTATTGTTGTAACATGCAGAGAGTAAATACTTGTAGTACATTTATTCTTCTTGAAAGTCCCTGACATAATGGGCATCTTTTATGTTCCTCAGCTTTAACTGTGACATAGACACATAACATTGTGTGAGTTTAAGGCATACAACATGTTGATTTGATACACTAACATACTGCGAAATGATTACCACCATAGCGTTAGCTAACACATGCATCACATCATATAATTACCATTATCTTTTTGTGGTGAGAACATTTAAGGTCAGTTAGCAACTTTCAAGCATACAGACTTCTAAGTATAAAGACTTTATAGTACAGTATCATTTGCTATAGTCACCATGCTATACATAAGTCCTCAGAATGTTTTCATCTTTTAACTGAAAGTTTGTATTCTGATTACCAACATCCCTTGGATTTTACCCACTTGCCAGCCCTTTGTAACCACCATTTTACTCTCTGTCTTTGTGAGTTTCGCTTTTTTAGATCCCCCATGTAAGTGATATCATACAGTATCTGTCCTTCTCTGTCTGACTTATTTCACTTAATGTAATCCCCTCAAGGTCCATCTCTGTGGTCACAAATGACAGGATTTCCTTATTTCTCATGGCTGAATACTATATACACATACATACCACAGAATGGGCATCTTTAAAAATTTTTGTCAGTCTGATAAAAAGGATATCATTGCTTAAGGTGGTGTCCGGAGAGTCTGCCATGTATGTAGCACTGCACTATAGGCCGTATGAAGTTAGTGTGGTGCTTTCTTTGAATAAGTTTTATTCTAACAATAGATCTCACTGTATAAGTATAGATAGTAAGAGAAGATTGGTGTTTTTAATACATATTTAAATACAATAATTTTTAATTATGTTGTAGGCTTTACTCATCAGTCTTAAGTATGGCTGTTTTATGTGGCAATTGGGAGATGCTGATACATGTTTTCAGATCCATAGCATGGAAAATAAAATGAGTTTCATAGTACACACAAAACAGGTAAGTACCTATTATTCTGGATGTGTAATAATGAACTATTTAGTAAAATTATTTTTTATAAAATGACAACCCATCTTACTTCAAGGAAAACTGCTAATATGACATGAAATTAAAATATTTAAGACCCAGGGAATAAAGCAGGCCTTTCCCAAGCAAAGAAAGTCTGGCCAGTATTGCCTATCCCTCTCTCAAAGTGTTAGGTGGTCCTTCCCTGTTCTTGACTAGTATCCTGTTTGAGCCACTGGTTGCATACAGCATGTTGTTTCTGAAATCCCTTCAAAAGCCTGAGGAAGTATACTCTGTTCTTGACAAGCTGCCTCCTGATAAGAAGTTCCTTTTCAAATAGCTAGAGAACTGCCCACTGTCTTGTATGTTGTTCACTCATCTGACATGTTTCATATTTATTGTCAACATGTTTGACTTTGTAGGCTGGCCTCGTGGTGAAACTGCTAATGAAACTGAATGGACAACTGATGCCTCCCGAACGGAATTCCTGAGAGGAAAACAACGGATACTTAGGCCACCATATTTTGTGATACGGACTTTTTTCCATGAAAGATTTCTTAAACTATCACTTTTAACAAGGCACTTAGTCTCTTGTAATGTATATGTATGCTGTTACATTGTACAGAATCTGTACTTGTGTTTGGTGTGTAATATACCAATTACTTTTATATGATATCCTTATAAGCTATTCTAATTTTTCAAAGAAATGACCACAAAAAGTGTAGATTGATAGTCTATATAATGTTAGACAAAATTGTAAGCTTTATAAAAAGTTATTTTTGGTAAATGGTAAAGAATTTAGAGTGGAATATGATGAAATTAAAAAACATAGCTTTGCTATAACTTTGTGTGTCATTTCAAAACATACTTGAAAGTCAACATGCTTTTAATAAAGACATGTATTTTCTACTTAAGCCATAAATAACACATATGTAAACATTTTTCTATAATCTGAACATTTCTCAGCATGTTTTTTAAAGCCTAGGTTAAAATGGATCTAGGAAGTTTTATAATTCCTTTTTTAACTTTATTTTTATTGTTGACATTATTACAGATGTCTCCATTTTTCTCCTTTTCCCACCTAGATCCAACCCTCACCCCTCCACCCTTCCCTCTGCCATCACCACACTGTTGTCTGTATCTGTGGGTGATGCATATACGTTCTTTGGCTGATCCCTTCACCTTCTTTCATCCAGGACCCTCCTCTCCCTCTCCCCTGTAACATTTGTCAGTCTGTTCCATGTATCACTGCCTCTGTCTATTTTGTTAGTTTATTCTGTTCACTAGATTCTACATGTAAGTGAGATCATATGGTATTTGTGTTTCACTGACTGGCTTCTTGAACCCCCTGCATCGTAATTACCTAGTTACCTCCTTAAAAATGAGAATTTCAGAGACTCTAAATGAATTCGTTACTCTTACAGCCTGGGAATTTTTTCTTAATTTTGGTTTTTGGTTGAAATAATTCCAGACCCAAATATGAATTTGGATTATTAAAGTAAATTACACAAAAATGCCTGGTATACAAGCACATATGTACACAGATTAAATGACAATCTCTAGATATTCATAGTTGCATTTATTAATAAGCACATGTATTTTTATGGGTTGGCTTAATGATAATCACCAAATATTCAGTTGCTTCATTTAGGGAGTATTGATATCATAGATGAGGGATCTGACTTGATTAATATCCTATTTAATAAGCTTAGAAACTAGTCTTTCCAAGCTAATAGACTGATGTGTTCTAAGTTCAGAGATACATAGTCATATTTAAAGTTATCCTGCAGATTGCAGGATTTACATATATCATCATCTCTTCACATTAACTTCTGCTTATTTTTAATGGTGCTCTATCTGAGCCTTATTAAAATCAACATTATACAGTTAAGTAAGTTTAATGATAAAGCCTGATTTAATTCTATGCTAAGCACTTTTTAAAATTTTATTTATTCTTAAGAGAAAGGGAGGGGAAAAGAGAGAAACATCGATCAGTTACCTCTTGCACACCCCTACTGGGGACAAAACCACAACCCAGGCACGTGCCCTGAGCAGGAATTGAACCAGTGACCTTTTGCCTTGCGGGACAAGGCGCAGGCAACTGAGCCACAGTGGTCCCGGTGGTGCTAAGTACTTTTGATTCTACATAGACAATTCCCTGGTTCAATTTTATCCATTCCAGTGGTCTCAACTGTTAGCAAAATCCCTGTTGACTCACAAATACAAAACTTCAGCCTCAGCCTCACTTCTGAACTTGAGATCTGAGTTTCTCATTTCCTGCTATTCTAGGTACACCTAAGTGGCCTACACAAGGAACTTCAGTTTCATCACAGCTGGAAACAATTGTTTCTGCTTGCTTCATTCTGTCTCTACATTTGTATCCTCTGATTGATTGGTTAATGGCATTATCAAATTGCACATCCAGCAGCTTAGCCTAGAAATCTTAGAGTAGTCTTCAACTTTGCCCTTGTTAATAACCCTACATCACAGGTGGCACAACACAAGGCCTGAGGGCCAAATCCGGCCCTCCACCTTGTTTTATCCGGCCCAGCACCTTGTTTCTACCCAGCGGCTGTGCTGAGCCCTCGCTTAACAGTTAAGGAGTGGTTACATTTATATAGTCCTAAAATTACATTCAGCCCTTTGAAGGCAACCTCGGGGCTGATGTGGCCCCCAGTAAAAATGAGTTTGACACCCCTGCCCTACATGTTCCATTTATTGAGTTCTGTCCAGTGTCTTGTGAGTCCTTTCTCATTCCCTTCTCTTTTTTTCTTGCCAGCCACCCTAGTTCAAGTCCTCACCATCTAGGCTCATTGTAGCTTCTTCCCCTGACTCAGGCTCTACACCCTGCCCTACACCTCTCCGTCACACTGGTGCCAAGTTAACCTTTCTCATGTCTGATTATTTCATACCCTTTGAAAACCCTCACTATATATGAATTAAACTCCAATTTCTTAACTGAATTTAGGGCCTTTAATACTTACACACCTGCCTACCCAGATTAATGTCTAACCATTTACCCTATGCTCCTTCCTACCCAGTGTTTTCTAATCCTGGCTCTGCAGTCACATGGGGAGTTTGAATACTTTAGGACTTAATAATTTTAGGGTGGAGCTAAAGTATTATTTTAGACTACCCCATGGGATTCTGATGTATATCTTAGGGTTTAGAATTGCTGTAACAATTGGTTTTAACAAGGAGTTAGCTGGCTGCTTTTTCTTTCATAGAGTGTAGTGAGGGTGCAATGATACTATATTCAACAAATCCCTGCTCCGTAGAATACAATGTACCCTCTTAGAGTTTTACAGTTTCTCTTCTCTGTAGAGAAGGGAAAACTACTAGAGTAGCATGGCTATGGAAGGCTTAAAAATATATAGCATTAAAAAGTCAATTTTAAAAAAATTGACTCAATTGAGTATTGAGAAAAGAATGATTTATCGCCTGTCAGACCATAACAAACCAAAAATAATAAGAGGGAAATTCAAATAGTTTTTAATGAGCGCCTAGGATTGGTCGGGCATTATATGTGAACTGAGGATAAAAGATACCATTTTCCTTTTCATCATTCTTTCAATAAATGTGAGTGCTTTTTATATGCCAAGGATCCAGTGGTAAGGGAAACAAAGTCCCTGCCGTTAGTGAGCAAAGAGTGTAACGAGGGAGGTAATGAATATTCATAGAAGTATACATGTGTAAACTCTAGTAAGGGGGATGAAAGGAAAATTAAATGTACTATCTAACCATTAAAAAAAAAAAGGAAACTTGATCTGGTCTTAGAGATCAGGAGAGGCTTCCTTCCCCCAGCAGTGCTGCTTGAGGGGGCATCTGAGAGGTAAGCAGTACTGAATGATGGGAAGACAACAGGGAGGGGGAAGAGAAATGAGGTGAGATGTTTGGATCCCAAGGACCGTCCTGGAGGAATGATGATGGGGATTACAGTTTTCTCATTTTTAGTGAAGAAGTGAATTTAAACAAATTTTAATCTAAATCACAACAAATGAATTTCCATTGAAGTAAAACCAGAACAGCTAACACTGCACATGGTACATGTATCAGAGAAAAACTCACTGAAGAATCAAATCTTACAAGATTAAAAGTTGCCAAAATTGACCCTAGAAAAATAAGACTTGATAGAAATATTTAGCAAACTGCCTACAAGTTCTTGACCAAATAGAATTGCATTGATAAAATTTAGATTTTAATTTGATTGTGAGGAACTCAATGGCAAAAACTATAATTGGAAGAATTTGACATGACAACTGATGAATCAATTCCTTGGTTTATAATTTAATAGGAAAAAAACAATGAGAATGATTTCAGTAAAATGAAAATGGGAAAAAATGGAAATTGCTTTTTCTATACTATATAAAACTGATAAAAAAATTAATTAGGGCCTGGCTGGTGTGGCTCAGTTGGCTGGAGTGTCATCCTATAACTGAAGGGTTGCGGACTCAATTCCCAGTCAGGGCACATGCCTAGGTTGCACATTCAATCCCTGTCCAGGTGTGTGCAATCCCTCGTCTGGGCATGTGTGAGAGGCAAACAATTGAGGCTTCTCTCCCTCTCTCTTCTAAAAGCAGTGAAAACATGTCCTTAAGCAAGCAATGAAAAAATTCCTCAAGTGAGGGAAAAAAATTGGTTTTAGTGCATGCAAAAAGAAAAAACTTTCCAAAAATCCATTTGTGACGGTATGATTCTCATTTTAACATTTGTACACACAAAGTCAGAATGCCTCCAGGTCATATCTGGTATCTGGAGAAGCAAATACAGACTAAAAAGGCTCTAAAAGAAAAAATGGGTAAGTCCTGGGGATTCTTAGCCGGAGTGTTTGAGGCAAAGAAATACCTTTCAGATATTTGGGTGTGGGTGAGAAAAGTAATTTCAATACATTGTGCTAATTTCTATGATGGAAGGAAGTACTGGTTGTTTAGGATTCAATACAATGGCATCAAGGATGAGTGGGAAATTAGGGACTTCTTCCCTGATAGTAAGTAATAATCATAGCTAACACTTAAAACAGTGCTTACTAGGTGCCTGGCATTGTTTGAAGTACTTGTAGATGCACTAATTGATTTAATCCTCACAACAATCCTTATGAGGCAGATACTATTCCCACTGTACAGATGAAAGAAACAGTTAAGTTACTTGACAAAGAGACATAGCTAATAAGTGGTAAAACTGAGAATCATATCCAGGCCTGACACCAGAGGACAAGTGAATCAGAAACTTGATGTCTGGGTGTAATAAAACATAACAAGATATTTGTCTTCTGTTTTTTTAAACGCTAAAGAGCCAAACTTCTTCACACAGTGATGCTAATCTTTTCATTTTCTTTTATTGTCTAACTGAACACATGATGGTGTATGGAAAGGTTATGTTACTTGTTTAAGGTCAAAGCAGTAAATGGTAGGGTCAGAATTCAAAGTCTGGCAGTTTGGCTTTTGAATTCAGACACTTATCAGGTAAGGGCGAGAACTGGAGTCTTCGGGACTTCATTAGCTCAGATATGTTTATTGAAAGATCATCTTGGGCTAGTGCATAGAAGAAGGGCTTCCTGGAAGGGTTCTAGGTAAGAAGGTATAAGACAATGGAAAGATAGATTGAGAGTAACACAAGAATAGAGTAGAGAACCAAGCCAAAAAATGCCAGCATTTGAGAAATGGGCATAGGTAGAGCAATCCCCATCATCTTGGTAGGCAAGTGGATATCAGAAAAGAAATAGCTCAGCATCATTCTGTATGCTGTGTATGGAATACATTTCATATAGGCAATAATTTAAAAATGTTTAAGATTTTATTTATTTTTATTTTTTGAGAGGGGAAGGGAAGGAGAAAGAGAGGGAGAGAAACATCAATTCATGGCTGCCTCTCTCATGCCCCTCATTGGGGGCCTGGCCTGAAACCCAGGCATGTGCCCTGACTGGGAATTGAATCAGCAACCATTTGGTTTGTAGTCCACACTCAATCCACTGAGCTACACCAGCCAGGGCTAAAAGATGTTTGATATCACTAGAGAAAAAAACACATTTTAGTGGCAGAGAGCACATTCATTTATGGATATTTTAAAAACAGCTATCACCCAGGCTGGCATGGCTCAGTGGGTTGGTCACGGGCTTGTGAACCAAAAGGTTGCTGGTTTGATTCCCAGTCAGGGCACATGCCTGGCTTGCAGGCCAGGTCCCCAGTTGCCTCTCAACAGCAATATTTCTCACACTGATGTATCTCTCCCTCTCCTTTCCCCTCTCTTCCCCCTTTCTAAAATGAAATAAATAAAATATTTTAAAAAAACCAACACCCTTAGCTGGCGTAGCTCAGTGGATTGAGCGCAGGCTGTGAACCAAAGTGTTGCAGGTTCGATTCCCAGCCAGGGTACATGCCTGGGTTGCAGGCCATAACCCCCAGCAACCACCCATTGATGTTTCTCTCTCTCTATCTATCTCCCTCCCTTCACTCTCTAAAAATAAATAAATACAATATTAAAAAAAAACTTAATTCCTAAAAAAAAAGATAAGACCTGAGACCTTAGAAATTCTAAGTGAAAAGAGTATGGGGTAAGTTCCTTGACATCAATCTTGGCAATAATCTTTTGTATTTGACACCAAAAGCAAAAACAAACAAGTGAGACTACATCAAACTAAAAACTTTCTTCACAGCAAAGAAAACAATCAAGAAAATGAAAAGGCAACCCCAACAACTTACTGAGTGGGAGAAAACATTTGTAAGTCTGTTTCCTCAAATAACCAAAATATATAAAGAACCCGTATAACTTAATAAGAAAAAAACCAAACTACTTTAAAAATGGGCAGAGGATCTGAATAGCCATTTTTCCAAAGACATACAGATGGCTAACAGGTACATGAAAAGGTGCTCAGCATTACTAATCAAGGAAATGCAAATCAAAACCACAATGAGACATCATCTCACTCCTGTTAGAATAACTATTATCAAAGACAAGAAATAACAACCGATGAGATGTGGAGAAAGGGAAACCCTCATGCATTGTTGGTGAGAATGTAAATTGGCAAGGCCACTATGGAAAACAGTATGGAGTTTCCTAAAAAAATTACAAATAGAAATACCATATGATCCAGCTATCCCATTTCTGGGTATTTATCCAAAGGAAATAAAAACAGCAACTTAAAAAGTTATATAAGCCCATTTATTTATTGCAGCATTATTTACAATAGCCAAGACATAGAAGAAACTTAAGTGTCCAACAATAGATGAATGGGTAAAAAAAAATGTGACACATAAAGTTGTTATAAGATTAGATCTTATTGAGTTCTCATCACAAGAAAAAATGATAACTATGTATGGTGACAGATGTTAACTATATTTTGTGGTGATCACTTTGCAATATATACAAATACCAAGTCATTATTTTGTACACCAAAAACTAATCTAATATTTATTTTTTAAAACATTTTATTTATTTACTTTTAGAGAGGGGAAAGGAAGGAGAAAGAGAAGGAGAGAAACACCAGTGTGTGAGAGATACATTGCTTGGTTGCCTCTCACACACCCCCTACTAGCAACCTGGCCTAGAACACAGACATGTGTCCTGAATAGGAATTGAACCAGTGACCCTTTGGTTCATAGGCCTGCACTCAGTCCACTGAGCTACACCAGCCAGGGTTAATCTAATGGTATATGTCAATTATATCTGATTTTTTTTAAAAAACATAGACTTCTAGAATACCAGCAAATCATATGTATTGCCAATTAGTCACCAAGTTCACAACTCATTAGGCAGATGGCAACCTGCATTCCGGTCCACAAAATAGCATGCTAAAGGGTTACTACATAAAAGGGAGCCTCGCTGCTCTTCATCAATGCTAGAGAGGTAATCACATTCATTATTCAACTTTAAATTCCAACTGCAATTTGCCGTAAATGGAAGTGATTGGGGGGGTCCATACACTAAAACAATTTGATAATAGTTGTAAGGCTATGGAAAAGGGCTAGGGAAAGTGGTGGGCCAAGCACCCTGAACACCAGGAAGGCCATGACCGTTCACCAGGGCAGGGCCACCAGGCCAGGGTAGAAAGGGCCCTGCTCTACAGACAAGAGCCCCAGCAAACCAGCCGTGAGCCTTTGACAGGAGTCTGTGGATAATAACACAGTGTGGGTTAAACTAGCACTCTAAGGACATTTTAAACATAACTTTGAAATACAGGTGTGATAGTATTCATCAAAAGATATAGATGAATTCAAGTGCCAATTTCAGAATATTTTTCATGGTAAAACTCATTGGTTTATTCAGTTTTGTTGTATTTTAAATATTGGTAAACCAACAGGGTCCTTTTTAAGTTTTCTGTTTTATATCCGGTTCTTCAACTACATCCTCATGATTCTACAAATACTTCCTGTTTCTCTGATGAATAGGTGCTTTGGTTATATTAGGGTAGGACGTTAGACTTGTAATTTGACCTGTCCTGCTGTTTAGATGATGGGAGAAGGCAGGTGACAGTTGCCCCAGGAACTTTCTGAAAGCTCAGTCCTCTCTCCTGCACACACTCATTCCCCAATTCTTTTCCTTGTACCTGCAAGGCAGACCCACTTCTGAATCTCCAAATCAGCGTGGTCTTGGGGATTTCTTTAAACAGTGGCTCTATCAGGTGAGCGGGCTTGGCTATTCAAGGGCTCTGGTGGCTCGCCTTCAGTGCCTTCAGCTTGGTTCATGGTTTAGAGCCCGGCCTGGCCTGGGGAGTGGTCTGGGGTTAACCGAGACGAAAAGAGGTCGGACTCCATCAGGTGGTTTGGTTGAAAAGCAACAAGCTGGTTTCCTCACGTCACTAAGTGGCATTTTCACTGCCCTTATTGCCTGATGTTCACTCACAGTCAGGAAGACAAAGCGTGGTGGAAGCACCTCGAAGCTCTGCTATCCATGCTGTCAGAATCGTGTTGGTTAGCGTGGTGGGAACCTTCCAGGACCAGGGCCCAAGCCAGTGGCTCCGCTTTCGGGCTGCTCAATAGAATCAGATGCCCGGGCCACCCCAGACCAATTAAATCAGAACCTCAGTCTGCCCCGGACATTTCAATGTGCAAGCAAGGACCCAGACGCACGTCCTCCCCAATGCTGGGGAATTGGTAGAGGTCCTGGCCTGCCCCTGTGTTCTAGTGTGACCTGGGGCCAGCTCACAAACGCGCAGGGGCGCGGCCGGGCCCAGATGCCAGGACACTCCGGGAGGCACCTGGAGGCTCCGCTGAGCACTGAGGGAAGCTCCAGGTGACTGGGAGGGCTGTGACTTGACTTCGGCAACCTTCTAAACCAACCCCAGGTTTTCTCTTTCTCTCCTTTCCCTTCATCACCTGCAGCGCTCCATTCTTCCCCTTTCTGTGTGCCTGGGGATCCCCACCTCTCTCGCGTGTGCATCCTGTTCCGTGCTTTGCGCTAGCATATGTTGAGTGGCCTTTTCTTTCACTCTAGGAAACCATTTTTTGATGCTGCTGTAAAGTATAAAAACGTCCCTGAATGTCCATGTCTTTCAGATATGTAACAAATTCCATTGGGTCATTGTTCAACTTTACTAACATTTACTAAACAGTTGGGATCTATTTCAACATTTTTGCAATATTTGCTTTTTTTATAAGCAAAATTTCTGTAACTTTTATTTGATTATCATTATTGATTTAAAATTTTAAAACATAATTTGGAAATTTTTTGTAGTTTGCCTTATCTTGAATGGTCCACACTTAAAAGTGTTTTAATTTCTTTTTTTAAATTTTATTTTAATCATTGTTCAAGTACATTTTTCTGTCCTTTACTCCCATTCCAGCGCACCCACCCATCCCTCCCCATCTCCCTCTCATTTCTACCCCCCTAGTTTTTGTCCATGTGTCCTTTATATTTGTTCCTATAAACCCTTCCCATTTGCTTTCAAATGAGAACTTCAGTCATGCGTGACTAGTAGGTACCACATAGGACAATGATGTTACATAGTAAACTCTCAATTTTGTTTAAAAAAGTATATGTATGATATTCACTAGTTATCTATAGAAGTGGCTATCGGGGACATAGTTGCTACTTTAGCATCTGTTTAGCTTTGAGTTGCTCTGTCTCCCTGTTATCTATATATAATCTATATCTATCTATCTGCCTATCTATCTATCTATCTATCTATCAATCATCTATCTAATCTATCTCCCCTGTGATTTGGGAATGCATATGCTAACCCTGGCTCTAGGAGTGAGCCACGTGGCAGTATCTAAAACAACAGTATTACTCTGGTTCCAGGCCACAGTCAATGGGTTCAGCGTTGGGTACATGACCTAATTTGGGTCAATGGAACAGCATATCCCATCTCTGGCTCATTTTCTCCTAGAACACTAGTCCAAGGTGGCAGTAGTATTTGTGGTCAATCTGTAGGCATATCCACACATGGAGACCAGAGCAGCCCTTGTTTAATAAGTTTGCCATTTTTAATTTTTTTTTAAAACGTATCTTAGTATCTTTTTTAAAAGATTTTATTTATTTATTTATTTTTTAGAGAGGGAAGGGAGGGAGAAAGAGAGAGAGAGAGAAACATCAATGTGCAGTTGCTGGGGGCTGTGGCCTGCAATCCAGGCATGTGCCCTGACTGGGAATCGAACCTGCGACACTTTGGTTTGCAGCCCGAGCTCAATCCACCGAGCTACACCAGCCAGGGCAAGTTTGCCATTTTTTAAAAACAGCCCTTTTGTTAATAAAACAATGTGGATGTATTTAATATTACTAACTTCATAGTTAAAATAATAAATTTATGTCTATTTTACCACTATTAAAAACATAAAACCAAACAACCCTTTTGCTGAAAAACACCAAATACCTGGGGATAAAACTATCATAAATTGTGGTGACCAATCAATTTCATCATGCTTACTAAACCCCAAGGGCTGCTGCTACCTGAAGATGCCATCCTTACAAAAACCAACTGCACAGTCTGGGCTGCTACAAAACGCCAAGGTCAAAACTCTGAGACCATAAACCATGAACTCTTGTGACCCCAGAGTCTTAATTTTCCCAATTGTATTTATTTTTCAAAGTATGCAGCCAATGCACCAGATGATGCAATTTGAGAAGCGCGTAAAGAATAACACACTTTCTTACCCTCCTAAACTCTTTATCATTAAATATATTCAGGCAGAAGGAGATCAGAATATTGTATTTATTACTGATGAAAGAGCTTTGAGAAAGTAGATTCGGTCTGCAGCTAAGTGGACTTGTAATTATTTGCCCCTGAATTTGACATAATTAGTTTGTCATCACACAGTTGAAAAACCTTGGCTCCCCAAAGAGGTATGCAAACCTCTACAAATGACAGCTGACTAGAACACAAAATTTGCAAGCAAAAAGACCTGAAGGAAATAGCCTAGAAGGAGCTGGGATTAGTCATCTAAGTCTCCACAGAGGAGATACTATGGAGATGAGGCTCAAGGCCAAGGGCATTACACACAAATAGTTTCCTCCATATGGAAACATGGAGCCAGGAGATAGCAGTTACTTCCTCACACGTCTCAAAAATTAAAAGGAAGCTTGGAAAAACCAGTAACCATTAAGTCAAATTAATAAGATTTCAAAAATCAAGTTTTACAGAACCTTCAGGGAACAGATTACCTCTATAATAGATAATTAGGATAAGTTATCTAGCTCATGAGGGTAGTATAATCTTAATAGCAGAACTGGACAAGAACAGTACAGAAAAGGACCATTGTCATTATTAAAATTACTAAAATCATAGGCATAAATTTCTGAGCAATTTAGAAGTGGATTAAAAAGTAATATATCATGACCAAGTTTGATTTATCCAAGAAATGTTAATGTTCAATAAAGAAAATATATTAAAGTAATATGATATATTAGCAGATTAAAGAAATAAGACAAAGATAACTACTATCACCCTTCCTATTCTACATTGGACTGAAGGACTTAACAAATGCAATAAGAATCAGAGAATTGGATAAAAAGAAACAAAAACTGCCAATATTTATAATACTGTCTTTATAGAAAATCTAAAAGAATATATAAAGTTATTAGAACTAATAAGACAGCCCAGTCAGATTGCTGGATATAAGATCAACATATAAAAATTAGTAGTGTTCCAATAAACCAAATATTTTTAAAACTAGAGAAAGACATAGAAATTAGATATGCCTAATAGCAACAGAGATATATCATATCATTAAACAGTAAGACTCGATATAAATATATCACCTCTTTTCTAAACTAATTTACAAATTTAATTCAATTCTTATTGAAATACAAGTGAAAGATTTTGTGGAACTTAACAGTCTGATCCTGAAATTGATCTAGCTATGTGAAGGATTGAGAAAAACCACCATAGTTTTGAAGAAAAAGGATAAGGTGAGGGGACTTTCTCTACCAGATATCAAGGATTAACACTGATATCTAACCAGATCTGACATTGATTTATTATAAAGGTATAATCATTAAAATTTCGTAGTGATACAAATTTAGACAAACAGATAGAAGGGATAGAATTGAAAGTCCAGAAACAGCTCCACACATATATGATGTATTATTTAGGCAGCACTAGAAAGCAGTGAAGAAAAGAATTACTATTCAATAAATTGCGAGAGACAATTGACTAGACATCAGAAAAAATTAAATTAGATCCCTACCTAATAGCATACACAAAATAATTTCTGTATGGATTAAAGAACTATGAAAAGCAAAGCACAAAATGTTTTAGAGTTTGTGCTGGATATCTTCCATTTGCCCCTCATATCAATTAGTATTTGCTGCATAACAATTAATTAAACTCATAATTCTGTGGGTTAGCCTTTTGGGGTTGGCTCGGCTAGGCCGTTCTTCTGAGGGTTTTGGCTGGGCTCACCCATGCATCTCTGATCACCTGCCAGTCAGCTAGGTCCCTCTGCTTCTGAGTGATACCTGGCTGAGAAGAAACTAGTCAAATGTTTCTTCTCCAGTAGGCTAGCTCAGACTGCTTCACATAGCACAGATAAATAGTCTCAGAAACTGTGGCAGTTTTGTAAGCTCCAATGTCTTTTTTTCTTTTTTTTCTTTTATTTATTTTAATCATTGTTCAAGTACAGTTTTCTCCCTTTTACTCTCAATCCAGCCCACCCACTCAACCCTCCCCTCACCCCTTCCATTACCACCCCCCCTAGTTTTTGTCCATGTGTCCTTTAAATTTGTTCCTGTAAACCCTTCCCATTGTCCCCTGAAATTCCCTCTTCTTTCCCCTGTGGTCACTGTCAGCCTGTCCTCTATTTCAGTGTCTTTGGTTATATTTTGCTTGTTTCTTTGTTTTGTTGTTTAGGTTCCTGTTAAAGGTGAGATCATATGGTATTTGTCTTTCACTGCCTGGCTTGTTTTGCTTAGCATAATGCTTTCCAGCTCCATCCAAGCTGTTGCAAAGGGTAGGAGCTCCTTCTTTCTTTCTGCTGCATAGAATTCCATTGTGTAAATGTACCATAGTTTTTTGATCCATTCATTTACTGATGGGTAGCTAGGTTGCTTCCAGCACCTAGCTATTGTAAATTGTGCTGCTATGAACATTGGGATGCATAGGTTCTTTTGGATTGGTGTTTTAGTGTTCTTAGGATAAAGTCCCAGCAGTGGAATTGCTGGGTCAAAAGGCAGATCCATTTTTAGTTTTCTGAGGAAGTTCCATACTGCTTTCCATAGTGGTTGTACCAGTCTGCAGTCCCACCAACAGTGCACTAGGGACCCCTTTTCTCCACAACCTCTCCAACACTTGTTGTTTGTTGCTTTGTTTATGATGGCCATTCTGTCTGGTGTGAAGTGGTGTCTCACTGTGGTTTTGATTTGCATCTCTCTGATAGCTAGCGATACTGAACATAGTTTCATGTGTCTTTGGATTTTCTGTATGTCCTCCTTGGAGAAGTGTTTGTTTAAGTCCTTTGCCCATTTTTTAATTGGATTCCTTGTCTTCTTAGAGAGAGTGTAGTCATGTAAGTTCTTTATATATTTTGGAAGCTCCAACATCTTAAGCGTCTCTCAAAACTCTGCTAGTGTCATGTTTGCTAATGATCCATTGGCCAAAGTCAGTCACATGGCCAAGCTGAGATTCAAGAGGTGGAGAAATAGACTCTACTTCTTGGGGCATATACAAAAATGTGAAATTTTTATAGCCATTTTTGTAATCTTCACCTTCTGACTCCACTTTGTGCCTAGGTGGCTAAACTGCATAGCCTGCATCACGTGTCTTACACTCTGGGGCTTCCATTTGTTCTGCAAATGGCGATCTGCAGCAAAAGATAAGATGTTGTGGGTGAGATTAGGGATTTATTCCCCTCTCTCCCTTTCTGTAGCATTACTACAGCCTGATTGTGTTCTTCCACCCAATGGCCAGTTCTAGGCAGGTGACCTTTGTCCACAGTGCACACTATCTGGGTTCTCTCTTTCTTCCCTTTAGGCTTAGGAGCAACAATGGGGTTTATTGTTACTAGCCCTAGAATACAAAACTACCCTCTGTGGTTTCTCTATATTCTACCCAAACCTTCATAAATAAGCTCTATTTCCTTAAATTAATCAATTTGAGCAGAAAGTGTCTTTTCATGTGGGACCCTGATTAATACAGAAGTAAATATAGAAGAATTTCTTAAACAAGGCACTAAAATTAAAATATGACAAAACACACTGCAGAAACAGAACATTATAAACCTAAATACTTTGACTAAGATATAGTTAAAATTACAGTTAAAGCCATAAGGCATATATATTTTGAAAAACTTTGAGTGGAGATTTGGACACAGATTATTTTAATAACCTTTAACACCAAGTTACAGCAAAATCCAAAAGTGTATTGATTAAACCCCAGACCAGCCTGGTGTGGTTAAGGTTCTGTTGAAGTTAGATCTATGCATGGATATAACATAATTTATTCAACATTCTCCAATTATGGCCACTTATGTTCTTTCCAATCTGTTATTATTACAAACCATGTTTTATGGGTCCACTTAAGAATTCATTCTCCTGTCAACTGTAATAAAAATTTTTAACAAATGATCTGAATACAGACAGCATATAAAACATTTTTTTAAATCATTCATTCTTTATTCTAATGCCATGTACATTTACTTGTAACATCTACTTGGAGTCTTACTATTTTACTTTTCACATTTAAATCTATAGCCAATTTAACATTGATTTTTATGGATGGCATAAAATGGTCAAATACCTTTTTATTTCTATATGGATTGCCAGTTGACCCAGAATCAAAATCATCCTTTCCCCAGTGATCTTAGTGCCATCTCTGTCATAAATCAGGGTCGATAACTGCATGGGTTGCATCCTTTAAATTTGAACCTTTCTGTGAGTCATCTTTCAACAATAGTACTTAGGTTTTATTTTGTTTATTACAAATCTAACTTTTAATTGGTTATTTAATCTATTTATTTTGATTATCAATATATTTGGACTTGTTTCTATCTTATTTAAATTTTTTCTGATTTCTCTTTTTTTCTCTTTTATTGCTTTTTAAAAAATTCTGACTGAATTTTGCTTTTGTTCTTCTTTTGTGTTTTTCCCTTATTTAGACTTTTTCTCTCTAAAAGTTGAATTTATTCCCTCTCCTTTTATTCTAATAAACTATAATTTATCAAATTTTATCATGCATGCCTAACACAGACTTAAAAGTGAAATCCATTTAGCTTAGATATTGTTATTTTATTTTGAAGTAATTTTAGATTTCTAAAGAAGTTGCAATAAAGAGAATTCACTTTTACTCTTTACCCAGCTTCCCCTAATATCAATATTTTTAAAAATCATAGTACAATTATTAAAACAAAAATATTTACATTGGTATAATACTAACTAAATTACAGATTTTATTTGGAATTTATGCTTTTACCCTATCTTTCTGTTGCAGGGTCTAATCTGAGGTCCTGTGTTAAATTTAGTTGTCATGTCTCCTTAGTCTCCTCCAATCTGTGAGAGTTTCTGAGTCTCTCCTTGTCTTTTATGACCTCAACAGTTTTAAAGAATTAGTTATTTCACAGAATGTCCCTCAGTTCGGATTTTTCTGTTTTGTTCTGTTTTGTTTTCTGATTAGACTGGAATTATGCATTTTTGGTGAGAATACCACAGCAGTGATATGCCTTCCTCAGTCCTCCATATCTGGGAGTACATGATGTATTAGTGATGTTGACTTTAATCCCTTGGCAAAGCTGGTGTCTACTGGGCCTCTACACTGTGGTCATCATTACTCCCTGCTGTTAAATATATTCAGGGAGACTCTTGACTCATTATTATTATATAATATTCCAGTTCTATTTTTTAATGCCATATACGACACACTATTATTGTTTTACAGAGAGTATTATTTATTTGAATTTATTGTACATATGTGTCTACCATTTTATTTGCTCACTATCCCTCTTGAATTTTAGACCATCCTCTGGTGTCTTTTTCTCTTCCTTAAAGTGCATCTTTTGGGAGTTCCTTTAGAGGAATTCTCTTGGTGGTAGAAGTTACCAGTTTTGTTTTTCTTTAAATGGTTTATTTATTTATTTATTTATTTTACTTTTGAATGATAATTTGGCTGGATACCAAATTTTAGGTTAATACGCACTTTCTCTTAATATTTCAAATAAGTTATTCCATGGTCTGCTACCTTTATAGTAGTTGCTAGGAGGTCTATTCTCATCATGCTATGTCTTTGTAGGTGTTCTCTCTCTTCTCTCAAACTACTCCCATGATATTTTCATTATTTATGTTATTCTGTAGTTTCAGGATGAAACTTCATTTATTCCACTTTGGATAGGTTGTATATCATGAACCTGTGAATTTATATTTTTCAATTCTTGAAGATTTGTGGCCATTATTTCTTTAAATATTGCCTTTCCTTCATTATCTCCACTTTCTCCTTCTGGAATTCTAATTAGATATATGTCAGTCCTTCTCATTATATTTTCCATGTGTTCTTTTTTTCCATATCCTCATCTCTCTTTAATACATCTTGGATATATCCTTCAGGCATATTTTCTAGTTCTCTAATTGTTCAGTTGTCTTAGCACCATATTTGAAAAGGCCATCTTTTTCCAGTGCTCCAAACTCCCATCATTTTCATAAATTAAGTATCCATATGTCATAATCAAATGCCTGTTTCAGGGCTTTCTATATATTCTACTAATATATTTATATATTCTTTATTTTACCTTAATTAGAAATACTTTATTGATAAAAATATTAACTATCATTTGAGTCTTCAGAGAGTTGCAATCTTTTGGCTGGTGGAGGTTGCCTCCATGCTCAAGGCTGCTAACTGGTCAAGGTATTGGTTGCTGAAAGCTGAGCTTGTTGTGGTAATATCTTTTTTTTACTTCAAATAATTTTTTATTTTTAAATTACAGTTAACATACAATATTATATTAGTTTCAGGTATAAAACCCAGTAATTAAACATTATATAACTTAAAAAGTGCTCACCTTGATAAATCTAGTACCCATCTGACACCATACATAGTTATTATAGTATTATTGATTCAGCTGAATAAAACTGGTTCTAGAGAAAGAACCTCAGTCATTGTAAATAAAGGACCTAAAGCCATATGTATTCCCTATGATGTCCTTCATATCCCCAAGACTATTCTGAAACTATCAATTTGTATTTACTAATCATTTCACCTTTTTGATCCATTCCCCCTCAATGCTCTCCCATCTGGCAACTGTCAAAATGTTATCTGTATCTATGAGTCTGTTTCTGTTCTGCTTGCTTGTTTTGGTTTTTAGATTCTACATATAAGTGAACTTCTATGACATTTGTCTTCATCTGACTTACTTTACTCAGTACAATACCCTCTAGGTCCATTCATGTCATTGTAGATGGCAAGATTTCATTCATTTTTTTATGACTGAGTCATGTTTCATTTGATATATGCACCACTTCTTTGTCCACTCATTTATTGACGGACACTTAGTTGCTTCCATATCTTGGCTATTATAAATAATGTTACAGTGAACATGTGGGTGCATACATCTTTTTATATAGTGTTTTGGGTTTCTTTGGATAAATACCCTGAAGTGGAATGGCTGGGTCCTTCTTTGTCTCTTATTACATAGCTTTTGTTTTAAAGTCTGTTTTGTCTGGTATAAGTATTGCTACCCAGGTTTTTGTTTGTTTCCATTTTCATGAAATATCTTTTTCCATCCCTTTACTTTCACTCTGTGTGTGTCTTATGATCTCAAGTGCGTCTCTTGTACATAACACATGTAAAGGTCTTATTTTGTTATCCATTCAGTCTCCATATATCTTTTGATTGGAGCTGTTAATCCATTGCATTTAAAGTAATTGTTCATAAAAGTCCTAGAAGAAAAGATAGAGAGTAAAATCTCAGACATTTTTTGTAGCATTTTTTTTCTGACGTATTGCTTTGGGCAAGGGAAACAAAGGAAAAATAAACAAATGGGACTAAATCAAATTAAAGGTTTTTTAAACATTTTATTTATTTTTAGAGAAAGAGGAGGGGAGGGAGAAAGAGAGGGAGAGAAACATCAATGTGTGGTTGCTTCCCACGCATCCCCCACTGGGGACCTGGCGGCAACCCAGACATGTGCCCCAACTGGGAATCAAACTGGCGACCCCTTGGTTGGAAGGCTGGCGCTCAATCCACTGAGCTACACCATCCAGGGCCAAATTAAAAATTTTTTCACAGCAAAGGAAACCATCAATCAAATGAGACAACAATCCACTGAATGGAAGAACATATTCTCCAATTATATAATACATCTTATAAGGGGTTAATATCCAAAATGTATAAAGAACTTAAAAACTCAACACCAAAAAACAAACAATCCAATTAAAAATTGGGAAAAGACCTTAATAGACACTTCTCCAAAGAAGACATACAGATGGCCAATAAATATATGAAAAGATGTTCAATGCTACTAATTATCAGAGAAATGCAAATTAAAACCACAATGAGATATCACTTCACACCTGTCAGAATGGCTATCATCAATAAATCAACAAACAACAAGTGCTGGTGAGGTTGTGGAGAAAGGGGAACCCTAGTGCACTGTTTGTGGGAATACACACTGGTGCAGCTACTGTGGAAAGCAGAATGGAGTTACCTCAAAAAATTAAAAACAGAATTGTCTTGTGACTCAGCAATTCCACTTCTGGGACTATATACAAAGAAACACAAAACACTAATTCGAAAGAATATATGTGTCCCTATGTTCACTACAGCATTATTTACCATAGCGAAGATATGGAAGCAACCCAAGTGCCCATCAGTAGATGAGTGGATAAAAAAGCAGTGGTACGTATAAAAATGGAATATTAGCCATAAATCGACAAAATCATACCATTTGTGACAATATGGATGGATCTAGATGGTATTATGCTAAGCGAAAGCAGTCAAAGACAAATACCATATAATTTCACTTATATGTGGAATCTAACAAACAAAATTAACAAAATGAACTAACAAACAAAATAGAAACAAACTCATAGATAGGAAACAGTCTGACAGCTGTCAGAGTGGAGGTGGGTTGTGGGGCTGGGTGAAAAAGGTGAAGATATTAAGGGGAAAAACCAAAACTGATAGATGCAGACAATATCTGCATCAGAGTGTGGATGTTGCAGATGCAATATCCACTCAGACATCCACTCAGAGTGGATGTGGTGGGGGGGGGAGTAGAAGGTGTAGGGGGAAGAGTGAAGGGTGGAGGGGATGTAGAAGGTGTAGGGGGAATAAATGGTGATAGAGACTTGACTTGGGGTAGTGAACATATAATGCAATATACACATGATGTATTATAGAATTACACACCTGAAACCTATATAACTTTATTAACCGGTGTCACCCTAATAAATTCAATTAAAAAGAAAAAATAAATTGTTGATACCTATGTATTTATTATCATTTTATTATTCATACTTTTAATCTTATTTTCCCTTCTTTTTAAAAAAGATTTTATTTATTTATTTTTAGAGAGAGGGGGAGGGAGGGGAAAAGAGAGTGAGAGAAACATCAATGTGTGGTTGCCTCTCTCACACCCCCTACTGGGGATCTGGCCTGCAACCCAGGCATGTGCCCTGACTGGAAATTGAACCAGTGACCCTTTGGTTCACAGACCAGCACTCAGTCCACTGAGCCACTCCAGCCAGGGTATTATTTTTCCTTCTTCTGAAAGAAAACCCTTTAACATTTCATATAATACTGGTTGGTGGTAATGAACTCTAGCTTTTTCTTGTATAGGAAACTGTTTGTGTCCTTCCATTGTAAATGATAGCATTGCTGGGTAATATAATCTTGGTTGTAGGTTCTTATTTTTCATCACTTTGAATTTTTCTTGCCAATCCCTTCTGGCCTGAAAAGTTCCTGATGTGGAATCAGCTGATGGTCTTACAGGAGCTCCCTTATAAATAACTGATTTTCTCTTGCTGCTTTTAGGATTCTCTCTTAGTCTTTAACTCTTACCATTTTAATTAAGGTATGTCTTGGTGTGGGCCTCTTCCGATTCATCTTGTTTGGGACTCTCTGTGCTTCCTGGACTGGTATGTCTATTTTGTTGGGAACTGCTCTGCCTGGTTTCAGAATCTGTAAAACACCCGCCCCGCCATGGCTCAGGCTGAGTGAGTGACCTTGGGACCATAAGCCACTGAGGAGATGAAGCTTATCTGCCTGGCAGGAGTGCCACCTCTGCACACTTTACTTCACCCTGCCGGGCCCTCAATGCTTGATCGGTTAGCCAATGATGGGTAAGATTCCTCAAGGGAGGGATGACCTAAGACAGGCATGATGATGGGGGCCCCTAGGGAAAGACTTGGGGGGCCTTTAGAAAAATGGGGTGATGGACCCTCGCCCCTTGGCTTTGACATAGCCTGAGTCCTCATTCTGTCTGCAAGAATTCTCCTAATCTCTTGGCTGCCTTACTTCCCCTGCCTGACTTAAGCCTGAAACAATGCTGGAGGTGGGTGCTGCCCTGTGCTGGAAAGGGCAGTTTCCCTAGGGCCTAAGAAAGAATGCATAAAATCCTATGAAACTTATTTTGCTAATACCTTCAAGTTAAATAATAAGGGACCAAGCAGGAAGTGAGTTTGTTCCCCAAAGTCTTATGGCCCTTTAACTATCTGACCCTGACTCAGAATAAGTCCTCAGAGTTCTTTGAATGTTAACTATTGTTTAATCATTACTACCTGACAATGACTGATGAATTTATTCCTGTACAAATTGAACCCAATAAAAGTCTGCCAAAGCAAGGGCTGGCACACACGCCTCTTGAGAGAGAAGCCGAGCCATCCCTTTTCCGCCACAGGACTCAGTAGTCCATGTGAATTTGTCTTGTATCTCATCCACAATGTCTCAGACCCCACAAGCCAGGGTCTGCATCACTATTTCCTTCACCAGGTTAGGCAAGTTTTCCGTCATTATTTTTTCACATAGGTTTTCAACTTCTTGCTTTCTCTTTTCTTCTAGCACCCATATGATGTGAATATTGGTACATTTAAAGTTGTCCCAGAGACTCCTTAAACTATCTTCATTTTTTGGATTCTTTTTTTTATGTGTATATTCTTATATCAATACCATATCATCTTAATTACTGTAGCTTTATAATAAGTTCTGATATTAACAGCAAGTCCTCCCATCTGGTTTTCCTTCTTTAAAAGTATCATGATTACCTGTGGCTTTTGTTTGTACAAATACTTTTAAGGATCAGATTGTCGAGTTGACAATCTGATCCTTAAGAATAAGGATAATACTAGGATTATCCTAGTATTATAGGATAATACTAGGATAAGTATTCTAGTATTTTCTAACTCCTTTTTCTAACTCATTTTCATTTTCTAACTCAAATTCATTTTCTAACTCCTTTTTGTTAACATCAGGAAGGAAATTGACTTTTATACATTGACTTTATATTCAACAACATTACTTAATGTTCTTATTGACTCTAATAATTTATCTGTACATGATCTTGGATTTTCTATATACATAATTATATTATCTGTGACTAATGGCATTTTTATTTCCTCTTTTATAATCTTTATACCTCTTTCCCTTGCCTAATGGCATTGGCTAAGGTCTTGAGTACTGTTTTGAATAGAAATGATGATAGGGATCAACATTTTCTTGCTTTCAATATCAAAGTTTTCACTGTTTCACTACTAAGCGAGATATTTACTGTAGTTTATGGATGCCCTTTAACAGATTAAGAAAACTATCTATTCCTCACTTGCTAAAAGTTTTCTTTAAAATCATGAAAAATGTTGCAGTTCATCAAGTGTTTCTCCATTTATTAAAGTATTTGTATGTAATCTCTTAATGTGGCAAATTATGTTAATTTTCTAATGTAAAATTTAAATGAGTATTGTTATATATTGTTGCTTTTTATAATATTTAGAACAGTTTTTGAATGTTTACAGTTTTTGCATTTTTGCCTTGAGCACAATTGACCTATAATTTTCTTTTTCATATTGTCCTCATTTCGTGTTAATGTAAAGGTTAGTATTAGTCTCATAAAACAAGTTGGAAAATGTTCCCTCACTTTCTGTTCTTTTGGGGAGTTTATGAAATATTGAAACATTGCTAGTTTAATAGGAAGGATTTAATTTAGGGAGCTGTGTAGACAAGTATTAGTAAACTTAAAAGGTAAGAGGGAACTGCAATAACGGAGATAGTAAATCTAGGAAGTAGTTATCATTTTGGGGATACAGATACAAAGGAAAGAGGTTGGGTTATTAAAAGTTACAGATTAGAAGAGGGACCTATGGGAGCTGGGACCCAGACATCTGAGGAGGGGTGCTGCCCAGCTGTTCAGGTACCTTAGAAATCACATAAAAGAATTAAAAGTCAGTCTTTGGTCCTTGAAAAGGTTTTACTTCTAGTTTGCTCTTACAAAAAGCAACTCCTCTTTTATTATTATTATTTTTAAAATTTTAATCATTGTTCAAGTACAGTTTTCTCCCCCCTACTCCCATTCCAGCCCACTCACCCAACCCTCCCCCCTTCCCCCCCCATTACCCCCCACCCCTAGTTTTTGTCCATGTGTCCTCCAAATTTGTTCCTGTTCACCCTACCCATTCCCCCCTGAAATCCCCTCTTCTCTCCCCTCTGGTCACTGTCAGACTATCCCCTATTTCAGTGTCTTTGGTTATATTTTGCTAGTTTTTTTTTGTTTTGTTTTGTCAGGCAGTGAAAGACAAATACCACATGATATCACCTTTAACAGGAATCTAAACAACAAAGCAACTCCTCTTTCTTTAAGACATTTTACTTCTACCTACCAAAAGATTGTCATAATACACAGAATTTTTTGGGACAAGACACTTCAGTATCATATATAAACCTACAATGTCCCCAATGCATATGGCACTTTGCATGTTGTATGAGGGGGTCACTGGCTATGCCCTTTGTCTTCCAAAAATCTGTTGAGTTCTTTCACTCCTTTATGTATCCTTTCTATTTTTTTATCTTTTTTATTCCTTTCTATAATTTTAATGTGATTTCAAGAGTATCATATGATGCATGAAATAAAAAAAACAATTCTTAGCCAGTAATCATATAATTTATTAGTTATAAATATGTTTATATTTATTAAATACTTATTTTAAAATAAAATGTGTATTGCAATTCATTTGTGATATTGACATTTTAATTACATCTCTTCTTTTAATATCAACATTTGTTTTCTAGGTTTAAAAGAAAACACATGAAAATTAAAACTGAGTTACAATCTTGTATTGGTATAAAACCTATCAGTAAATAAGATGTCTGAAAAGGAAGATAGTTCAGAAGAGGCAGAGGATACCACTAGTCAATACAAGAAAGAATTTGAATCACAGTTGGTAGAGGAACCTGGATTTATTAAAGAAATATCAGATTTATTAAGGGAAGCTTCTGATGAGAAACCTTCCCACCAGATTAGTGAAATGCATCCTACAATGGACACATCAAGTGCACATGATGATACATCCACATCCTTCCCTGAAAGTAAGTCTAAGGGAAATGAAGAACAAAGGGAAACTCAAGTATCTGAAAATGGCACTACATATGACATCTCACAGTCAACAACTGAAACTTCACAAAGTCCATCATTATTAGTATCTGAGATGACTGCTGAATCTCAGGCTTCTGTTGATTTCCTATCTCATGGTACATTAGGAAAAATTAGTCCACAACTCTCTGAAGAAAATGAGAAAGGACTTGGCTTAGGATCAGATGACTCAACCGTTAACCTGAAGGCCAAGGGTTTACAAAAATTCCCTAAGGAAATTTTAAAAATAAAATATGTAAAAAATCTATATTTAGATGAGAACCAAATCAAAAGTTTTGAAGGAGAAGACTTCAGTGAGTTGCGAGGACTTGAAATTCTGTCCTTGCAAGAGAATAAGTTATCATCACTTCCATCTGAAATTCAGTTACTTCACAATTTAAGGATATTAAATATCAGTGACAACCAAATATCACAAATTCCTAGAGAAATATTACAGCTTAGGAACATCAGTCAACTTTTTTTAAATAACAATGGCATTGAGAATTTTCCTTCTGATGTAGAAAGTCTTAGAAACTTGGAAATTTTAAGTTTGGCTAAAAATAAGTTAAGACATATACCAGATACTGTGTCTAGTTTAAAAAACTTGAGCATTCTCAATCTGGAATATAATCAGTTAACGATATTTCCTAAAGCTCTGTGCTTCCTTCCAAAGTTAATTTCACTAAACCTTACTGGAAACCTAATTCGCAGTTTGCCAAAAGAAATTAGTGAGCTTAAAAATTTAGGGAAACTTTTAATGGATCACAATAAACTTACATTTTTGCCAGTGCAAATTTTTCACTTGCTCAAAATGCAAGAACTCCAACTGACTGACAATAAATTAGAAGCTATTTCACACAAAATTGAAAATTTTAGGAAACTTAGGATTCTAATACTTGATAAAAATTTATTGGAAGAAATACCAGAGAAAATTGCCAACTGTGTAATGTTGGAATGTCTTAATCTTAGTGATAATAAATTAACAAAACTTCCTAAGAACATCTATAAGCTTAAAAATTTAAGAAAATTTTATGTAAACAGAAATAATATATTGAAAATACCTGAAAATATCTCACACCTTATTAATATGTTCAGTCTAGGATTTTCAGGAAATATAATCACAGATATTCCCATTGAAATAAAAAACTGCAGGAAAATAACTAAAATTGACTTGAGTTATAATAAAATAATGTACTTTCCGATAGGTTTGTGTGCTTTAGAACATCTCTATTATTTGAGTATTCATGGAAATTATATTTCAGAAATACCTGGGGATATATCTTTCAGTAAACAACTGCTTCATTTAGAGTTTAATGAAAACAAACTCCTCATATTTTCTGAGCACTTATGTTCTCTTATTAATCTTCAGTACCTGGATCTTAGTAGAAACCAAATAAGGAAAATTTCACCATCTATTTCCAATATGGCATCACTCCGTGTTCTTATTTTATGCTGTAATAAATTTGAAGCTTTCCCTATAGAAGTGTGTACTTTAGAAAATTTGCAAGTACTTGATATTTCAGAAAACCAAATACAGGAAATTCCTTCAGAGATCTGTAACTTAAAAGGAATCCAGAAATTAAACATCTCAAGCAATCAGTTTATGAATTTTCCTATTGAACTGTGTCAGCTTCAATCCCTGGAAGAGCTGAATATAAGTCAAATAAATGGGAGAAAGGTAAGAGACTGATATTTTTGGTGTGGGGGAAAGATGGCACTGGAGGGGGTCAGAATCTAAGCTGTAGTGAATGTGTATGTGTTTTTTAAATTTAGATAGACTGTTTTATTTTTTAAAGGATAGGCTTTTTTTTAACCTCAAACATAGCTTATATATACACTTCTCAACACAAAGCTGTATAGAAAAACGTTTCATTAAAATGAAATGCCAAGAAAAGCCAACAATTTTATTCATTTCTTTTTATTTTAGTTTAATTATGAGTTTTATTTTTTAAAAGATTTTATTTATGTATTTTTAGAGAGAAAATAAGGGAGGGAGAAAGAGAGGGAGAGAAACATCAACGTATGGTTGTCTCTTGCGTGTTCCCAAGAGGGGATCTGGCCTGCAGCCCAGGCCTGTGCCCTGACAGGGAATCCAGTGAGCGACCCTTTAGTTCATAGGCCTACACTCTGTTGTAACCCTGGCTGGTGTGGTTCAGTGGATTAAGTGCTGGCCTGTGAACCAAAGGGTTGCTGGTTTGATTCCCACTCAGGACACATGCCTGAATTGTGGGCCAGGTCCCCAGCTGCAGGTGTGTGAGAGGCAACTACAAGTTGATGTTTCTCTCCTTCTCATTCTCCCTCCTTCCCCTCTCTAAGGATAAAACAAGTAAAATCATTTTTTAAAAGTTATATATTAATATAATCACATCATTGGAAATTTGGAAAATTGAGAAAAGTTAAAAAAAAATTCTACAAGCACATTACTATAATATAACTATTGGTCATATGTTGACAACTTACTTTTAGTCTCTTTTTGTTTTCTTATGTACATGGCTTTGTAAGCAATTAGAAAAAGATTACATTCAAGTTTAAATTCTCCTATTTTCACTTAATGTGTCATAAGCATTTCCCCATGATATAACATAATTGTTATAACAATACATTGTTATGTAACTAATTTCTGTTAAGCATTTAGAGATGATGTGATTTTTTTCATCATCATAAATAACCCATATGATGAACTTTATAAATATAGCCTTTTTGTATTTTACTATTTCTTTAGGAAATTTCCCCTTAATAATCCCTAGGTCAATGGTAATAAATGTTCTTTTAGTTTAGCATTTAATTTTACTCAAACTATAAGAGTGAATTTTATGAACTAATTAAAAAAATAAAACATTACTGATTTATACTGACTTGTATTAATGAAAAGGATATTATCTGGCTACCTTTAATTTGACCATCACAGTCAAATTAAAGTCCTTTGATAGAGGCCAGACTATTATCTACAGCAAGATTTCCCAAAGTCTGTTCCTAAAAAAAAAGTACTGTCATGACCTGCTCCAAAAGAAAAAAGAAAGGAAGGAAGAAACGAAGTAAAGGAGGGAGGGAGAAGAGGAATAAAAAAAAAGGTGGAGGAGTTCCTATTATCAAATAGGTTTGAGAAGCACTGGGTTCTCTCATAGAATCACAGTAAATGTCAGCATATTAAAAGTTCTCAAGGGTCCTGCACTAAAGAAACTGGTTTGTGTCTATTTAACCCATATTTCCCAAACTAACCTTATGTTTTTTAACCCATCACCTACTATACGTTTTCAGAAAGGCTACTCCTGGAATAGTTGCTTAAGTTAGATGGAATTAATAATGACACATATTGTATTTTAAAAGATGTGTTTGTATTAAAAGACACTTTTTTTCACTTAATCAATGAATTCCTTAGCTAATTTATAATCCTTTTTCTCCTGTATCTTACTGTGGAAATCTACAGGTTGTGCTCTTAATTTTCTCTTTACTTTTTTAATTTTTTAAATTTATTCACTTAGAGAGAGAAAGAGAGAGAGATCAGTTTGTTGTTCCATTTATTCATGCATTCATTAGTTGATTTTTGTATGTGTCCTGACCTGAGATCAAACCTGCAACTTCAGTGTATACAGATGACACTCTAACCAACTGAGCTACCCAGCCAGGGCAATTTTCTCTTTGCTATTAACTCCTTCCTAGATCTCACCACACCATGAACATGATCCTCAAGTCTACAAAACTGCAGCTGATCTCTCACCAGTGGTCTAGTCCCATAGTTCTTAATTTCCCCAGAAATTCTATTCTTTTACTCTTTTATTGTTTCAAACCCAACATAACTTCAAACTTATCTTTCTTCCTTTCCAAATCTCTCCATTACTGTTTGTGATGCCACTGTCTTTAAACCTGCCAATCTAAAAATCATGGAATCATCTTTGACTGTTCCTTTTCCATTACCATTACACTGAATCTTACACCAAAATAGTCTCATTTTTTCCTCTGAAAAAGCTCTTTGGATCATGTCCCTCATTTTCCAGTGTCACTGTCTCCATCCTGATCCATGGTCATCACTCACTTCATGCCTAGACTACTCCAGGAGCCTTCTGACTATTCTCTTTCATCCAGTCTCCTCCCTTTCATCAGAACTTGTCAAAACCACCATACTTCATTCCAGAGGACTGTTCTCAGGAATCCAGATTGTGTATCTATTGCCTACTCAGAGTGGGTAGTTGCAAAGGCACCAGTCCACCTCATTAATGCATCATTTTAAAGGTCAACAGACAGAAAAAAATGTGGTTTACAAATGTCTTCTCAAAAAGAATATTCTATATGTTGGAAAGATCACTTTGATAACTTCCTCCGGGTGGAGGTGACATATCCAAAGGATTAGTTTACATAATAGCAGATGGTCACTAAACAGTCATCTGAAGGTTAGTCAGGTTAAACACTGGGCTTTTATTTTGCTAAGTGAAGAAGGATGCACAAAAGGAATCTTCCATCCTAGCTCTATCATCACACGGTTCTCAGGCATTTCCTTTAATAAATGTTGAGCAAGTAGTTAAAGAATATGTTTGAAAATTGTGAAACTATGGATCTGCCCACGTGTCTTGATCTGCCTCCTACCTCATAGGCCCAGCTCTTAAGACTTCCCATAGCCTAGTTCCATGTTCCTTCTCCAAACATACCTCTCTCTCTAAACATCCACATATCTGCTATTGTACTCTTTATTTTGGCATTGAATTACCTATTACTTAATGCTGTTTCCTGATTGTTTCACATGCATATACTTTCTTCCCTGAACCACATTTTACTCTCTTTGAAGCTAGGGACTGTCTCTTACATTTTCTTTATATATCTGGAAGGACCTTGAGCACAATATTCAGTATTTACCTTGCCTGGATATTTCTGAAAGACCCATATATTCAAAATTCTTTTATTCACTCTTAGTATTTCCTTTATTTCAAAAGCCACTTGTGATGGCCTTATTTCTCTGAATGCACATATTTTTTCTTTACCTTACCAGAGTATCCTAATTTCTGTTATTTTGCAATACTTTTTGTACTAGGAATATTTATTTGAGGTTACATTACCAAACTGTATGAATACACTCTAAAGGAGTTTATTGAGCATTTACTCAAAATGCACCATGCTTAGGAACATGTACACACAAGGAAAACACACAAGGAACTACTAAAAAGCAATGTTGATAAGAGTAGGAATAATTAGATCCACTGTGGCACAGAATAATTGGGAAAAAATTCAGGCAAGAGAAAAAATTAAAGCAGAGTCAGATTTAGCAAGGGAAAAGAGGGATAAGGTGGCAATGAACATTTAGTGTCTGGAGAGAGAGGAAAGTGGATTAGCAAGCCCAGTTAAGTTGGTAGCACAGGTCAGACTGAGGAGGTACTCAGATGCTACATAATATGTGGGTTTTAGCAGGGAAGGGAGTCACAAAAAACTTATTACATAGTGAAAACGTCTCCTTTTTAAGGCAAAAAATTCCTTCAATTTGATTTTAGAAGTTTTAGTCATACAAATATTTATTTTAAATATAATTGTTTAATTTTTGTTACAGTTAACAAGACTTCCACAAGAGCTGTCTAATATGACTCTACTTAAAGGACTTGACATCTCAAATAATGCCATCAAAGAGATTCCAGAAAATATAGGGGAACTGAGAAGTCTGGTTAGTTTAAATGCAAACAACAATCAAATAAGTTATCTGCCCCCATCTTTTCTATCTTTAAACAAACTCCAGCAACTACAATTGAGTGGTGAGTGTCAGGCATAAACAATAAGTAGAATTATTAGTGTCACTGTTGCAAATTTTACTAACAGGAAAGAAGGACAAACTTATCTGTTTGTAGTAGTAATGTAGTAAGTGCCTATTGGAAGGAAATGACTATCATAGGTACAGAAAATGTGAGCAGAGCATAAGGTCCAGTTCTTTCCCTGAAAGACATTATAATCCAACTGGGGAACCTGAACTTTTTTTTATTGTCTTCTCTGCCTATACCATTTCTTCCCTTTCTGAACCTGACCTCATCCCTCCCTGTATACACAACTATCTATACAACCTTTGGTCAGCATTCTCTGTTTTCCCTTCTCTGCTGGCTCCCCTGATCCCACTCCTATACCCTATAATATTCTAATACCTTATAACCTTTTACAAAGTAAATAACTAATTCTAAAGAATTCCCAAGGCACAACAAATACTAGACTGGTATTTTAAAAATTTTATTATGAAATATTTCAAACTTACAGAAAATAAGCACAAGTGCACCTATTTCCAGAAATAAAGAATGTTGATTTGTGATATTTGCTTGAAATATTTTTGATTGTTAAGAAATAAAATAATAGAGTCGAAATTTCTTTTGTACCTCTCCCCAAACTAGAAGTAACCGCTAAACTGCAATTGGTGTATATCTTTTTATCATCCATGTTTTTTATATATATGGATGATATATACACACATATATATACATATGTATGTATATATATGTGTGTATATATATCCATAAAAAGTATTTTGCTTTTAAACTTCATTAAAACTTCACTATATGGTTTGTAATTTACCATTCTGTAACTTTTTTCATTTGTCATATTTTTAAAATTAATCCATGTTAATATAATATATACATAGACTTGTTGCATTCATTTTTAAATGCTGTATAATATTAAATTATATGGTTAAACAACAATTAATCAATTATCCTGTTGATAGACACTAAAGTTGTTTCCAATTTGTTTGCTACTCTACTATAAATATCTTTGTACATGTTCCTGGTATTTATCAGCACTGAGTTTTTTCTCATTACAAAAGTAATACACATTTATCACAAAAAACATTAGAAGAAAACATTAATTTGAAAGTTAATATCCTTTATAAACCCACACCCAAAGACAACCATCACTAACAGATTTTTCCTATTATTCCATCATTCTCCTCCATATTCTAATCATACATTTATTCATTCAATATTTCCTGAGTTCCTACCATGTATGAGGCACCATTCTAAATGCAATAAAAATTATGTGCACTGAGTTTCTTTAGTGCACATAGCTATCAGTAGAATTGCTGGATCAGAGGATATATACATATTCATCTGCACCAGATTTGGGTAAATTGATCTCCATAGTGGTTGTACCAGCTAACTGCAAGAATAGTTGAGTTTATGGAATTATATATTTTTTTCAGTTAAAAGTAATCTTTACAATTTTTAATCCTCACCTCAGGATGTGCTTATTAATTTTAGAGAGACAGGAAGACAGGGAGAAAAACATCAATTGGTTGCCTATCGTACATGTCTTGACTGGGGACCAAACCTGCAACCTAGGCATATACCCTGACCAGGAATCAAACTCACAACCTTTTGGTTTATGGGAAACACCCCAACCAACTGAAACACCAGCCAGGTGCAAAAAAGTAATGTTTATAATGGCAGGGAGCCCTCTTAAATTTAGAGAATTTTCAGATTAAGAATGAAGTTTCACCTTTTTGTTATCACTGTACTACTAGTACAGTGAAACCTACAGTAATGCATCAATATTTAGATATAATGCAACTGGCATTTTTCTCCTGAATTCCCAGAACTCCCAGTAAACTGGCTATTAGTCATTAGACATTAGTCATTTCGTTAACTTTGCAGTAAGTCACAATGATAGCCCTGCAATTGAATTTTTTGGTACCACTTTTCTAGAAGTTTTACCATATTTTAGGGAGGTTATTTGTCCAAGTGTAGGACATGGCATATTCCACCCATTATTTTTGCATTATTTCTGACCACAACCTTCTGGCCTGCTGGAGCACACAAATATCAACTGGAAGCATAATTCTCCAGAGGCCTTCTAGTACAAAATCAAGACAGAATGGGGAGATCACGGACTTTTTTGAAAGCTTAGCCAGCTCTCTGTTAGTTCCCAAAATAATTAGAAAAAAATATCAGTCAGGATCCAATCAGAACACAGAGACCACAGCATTAGTTAATGACCAAGTACGTTATTAATGATGTACGTGAAAGTATGAAAAGAGAATCCTAGGGTTATCTCACAAAGGTAGCAATGGTAGGAAGCAATAAATAACTACCCAATGTCTGAAATTAAAGTTGGCATTATTAAAACTTATAAGCTTAAAGGAGAGGCCACGCTGAAGTGAAACTTAGACATCTGAGGATGGAACACTGCCGGGCTGGTGCTGAGTTCTCTGAGCTTGTGTGTGTGTGTATGATATAAAGCGACTTTTGCCAGTGTTGGGAAAACTGCAAATTGCACTCAGCTGTGGCTATGGCAAGGCACTGGTGTTCATGGGGTAAAAGAGTGTTAAGCCCACAGATATAGGTTTGGAGCTAAAAGGCAATTGCTAAACAATTGGCATATCCACAGTCACCAAATTTTATAGCCGAATTTAAAGTCAGAAAGGCTGATTTCAAGTCTTATAATTTAATGTTTCCTCCATTCATAAAATGAAGCTAAGAGGAATGTCCATGCCATAGATTTGGTGTGACTAAAGGAGATTTTAAAAGCAGGGAGCATACTGTGAAAGCACTACTAAACAAAAGACATCTTGTGAATAAACCCCCTCTGTCCCACTTTTTAGTGAATTTAGGAAGATTACCTCTTAGAACCTCAGTTTTTTCATCAGCAAGATAGGAAGGCTTTAACTTCTTCTGCTTGTCCATAAAGCTGTTGTGGGAATTAGATAAAACTTATGAAAATATTGATATTTTGACAAATGTGAGACATTTCACCAATAAAAAGGGATTTAGATACTCATTTCTTGCCTCATAGCATGGGCATTAGAATAGAACAGACCTTAGAATTCTAGCCCCATACTTCCCTAGGAAGTTTTTTTTTTTTTTTTTTTTAATGTTGAGCTCTGTTCCTAGTCCGTAAATGGAAATGATATCTACTATTTGGACTGTGAGCATTAAGTGATTAATCACTAAGCACAGAAATTGATGCGGTATAGATTTAACAGATGTTAGTGCCTCTCCTCCAGGAGCTGAAAGATCAAACAAAAGGAAGGCAGATAGATGGACATGTAAGCTGTTTGTAGTTGTCCTCAGAGAGAAGAACCTCACAGTTCTCTGTACAGATCTGCACTGATGATGCCATCATGCAGGCTTTCATCATCTCCTTTCTGCAAGACAGCTAGTTATGCCAGTGCAGTTGTATCTGTTGTTTACACCTGGCATCCATCATGATGGTCAGTGCCTGTGCTAAACCAGTTGTTAAATATTTTTAATATTGTTAATTCTTACATGGATGAATATAACACCTTCTGAAAGGACTCCCACCTATACTCTCTCTCTCTCTCTCTTTCGTTATTGCCAGTATTTTAAAATACTTTTTATTGATGTATATACATACCAGAAAAAGTACATATTGCTTCAAAAATTAAAACTAAAGATAGAACTACCATATGATCCAGTAACTCTACTTCTGTGTATTTATCTGAAAGAAACAAAAACAGAAACTTGAATATCTATGCACCCCCATTTTCATTGTAGCATTATTTATCTAAGTGTCCATCAATGGATAGATGAACAAATAAAATGTGGCATGTATATGCAGTGGAATATTATTCCTCCATAAACAGAAGGAAATCTTGCCATTTGTGACAACATGGATAAATCTTGAGGATGTTATGCTAAGTGAAATAAGTAGAAAAAGACAAATACCATATGACTTCATGTATATGTGGACTCTTAAAAATGAAACAAAATTTGTAGATAGAACAGATTGGTGTTTGCCAGAGGTGGAGGGGGGTGAGGGGTGGGCAAAATGGGTGAAGGGGCTCAAAAGGTACAAACTTCCAGTTATAAAATAAATGAATCATGGGGATATAATGTACAGTATGATGACTACAGTTAATAATACTTTATTGTATATTTGAAAGTTGCTAAAAGAGTAGATCTTAAAAGTTCTTATTGTAAGAAAAAAATTATAATCATGTATGGTGACAGATATTAACTAGAATTATGATGGTGATCATTTCATCATATATACAAATATTAAATTATGTTGCTCACTTATAACTATTATGTTCATTATATCTCAATTTTTAAAAATGTATGTATTGTAAGTGTACAGCTCAATGAATTTTCACACACTGAAAAAACCCACATTTCAGGATCTAGATCCAGAAATACCTTTTTGCTTTCTCCAATAATTTCTCTCCCTTCTCTCAACCAGGGTTAACTATTATCATGATTTCCAATAGTGTGCCTTAAATGAAACCTTTTGTACCTGGACTTCCACTCAACACTGTGTGTGCAAAATTCCTATTATTCTGTGTAGTTGTAGACCATTCACTCTTAATGCTGTATATAGTACACTATATGAGTGTATTCTTTTATTTATTGTGCTATTGATAGAAATTTTATAGGAAAGCAATTGTTTCCTTGTGGTCAGCTAAGGTGCATGATTTCAATCCTTTTAAATTTATTAGGACTAGGTTTATGGTCCAGCATATAGGCTACCTTGATAAACATACCATTTACTCTTAAAAAATATTCTGTAAATATTAGGTACAGTGTTTTATGAATTGATATCCATATAGGGGTAGTTGGTTGATAGACTTGTTGGACTCTCCTATCTTTACTGGTATCTATGTTTTGCTATGTTAATTGCTTAGAGAGGGGTGTTAAAATCTACAACTATGGATGAGGAATTGTACATTTTTGCTTTGTCAATTTTTTTCACATATTTTGAAGGACTGTAATCCCCACTTGAGGGTGGACTAGGCTTAGTAACTCCACTCTAAGGAACAGTATAGAAAGGAAAAAGAAATCCAAACATTATATTGAAGAAACCTGGCAGACTTTGTTTTGCCAAGGGATCAAGTTTAATAACCCTACTGATGTCATGGGGGTATCAGGTACCCTGATGTGATGTGATGTGATGTGATGAGAGACTTCACCTCTGTGGTATTCTTTCCAAAAACCTATAACCACCACCTATCCATGAGAAAACAAATCAGATAAATGCAAGTTAAGGAATATTCTACAAAATACCTAACCTGTACAACTCAAACTGTCAATATCATGAAAAACAAGGAAAGACTGAGAAACATTTGCCACAGACCAGAGGAGACTAAGAAGACATAACTATGCAGTGTGCTATTTTGGATTAGATTCTGGATCACCAAAAGGACACTGATGGAAAATCTAATGAAATCCAAAGATATCCAAAGTTTATAAAATAGAATGTGCCAATGTTAGTTTCTTAGATTTGAACAATGTAACACAATAACACCATGAGGTAACATTAGGGAAAACTAAAACTAGCTGAGTATACAGGAACTCGTTACAATTTCTGCAACTTTTCGGCAAACCTGAAATTATTCCAAATAAAAAGTTTATTTAAAAATTACCATTACACCTACCCTGTAAAGTGTTTTCCTGTATTATGAAGGGAAAGACTCCTTTCTCATTTAGCCATCCTCTATAAGAGAAAGGAACCACTGCTGTTTCTATACCTCCTCAGTAAGAACTGATTATTCTTATGATTTGCCAGCATTTTGAGGGTTCTCTGGTGCTTTGCCAGTGAGACACAGTAGATACCCTATAGATAGTTGTTATTTGTATTCATAGATTACTTTCTTTTTAAAAAATATTGTTTTCATTTATTTTTGGAGAGAGGGCAAAGGAGAGAGAGAAAGGGAGAGAAACATTGGTGTGTAAGAGAAACAACAATCAGTTGTCTCTTGCACATTCCCACCTGTGGACCTGGCCTGCAACCCAGGCATGTACCCTGACCAGGAATCGAACCAATGACCTTTAGGCTTTGCAGAACAATGCCCAACTCACTGCACCACACCAGTCAGTGCCATAGTTTTCTTTTACAGAATGGTATAATTAAATTAAAAATTGTTTTTCTATTAGGAAATAATCTTACAGCCCTGCCAAGTGGTATCGATAACCTTATTTCACTGAAGAATATAAATTTTGACGATAACCCTTTGCTGAGACCTCCAATGGAAATCTGTAAAGGAAAACAGCTGTATACTATTGCACGCTATCTACAGAGGGCAGATGAAAGAGACGGTAAGTGATGAGTTTGTGATTTAAGTTATTTCTAGTACTATCTGTAAATTAAAAGACAGTTTGTTTTAACTAAAGGCTTTCATTCTGGCAGAGACATTAAAATATTTATCATCTTCCCTTTTCATAAGATTAGCAGTATTTGATTATAATTCAGATTATTCAATCTGGGTCCAAAAAATTGAAATTGAATCACTGAAAACAGTTAAGTTCAAGTGGAGCAGTGGGCTGCTTCCCACCTATGATCTCATTGCCCTTCAGTAGGTTTTTCATCATGGTTGTTGCCAGACTCAGAGAATCCACAACCATATTTCTCCATCACTTCTGATTTGTATCACCATATGTAGTTGTTCTAAAAGTCACACTTGGCTTTGAAGGAGTCCACAGATGTTTTCCATTGATGCCAGTCGAAGTTTTTGGCCCACTATAATCACCTGTCTGCAATCCTTAGACAGTCTTCATTCCTTTTGTCCTTAAGTGCTCCTTTAGTTGTCCTGATTATTTCATAGAGATGTCCATTTTCTTTAAATGTCCTCCCATTGGTCCAAATGCAGACTGTTTTCTTCAAGTCTCTAGGAGGAAAGTTTCACTTCTTTCCCTGCAGCTGGGTTCCCAACAACTATGCTTTTTCCATTGACTCTGACTTTGTTGCTTATTGTCAACCTTCAGGATAAATCCAGATTTAGGACCTCCATTTTAATGCAGCATTTAAGAAGTGAATATTGTTCTAGAAATGGGGCTGTACAAAATTATCCCTCCAAATTATTCTATCATGTACCCTTGCCTTAGGTAATCAGAAGCTTACATCAGCATAATCACATAACCTAATGAGATGGTCACTAAAAATGTATACTCTTCTTGTAAGACACAATGTATATCCATATTCAGAAGGTTTTATAAGACTTGAAACTCATTGATGGGAAAAAATCCAAGAAATAAAAGTCATTTGCTGTTTTCTCTCACTTGCTAACCAAGCCTGTTCGGCTAATTATTATCATAAAAAGAGACATATTGTGATAACCTCATTTCTATAAAATAAAGTTTTTAGGGGTTTCCAAGGATCCCCTACAACAGTATTAATACTGTTACCTAATAGGATAGATAACACCTATCTATCTTACTGAGAAAAGGGCTGTAAACTTCATGACTGAACCTCCTTGCTAAAATTCTGTTACTCGAATTCTTCAAGAAGGAGGATTCATATGGTTCTAGCCTGTATGACAAAAGTACAATGGGCAGTGGTAACAGATCAAAGTCAGCAAAAATAAGAACTCTAGCCATCTCCTTTCTTTATGCCTGAGGGGCCTTCATACTGTAGGATGGGTGCCCAGAGAGAGTAGAGAGGATGTCATCATGGGAGATGCATTTATTGTGCAATTAACAAAAAACATGAGTCCCTTCCTACAAAGTTTACTTAGAATATTAGATTTTCATTTTTATCATTAGCATATAATCTAGCTTGAGGAATTAATAGTATGAATAAAATAAACAGAAAACAACATATTTGAGATGATTACAGAGGGGTTAGAGATTACTAGTTCTTAAAAACTCCTGAAATACCTTAGGTGAACAACAACAAAATGAATACAGTTTAAATTAGCTAGAAGCTTTTTTCCCCTCTATATCTAAGACAGCATTCATCAAATCAGTTATTTGAATATAAAATGTAAATATATACAATATATTTACAGTAGATGTGAACTTGGCTTCTCAAGGCAATATATAAAAAAACACATTGTATATATAAAAAAACTGGCAATATATAAAAAAAGCCAGTTTGTATATCTGGTCTGCATTTTACTTTCCAATTTCACTTGTCATACACATTTGATAGGGGCAGAGAAAAAATGTAGATACAATATTAACTTAAAATAGATCATATTTTTCAAAAATCATGGACTAAATTTTCTTTCATGTTCAAATGTAGAGAAAATCTTAGAGAAGATCTTCAAGATAGTTGCCAACAATATCACTAAAACAAACTTTAAATTTTTCTGTCAAAAATTAAGCCTGGTATTCTCAGAAACGGATATGTCTACAAAGAGGTATGTATGAATGACAACATATGGTATAAGCTTATTCTTATGCTCTGATTTATCTTATACTAATATCACATGGCTCTGAAACATTCATATCAACATGAACTCTAATTTGCTATAAAACAGTGATTTTAGTTTATTATATATTTGAGATCCACATGAGTATAAGTAGTGGTTAAGAATAAGGGATCTGAGGACAGAGTGCTTAACTTTAAATCCCAACCAGTTTTGTGACCTTAGATAAGTCCTTTAACTTTTCATCACATTCCTCACTAGTAAAATGGATATACTTACCTAATAGAGCTGTCATATGATCAAGTTATAAAGCATGTAGTAATGAAGCAATAATGTACTGGTTTTTACTAAATAATCCATAATTATTTTTTTGAGATCTTGAATAAATCAGAATTAAATGTTAATTTAATTGTTGTTTTTCTACAAGGAAGCAAGGGGTGACATAGGGTTAACATTTCCTCTCTATGTGCTAAACTCTACTAAATTTTTATATGGACTGTCTTTACCAATTAATTTAATCCTCATTTCAATTTGGTAAATTGGTTTAAAAATCTAGACATATAGTATTTAAGTAGCTTAAAACAATGTTTTTACATTAATTATTATTAAATTTTTTTCAGCACTGTTTCATTAAGTGAGGGAGTCCACCAAACACTTACCAGGTGGAGAATGGAAAATAACAAATTGTCCACTGCTGCTTTAAGAGACCAACTAATTCGGGCGCTAACTATGATAGGAGCATATGAAATTATTGACAAAATAACCGTTTTAAAACTTTCTACATGTACAATTAAATTTTGAACAGTGTATCCATAATAAAAAACTGAAAGCTTATGATGTATACTTCTATAATTAAAACTACATGTAAGATAATTACATGTCATATCTCTTTACATACATTTCTTTTTAAAAAAATATTTTTATGATTATCCTACTATAGTTGTCCCAATCATTTCCCCTTTGCCCCCCTCCACTGGGTATCCCCCATTCCCTCTGGCAATCCCCTCACTTAGTCATGTCCATGGGTCATGCATATAAGTTCTTTGGCTACTCCATTTCCTATATAGTACTTAACATCCCCCTGTCTATTCTGTACCTACCAATTTGTACTTCTTAATCTCTGTACCTTTTCTACCTTTCCCCTCAAAACCAATAACCCTCCAAATAATCTCCATATCTATGATTCTGTTTCTGTTCTGCTTGTTTGCTTAGCTTGTTTTTTAGGTTTAATTGCTGATAGTTGTGAATTTATTGCCATTTTAATGTTCATAGTTTTTATCTTCTTCCTTTTCTTAGCTAAATCCCTTTAACATTTCATATAATAATGGCTTGGTGATGATGAACTCCTTTAGCTTTACCTTGTCTGGAAAACACTTATATGCTCTTTGATTCAAAATGATAGCTTTGCAGGATAGAATAATCTAAGTTGTAGGCCCTTGGTTTTTATCACTTTGAATACTTCTTCCTAGTCCCTTCTTGCCTGCAAAGTTTCTTGTGAAAATTAGCTAATAGTCTTATGGGAACTTCTTTGTATGTAACTATCTGCTTTTCTTTTGCTGCTTTTAAGATTCACTTTTTATCTTTAACCTTTGGCGTTTTAATTATGATGTGTCTTAGTGTGGGTCGCTTTGTGTCCATCTTGCTTGGGATTCGCTGTGCTTCCTAGACTTGTATATCTATTCCTTTGCCAAATTAGGGAAGTTTTCTTTTATTATATTTTCAAATAAGTTTTCAATTTCCCACTCTTTTTCTTCTCCTTCTGGCACCCCCATGATTCAAATGTTGGTGTGTTTGAAGTTGTTCCAGATGCTCCTTAGCCTATCTTTGTTTTTTTGGATTCCTTCTTCTTCTTGCTATTCTGATTGAATGTTTTTTTCTTCCTTAATTTCCAAATAATTGATCGAATTCTTGGGTTCATCCACCCTACTGTTGATTCCCTATACATTTTTCTCTATTTCAATTAGTGTAACCTTCATTTCTGCCTGGCTCTTTTTTTAAAAAAAGTTATGTTTTACTGACTATACTATTACAGTTCTCCCAAATTTTTCCCCTTTGTCTCTGCCCCCAGCATCCACCACTCCCTCAGGTTATTTCCACATCATTGTTCATGTCCATGGGTCATGTGTGTAAGTTCTGTGGCTACTCCATTTCCTATACTGTACTTTACATCCTCAAGGCTATTCTGTAACTGCATATTTGACTTCTTTTTTAAATTTATGTTTGAATACAGTTGTCTCCATTTTCTCACCACCACTTTCCCCTGCCCTACCCATGCTCACCTCACACCCTCAATCCCAACCCCCCTTGGCTCCATCCATGGGTCCCTCATTCATGTTCATTTACATCCCTTTCCATTCTTTCTCACATTATATCCCTCTCCCCTCCCCTCTGGTTACTATCAGTTTGTTGTCGAATTCAATATCTCTGGCTATATTTTGCTTGCCAGTTTGTTTTGTTAATTAGGTTCCACTTATAGGTGAGATTATATGGTATTTGCCTTTTACTGTCTGGCTTACTTCACTTAGCATAATGCTCTCCAGTTCCTTCCATGCTGTTGCAAAGGGTAGGAGCTCCTTCTTTCTTTCTGCTGCATAGTATTCCATTGTGTAAAGGTACCATAGTCTTTTGATCCACTCATTTCCCGATAGGCACTTAGGCTGCTTCCAGCACTTGTCTATTGTAAATTGTGCTGCTACAAACATTGGGGTGCATAGGTTCTTTTGAATTAGTGTTTCAGGATTCTTAGGGTATAAACCCAGCAGTGCAATTCCTGGGTCAAAACACAATTCCATTTTTAGTTTCTTGAGGAAATTCCATACTGTTTTCCACAGAGGCTGCACCAGTTTGCATTCCCACCAACAGTGTACTAGGGTTCCTTTCTTTCCACAAACCCACCAGCACTTGTCTGTTGACTTGTTTATGATGGCCATTATGACCAGTGTTAAGTGGTATCTCATTGTGGTTTTAATTTGCATCTCTCTGATGGCTAGTGACACTGATCATCCTTTCATATGCCTCTGGGCCCTCTATATGTCCTCCTTGGAGAACTGTCTATTCAAGTCCTTTGCCCATTTTTTAATTGGATTGTTTGCCTTCCTGGTGTGGAGTCATGTGAGTTCATTATATATTTTGGTTATCAAACCCTTGTCTGAAATATCATTGACAAATATATTTTCCCATACACTTGGTTCCATTTTAATTTTGCTAATGTTTTCTTTAGCCATGCAGAAGATTTTTATTTTGATGAAGTCCCAATTTGTTTATTCTTTCCTTTACGTCCCTTGCTCTAGGGGATATATCAGTGAAAATATTGCTGTGTGGAATATCTGAGAGTTTCCTGCCTATCTTTTCCTCTAGGACTTTTCAAGTATCACAACTTATATTTAAGTCTTTTATCCATCTGGAGTTTATTTTGGTGTATGGTGTAAGTTGGTGGTCGAGTTTCTTTTTCTTTCTTTCTTTTTTTCTTTTTTTTTTTTTGCATGTAGCTATCCAGATCTCCCAACACCATTTGTTGAAGATGCTATTTTGATTCCATTTTATGTTTCTGCCCCCTTTGTTCAATATTAATTGACCATAGAGGCTTTGGTTTATTTCTGGGCTCTCTATTCTGTTTCACTGACCTATATGTCTGTTCTTATGCCAGTACCATACTGTTTTGATTACCATGGCCTTGTAATGTAGTTTGATGTCAGGTATGACAATTCTACCTACTTTGTTCTTCTTTCTCAAAATTGCTGCAGCTATTTGGGGTTGTTTATGGTTCCATATAAATTTTTGAAGTGTTTGTTCTATATCTGTGAAATACATCATTGGTATTTTAATAGGGATTGTGTTGAATCTATAAATCACTTTTGGTAGTATAGACATTTTGATGATGTTAATTATTCCAATACATGACCACGGTATATGCTATTTATTTGTGTCTTCCTTAATTTCTCTCTTCAGTGTTTTGTAGTTTTCTGAGTATAGGTCTTTTATCTTCTTGGTTAGGTTTATTCCTAGGTATTTTATTTTTATTGTTGCTGTATCAAATGGGATTTTTTTCCTGATTTCTATTTCTGACATTTCATTGGTGTACAAAAATGCCTTTGATTCTGAATATTGACTTTGTATCCCACTGTTTTGCCAGATTCACTTATTAGATCTAGTAGTTTTTCAGTGGAGTCTGTAGGGTTTTCTATGTACACTATCATGTCATCTGCAAACAATGATAGTTTTACTTCCTCCTTTCCAATTTGTATGACTTTTATTTCTTCTTCTTGTTTGATTGCTATGGCTAGGACTTTCAATACTATGTTGAATAGAAGTGGTGAAGGCGGACATCCTTGTCTTGGTCCTGATCTTAGTGGGAAACCTTTTAGTTTTTGCCCATTGAGTATGATGTTGGCTGTAGATCTGTTGTATATGGTCCTTATTACGTTAGGATGATGCTGGCTTCATAAAAGAGTTTGGGAGTCTTCCCACTTTTAGGATTTTTTGGAAATGTTTGTGAAGGATAGGGGTTAGCCCTTCCTTAAATGTTTTGTGAAGTTCTCCTGTGAAACCATCTGGTCCAGGGCTTTTGTGTGCTGGGAGTTTTTTGATTACTGCTTTGATTTCATCTGCTGTTATTGGTCTGTTTAGGTTTTCTGTTTCTTCTTCATTCAATTTTGGAAGATTATATTTTTCTAGAAATTTGTCCATTTCACCTAGGTTTTCAAATTTCTTGGCATATAGTTATTCATAATAATTTCTAACAATCCTTTGTATTTCTGTAGTGTCAGTTGTAATTTCTCCTCTTTTACTTCTGATTGTGTTTATTTGGGTCCTCTCTCTTTTTTTTTCTTGATAAGTCTACTTAAAGGCTTGTCAATTTTGCTTAACTTTTCAAAGAACCAGCTCCTGGATTTATTGATCCTTAGAATTGTTTCTTTAAACAACAAGAGATGTTATTTAATTCTGCTCTGATCTTAGTTATTCCCTTCCACTTGCTCTGGGCTGTCTTTGTTTTTGTTACTCCAGTTCTTGTGGATGTAGGGTTGGGTTGTTTATTTGAAATGTTCCTATCTTTTTTAGGTAGGCCTGTATAGCTATGAACTCCCCTCTCAGGACTGCTTTCACTGTGTCCCATAAGTTTTGGGTTGTTGTGAGTTCATTTTCATTTGTTTCCAGAAACTTTTTGATTTCTTCCTTGCTCTCATTCTTGACCCATCCATTGTTTAACGGTGTGCTATTCAATCTCCATTTTTCTTCCTTGGGGTTGGTTTCTAGTTTCAGGCCCTTGTGGTCTGAGAAGATGCTTGCTATGATTTTGATTTTTTTGAATTTGTTGAGGCTTGTTTTGTGTCCTATCATGTGGTCTATGTTTGACAATATTCCATATGCATTTGAAAAGGATGTGTCTTTTGCTTCTTTGGGATGAAAGGTTCTATATATATCAGTTAAATCCATTTGATCTAGGGCATTTTTGAATGCTGTAATATCTTTGTTTATATTTTGTTTGGAGGATCTATCCATTTTTGATAGTGGGTGTTAAAATCCCCTAGTCTAAATGTGTTGCTGTCTATATCTTTCTTCCAGTTCTCCAAAATTTTCCTTATGTATTTGGGTGCTCCCATATTGGGTGCATATATATCTATAATGTTTATGTCTTCTTGATGGATTCTTCCCTTGAGTATCATGAAGTGTCCTTCTGGGTCTCTTTTTATGGCCTTTGTTTTTAGTCTATTTTGTCAGATACAAGTATTGCTACCCTGGCTTTTTTCCCTGTTTGCGTGGAATATTTTTTTCCCATTCTTCACTTTCAGTCTGTGTAGGTCTTTTGTTCTGAGGTGGGTCTCTTGTAGGCAGCGCATGTGTGGGTCATGTTTTCTTATCTATTCAGCTACCCTATGTCTTTTGATTGGAGCATTTAATCCATTTACATTTAAGGTTAATATTGATAGTTACTTATCCATTGCCATTTTACTCCCTTTGTACCTTTGTTCCTTTCTCTCTCACTGCTTTTCTTCCTCTTCTTAAAGCAGTCCCTTTAGCATATCTCGCAGTGCTGGTTTGGTGGAGGTGTATTCTCTTAGCCTTCTTTTGTCTGGAAAGCTCCTTATTTGGCCTTCTGTTTTAATTGAGAGCCTTGCTGGATAGAGTAGGCTTGGTTGTAGGTCTTTGCTTTTTATTACTTGGAATATTTCTTGCCATTCCCTTCTGGCTTGTAATGTTTCTGTTGAGAAGTCAGCTGCTGGTCTTATTGGGGCTCCCTTGTATGTTACTTCCTGTTTCTCCCTTGCTGCCTTTAAGCTCGTCTTTGCTTTAAATTTTGCCATTTCAATTATGATGTGTCTTGTAGTGGGCCTCTTTGGGTTCCTCTTGATTGGGACCCTTTCTACTTCCTGGACTTTTGTGGCTTCTTCTCTCATCAAATTAGGGAAGTTCTCCATCATTACTTTTTCAAACAGGTTTTCTATCCCTTGCTCCTCTTCTCCTTCTGGTATCCCTGTGATATGAATATTATTATGTTTCATATTGTCCTGCAGTTCCCCTAACCCCTCTTCATTCTTTTTCAGTTTTTCTTTTTCTTGCTCTTTTTGCGAGTTTTTTTCCACTTTGTCCTCCAGCTCACTGATTTGATCCTCTGCTTCACCGAGTCTGCTTTTGATTCCTTCTACTATGTTCCTTAATTCAGACATTGTATTCTTCATTTCTTCTTGGCTGTTGTTGATTATTTCTATGTCTTTTGTAATGCTGATATACTTTGCAGTAAGTTCCCTGTAATTTTCCTTTAGATTGGGGTTGTTTCTTTGCCCTCCCATCATTTGTGGGACACTTCTTGTTTGCTTCTGTTTCTTAAATTGATCTGTTTTGGCTTTCTGACTTTATGGTGTAAACTTCTAGGGTGGGAGGACTGTGAGATACAGTGGTGCAGTGTCCTCAATCACCTGAACTTGATATTCTTGGGATATCCTTTATGCCTTTTATGATGGTTTTCTGGATGTAATTGGATTTTGATTGTTGTTGGGTCATTCTTTCATGGGTCCTTCCTTTCCACTGGTTGACTGAGGGTCACTTCACCTACCACGTCTTGTGTGCTGTTGTGCAGGTGATGCCTGAACAAAACCAGAGCCCAAGAAATAAACCCATACTCACAAATATAACCTCCCCCCACAATCCCACTATCAATAGCTAATGAACCAGTATTAATAAGGGTATAACGACAAAAAAGAAAAACTATTTTAAGAAAAGAGAGTGGATGTAAGAAGACCTACTGAAAGAGAAATGATTTTGAGAGGGTAGAGGGAGGAGCACTGATAAGAGTTGGGAGTTGGAGCAATGGAAGGAGAGAAGGCAAAGTTTGCCTCATGAATAAAGAAAGGGAATGAAGAGTGTGTAATGGAGTATGAGAAGGGCAGCATATAATATTAGATTCAAACAGAAATTAAAACAGTATAAAATAAAGTGAGAGAGAGAAAAAGGAAGGAAAGTATTAAATAATTAATAAAAATATAGGAGCCAAATTGGAGAGAAAGATCCACTGGGGTACTATCAATAGCAAATGAGCTAAAATTAATATAGGTGGTATGGGAATAAGAATGAAAAAAGAAACAAAAGTCTAAGAGATGTTTAGAGGATTGGGAAGTGATTTTGTAATGATAGATGGAGAGGGAATACTAAGAGTGAGGAACAAAAACTAGACTGAGGGAAAAATTAAAATTTGTGATGTAAAGGAATAGAAAAAAATGAGAATAAAGAAAAAGAAAAGATGTGGATAAAAGAGAAATAGAAGAAAGACAAAAAAGAAAAAGAAAAAAAATAGGCTAAGAAGGCATAATTAAAATTTGAGTAAAAAAAAAAGAGTAAAAGAGGGGTCCAGTAAAATTTGTTATTTGAAGTACAGAATTAGTGAAGCTCTATAGATAAACTTGAAAATACAATGCAACAACTACCCTACCCACAACCAACTAGCAAAGTTTGTTACCGGTGTAGAGAGAATGCAGGTATTTTAATAGCTGGGCAAAAGGATGTGAAATGACCCTTGACAAGAGAATTCGTTTTGAGTGTCAGGATGGGGAGAAATAGTAAGAGAGTGGAATGGAAACAAGTTGTAGCTAGAGAGAAAACCAAATTTGAAATGAGAATATTGCAAGGAAAGAGGAAGGTCAGATGGGCTAAGAGAAGGGAGGAGCAAAATATGTGAATTGAAATACATTATAATATAACATCTAGTGACTTATTATATATAAATTCGCTGGACAAGAAATGAATGTTATAAAGCTATGCAGGAAAGAAAATACTGCAAATCATGAAGACCACAGTGGCTTTGGTATCTGTAGTCTCTTGTATTTACCACTGTTCAGTTTTCTTTCTGGATCTGCCTCTGGTGATGTCAGATGTTGACCCCGTCTGACCTTAGGCAGCCTGTTCCATACTTCTAGTGATCTGCTGGCTATCTCTTTCAATTGTTAATATAGTTCCTCTGCACTCAGCAGTCAGGTTTAAGCACTGTAGGGTGGGGCTGAATCTCTCATGTGGTGGGGGCTATTGTTTCCCCTCAAGTAGCTGCTGCTTGGCGGGGAGTGGTCTGCCTGGGCAGGATGATTACTGAGTATGGGAGTTGGCTCAGCACTGGATCCAGGTGGCTACTTTCTCAGGTCTCTCCCCAAAGCCTCCGTCTCCAGGCTCTCTTCAAGTCTCTCTAGTCCACTCTGCCACTCCTTTGCCAGTGATCTATTGTCTTTGGCTGTCTCCTTCAGTTGTTTACCTTGTGGCTACTCTCTCAGTTCTCTCCCTAAGGCTTCCATCCCGTCTCTTCTCAGACATCTCCAACTCACTCTGCCCCTGCCTTTGCCTGAGCCCTGGGTAAGTGGCTGCAAATGAAAATTTGTGTGGTGCCCCTTTAAACAGCCCTTGTGTCTCCAACCTTGTCTCTGTCTCTGGCAGAAAGAAATCCTGCTGCTTTTTCCACTGGTTGTTATTTGTGTATTTTGGGGGCTCTGGTGTTCTAGGCTGGGAATCCTAACTTAGGGTTTAGACCTCAATCTTCTTCAGGGGATCCAACTGGCTGATTAATTATCCTGCTGGCACTGTGGCCCATGGGTGCCCAGCCAGCCTTCTCAAGTCTTCACCACACTCCTTACAGACCTTTTGTGTCAAAGCTAGTTCTGTATGTCTGAAGTCACATATTTCTCTCTGGCCATTGCTCAGTTGTTTGTTCTGGGTGGTTTCTCCACAACTGAGTTGTAATTCCACATTGGTCTTGGGAGGAGGTCAGTGTGACTCCCATTCATTCCTCTGCCATCTTCCTTCTCTCTCTATTTGACTTAATTCCCTCACCTCTTCACCTATTCCCCCACACCACTTCCCATCTGGAAACCATCAAAATGCTCTCCATATCCACGATTCTGTCTCTGTCCTTCTTGTTTGCTTAGTTTGTTTTTTAGATTCAATTGTTGACAGATATGTATTTATTGCCAATTTATTGTTTATAGTTTTGACCTTCTTTGTCTTAACAAGTCCCTTTAATATTTCATATAATGGGTTGGTGATGCTGTTTAGTTTTTCTTCTCTGGGAATCTCTTTATCTGCCCTTTGATTCTAAATCATAGCTTTTCTGAGTAGAACAATCTTAGCTACAGGTCCCTGTTCTTCATGACTTTGAATATTTCTTGCTAATAATCCTTTTAGCCTGCAAAGTTTCTTTTCAGAAATCAGCTGACATTCTTATGGGAACTCCCCTGTAGATAACTAACTGCTTTATTCTTGCTGTGTTTAAGATTCTCTCTTTATCTTTAAACTTTGGCATTTTAATTATGATGTGTCATGGAGTGGGCTTCTTTGCACCCAACTTGTTTTGGATTCTCTGTGTTTCCTGGACTTGCATGTCTATTTCCTTCACCAAATTAGGGAAGTTTTCTTTCATTATTTTTTCAAATCGATTTCCAATTTCTTGCTCTTTCTCTTCTCTTTCTGGCACACCTATTATATAAATGTTAGAAGGCTTGAAGTTTGTACCAGAGGCTGCTTACAATGTCCTCATTTTTTTCTTATTCTTTTTTCTTCTTGCTATTCTGATTGAATTTTTGGTTTTTGTTTTCGTTTTTTGGCTTCCTCATGTTCCAAATCACTGATTTGATTCTTGGCTTCATTTACTCTACTGTTGATTCCTTGAAAATTGTTCTTTATTTCAATTAGTGTGTCCTTCATTTCTGCCTGGATTTTTTTTTAATGCTGTTGGGGTCCTCACTAAGCTCCTTGAACATCCTTATAACCAGTGTTTTGAACTCTGCATCTGATAGATTATCTTCATTTTGTTTAGGTCTTTTTTTGAGGTTTGATCTGTTCTTTCATTTGGGCCATATTTCTTTGTCTCCTCATTTTAGTAGTCTCCTTGTGTTTGTTTCAATGTATTAAGTTGAGCTGTTGTGACTCCCTGTCTTGGTAGCATGGCCTAATATAGTAGGTGTCCTATAGGGTCGAGTGGCACAGCCTCCTCTATCACCCTAGCTGGGTAGAGGTG